>NC_138780.1:93726547-94326547 GCF_965119305.1 Pelophylax lessonae
AAAAAAATGCCCAATAAACGCCTGAAACAAAAACGCCAAGGTGTGAAAGGAGCCGAACCCTATCCCTGCTCTACTAATAATTCTAAGAAAAATGATCTTTTTCTTCTGGCGGTCACCCTGACATGGAAGAGTTCTGTCACCCTGGCATAGCAGAGTCAGTTCACCCTACACTACGGTCACCCTGACACTTAACACTTTCCCTACAGAAACTAGATTATTGAATCTAACTATAGTGGTATATAGTACCCTAACTACACTGCATATCCCTTTCCTCACACTAATAATTGCTAAATGACACTGGAGCAGCAGGGGTAACAGAACTGCTTCCACTCTCTTCCACAGCCTCTCTATTACAGTGCTAGAGATTTGGCGGGGCTATGTTATATACTGGGGGGCGTATTCACTACTGATTGGCCTCTGGACCCCCTTAGTCACTCCAATCACATTCCTAGCAGACTCCTGCCCCCTCAATTGGCTTTTACTCACATTTCTGGTCCAATCACGGGCTTTTAAAGCCCAGTTCCTGTCCCATTGCATTTTGGGCGATTCTGGTGACGAATTCCGAACTTTTACCGCAAAAAGTTCGGAATTCGGCCGAATTGAACAGTCAATGTTCGGGTCGAACTGATGGTCGACCCGAACCGTTCGATCATCCCTAATCCTAGCCACAAAACACCTGCATTTCACTTGAATTTGCATGTATTTGATAGTAAAGAGAAGTTACCATATATTCAAATAGGTGTGTTTGTCTCGTTTTACTGATTTCAACAAGCGGCTCAGCTCCTTTGCTTGTTGTCAAATGAACTGAGATTCTCATGCAAAACATAACTTTCAATTTATAATAAAGTCTCTAAAAAAACAGGTCTTTGACGCAGCCAAAGACTCGGTCTACCACAAACCCACGGTTACCTCAATACTGTGCTGCAAACACAAATTAAAAATGTCCAGGCCGATATCTGAAAGGTGAATTAGATCTGGTCGGTAAAGGCCTGGAATGCCACTCTGAAGGTCAACATGACAAAAGGAGATTCCCCCAATCATGGAGTGGTTGATTTTCCATCTGATTTTCTCCAGACCCTTGTACTTGGGAAAATATACCTAGGGACTATTTCAGAACAAAAAACAATGGTTGTAGTTAGTGAGGCCATTTTAAAAATGATGAAGGTCACACTTTATCAAATGCATTAAATCTAGAGTTTTTGTACTACCTACATCCTTACCTCCCAGATGAACTACTAAAACAGATGGGGAGGGCCAGACCAAAAATAAACGAGAAATATGATAGTATAAATGATGCCATTGGAGACCTCTTACTCCCTTCCATAAAACAGTGAAATGATCTGGATCGAGATTCAAATTCTCAGAATAGCAACACAAAGACGCCCTCCTTTGGGCCCAGAAAACAAACGGGTGTCCAATGATCCAGACTTAGTGTTTTAAACCTAAAATCAAACATAAAGGTTAAGCTGAACATAAATTTCAAACTGCTTAGACTTCCACCCAACTATACGAAAGGAATGAGGGGTAAATCAATAATCTTGCAAACCCAAACACCGCAGACAGTTCTTGAGTACTGCAAGAAATTTAAACTTTGTGACAGGAGAGCCACCCAAGTGTATAAATAAATTACCAACCTTTTCAGGTCTGATGTTGAAAAAAATCCCTGGTGACTAAGACCGGGCAAATAGACCTGTTTGGGCAAGAAAATAAAGAAAACCAAACCCATCTACCTAATTTGTCAATTATTGATATCTGATATAAATAACCACAAACTGACATCCCCAAGAATTAAGTTACGAAGCATTAAACCCAACTCCCTTATTGAGCAGGCCAAATTCTGATATGCGCAAGGCTCCAAAAAACCCAATAACAAAAATGGCACGAAAAAGCAGAGCCTCATATGAGGAAAAACATACTGAGCAAACCGCGTCGGTAAGTTTATTAAGATATTAATAGATAATAGGCCTGTGGTCATCCAATACAGCTCAAACACGCTTATAACCTTTAACCACTTGTTTAACCAGGAAAAAATTACTACAAACCGGAAAACCCATAATTTTAAAGAAAAAGGAAACACCTGCCAAGTTTTTAGACAGGTAGCTATGGGAAACTCCTTCTTCAAATAAGCCACATAAGAATGCCAAAATTGAGCTTTCTGAGGGTTGAGTCAAAAAACAAAATCTGTGCATGGGCAAAAAGACACCCACTTATCCCACGCAGCTGAATAATCGACCCATGTTTTGGGGACAACAGAATTTTTTACCGCTGTAGCAACTGGATTCAAACCAAGTCCTATAAATGATCTGGGCATGGAGAGCTGACCAAGTCTGCATTTGGATGAAGACTGCAAAAATGGCACATCCAGAAGCAAGAAAAGCATCCGCTACATCACTGTTTCAGTCACTGTTTTTTAAAGGCTAACTCCACCTTATATAGCGTGTATCATTCTAAGATAAATCACCGCGACCTCCCCATGACAGTGTACAAGAGTTTTTCTCCCTTGCAGCCGCTGTCACTATTGAAATCAATGCAGCTGTACAGGACTCCACCTTCACAGTCGCATCAATAATTCCCATAGAGCTGTAAATTAATTAACTAGAACTCTTGTGCTATCATGGCAGACGAACTTGTGGTTCTGAATGGAATAAAAATGGGATAATCATCGCACTCGTTGTCCTTGACATTTCCTCCAGCTCTTCAACAGGAAGCCTGTACCTCAATATGGACAGGGAGCTGGGGGAAGAGTCTGCAGGAGCCTGGCATTGCAATAGCAATCCACTTACCGTGGGTTTGCACGCTGCTCTAATAAAAATAATAAATGCAAGTTTTTTTTCTGCAAATATATGTGCAATTATTAATTTTTAAAGGTGACACTTATCCTGGTTTGGCTTTGTGAATTGAATCTTTTGTCAAATTTAGTGGAAAAATCAGTGCAGCGCTTAATAAAATCAAAATACTAACAAAGTGAATATAAACATACATAATATATACATTTTAAGACCAAAGACTTCATAAAAAAAATCTGTGTATTCTCATAGGACAACATATGCCGTGAAATTCAATAGAACCAAATAGTGCAAATAGAACAGTGCAGAATCTGGGACTACTAAGGGGCATCCAATCAAACAAAGGTGCTTCAAGTGGTAACAAGAGTGCTTCTTCTTGACAGTCTCTTCAAACACCCAAGAAAAGTGCTCACCTGATGCTACTCCAACTGCTCACCTTGAAAATAGATCTCTTAGATTAGAGGAGGTCTTTTTTCACTGGTTTTACATACACCATTGACATTTTTGGCATTATTAATGAAAATATGACTGATTATGTCAAAAATCTGTCTTTTATATGGATCATATGAGGCCATTTACTATTACCTAGTTGCTTAGTTCCTTTTAAATCAATCATAATAATTACAGAAAGGACCCAAATGCCCTAATCAAAAGTTTACATACCCTGGAATGTTTGGCCTTGGTACAGACACACAAGGTGTCACACACAGGTTAAAATGGCAATTAAAGGTTAATTTCCCACAACTGTGGCTTTTTAAATTGCAATTGGTGTCTGTGTATAAATAGTCAATGTGTTTGTTAGCTCTCACGTGAATGCACTGAGCAGGCTAGATACTGATCCACGGGGAGCAGAAAAGAACTGTCAAAACACCTGCGTAACAATGTAATGGAACTTTATAAAAGATGGAAAAGGATATAGAAAGATATCCAAAGCCTTGAATCTGCCAGTCAGTACTGTTCAATCACTTATTAAGAAGTGGAACT
Organism: Pelophylax lessonae; assembly: GCF_965119305.1. NCBI lineage: Eukaryota > Metazoa > Chordata > Amphibia > Anura > Ranidae > Pelophylax > Pelophylax lessonae. The sequence goes on from NC_138780.1 coordinate 93,730,318, forward strand.
ATGGGCGATCTTTTGATACCAAGCCAAGGTCAGGTAGACCCAGAAAGATTGCAGCCACAACTGCCAGAAGAATTGTTCGGGATACAAAGAAAAACTTGCAGGTAACCTCAGGAGAAATACAGGCTGCTCTGGGAAAGTACAGTGCTGTTTTTTTTAAGGAGCACAATACAATAATACTTGAACAAAAATGCTCTGTATGGTCGAGTTGTCAGAAAGAAGCCTTTACTGTGCCAATGCCACAAAAAAAGCCTAGTTACAATATGCCTTACAACACCTCGACACGCCTTACAGCTTCTGGCATACTGTAATCTGGATTGGCAAGACCAAAATAGAACTTTATGGTCACAACCATAAGCCCTCTGTTTGGAGAGGAAGAATACCATCCCCACTGTGGAGTATGGTGGTAGCTCACTGATGTTTTGGGTGTGTGTGAGCTCTAAAGGAACAGGGAATCTTGTGAAAATTGATGGCAAAATGAATGCAGCATGTTATTAGAAAATACTGGCAGACAATTTTCATTCTTCTGCACTAAAGCTGCACATGGACTTTCCAGCACGACAATGACACTAAGCTCAAGGCCAAGTTGACCCTACAGTGGTTACAGCAGAAAAAGGTGAAGGTTCTGGAGTTGCCGTTACAGTCTCTTGACCTTAATATTATCAATCCACTTTGGGGAGATCTCAAACGTGTGTTTTATGCAAGACGGTGAAAGACTTTGCATGACCTGGACGCATTTATACCACCTGCAAGAATTCGGGACTACTATTACAAAAGACTACGTGTTGTCATGGATGCTAAAGGGGGCAATGCACAGTATTAAGGACTAAGGGTATACAGACTTTTGAACAGGGGTAATTTTATTTGTTTACTTGTTTCCATGTTTTGTTTTATGATTGTGCCATTCTGTTATGACCTACAGTTGAATAGGAAAACTTTAGGGGAATACATCATATGCAGGGAAACACATTAAAAAGAGCATCAGTGTTCACACGAGTGCTAGTGCATACTGTCATTTACTTCTATGGCTGGCTGTATGTGCCATCTATGGCTCCCTATAGCACGTACAAAACAGGGAATTTTACGCTAGAGGACACTTCTGTCTGCAAATGTATGCGTGCATGAAACCTTAGCTGGAACCTGTGTCAGCAGAAATGTTCTGTATTCTACCGCACGAGAACTTTACGTGCTCATATAATCTATAAATAAATTTAAGATATTTTACACGTTTGCACATGTGATAAACTGTGAGCCCTTTACTTCCTCCCTTTGTGAACTTTTCACTTGAGTAGATCTGTGTCACTTGTGAAGAGCAGAGGATTGTGCTGAGGTGTTGAGCACAGTATGTGAGATTAGGTTGTTTCTGATGAATTACACCTCATTGTCAGACTCAGCCACACCCAGCCTTTGGCATGGCTTCCTCAGACGTGCACTGTAGCACTTGTCTTTAGACACCTGCTCCAGATATTTGGCAATAGCAGAAGCTATGAGAGGCCCCGTATCCTGTTCTGGGATTCCTTCTCTACAGTGCATCCGGAAAGTATTCACAGCGCTTCACTTTTTCCACATTTTGTTAGGTTACAGCCTTATTCCAAAAAAGATTAAATTCAATATTTTACTCAAAATTCTACAAACAATACCCCATATTGACAACATGAAATACGTTTGTTGAAAGAGTCTTTAAAAATAAAAGAAGGCCCCTTTCACACGGGCTTTCCGATCAGGTCCGCCTGCCAGTTTTTTCAGGTGGACCTGATCGGATGCTCCATGCACCCCTATGGAGCAGCGGATTTCAGCGGTGACATCTCCGCTGACACCCGCCGCTATCCAATCCGATCCTGTCCGTGAAATCCAGACGGATGGTAACCCTTTTTTCCATCCATCTGGAAGATTGGATAGGATCAGATGAAAATGGACAGGCGGTCTGTTTTCATCCGATCTCCCAAAGAGGAGAGCGGGGATCTGACAGGTCTGTCTCTGCAAAGTAAGCAGAGATGGACCTGTCATCCGACTGCTCAGTAGGGATCGGCGGATCGATCCCCGCTAAACAAATTGGAGTCCGCCGGGCAGAAAGCTCATTTGAAAGGAGTCTAAGTATTCACAGTGTATTTGCCATGACACTCAAATTTGAGCTCAGGTGAATCTTGTTTCCACTGATCATCCTTGAGATATTTCTACAACTTGATTGGAGTCCACCTGTGATAAATGCAGTTTATTGGACATGATTTGGAAAGGCACACACCGGTCTATATAAGGTCCCACAGTTAAAAATGCATGTCAGATCACAAACAAAGCCATGAAGTCCAAGGAATTTTCTGTAGGCGTCCGAGACAGAATTGTATCAAAGCACAGATCTGGGGAAGGGTACAGAAAAATGTCTGCAGCATTGAAGGTCCCAATGAGCACAGTAGCCTACATCATCCATAAATGGATGATGTTTGCATCTCCTAGAGCAGGCCACCCAGCCAAACGGCCAAGCGATCGGGAGACAAGGGCCTTAGTCTGGGAGGTGACCAAGAACCCGTTGGTCACTCTTACAGAGATCCAGCGTTTCTCTTTGGAGAGACAGGAACTTTCCAGAAGAACAACCATCTCTGCAGCTCTCCATCAATCAGGCCTGTATAGTAGAGTGGCCAAAAAGACCCCACTCCTCAGTAAAAGGCACATGGCAGCCCACCTGGAGTTTGCCAAAAGGCACCTGAAGGACTCTCAGACCATTAGAAACGCTGTGAATACTTTCCGGATTCACTGTATATATAATCCTTTTCTTTTTTGTTTTTTATTTCCACACAAATTTGTAAACCTTGCTGAAACTGCATTCCTAATTCGTATCTATCAGCAAACATCTGAAATGTGCCTGAAACTAAATTATCATTTTTTTTATTTTATTTTAACCCATTTCAAGCCTGACACTAAATGGGACAACATATCCGATTGCTTTTCCTATAGTATAGTACCTAAGTACCTGTCTCCAGCCCATCAGAGTACCTGAGCACCTATCTGCAGTCCATCAGAGTACCCGAGTATCTATCTGCAGCCCATCAGAGTATCTGAGTACCTGTCTCCAGCCCATCAGAGTATCCGAGTATCTGTCTCCAGCCCATCAGAGTACCCGAGTACCAGTCTCCAGACCCATCAGAGTACCCAAGTTCCTGTCTCGTGGGGTAATTCTGTGGACGTTTTACATTGTTCTGGTGCTTCAGGGCATTCACAGATGTGATAGATAGTTAGGAAATTATAAGTGTTATTTATGCTTCTAGAACAGCTGAAGGTGCTACTTGGATGTTGGGCCTCTGTATGTGGCTAGACTGTGTAAAAGTATTGTGGGAAAAAATTACAACTAATAACCTTGGACTATCTACAGGGCCGGCGCTACCTATAGGCGAGGTAGGCGCCGGCCTAGAGCGCACATCAGCTGGGGGTGGCTGGCCGGCCGGCCAGCCACCCGCCCGCCCATTCTTGCATATACTGCTGACACCATCTCCTTTTCATTTCACTGCTCACTGACTGACTGTCCTCACTGTTCACTGACTGTCCTCATCGCACACTGCTCACTGACTGGCTCTCCTCACCGCACACTGCTCACTGACTGGCTGTCCTCACCGCACACTGCTCACTGACTGACTGTCCTCACCACACACTACTCACTGACTGGCTGTCCTCACCACGCACTGCACTCAGGGAGTGCTAAATGTCCGTGGGTTAGGGGGCACAAATTACTTGTCTTGCCCCAGGCGCTGACAACCCATGCTATGCCACTGTATATACTACCCTAGCCTGCCCATATACCACCCTAGCCTGTCCATATACTACCGTAGCCTGTTTATATACTACCCTAGCCTGCCCATATACTACCCTAGCCTGCCCATATACTACCATAGCCTGTCTATATACTACCGTAGCCTGTCCATATACTACCGTAGCCTGTTTATATACTACCCTAGCCTGCCCATATACTACCCTAGCCTGCCCATATACTACCATAGCCTGTCTATATACTACCGTAGCCTGTCTATATACTACCGTAGCCTGTCTATATACTACCGTAGCCTGTCCATATACTACCCTAGCCTGCCCATATACTACCCTAGCCTGTCCATATACTACTCTAGCCTGTCCATATACTACCCTAGCCTGTCCATATACTACCGTAGCCTGTCCATATACTACCCTAGCCTGTCCATATACTACCGTAGCCTGTCTATATACTACCGTAGCCTGTCTATATACTACCGTAGCCTGTCCATATACTACCCTAGCCTGTCTATATACTACTCTAGCCTGCCCATATACTACCCTAGCCTGTCCATATACTACCCTAGCCTGTCTATATACTACCCTAGCCTGTCCATATACTACCCTAGCCTGTCCATATACCACCCTAGCCTGTCTATATACTACCCTAGCCTGTCTATATACTACCCTAGCCTGTCTATATACTACTGTAGGCTGTCTATATACTACTCTAGCCTGTCCATATACCTGCGGACCACAGCTGGCGTGAGGAATCGAACCAGTGCCACAACTATTTGTCTTCAGGTTGGGTCCAGAGGAGCAGGTGCAGGCCTGTGGGCCACAGCTGAAGAAATAGGTGGAGAGGCGCACAAATATTTCTACCCTAGCCACCTCCACCATATACATGGGCAGGGCAAAGGTTGTGGGTGTGGAGTCAGGGGCGGAGCCAATGGGGGGCAAAAAAAGTTTTGCCTAGGTTTCCAAACCCCTTGCACCAGCCCTAATGACATTACTTTCTCCTAGCGCTCTATGATATAGAAAGCCACACAGGAGGGAAAGGGGTGACAGATTCCATCGTTGGTGAGGGTTTTGAAATCATCTTTTTTGGGAAGGGGGGGGGGTGTCCCTGAATGCCAGTTTGGAATTGTGGTCACCCTAAGCTGATGGGCATGAGTGAGACATCATGTCTAGGTTTTTTGCTATACACATGGGCAGGGCAAAGGGGGTGGATTCAGGGGCAGGGCAAAGTGGGTGGGCTCAGGAGTGGAGCCAAAGGCGGCAACATGAGGTTTCGCCTAGGGTGTCAAAAATCCTTGCACCAGCCCTGACTATCTACTTTCCAAAAATGGGTCATTTGGGGGGTATTTGTATTGTTCTGACATTTCAGGGCCTCATGAAATGAGATAGGTCGTCAGTACATCAAGTGTGATCAGGTTTGATCAATTTTCAGTGATTGGTACAATAGTTTGTACTCTCTATAACTTTCACACAGACAAAATATTATACACTAATTTGGGCTATTTTTACCAAAGATATGTAGCAGTATAAACGTTGGCCCAAACTTATGAACAAAAATTACTTATTTGCAAAATTTTATAATAGAAACTACAAAAAGTGTTTTTTTTTTTTTTCAAAAGTTTCGCTCTTTTTTTCACTTAAATCGCAAAAAAAAAAAAAAAAAAAGTGGTGATTAAATACCACCAAAGAAAGTTCTATTTGTGTGAAAAAAAATGATAAAAAATTTTGTTTGGGTACAGTGTAGCATGACTGAGTAATTGTCATTCAAAGTGTGAGAGCACTGAAAGCTGAAAATTGGTCTGGGCAGAAAAGGGGTATAAGTGCCCCGTATTGAAGAGGTTAAATACATTGTATAAGGTTGGTGCGCTGTTCCTTTTAATTGTATTCATATGAAATTGGATATTTGAAACCACCAATATAACTCCAAGATAAGAATTGTGAACAAAAATGAAATTAAAATTAAAATATAAGTATATCTCAAATCAATGATTTGCTTGAAATGGCAATAAATCAAAGTCCAATGAACCAATTAATGTGATATAAGTAAATATGAACAAAGTCCAATATAAATGTGCCAAATAAATAAAGTGCTCAGGCTCACGAAAAAAAAAAACCCACCTAAAATTGTGCTCCAGTGCTCCATACATGCTTCTTCGGAAAAAAAAAAAGACAGCCTCTTATCAGATAGCATGAATCTTGATTACAGAGATCAGACAAGCCTGTGTGTAATCGCCACAAAGGAAGCCCCAATGGTCGGGAGTAGTTGTAATGCTCTCACTGCTGGGAATGGGGTCAAACACCTCTGGTGTAGAGCCACTCTCCAGGCACATGTATGTAAATGCAAACAGGGACAGACCTCATAGTGTATTTCAGAATGCTGACTTTAAAAATGTTAAAACTATGCTTACAATGAGACTAAATAAGACAAGCGGTATGAGAAAAACTGGCTGTGGTGTCCCCTGAGCTTCGGCCGCAATGACGTCACACGTATGCTTTGTCCGACGTGTTTTCTAAAACATTATGTATTTTGGGATAGGAGGATACACAGCTGCGTTAAAATCAGTTAAAGAAATTTAACAGTTTACGTTGCCCAATGCATCTGTGCATATTAGCAGTTTCTTTAACAGGGAACTAAATTGTACCTGAGCAATCCAAACTGAAAACGCTGCTTATTTTTTATATCCAGAGCAAACTCACCCATCCCTCCATGCTATATTTTTGAGAAATCACTTCAAAAACACCCCCACAGCATTTCTAGCCATGGCCATCTTGAGCCAGGGTAGATGATTCATGTAGCATTTATCCTGGAATTCATCTGCCCTTAGCTCAGGCATACAGATGGGAGGATGCACTTATCTGAGAAAGCTCCTCCTCCAGAAGAAAAAATGCCAATCAAGACTCCTGGAATGTATGACCTCATTTTGGCCTAGGCCAGAAACCAAGAAGCAACTGAAGAAATGTAAAACAAGTAACTATAATATACCTTCCTATCTATTTATTAATGCTAGCAGCATATGTATATAGAAATACAATTAATGCTAGTAGCATAAAATAGTTAATGTTGATTGAGGGAGTTTAGTTCTGCTAGGCAAGGCATGGCTATTGCCAGAGCACCCAATGTAATAGTCATGGGGTCCAACTATACAGAGAGAGCAATACATAGAGGAGGCCGTGCTGTTCAGACTGCAAGATGAGTTGTCTAGCTTGCAACTGAATTTTGAAAATTTATATCATATAACACTTGTATATATTGCCAAATTGTGCCAAGTGCCTCGAAGGCAAATTTGTTGAGTGTAGGGCTCATTGTTTTAAAATGAGAAGGTTTCTGTGAAGGAATCCCCATTTAAAGTGCTGCCAAAGCATCCAACATTGCAGAGACATACCAATGATATTTGGTTAAGGTGAATGTTTCTCAACTCGCGTCCTCAGGGCACACTAACAGGCCAATTTTGCAAGAAAACTGAAATACATCGCAGGTGATATCATTTGCTGCTCAGTGATTGCAGTATTCTAGTCTGCATCTCCCCAAGGTAATACTTAAAATCTGGCCTGTTAGTGTGCCCTGAGGACCGGAGTTGAGAAACATTGGGCTAGGGGGTAGAACCACAGCATTTGGGGGGAGGCAAGCAAGATTACATGTTCAAGTTCTGGTAAAAGTGATTGTAAAGTCTTTTTTTTTTCTTCTATAATTTAAAATTTCTATTAAAATAACAAACATACTTACTACGTATCTGCTCTGTGCAGCAGTGTTGCACAGAGCAGCCTGAATCCTTCTTTTCTTGGGTCACTCTTTGGTGCTACTGGCCCCTGCCTCCTGTTGAGTGCCCCACAGCAAGCAGCTTGCTATGGGGGAACCCGAGCCAAGCCGCTGCTCTGTGTGTCCAGACAGACACGGAGCTGCTGTTTGGCCCTGCCCCCTCCCTCCTCATTGGCTAACTGACTTTGATTGACAGCAGAGCCAATAGTCAATCAGGATAGAAAGTCCCGGACGGCTGAGGCACTAGTGGGCATTGTTGGATCGAGATGGGGCTAAGGTACAAATTAGGGTGGCTGAGGGGGGCTGCTGCACACAGAAGGCTTTTGATCCTAATGCATAGAATGGCTGTTGATCTTATTGCATAGAATGGCTGTTGCTCTTAATGCATAGAATGGCTGTTGGTCTTAATGCATAGAATGGCTGTTGGTCTTAATGCATAGAATGGCTGTTGGTCTTAATGCATAGAATGGCTGTTGATCCTAACGCATAGAATGGCTGTTGATCTTAATGCATAAAATGGTTGTTGATCTTAATGCATTAAGATAAAAAAAACCTTCTGACTTTACAACCCCTTTAAGCTGGTCAAACGCAGGTAATACTCTGTCTGATTACTGTGAATTGGCTGAAATGTAAGTGGTGGGAGGAGGCCCTGCTAATAACCACCTGGTTTGACAAACTTCGACTGAGAAATTAAAGGAGTTGGGTGGAAAAAAGTTGGCTTAACAGAGACTGCAGCCAATTAGTTTGAGTCTTAAGCCTCGTACACACGCACCGATTGTTGGCCGACTGTTGTCCAGTGTTGTTGTGTTGGTTGAGATGTGCTCTAGACTGCACACTAATTTTCTCGGCCAACAACAACCAACTTAAGAAGTGATGTCATGTGCTGGTTAACTTTCCGTGTGTTTTTTCTTCTCTGAGCATGCCCAGTCTTGCTCATCTGATGTTTGTCTGCCGAAATCTGTACTGACTGACGAAAAATCGGCCGTTGTGGTGACGGCCAACAAAAATTTTATAGCATGCACACCAGATTTTGTTCGGCCGAAAAGTCGCAGTCGGTTGTCGGAATCATCATACTAACAAGCCGACAATCGGCCGATCGGAGGTTGGCTGAAAATTCACGGCCAGCAATCGGTGCGTTTGTACGAGACTTTAATTCAGGTATTCTTTTATTAGATTTTTAAATATACACAAAATAAATAGGAGGGGGTACATGGTTACAGTAAACTATGTAAGGAGAAGGACAATATCTCACAAAAGTAAATACACCCCTCACATTTTTGTAAATATTTTATTATATCTTTTCAAGTGACAACACTGAATAAATGACACTTTGTTACAATGTAAAGTAGTGAGTGTACAGCTTGTAGTGATGTATTCTATTATTGAATGCAAAGCCTGCTTGGATTGTCCCAGTCAGAGAGGTGGGCTGATGTTTCTCCGCCAATCTGAGCAGGCTTTGCACTCAATAATAGAATACATCGCTCACCGTGATTGGCTCAGCGCGGTATACTGTATGTAGCCGAAGCTACGGTACATCCGGTATACCGGTGCAGGATTCCCACACAGCCAGCGCCTTGAGAGACATCTACCAGTAATACTTACTTACGGTATCTTAGAGATATAAGAGGGATTACATTTACGGTACCTTGGAGATTAATAGCCAGCGCTTTTGAGAGATTACACTTACTTACTTACCTTGGAGACTTTTATACTCAGCGTATAAAATGACCCCCCCATTTTTGGGGGATTTTTTTGAGGTTAAAAAGTCGCCTTATATGCCGGAAAATACGGTAATCAGGTGAGGATGTAAAGTCAATCCAATAGAACCAAGTTTTATAAAAGTTCTCTTCCTTATGGTAAAAGGGAAGCTGTAGGGTTCTCCATAGTTTTGATTTCCTGGACCTTGGATATCCACATACTCATGGTTAGACGGTATGGTTACTTTCACATTGGACTCTGACAGCTGTGGACTAATCAAATTCCATGTTTACTTTTCCCAGAGAAGGAAATGATTAAATCTGATTGGTGGCTGTTGGCAAAAACTCAATTTTGCCCCCCCCCCCCTTTTTCCAGTTGAGTTTTAGAAACGAACAGTTCAAATTAGATTTCTACCCTTTACCAGTGACGACTGAACCACATACAAAGGGGCTTTTGCAATGTACAGACAGGTATAGCTGTGAGATGCTAGATATCCTTGAACACACAATGTTTGTTTTCCTAGAACTTCAACAGCTTTACATATCTGGATTAACAAGATTAATGAAATATGATCTTTCAGATGTTTACTGCTCTGGCAAAAACATGAATGTACCTTTTATGAACTAAGCAAAATTCATTGTCATGGAAGTCCTGGTTTTCTGTTTTTACCTAATGTATTTCTTCTAAGAAATTATACTGTTTGTAGATAATGAAATAAGCCTAAAAGTAAAAGGAAAGGCAACACGGCCACTCCCATTTTTAACCACTTCAGCTCCAGAAGGTTTTACCCCCTTAATGACCAGGCCATTTTTTGTGATTCGGCACTGCGTTGCTTTAACAAAAAATTGCGGGGTCGTGCGACGGTGTACCCAAATACAATTGATGTCCTTTTCCCCCCCAAATAGAGCTTTCTTTTGGTGGTATTTGATCACGTCTGCAGTTTTTAGATTTTGCGCTATAAACAAAAAAAGAGCGACAATTTTGAAAGAAATGCCATATTTTTTACTTTCTGCTATAAAACATTCCCAATAAAAAATGTTAAAAAAAATCTAATTTTTTTTTATCAATTTCTTTACTGCTCTTATATTTCTTGCATACAGTTTCAAATAAATCTCAATATAAATACATCCATAGCTCTAAGGTGTTAGCAGCCTTGAAATAATTCACGCCTACCAGTTACACAGACACACTCGCCAGAGCTCTACAGTCACATGACCACTTAGAAAAAAATGAAAAAAGATATTTTCATTGAGACTAATGACCAGGCCTATTTCAGACACATGTTGTTTACAAATTAAAAATCAGGATTTTTTTTTGCTAGAAAATTACTTAGAACCCCAAAACATTATTATTATTTTTTTAGCAGAGACCCTAAAAGATAAAATGGAGATCGTTGCAATACTTTATGTTACACTGTACTTGTGCAGCGGTCTTATAAATGCAAGTTTTTGGGAAAAAATACACTTTTTTTGAATTGGAAAATAGGAAAACAGTAAAGTTAGCCCACTTTTTCCTATAATGTGAAAGATAATGTTATGCCGAGTAAATAGATACCTTACATGTCATTCTTCAAAATTGCTCATGCTCGTGGAATGGTGACAAACTTTGGTACTTAAAAATCTCCATAGGTGACATTTTTACAAATCTCGCTCTAACGATTGTGGCCATGCCTCACATGTGTGGTTTGAACACCATTTACATATGTGGGAGTTAGTTGCGTATGCGTTTGCTTCTGCGAGGTCGGAGGGACAGGGCGCTTTAATTTTTTTTTTTTTATTAAACTTTTTTTTTTTTTACACTGTCTCTTGAAAAAAAGAAATGTTTTTTGATCACTTTGAATGTAAACATCCCTTTTTTAATAGAAATAAGCAGGATAGGTCCTCTTTAATGTGAGATCAGGGGTCAAAAAGACCTCAGATCTCATATTTATACTAAAAAGTAATAAAACAAAATTAAAAACAATGTCATTTTCTTCTTTTTTCTATTTAAAAAATAATAATTTAAGGCTATTGGGTGAAAGTGATGTTTGACGTCGCTCCGGTGCTCCTAGGGCATAGAGTCCAGTTGGGGCCATCTTCAGCTTGCACGACTTCCTGCCCATCAGGAGAGCAGATTGAATGGTTTTCCCCGCTACAGACGGCTCTGGTTAGAGGGGAAAACAACCCGGAAGTGGTGGGAGGGGCACCTGTGGAAAATCTGCTGCTGGAACCACTTTTATGTCAAAGCGAAACGCCCATCGAGTAAGAAAATACCGGGGCTATGGCAGCTCTCTGCTGCCATACCTCCAGTATTTAAAGTCAAAGTAGTGATGTAAATACACGGTGGGTGGTCTGGAAGTGGTTAATAACTGTATGCAGAAAATATGAGTAGTGGGGAAGCAACATTTAACACTTTTGCTGCCAGAGCCATTTTTGCGTTTTTTTTTTTTAAACTTATGCTCGGTCCAAACCGTTCACCGATCCCTAGTGGTGCCTAAACACTGTAACTCCTCACAGTTACTCTTGCCTGGTGCGGGAACGGGCCCTGCTGTAAAAAATTTGAAACAAAAATTTAAATTACATGCACCTGTCATACAGGTGCAGAAAAATTGGGCCTTGGGTGTTGGTGGTGCCTGAACACTGTAACCCCTCATATTTACTGTTGCTGGGTGCATAAACGGGCCCCGCTGTTAAAAATTTGAAACAAAATTGAAATTACATGTACTTGTCATACAGGTTCAGAAATATTGGGCCTTGTGTGTTGGTAGTGCCTGAACACTGTAACCCCTTAAAGTTACACTTGCTGGGTGCAGGAATGGGCCCTGCTGTTAAAAAATTAGAAACTAAATTTTAAATTACCATACATGCACCTGTGATACATGGTATCTGCATAAAGAGGGCCTTGTGAGGAAAGGAAGTCCTCCCCTTCCTCCTGCTGTTCTGCCTCAAATGCCCTGTCCATGATTCCACAAAGTGTGTGCTGCAGTAGGAAAACTATAGGGACAGTGTCACTGATGCATGCATCATCGCGGCTCACCATTCTTGTGGCCTTCTCAAATGGTGACAGGACAGTGCATGCATCCTTTATCAGCAGCCACTGGCGTGGCAAAAAGAAGCCAAGCTCTCCTGAGCCTGTCCTTGTGCCATACTCACACAGGTACTCATTGATGGCCCTCTACTGCATGTGCAGCCGCTGCAGCATTACTAATGTTGAGTTCCACCTGGTGGGCATGTCACAAATGTCAGCCAGCCGAGCACTGGCATTGTTTGACCGCCTGAAATGGCCACAGACATTTCTGGCCTGCCTCAGAATATCTTGTATGCCCAGGTACCTGTTCAAGAAATGCTGCACCACCAAATTCAGGACATGGGCCAAGCATGGAACATGTGTCAAGTGTCCCTGTCGGAGGGCAGAGAGAAGGTTGGTGCCATTGACGCATACAACCATTCCTGGCTCAAGCTGCCATGGCGTCAACCACCTCTGAGCCTGCCCCTGCATATCCGACAGAATCTCTGGCCCAGTGTCCAGACCAACTGAAGCCCTGAATGACATCTGTTAGCCTGACTGATGTGGCAGATCACCACCAATGTTTTGGAGGCATGGTGGCGGAACAAGCTCCAGCACTGAATTCCTGCTGACCACTCTGTCCAACGAGGCCGCATCATTGCCTTCCACATGATGGTACAGAGTTGGAATGGCCTTATGTAAAAATAAATTTCTTTTTGGAACTTTCCACTGGGGTACAGCACATGATTAGGGTATTGCCGAGGCATACTCTCAGTGTTAACCTTACCCGTTATTACCATAAACCTATACAAAATGCTAGTGACACCAGGTTGGAGTAAATTTGCCCAGTAGGCCATTTTATTAACAAAATAACCAAATATCATTATTTTACAACAGAACCATAAATAACCCAGTATCACATGAAAGAAGTTGTTGGTCTTGGGAGGCACCAAAATTCCAATTAAATATGTATCAGCGTAAAAATACTTCAACGGTCCCCAGCCGCGCAACACCAGCTCGGGGACAAACCCACTTCACCACTGATACCTCCTTGTTACCACTTCCCGTTAATCCACTATTAACCAGGATACACTAGAGGGCTCCATACCTTAGATGGGTCACCCTATGCACTTTACCAAAAACTGTTTACCGCCTCCAAAGACCCCCAACCGCCACAGCGCACAGGTGTAAAACCTTACACCTGCGAGCCCCTCCACAAACGCAACGCTGGTTGGATTCCATCTTGAATGCCGAGAAACCACATATCCGTCCCCACCGCATGCAAGTGCACCCCGTCACTCCGCAGATACCGCCAGGTATCCACTGCCAATTCCCGGTGCCTGACCACCAGCCCCCCATTCCTATCGACAAATCGGCTGACTGCCGAATTGACCTTGATCCGTGCCTTGTTCAGCTTCGCGACCGACCTCGCAAAACGCCACGAGGTACGGCCAACAATCTCTGACCAAATCACAATCATCTCGGGAAAAGAGGTGCGCAGCCTGAGAAAGTCAAATTGAATGTCCCGAATAAGATGGCGCATGGAACGGACTCCCAAATCGTTGCCCCCCGCATGCAGCACCAAGATGCCCGGGGCCCTGTCCAGCTGGGCAAAACGATGCACTTCCGGCAGGACCCTGCACCAAAGTAAGCCTGGCACACCTATCCACCTGATCGTTGCCTCTGCCCTGGAGAAGCCCAACTGCCGCCCGTTGGGCTGCACTTCCGCCCACCTGGCCCCCCAAAACACATACGAATGCCCCAAGATCCACACGAGGCAGGCAGCTCCCTCTGTAACGAAAGAACAGCAGACAGACAATGACATACTGAATCACCAAACCCGGCCACCTCACGCCCCCCAGATCGCCAACGAAATCAAGTGTGGGCGAACATACAACTTAAAAAGATTAGATTCCCACCTGCCTATCCGCTTCAAAGTAACGTCATCCACACCCCATCTGGCCGCCTCAGTGGCCGCCCCGATGCGGAAGGAGTGAGAAGAGTAACTGCGGGCGTCGTACCCCAGCTCGGATAGACAACGCTGGAACACCGAGACAAACTGAAACCTCGATAGAGAAGTTCCATCCCTGTGTACCAGGAAGGAACCCCCCAATGGGGGGTGCACCCTCCGAAACTCCTCCACCACGGCGACCGGGCAAAGAGGAGAACCCCGCACCCTGTACAGGCGTACATACATACCTCTGCCCACCTGGTCGGTCTTGGAACGCCGAAGAAAAATCACCACGGCTGAATCCGAACAACTCACCTCCCCTTCCAGCAGGCCTCCTTGAACACCCTTCGAAAGGCTGACCAACTCCCCGATGCGAAACGCCCCATAAAAAGCCAAAACAAAGGCCGTAGTAAACAATAGCGACTCGTACACAGAGAAGTACGTGCGACCCACCTGTCCCACAAGCTCGCCCAGCAAAACAAAAGAGACCGGACGGCGACCGTCCGGCCGACTGGAACCCCGCCTATAACCCTTCAGGGCCTGCCTGACCATAAAGTCCATAGTAAAATCCTGCGATCCTGACATTTTGAACAAGAACGCCAAGCCTGCCAACTCGCGATTGATGGCCGACGCCGACACCCCTTGTTCAAAGTGCAAGCACACAAAATACAACAAAAGAGAGCGAGAGCCCATACTCACCCGGCCCATCCCCGTCTGATCCAAAAAGGCCCGCCACTCCTGCCATACCTTGGAATAAGCTGACCAAGTCCCACCACTCAACGACCTTCTGACCAAATCGGCAGCGACCCAGAAACGCAATTTTCCACAGCTCCGATGGACAAGGCTCCCCGCGTTGCTCCGCTGCCGGCGCCAACTCCCGAAACCTGTCCAGCTGAAAATGAGACAAAGAAACCGCCAACGTGTTGGTCACACCAGGGACATGAACAGCATGCAAGAAAACATTCAACTGCAAACAACGTAAAACGAGGTGGCGCAACAGCCTTATCACCGGCGGGGAAGAACCAGGCAGCCTGTTGATAACCTGCACCACCCCCATGTTATCACAATTCAAACGCACCTTCTTATTCCCGAAAACCTCCCCCCACAGTTCCACCGCAACAATGATGGGAAAGAGCTCCAACAGGACTAGATTCCGCAAGAATCCCGCCTCACGCCACACAGCCGGCCAACGCTCAGCGCTCCAACGACCCCCGAGGTACGTGCCGTAGCCCGTGGAACCCGCAGCATCCGTGAACAATTCCATATCACAATTGCTGACAGGGCCCCGCTGCCAAATGGAACGCCCGTTATAAGCTGACAAGAAACCGTACCAGACCCGCAAGTCCTCTACAAGCTCCACTAAGGTCGAGCAGCTTGTCCCCTGGCAAGCGACATTCCATGGCCACCGAATCGATAACTATCCCAAGAAAACGAATCGTGTCAGTCGGGCCTTCAGTTTTATCCGCCGCCAAGGGAACACCGAAACGCTCAGCTACATGTTGTATAGTGGCCAACAAAACTCCACACAAGTTGGAGGCTGGAGGGGCAACACACAGAAAATCATCGAAATAATGGATAACCGAATTGACCCCCGCCACCTCCCTAACCACCCATTCCATGAAGGAACTGAACGTCTCAAAAAACGCACAGGAGATTGAGCAACCCATGGGCAGACAGCGGTCAACATAAAAAGAGTCCAACCCGCCCGATCCGGATACTTACTTAGAAAAGGGCGCATCCTTTCCACTCTCACCGGCGTCGTCCCTCTTGTGCTGAGCGTCTCCGGTACAAGGCTTGCCCTGCTTAAAGCAACGCGAGAAGGGGTGAGCGTCCCCACATCCAGAGCACTCGTGTTTGAAGCGACAGGCGGACCCGAATTTGCAGGTCCCCTCATTAAATTGCCAACAGAAACCCCTGCACTTCGCGGTCAGCTGTCCAGGGGTAGTCGGACCGCCGACCCCGCTCTGAAAAGATGACGGCGACGCCCGAGCCGACGTCATGAGGCGCATCAACAAACTAATGTCCTTGTCGTCCCACCGCAAGGGAGGGCGAACGGCCTTTCGCTGACGGAATTGTTCATCATAACGGAGCCAAGCAACCCCCCCATAGACCCTGTGTGCTTCCCCTATCGCGTCCAAATAGCAAAACAAGGCAGAGCAATGCTCCGGATGTTTTTCCCCAACCACACTCGCAAAGATGGCAAAGGCTTGAAACCAATTACTAAACGTGCGCGGAATCAGACGATACCGCCGCCGCTCCTCGTCTTCCTTCTTCGATTCCTCCGGCTTCAACCTGTCCAAGTTAAATTTTTCTAAAGGAAGAAGAGTAAATATTCAATGTACTCGTCCTTCCAAATTTTTTCCCGAACCTCCGGCTTGAGGTGCGCCTCCAAGGGGCCCTCAAAGCACACGTACACTTCACATTTCGCAGAATCCGCGATAAGAACCACGTCATCCTTACCTGCCGCCTTGGGCTCCGCAGCCTTGTCCCCTGTCGACGGTGCAGGAGACGGTACCCCCGGCGACAAAACCTTGTCCCCCGCAGAGGCAGGGGCCGACCCAGCCCCCGCCAGAGCCGCACTGGTGGTCGCCGAGCAGGGGGCCCCCACTGGCACCCACGCCGCCACAGGCGCCTCGCCCGCTATGCTACCGCTCTCAAAACGCTGCACCAATGACCGCAAGCCGGCCAGCAAATCCCCAAGGCCCCCCGCCGCCACCGGCGCAGCAGGCCCCCACCCCTCCTACCGGGGGAACAGGAGGTGCCTCAGCCCCACCGGGTAAACCCCCAACCTCTATTGGCCCCCCGGCTAGGCTCCAACCCCAACACCCCAGCCAAAGAAGGCAGAGCAGACTGTAATGCAGAAGAGGAAACAGTACATTGCTTACCTGACGGGGATCCACAGCAGAAGACGGTCCAGGAGCACTTCCCTCCGCAGAGCTGGACAGCTCCCCCTCCGACCGGACATCCGAATCTTCATCCGCACCGACTTGCAAGGAACTGTAAAGCACAGGGGGGGGGGTACTCCGCTCGACCACCACCCCCCGCCGCCACCCGGAACTGGAGCCTTCCTCCGTCCTCCGCAGCCTCTTCCTCCTGGGTTCTTCCGTGACCCCACCCGCTGGGGTCACCGCCGCACCAGGCATGCACGGTGTAGAAGCGCCGGCCGCTCTCCCCGACTGGCCAGAGCGCAATGGATGTCCTGTCCCACGCCGAGCCACCCCGACAGGCTGGTCCTCCCTGCCAGGCGCAGCTGCATCACCCGATCCATCCAGACAAACAGGCGGGGCAGAGGAAGCAGCGGGAATGTGGCCCCGCCTGTCAGAGCTCCGCCAAAGACGGGGATTCCTCCCAGGGGACCCGCCGAGCCCAGCCAGCGGTCGCTGGGTCGGCGAGCCTGGAGGGTCCACACAGGGGCTCCCAACATGGCGCTCAGCTCTGGGGGACACGTGGGGCTATAACGCTCCGGCGGCCTAGACCGCCGAGCGCGGGATGTATGCCGGTCCCCCCTTGCAAAGTCCACCCCCGCCATCACCGAGGACAGCTGGCGCTCCAGCCAAGGGGTGCCTCAAGAAGCGGCGGCCTCCCGGAGTCGGCCGAAGATGGCGTCCAGATCCTCCATGCAGGCAACCACAGCAGGCCAAAACAGCAAGGGACAATCCAATCCGTTCTTCTCATATGTAACAGACCACACAGGCGAAATCCAGGGCGGGAGGGCGGGGATCCGTTCTTCTCAGCTTCCACGATTTACTGTGCTTGGTTTGTAACCACCCCCCCCCACTGTTCCTTGACTGAAAAGGCCCACCTACCTACAACTGCCCAATCCCTGACCTTGACCTATGGCTGATCCTTATTCCTTAACCCCTGACTGACCGTGGCCCTGTAAACCCCATCTTGAGGCCCTGCGCTCATTTTTTTTTTTTGCTTCGGGCCTGTCTTTCTGCAAATTCACGAAAGGGGGCAGAGTCCACCAAATGAAAAGGCAACAGTTGTAGTGCTAGCAATTTGGCCAAATTGCTGCCCCCTCCTTGCTCACTGGAGTGCTGTGGAGGGGGCAAAAGCGGCTGGCTCAGGCTCACAGAAGCTCGCTGAGAAGCTGAGCTGGGTGTCGGTCCTGGTATGTGGGCGGATCCCAAATCTATGGTTGTGATGACGCCCGAGCCTGGGCCGACTCTATGACGTCAGCAGAGAGCGAACTTCAGCCCGCTCTCTGCTGAAAACGGGTTACAGGAGTGCAAAAGGAACTGCACTCCTGTGATCCATAGGAGAAATACAGCTAATCCAGCTTTGACTGTACTTCTCCTTGTTGTACCAATATTCAAGAATGGTAAAAATCTAGAAATGAGTTGGTATACAGTGTAGACCAGTAAGCCTGACTTCTGTTGTGTGTATATTTTTAAAGCATTTGGAGGAAAGGGATACAAAACAATCTGACAACAAGTAATCAGGTTTATGAAAAGTAGGTCATGTTAAAGTGGTTGTAATCCTCAGACATGAAATATGAACAATTAATTTTCCTCTATAGAGTGTATCTGTCTAATTTAAAAGCACTGGGTGTCACTTCTGTCTGCTGCCTTGTTCCTCTGCTTTCAGCATGAGTTACTTCTGACAAGTTTTCACGACACCAAGAGAAAAAGATGACAGGGGAGCGATCTCCAACTGATTGACAGACTCAGCTCTGTTCCTATGAGCTGTGTGAAGGAGGGTGTGTCCCTTTCATCCAATCGGATGTAGAGAAAGGCGCTTCTAAATGTAGTATGTCAAGCAAGTTTATTAAAATGCAACGGTTAAAAACACTTATAGAGTGGTCTTCCTTGTCACTGTGCTGACCAGAAGCTGCAGAAATGGAGGGTCTGAAGGAGCAAGATGGCCGCTACACTTCCTGAAACAACTGTGGAACACACGGGACAGAAGTGATGTCAGCAGTGAACGCACCCTGCATTCCACAGTGGTTTCAGGAAGTGAGGTGGCCATCTTGCCCATCTAGACCCTTCATTCCTGCAGCTGCTGGTCGACACAGTGACAGGGAAGACCATCTTAGAAGGACTTTATACATTGATGAGCCTTTTTTACTTTATAAACCATTGCCTTTTAATAAACTTGCTGATATACTGCACTTCGAAGCGCCGTTCTCTGCATAGCTTTGTCTATCCAGAGCCTGCTTCTCTCCAGTAAATGCTGCTCGAGTGTCTGTCAGCCTTCTATCCTGGTATCCTGGAAGATCCTAAATGTATAATAGCACCTGGAGCACCCTTCTAGCAGTACCATTCCCACTTTAATCCAATCAGCTGTCAGAGCTCTCCTCACTGACCTCTGCAAAGTGTTATTTCAGCTCTCCACCCCTGTTTTTCTGAACTCTCAGAAAAGCTTTATAAATTCTGAACTTTGAACGGATGTAGAGAAGAGAAGACTGCAGATAAACAGGTACAACGTATGCAGAAGGATTTATGTTATCTCTGTGTATCATCTGAAGCCAGTCACTTCACTAGGTATATGCAAGGGTTTACAATCACTTTAAATTGACATAAACTGTTTTTTTGAGGTGCCAAGTATAAATCTGTTGCTGACGCTATTGATGTGATATAATTGGAATTTGCTAATACATTTGATACAGTACATCATAATATGTTGACAGAAGTTGAGGATGGAAGGATGAGGTAAGGACATTTGTATGTGCCAGAAAAAAAAAACTGATTTAAAAGAAAAAAGACAAATGATTATCATTAACGGAACAGGGTCTAAATGAGCTAAGGTTAGCAGTGATATACCAGAGGGATCAGATTCTCTGCCAAGAGTCAGAATGACTTTTTCTATTTAAAGAGTTAACTCCTTAATTTTTTTTGCAATTAAAGTATATTAGAAAATGTCATGACTTGAATCAAACTGACTGATGAATAAGATATTTCAAAAGTGACATTTTTAAAAGAGACCCTTTTTATGCATTTGGAGATGCCATTTCTAGTATGGAATGCATCCAATTCACATTTAAATTCACTTAAAGAGTTGGCCATCACCACTTTCTTTGGCAGACAATTTTAAAAACTGCCGACCATTACAGAGAAGTTCCATTTTTATGTTAGTGACAAAATGTTTATTCTTGAAATCGCCTTACGATTTGCACAACCATTGAAATTAAATATGAAATAGATAATTCTTTATATTTTGTTGCTGTTTTCCACTATCCTTCCATCTATCTATCTAGAAAAAAAATTTCCACATTTTGTCATGATACAACGAAAAACGTAAATGTATTTTATTGGAAATTTATGTGATAGACCAACATAAAGAGGCACATACACTATGTTACCAAAAGTATTGGAACACCTGCCTTTACACACACATTAACTTTAATTGCATCCCAGTCTTAGTCCGTAGGGATCAGTATTGAGTTGGCCCACCCTTTACAGCTATAACAGCTTTAATTCTTCTGTGAAGGCTGTCCACAAGGTTTAGGAGTGTGTCTATGGGACCCTTTTTCCAGAAGCGCATTTGTGAGGTCAGACAACTGATGTGAACGAGAAAGGCCTGGCTCTCTGTCTCACCTCTAATTCATCCCAAAAGTGTTCTGTTGGGTTGAGGTCAGGACTCTGTGCAGGCCAGTCAAGTTCCTCCACCCCAAAGTCGCTCATCCATGTCTTTAAGGATCTTTGTTTGTGCACTGGTGCACAGTCATATTGGAACAGAAAGGGGCCATTCCCAAACTGTTTCCATAAAGTTGGGAGCATGAAATTGTTCAAACTGTCTTGGTATGCTGACAACTTAGGCGTTCCCTTCACTGAATCTAGAGGCCAAGCCCAACCCTAGAAAAACAACCCCACACCATAATCCTCCCTCCACTAAATGATTTGGACCAGTGCACCCAATCAGCGCTCTCAACCAATGTCTGAGAGTGTTGACCGCAGTGTTCTGGCGGGGGGGGGGGGGGCGTCCCCCTGTCAGAACACAACAGCTCAGCAGGGGAGATCGCTGTACTAACATCGGATTGAACAAAAAAACCTCATGATGTGTACCAGGCTTTACTCTGACTCAGCTGTACAAATCATTGAAGCTTCAGTTAATCCATAAACAACACAGTTTTTTTTTTTTTCAGGAAAGAATACAAGGTTTACACGGTGAACATGTGAAATGGAATCTAGAGCTCCACCTGCAGTCTGAAAATAGTAAGTATGAAAAAATTAATGCTTGAATTTAAATAACTTTTGCAATATTTCTTAATTAACGATTAAAAAATAAAATACAAACTGTTTATAAAATTTTAGTTTTAGTCCTGAACATAATAAAAAGCATAAAAAAATATATTCAAAACTATATTCATTCTCTTTGGGTAAAGCTGAACTATGCTGAAAACATAAAATTTCTCCCCTTACACTGCAATGGCTGAATGCTCATCAATGCCTAGGATACCAGGAATAAGGACTTACCAGGAAAAAAGACTTACCTTTTCCCTCGCTCCCTCCTCATGTAATACTGGCTCACCACAGCCTCTTTTCTAAGGTACTTTGGCTGAAGTGGGTATAAAGATGATAAATGCAGGGCCAATTTCCCTGAATTTTTTTTTTGTTTTCTCTGGAGGTCAATGGTAACTATTCTACCTGCGTGTGAATCCATTCAGCCACAATAGTTATCCCTTCTGTAAACCATGGCCAAAACCTTAGGCAAGCCAAAGACGGTGCAAATTTCTTGGTTGCAGGAAAGAAATTTGCACGATTCCCCCATCAACACAGACAGTGCTGACAGGGGAATCCCTCCAGCTGAATAATTGTCTGCTCCTTGCGGGGAAAGGCGGGAGAGTATAGTGATTTTTGCTAACAACTGCTATCAATAATTGCAAGTGAATCTGGCGGGCTGGTTATACCCGAATTGATTGATCGATCAACTTGATACATTCAAACTGTCTACACATGGTTCGAAACTTGGCCGGTTCCCGCTGAGATTCGAACCGTCTATGCTCGGCCTTAGATGTGGTTTGTCAAGGATTGTTTATGATAGCAACTCAATAATAATTTCTTCTATAAATTGAAATCAGTCCAAAGTTAAAATATATCACCCTACTAATACAACAGCCAACTGTTGGACTATGCTTCCATGATGACAGTTACATGGGATGCTGGCCAATGGGTTGGAAAACCTTTAAAGCAGCTTTTATTTTTTAATGCTGTAGAGCACAACTCTTTATCCATCATTGAAGATGCAGATTAACCTTCAATTTCACACCAACCTCCTCCATTTTTGGAAACTTGAAAAAAAAAAGAGGTACAGTGAGAAAGCCAGATTCACCGAAGTCATATTCTAGCAGTATCAGAACTTTGGGTCCCTCCTTTTGGGAGCTAAAGATAGAAGATATGCATCAATTTAGGCTACAAGGATCTGGATTTAATGGTGTGGAGACTAAAAAGTAGACTTTCAAGGACAACTATAGCTAAAAAAATATAGTGCAGGCAACTGTATAGTGGTTAATGTCTGTAATGATGGTTACATAGTTACATAGTTAGTGAGGTTGAAAAAAGACATCAGTCCATCCAGTTCAACCTATGATGTGTGTGTGTGTTTGCTGTTAACCGTACATTGTATACCCCTGTATGTTGTGGTCTTTAAGGTGCCCATCTAATAGTTTTTTGAAACTATCGATGCTCCCTGTTGATACCACTGCTTGTGGAAGAGAATTCTACATACTTACCGCTCTTACAGTGAAGAACCCCTTACATACTTTAAGGTTAAACTGCCTTTCCTCTAGTTTTAGTGAGTGGCCACGTGTCTTATTGTATTCCCTTTCTCTGAATAGTTTGTTCCTTATGCTAGGGTCGCCAGTACAGTATTTGTACATTGATATCATATCCCCCTCAATCGTCTCTTCTCCAGAGAGAATAGGTTCAGTGCTTGTAGTCTTTCCTCATAGCCGATGCCCTCCATTCCCCTAATTATTTTTGTTGCCCTTCTTTGGACTCTTTCCAGTTCCAGCACATCCTTCCTGAGGACCGGTGCCCAGAACTGGACAGCATACTCCAGATGTGGCCGGACCAGAGTCTTGTAGAGTGGGAGAATAATCTCTTTATTTCTGGAGTGAATCCCCTTTTTTATACATCCCAGTATTCTGTTGGCTTTGCTTGCGGCGGCTTGGCATTGCATGCCACTACCAAGCCTGTTGTCTACCAGTACCCCCAGGTCCTTTTCCATCCTAGACTCACACAGATGGTATTTAGTATATGACTTATTTTTCTCCATATTTACATGCAGACCAATCTGTCCAGCAAAAGTTAGGACCTGTTTACACCACACAGGATTGCACAGCCCTTGTTAGACAAGCGCTGGTGTCACTATTTGTTAATGGTATCCCAAACACACTTGACAACACGTGTAAACCCTGCAGTTTGGTGTGGCACATTTTTAAAGCTGCTCCGGTCTTACTTTTTGTGCTTTTCCACACGTGTGGCAGCCCCATTGAAATTAATAGGCTGTCGAAAAAAGCATGTGTTCCCGTGTGAGCCAGCCTTTACAGTAGGAGACACCATTTAACAATGTCAGGGATGTTTATAATGGTGAGCATTTATTCATTTGGTTTAAAACTTTTTTTAAAAGTAAAAATACATTTTCCTGTGACTGATTAAAAAGTGTTCAATGGAATTGGTGAACGCATGATGGCTCGGACAAGCAGAGCGTTGACGTTCTATGGTGTTTGCATATGCTGCATATTTGAAGTGCTGGTGTATTCGGAGAACAGATACTTGTAAGATTAATTGATAGTAGTTTTAAGGGGGGTTTTATATTATTAAATGTGTTGCGCACTGATAGTTGTTTTTTGGTCTTGGCATTTTTCCATTTGAGGGACGCTGAGGAACCTTGGTGAATGAATCATTATACCAATTTTTTTTTGGTGTGTGTGAACACACTCAAACTAACACCCGGTACATAAAAAAGTGCACACACGCAAACGTGAAGAACACAAAAAGTGCACAGGGTGTGCGAAATGATCCTCCTCCGAAGAGGGTGGACCCTGACCTTGATCCCCCGTGGCGCAAGACTCCTGACAGGGACTGAGGTACTCACTTTGGTTTGCCCGGTCGAAACCAGGCAAACACCGTTTTCTAGGAGGACTGCCGAAACAGCCCACCCCAAGTACTAGGTGGGGCTCCCCCAAAGGGCGACCCCATGAGAGAGGGCGAACTAAGCCAAAAGGCCATATCCACCCCCTCCCAAGACTTTCAAGGTAGGCCCGAGGACCCACACCCTACTCATCGTGAAAAAAGTTAATAGGAAATGTGACAAACAACAAATAAAAAAACACACAACACACAAGAGTGGGGAAGGGGAAGTGGAGAAGTGCAGGTAGTGTCAAGGTGCAAGACCTTGACAGGCCCCTCGGCCAGGAATAAAAAATTCCTCTGGTCCTAGCCAAAAGGCCCGTCCCAAGAGGCAGGTGCGAAAAAAGTGTGTAGTGCAGTGACCAAGGTGCCGAAATACTCAAGATGAGCTGCCCCTCACCTGTGAGATTAAGGCACCCCTAGCCTGCCACCCCAGGGGCACGTATACCACAGGCTTCTTTAGGTCTTGGCTATGGTGTTTGCATATGCTGCATATTTGAAATGCTGGTGTATTCAGGGAACAGATACTTGTAAGATTAATTGATAGTAGTTTTAAGGAGGGTTTTATATTAATTAATGTGTTGCGCACTGATGGTTGTTTTTTGGTCTTGGCATTTTTCCATTTGAAGGACGCTGAGGAACCTTGGTGAATGATTCATTATACCAATGGCACATTTAAGGATTGTGGATATAAGCGTTCTTAGACCACTTTAGAAATAAATGGGTCATGGAGCTCTGGTGGGTGCATGAGTGGTGTAAATCACTGGGAAGTACCTCACTGAATAATTTTGGATTATTGAGCAGGATTAGAATGGAATCACACTAAATATTGATTCATCACATTGGACTTTCATTGGATTCTTTATCTTTACTGATTTATGTTGGATTTTAATACGTATTGATTTATGTTGTGTTGATTTATGTTTTTTGTATATTGTTCATATTGTCACACTTTATGGTAGGTATAGAGCACGGTTTACTTACTGCATATGTTAAATTGAGTGTTTAAAGAGATGACACAAATTTTGAACTGCAGATTAATTAAAACATGTTTTATTTTAATGAAAAACATTCATTCACATACTGTATATTACACATATTGGAGAAACATTTACCTGGTCACATAGCACCGGTGCTGTATAGTTGGATTTAAATTTGTTACTTATCTTTAACTACAAGTCCATTTTGAACTACCCTGTCCACAGGGCTATAAGGTTGTTGCACATTTTGAACTGCAGAATGAACATTGTTGTCACCCTGTTAAAGAAAGCAAATCTACTGGCAGATTCAACAGGGGGGATTCAGAAAAATAAAAGCAGACCTTTTCCTCCTTTTATTAAAATTCACATCTGCATGCACCTCATCCAATCATCCAACACCCTTTGAAGGCACTAGTGCCGTAGCCCTGGCTGGCCGAACAGATGCCCCCTTGGAATGTCACTAGAGTCTCCAGGGAGCTCTTGTACCTAAGCTGTCACACTGTGCACAACTGAGATAAAGAGCATGACATCATCCACTTCACCTCCTGTATGCGGCATACAGCAATAAACTGTGTTGTTAAAAACAATTCTCCCTGAGAATTTAAAAACAGATTAAGATAATGTCATATAGTGCATGCGTGAGATGAGGCACATGATGTCATACGCTTCATCTTGCACATGTGCAGTATAAGATACTTTTTCAAAATGGCGGTGCATGAGCAGAGACATGGGCTGCACAGAGGCAGCCTGAAAAAAGGCACAGTAAGAAAGAAAAGTAGCATGGACATAGGTAAGTGTACTTATTTTGTACACTGCATTAGATATTATTGCCATTTTTATAGTGGGAGGAAACCTTTTTTAGGCTAATGACAGAGTGCATCAGATAACCCATTTTTTTTTTTTTATCAGAAAGAAAAGTTTATTGAAATCAACTTCCACCTCAACACATATAAACAAAGCAGGTAACTGGGGGTGCAGGCACCATCCACATACAGAGATCATACAGTAGATCAGTGTTTTTCAACCTTTTTTGTGCAAAGGCACACTTTTTTCATGAAAAAAATCACGAGGCACACCACCATTAGAAAATGTTAAAAAAATTTAACTCTGTGCCTATATTGACTATATATAAAGTAATTCTCTTGAATAGGAATCAAATAAACACAAATAAATTATTTTATAATTACTTTATTATGAAATAATAAAGTATTTTATAATTTTTCATATTTCTGTTTACTTACTCAGTGCGAAACCTGGGCCTGTTTGGCTGAACACAAAGCTGATATTCTGGCAGGAATCGAAGAAAGACACACATGTAGCTCTTCGTCAACAGCTCTCAGTCTCTCTCTGTCTTTAGTTTTTATAGCAATCAGGCTTGAAAAGCTCATCTCACACAGATATGTAGTGGAAAATGGGAGCAATGTCAAAATAGCTTTGTTTGCCAGAAGGGGGAACTCCTTGGCAGTATCCAACCAAAAACTTTACTTTCTTTTGATCCCCACTCATACTTGGGCTCTCATCTGGCTCCGAATTTTGTTCAGAGTCCAGTTCTTTCCTTTTCAAAAACTTGTCCATCACTGCAGTATCTCACTGTCACTCAGTACTTACTGCGCTTGTCTCCTCCAGATAGCCGCTGTCCATTACACTCAGCACTCTTCTGCGCATGTCTCCATCCAGATCCATCAGTCAGCGCTCTTCTGCTCATGTCTCCTCCAGATCCAGATCCATCGGCGCTCATCGGCGATCTACTGCGATGTCTCCTCCTGTCCTCCTCCTGTCAGTGTAACAGTGACACCGGAGCTATTTATAGTCCTTAACATGCGCTTCGGATGAAATTGGAATTTTTCCCATGGCACACCAGACAATATCTCACGGCACACTAGTGTGCCGCGGCACAGTGGTTGAAAAACACTGCAGTAGATGATATGCAATAACATACAGGCAGTAATGGTAACCCCACAGAACAATGTCCCACCCACCAGGCCAGTCTTTCCACTCCAACACTATGCATAATGTGCCCAAACAATACAGTGCCACACCATGAGGACAACAGGGGGTAAGCACAACCAATGGTTTTCTAAGTAGTCAGCATGCGATTCAGAACCAATTCTGTGGGTGAAAGGCTTTGGGTATCTTACCAAGGATGCCACAGTTTAGATAACCCATTTGTTCTTAGGTCAGAGCTGGGCTTTTTTCAGCGGGAACGTGGGTGAACACACTTCCAGCACCTCCAGCACTGAATATATGTAATGGCAAGAGGTGCTGTGGTGTGCTGGAGGGTCTATTGATGCGGGATTATGGGGAATCTATTGTTGCTGGAAGGGATCCATTTTTGCGGGGGGGGGGGGGTTAATTGTTGCTAGCAGTGGATCTATTGTTGCTGAGGGGGTCTTGTGTTGCTGGGGGACTATCGTTGCTGGGATGGATCTACCTTTGAAGAAGGGTTGTACTGTTGCTGGCTGCTGGGGGGTCTATTGTCACTGGGTGGGGGGGTTCATTGTTGAAAACTATAGGGGATCTATTTTACTGCCTTTCCTTGTTGTCATTAACATATGCCATACCGAATACTTAGCACCACAAAATAAAACTTGGTTATGTATTCTCTAAAAAGGGAGTTGCTGAGAGGTGGGTAGGGGATGGGAACCAATGAATGGTGCTAGAAGGTGGGTAGAGGGCAGAGACAAGAGGTTCCTCAAAAGGGGGGGGGGGGGTTTCTGCACCTATTCTCTGGGGAAAAAAGCCCTGGTTCAGAGTGCCTGTTTAATAGTTTGAGGGGGGATATGATATCAATGTACAAATACTGCACTGCCGACCCTAGGCATAAGGAACAAACTATTCAGAGAAAGGGAATACAATAAGACACGTGGCCACTCACTAAAACTAGAGGAAAGGCGGTTTAACCTTAAAGTACGTAAGGGGTTCTTCACTGTAAGAGCGGTAATGATGTGGAATTCTCTTCCACAAGCAGTGGTATCAGAAGGGAGCATCGATAGTTTCAAAAAACTATTAGATGGGCACCTTAAAGACCACAACATACAGGGGTATACAACGTACGGTTAACAGCAAACACACACACACATCATAGGTTGAACTGGATGGACTGATGTCTTTTTTCAACCTCACTAACTATGTAACTATGTAATAGTTCATGTTGTGTTTAGGCATATATTCAAAAGCAAGGAACCTATCTGTAAATTCTACTTACCATAAGGTCTTTTGTAACAGCATATACTGTACATTGCTGCCGTACTGGGCAGGATGAAGTCTAACAAAGCATATATAGGGTGCTAATGGGTGGTATGGCACTTGTATATGTTTCCATTGAAAATATCCAGCGAAGATAACTTATTAAATAAGAACCATTTTCCTCAACATATAACTAACAGATTGCTTATGTGGAAATATATCCACCCAGCTAGTGTTGTAATGTGTGGTTTCTTTATACCAACATACTGAAGCACCACAACATCAAAGTAGCATTGTATTATTTTTATATATGGTCAGCAGATGTAATAATGGTTTTACGAGAACAATGGTTTGGTACAATTTAAATAAGTTGTACCATTCACTCCCCAAAGGTGCTCTATTCTTTGCTGTAGGAATAAATCTTCAGTGCTTAGGCATAATGGAGATTAATTTGCACTGGTGTATAGGTGAGATTTATATACATTGCTGAAAAGCTACGGGTTTGTCTGCCCATCTTTCTTCTGCATCCGTAGGGCTGATTTATAGGGAGTTTACAGGTCTTTTTTTTATTAGCCTATCCTGATTTATGGCAAACGCTCACCAAGCCAAATTATGTTCCATGTCATGCAACTACTGTATATTAGATAGTGAGAGGAGGTAAGAAACACATATATACACATGGCTGCAGCTAGTGAACAGAAACAGCAGATGGATGATAGTGGATGATATTAACTTGTAGTAAATGTAACCACATTGGGGGAAAAAAGTGGAATTTCCTTTGGGCCAACCTGTGTTTGCCCCTAAAAACTTTGTGTTCTAAGAAATATCCCTCCTTTCATTTAGATCACAGAAATCTCTCTATTCTTTTGCATTTTTGAAATGTTATTACAGTTTAAGTGGGATATTTGGTGAATGTGCTTAGAAAGGAGGGACATACTTTAACAACCAATGCAGGAGATATGGAACGTGTAGGGCACTAGTATCCTCTAAAAATTCTATCAATGGATAACTAATTTTAAAACGTATTAGCTCATTTAGTTGTGACCCTGACTGCTGGCCCCTCGAAGGTGCATGAGCCATGCAGCCTGGGCACTAACTTCACCAATGCAGGTTATTTGCCCTCAGCCTTTGGGATGACGGACCAGGAAAGAGGTGTGATTAGCCAGCAGAACCAAGTGAAATAGCTGGCAACTCCAAATCCATATGAATCATTTATTTGTTACATGACAAAAGAGTATAACAAGGGCTAACGCATTTCGGCAGGTAGCACTTAACCTCTGCCTGCTGAAAAAAATAACTCTGATTGGCAGCAGCCACAGTCAGGAACTTTAATACCACCACCCTACACTAGGAATGAAGCCAGGGAGGCTGTGGTTAGCATGGGGGGGAGAAGCAGAGCAGGCAGTAAGAGAGCCTGGATAACTTTGGTAGGGAGCCTGTGGGAAAGGAGCTTCTGTACAGGGGGACAGGACCTACCAAGCACCAGGGAGATCCCTGGGGACACAAGCCAGAGATGTGTGCTAGGAGGAGGGGGAACTGCAGCAGCGGCAGAGACTGAGCTGCATGCAACCCAAAGAGATCCAAGAGTATCCAACTTTCAATGCATTTTAATATTTGCATAACTCCTTCCTAAAGCCAGTTCCCTGTATGCATCAGGACTAAGGGCTCTTGAGAGGAGTATTGGTGATGTGGTGTTTTCAGGAAGCTTAGTATAGCACCCTGCCAGCCCCTCCCATCAGCCATTATCTGCCTGCATTGCAGAGAGAAGCACAGAGATGCAATGATGGCATAACTGGGTCTAAAATAAGGTATGTAATGAAATGGTAAGATCTAAAAAAAATAATTTAATAATTTACATGTTGATGAGGAAAATGGGAGGAACCAGGGAATGGAAAATATAGGCAGACTAAACTTCATCCTTAAAATATTCACTCTGCACTATCTCTGTTAACAGGCTGATCTGAATACAGCTGTACTATATATTTTAAGCTCCATCTCTTAATTCGTCATCTTGTCATATGGGAATAGTCATGAAACACTGGGGCAAATAAGGACAATGCGTGCAATGTTGTTTCATGGCATTGAATAGCAGAAAAAGAATAAGTGAAGGTCATTGAGGGAGACAATATAACAATACAGAGGGAATGGCTGGCATACTTCTTGTACAAACGAAGGGCCAAGAGAGAGCAAAAAAGGAAATGATTAATCGATCATAGAGCGTAGCTAAAAAAAAAACCCTTTTATCAGTGTATGTGCATTATTTGGATCAGCAATTCTAGTGAAGATACATTACAGCTGGGCTTTCATTTCAAACTGTTTATTGAGGTCAACCATTGACTGTACATACATATACAGCCGTGGCCAAAATGTTTTGAGAATGACACAAATATTAATTTTCACAAAGTCTGCTCCTTCAGTGTTTTTCAATTTTTTTGTGTCAGATGCTACTACGATATACTAAAGTATAATTACAAGCATTTCATAAGTGTCAAAGGCTTTTGTGACAATTACATTGTTTATGCAAAGAGTCAATATTTGCAGTGTTGACCCTTCTTTTTCAATCCTTCTGCAATTCCCACCGGCATACTGTCAGTCAAATACTCGGCCACATCCTTACTGATGGCAGGCCATTCTTATATTATCAATGCTTGGAGTTTGTGAGAATTTGTGGGGTTTTTTTTGTTCACCCACCTCTGGGGAGTTTCTGGGGAGTTTCCTGGCCATGGATCCAAAATTTCAATGTTTTGTTCCCCAAGCCACATAGTTATCAGTTTTGCCTTATGACAAGGTGCTCCATCATGCTGGAAAAGGCATTGTTCATCACTAGGGATGAACGAACTTTTACAAAGTTCGGTTCGACCAGAACACCCGAACTTCCCAAAAGTTCGGCCCGGATTTCAGAACCCCATTGAAATCAATGGGACCCGAACTTGGGTAATCAAAAAACACCATTTTGAAGCCCTAAAACCCAATAAATGCCCCTAAAAAGTGCCTAGGGTTCTGGGTCATGCCCCAGGGACTATTAATCACACAAAAAAAAGGTTTTAAAAATTGTAATTTTTGATAGAGAGCCAATTGTTAAAAAAAATTATTGAAAAAAAAAAAAAGAGATTTCTTTGGATTTAGTGTCTGGGGGGTCTAAAAAGTGTACCTGTGAAGTATCAGCTCTGTAGCATGTCCAGAACCAGAAAAAAAAGTTTGTATTAGAATTGCATTTGAACAGGCATATGGCTCCGCTATTTTCACACCCGGCTTTTTGTTGCAGGCGTTTATTGGGCGTTTTTGTGTGGACGTGTTTGGAGGCAGGCATGACATCTGAACTTCTGTGTAGGGGTATATATACACACACACATGTATGTATACAGTGGGTACGGAAAGTATTCAGACCCCCTTAAATTTTTCACTCTTTGTTATATTGCAGCCATTTGCTAAAATCATTTAAGTTAATTCTTCTTCCTCATGAATGTACACATAGCACCCCATACTGACAGAAAAACACAGAATTGTTGACATTGTTGCAGATTTATTAAAAAAGAAAAACTGAAATATCACATGGTCCTAAGTATTCAGACCCTTTGCTGTGACACTCATATATTTAAATCAGGTGCTTTCCATTTCTTCTGATCATCCTTCAGATGGTTCTACACCTTCATTTGAGTCCAGCTGTGTTTGATTATACTGATTGGACTTGATTAGGAAAGCCACACACCTGTCTATATAAGACCTTCCAGATCACAATGCATGTCAGAGCAAATGAGAATCATGAGGTCAAAGGAACTGCCTGAAGAGCTCAGAGACAGAATTGTGGCAAGGCACAGATCTGGCCAAGGTTACAAAAAGATTTCTGCTGCACTTAAGGTTCCTAAGAGCACAGTGGCCTCCATAATCCTCAAATGGAAGACGTTTGGGACGACCAGAACCCTTCCTAGAGCTGGCCGTCTGGCCAAACTGAGCTATCGGGGGAGAAGAGCCTTGGTGAGAGAGGTAAAGAAGAACCCAAAGATCACTGTGGCTGAGCTCCAGAGATGCAGTCAGGAGATGGGAGAAAGTTGTAGAAAGTCAACCATCACTGCAGCCCTCCACCAGTCGGAGCTTTATGGCAGAGTGGCCCGACGGAAGCCTCTCCTCAGTGTAAGACACATGAAAGCCCGCATGGAGTTTGCTAAAAAACACCTGAAGGACTCCAAGATGGTGAGAAATAAGATTCTCTGGTCTGATGAGACCAAAATATAACTTTTTGGCCTTAATTCTAAGCGGTATGTGTGGAGAAAACCAGGCACTGCTCATCACCTGTCCAATACAGTCCCAACAGTGAAGCATGGTGGTGGCAGCATCATGCTGTGGGGGTGTTTTTCAGCTGCAGGGACAGGACGACTGGTTGCAATCGAGGGAAAGATGAATGCGGCCAAGTACAGGGATATCCTGGACAAAAACCTTCTCCAGAGTGCTCTGGACCTCAGACTGGGCCGAAGGTTTACCTTCCAACAAGACAATGACCCTAAGCACACAGCTAAAATAACGAAGGAGTGACTTCACAACAACTCCGTGACTGTTCTTGAATGGCCCAGCCAGAGCCCTGACTTAAACCCAATTGAGCATCTCTGGAGAGACCTAAAAATGGCTGTCCACCAACGTTTACCATCCAACCTGACAGAACTGGAGAGGATCTGCAAGGAGGAATGGCAGAGGATCCCCAAATCCAGGTGTGAAAGACTTGTTGCATCTTTCCCAAAAAGACTCCTGGCTGTATTAGATCAAAAGGGGGCTTCTACTAAATACTGAGCAAAGGGTCTGAATACTTAGGACCATGTGATATTTCAGTTTTTCTTTTTTAATAAATCTGCAACAATTCTGTGTTTTTCTGTCAGTATGGGGTGCTATGTGTACATTCATGAGGGAGAAGAATGAACCTAAATGATTTTAGCAAATGGCTGCAATATAACAAAGAGTGAAAAATTTAAGGGGGTCTGAATACTTTCCGTACCCACTGATATATACACATACACATATATAGGTGTGAAAGTAGCAGAAACCTATGCTTGCGCTAATGAAAGATACAGTATTTCAGATGTTTTGCCTTCCTCCAAAGACGCCCAAAAAATGCCCAAAAAAACGCCAGCTACAAAAACGCCCAGGTGTGTTTTTGCAGCAGGCGTTTTTTTTGGGCATTTTTTGGGGGTCTTTGGAGGAAGGCAAAACATCTGAAATACTGTATAGCGGTATATATACACACACACTTATATGTATTTATACACATACACACATATAGGTGTTATAGCAGAGAAGCCATATGGGTGTTAATTATTTCATTAGCGCAAGCATAGGTTTCTGCTACTTTCACTCCTATATATGTGTATATATACATACATGTGTGTGTGCATATATACCCCTACACAGAAGTACAGATGTTATGCCTGCCTCCAAAGACGCCCAAAAAATGCCCAAAAAAACGCCAGCTACAAAAACGCCCAGGTGTGTTTTTGCAGCAGGCGTTTTTTGGGGCATTTTTTGTCTTTGGAGGCAGGCAAAACATCTGAAATTCTGTATAGGGATATATATACACACACACTTATATGTATTTATACACATATATAGGTGTTATAGCAGAGAAGCCATATGGGTGTTAATTTTTTCATTAGCGCAAGCATAGGTTTCTGCTACTTTCACACCTATATATGTGTAGGTAATTCTGTGTCAGCAGCAGCTAGTGCTGCTTGACATTTTTTATTATTGGTATGGCTGCAAAGCCGAATCCGGGCCGGCTCTTATTGGGAGCAGTTAA
The DNA here is from genome assembly GCF_965119305.1 of Pelophylax lessonae. Taxonomy (NCBI): domain Eukaryota; kingdom Metazoa; phylum Chordata; class Amphibia; order Anura; family Ranidae; genus Pelophylax; species Pelophylax lessonae. The sequence continues at coordinate 93,764,483 of NC_138780.1, forward strand.
GGTATGGGTGGGTGGCTGCTCCCCACGCTCCAGGCCAGGTCTTGCCTGGGGTTTATAAGGCAGACAGCCTAACAGGTGACTGAGAATTATCTCCATGCACTAGAAGGCTGTGGAAGTGAGTGCTGAGTATGGAAAAGTTACAAGCAGGTGAACTGATCCGTTGCTGTGTGTGAACAGCACCAAAGAGACACAGGTGAATGGACTTGTTGCTGTGTTTAAAACCTGCCTTAGGCTCCTTTCACACACTCCGTCCATTGGACGGAGTCCGTTTTTCTCAGCGGGTGATCGAGACGCTGATCCCCCGCTGAGCAGCAGGAGGACAGCTGTGTCTCCGCGCTGTGTGCGGAGACACAGCTGACAGTTCCCCATGCATCTCTATGGGGGAAATCGGATGTCAACGGACCGTCAGTCCGTGCTCACCCGATCCCATCCGATCCGATCCGCTGGACGGATGGAAAATAGGGTTTCCATCCGTCCAGATTTGACGGATCGGATCGGGTCGGATGTCAGCGGACATGTCTCCGCTGACATCCGATGCCCCATAGGAATGCATGGGGGGGCCGTTCAGATCCGCCAAAAAAACAGACAGGCGGATCTGAACGGTCCGCCTGTGGGAAAGGGGCCTAAAAGACTGTCGTGTTCCTTTTTGTTGGGTGTGAGTTAACACCAAAAAAAAAAAAAAAGACTGTTTCTTTTGTGTTCCTGAAGTGTAAATAAAACACTCCTGATTTACTTGAACAACCATCTGTTTTGCCTCTGTACTGCACCCGCAAATCCTACCTACAAGAGCAAATCCCCACATTTGGTGCTCGGATGCGGGCAAACGCAGTGAAGCTGGCGTAAGACGCCGAAATATTTTTGTTCTGCTGAACGTGACTGTACATGTCCTATATTAAGCCTGCTAAGCTGCAGCCACAGGAAAAGATGGAGGAGATGATAAGGCAGCTTACCCAGGCCAACCTGCAACAGCAGAAAAGACATGAGGAGGCTATGTGTGCACAGCAGGAGACTAACCAACGGCTGCTGCAACATGTGTTGGCTTTGGAAAAGTCTGGGGTGTCTCAGGGAGTGCATGATGCCCGGAAAGCGGTCCGTGCAGCGATACCCAAGATGACTCCCACGGATGACGTCGAGACGTACCTCGCCATATTTGAAAAAGTGGCGGTCCGGGAGAAGCTACCCCGTGACCAGTGGGCTGAGGTGGTCGCTCCGTTCCTGGCATCTGGACCCCAGCAGGTGTTTTTCGATTTGGCAGATGACCAAGCTGCCAACTACCCAACCGTAAAGGGTGAGATCCTGGCGAGACTGGGTGTAAATGTCTTAGTCCGCGCTCAGCGAGTGCACCAGTGGGGCTACAAAGTGGCCGAACCGGCCAGGCCACAATATTATGATTTATTGCACAGATTGCAAAAATGGCTGCAGCCTAATCTGTTAAATCCCACTGATATGCTGGACCGCTTGTTGGCTGACATGTTTTGGAGGGCCTTGCCTTATCCCCTCCAGCACTGGATCGGCCAGGCTTCTCCTGACAATGCTCTGGATATGGTTGACCTGGTGGAGCGCTATGAGGCCACCAAGAACTTGCAGGGATGTACAGGGGGGAGGGGGCCAGTCAAACCCCGGAAATCTCCGCCACAGACCCAACGCTTGGCGGCAATGAGACACACTCGAGACGTACGCCCGGCCCCAATAGTCTGCTGGCGGTGTCAGGAGCCAGGTCACGTGAGGGCTGAGTGTCCACAACAGGACGAGCCTATGGAGACTAACTATGGACACCGCCACTCGTTGTATGCACGAAAGCTATGCGCCACAGGCACTGGTGAGGTGATAGACAGTAACCATCTGTGTCAGGTGGAAGTGGGAGACACTTTGGCGGTGGCTCTGCTGGACTCAGGAAGTCTGGTGTCCCTGGTAAGAACGGCGTTAATACGGCCTGCTGAGTATACCGGCCGCAGAGTCGGGGTCGTATGTATTCATGGAGACTTAAAGGACTATCCCACAGCGCTGGTAACTTTGTCCACAGCGGCCGGCAAGTGGACCCATGAGGTGGCTGTCGCTACCAAGTTGCCACATGAACTAATACTCGGAAGGGCCTTTACAGGTTTTCCGGCGCTGTGGCCTACGGTTAAAGGGTCTGACAAGCCTGAGACAGGGACAACCCTAGCAGAATGGCCTGGTTCCAGTGCGAGGCCAGAGCCCTGGGAGCCTGAGTCCGAAGGGCCCTCGGTAGGGGTGACCACAGCTTCTGTGATAGAGGGGGACACCACCCCACTAAATGTAATGGTGGGAGAAGTGGAGCACTTGCCATTGTAAGATTCTGGTACCTCCGGTACCCTTAATCACCACTTTCCTCTGTAATGCGTCCCACCTTTCTCTTCAGGTGGTACGCATATACCTTTAAGAACGATGATGTCACTGCTGAGCGCCGCAGAGCGGCTATTTCAACCGCCGGCGGTCTCACTCACATTGTTCATTCAACCTGCCTTGTTACCCACATGCTTTCAAGCCTGTCTCTCGATCGGAACCTCCAGCCATTCCCTGGAGCAGACCGGAACCTCGCTACTGATCCCTGTATCTCGCTACTGGATCATTCCTCATCTACTGGACCTCTCTAAACTACTAACATTACAAGTGATAAGTACCCCGCAGGGGAACCCTCCATAACCTTATTGCACTATCTACCTATGCACATTAAGGACTGTTACTACCTATCTATACTATCCTATCATCTGCACTGTTACATAGATTGCTAGCTCTTCAGCCTACTACCATCTATCATCTGCACTGCTGCATAGATTGCTAACTCCTGTCTACTACTATCTATCCTTGCACTGGGTTAGTCTATCCTGTATTTGTCATCTGCTGTCCTCACCGCCTGTTAGCATACTCGATACTAACCTATCTGCATTCCTAAATACCATCTTGAACTCTCCTATACAAAACCTATCAAGTGATTACCATCCTTGTCACTGTTCACACCTGTCCCTTAAGCACATCACCTTCATACTATCATATACATACTATCACTCCAGGAACATCTCATTGAGTGTGTATATATCTGTATGTTGAAGCTGACAGGCCCACGGTGATGAGTCCTGGAGAGTTGGATCTGGTATTCAACACATCTCTACATGACTACTGAGTGGAGATTTTGCAGCTGCAAATCCAGCCTATAATAAAAACGCAGGAGCATTACAGATTGAACGAACCTTAAAAATGGATTCAGCAGAATTACCCACTCAAGTGACACAATTAACACAACAAGTAAAAGCGTTAATACTTGCTCTGACTGACGTACAAGAAAAGAATCAGACTCTGACACAGCAGGTAACCCAGCTCTCACGGCTTACTGCTGTTCAGCCTCCTGAACCTAAAATAAACCCTCCTCTAGTGTTTACAGGTGATCGGAAAAAATTTAGTGAATTCAAAAACGCATGTCAATTGCTTTTTTTGTTAAAACCTCGTACATACCCCACTGATCAAATAAAAGTCTGTACCTTTATTTCATACTTGACGGGTGATCCACGGGCCTGGGCAGACTCTCTCTTTGAGAATAATGATCAGATTCTCAACACCTATTCCTTATTCCTAGCGGAACTCGCTAGTTTATACGATGACCCCAATAGGCAGAGTACTGCTGATATTCAGTTGAGGGCCTTAAAACAAGGAAGGAGACCTGTAGAAGACTTTGTATCTGAGTTCAAAAGATGGACCCTTGATTCAGGGTGGAATGACACATCTTTGCGAACTCAATTCAGACTCGGGTTATCGGAAGCTGTTAAAGACGAGCTCGCCCGAGCGGATTTACCTGGCACCTTGGAGGCCTTGATACAACTTAGTATCAACATCGACAGACGACTGCGAGAAAGAAGGGCTGAAAAGATGGGAATGCCATTATCTAGTCCTTCTCAGATTTCGGCCGTTGACCCTACTCCCATGGATGTAGGAACCATACGCCCACCTTTAACGACTACTGAACGAGCTAGAAGAACATCCAGAAATCTCTGCATGTACTGCGCATCCTCGGATCATTTGATAAGCACCTGTCCCCTTGTCCGCAAAAAGGAGGGTGAGTGTTCACATGTCTTGCTGGGAGGATTAACGACTTCCTTTTCTAACCCCTATCTTTTTGTTCATTTAATATTACAGTGGGACCAAACTAGGATCACCACCAAGGCTATGGTCGACACTGGATCTTGTGGAAACTATATTGATACACGCTTTGTTACCTTAAATAAAATACCTATTATTTCAAAATCTAAGCCTGTTTCTGTTAGTTTCATTAATGGTATTCCACTGTCTTCTGGTCCAATCACCACCCAGACTCAGGCACTCCTTGCCACTACCAACGAATCACATGTGGAGACCATCACCTTTGACATACTATCCTCACCCCATTTTCCTATTATTTTGGGACTTCCCTGGTTACACACACACCAACCAATCATAGATTGGAAAAAACGGGCTTTGGTTTTCCCTTCTCACTATTGTGAGATTACGTGTAACCTCCCATCTTATGGGAAGATTCTGTCTGTGGTGTCAGATGAAATTGCACCACTATGCTATCAGGATCTGTCCGAAGTGTTCCTTGAGAAAAATGCTCAAGTGTTGCCTCCCCATAGGGATTACGATTGCACTATCGATCTACTCCCTAACAGCAAATTGCCTTTCGGTCATGTTTATCCCCTTTCACAGGATGAACTTTCTCATCTCAAGGAATACTTGGATGAGAATTTGACAAAAGGGTTCATTAGACCCTCTACTTCTTCCACTGCTGCAGGACTTTTCTTTGTCCGCAATAAGGATTCAAGTCTTAGGCCTATTATCGATTATAGGCAATTAAATATGATTACAATAAAGGATCGCTATCCTTTACCGCTCATCCCTGAACTCATTGAACAAGTGCGTGGGGCTACTTACTTCTCCAAATTAGACCTGAAAGGGGCATACAACCTAATCCGAATCCGTGACGGGGATGAGTGGAAAACAGCATTCAGAACCAGATACGGACTATTCGAATACCTTGTGATGCCATTCGGGCTATGTAATGCTCCCGCAGCTTTCCAAAGATTCATAAATGACATCTTTAGAGACTTACTTGATGTCTGTGTTGTAGTATACCTAGACGATATACTAATTTATTCTCGATCTATGCCTGAACACATAAAACATGTAAGACTTGTGTTGTCCAGACTGCTCTCACACAGACTATATGTGAAATTAAAAAAATGTTTATTTCATAAAGAAGAAATATTATTTCTAGGATACTTCATATCCAAAACTGGAATTAAGATGGATATGAGTAAGATATCCTGTATTCTAGACTGGCCTATACCAACAACTCGTAAGGCCCTACAGCGATTCCTTGGATTCTCGAACTTCTATAGGAAGTTCATCAAGAACTTTTCCGCTATTGTGAGACCTCTCACACAACTGACAAGTATAAAAAAAACATTCAAATGGTCAGAAGAAGCAAATCAAGCTTTCTGCTTGTTAAAATCAAGCTTTACTTCTGCTCCCATACTACGCCATCCAGACCCATCCCTCCAATATATTCTAGAGGTAGATGCGTCAAATATGGCAGTAGGAGCAGTTCTCTCCCAACGACCAACAAACACTTCATCACTCCACCCAGTTGCTTTCTTTTCAAAATCACTAAGCAGCCCAGAGGTGAATTACCCAGTGGGTGAAAAGGAGTTGCTTGCCATAAAACTGGCACTGGAGAATTGGCGACATCTGCTCGAAGGTACCCAGTTACCAATACTCATATATACAGATCATAAAAACCTTCAATACCTCCAGACTAACAAGACTCTCTCTCACCGGCAGGTACGCTGGTCATTATTCTTTTTAAGATTTAATTTCCTAGTGACCTACACGCCTGCAGACAAAAATAAAAAAGCGGATGCGCTATCACGATTAACCGAAGATAACTGCGCCGAAATCCCTTCCATTCCCATAATACCCTATGAACGCATTATTGGTGTTGTCCGTTCCTTGAAGGAAGAGATTTTGCACAGTATAAGAATGGATTCACCTCCACCACAACTAAGTACTGATGCAGAAGGCTTCCTCTATTACAATGACAAACTCTACATACCCCCTACTATGCGCACCAAGATCTTGGAGTTATCGCATGATGTGCCCATGGCAGGACATATGGGTATAAGAAAAACCTTTAATTTGCTCACCAGGCAATTTTTGTGGCCTGATATGAAGACGTCTGTACAAAAATTTGTTTCTTCATGTGACATCTGTGCAAGGTCCAAAATTGACACTACAAAACCATCTGGACTACTTTGTAGTCTACCAATACCCCAGGTTCCATGGGAAGTTGTGTCCTTAGATTTCATAGTAGAACTACCACCCTCTAAAGGATTTAATACCATCCTAGTGTCAGTGGACCACTTGACAAAGATGGCACATTTCATTGCTATCCGTAGACTACCTTCATCTAAACAAACAGCAGAACTACTGATGAAACGTGTTTAAGTTGTATGGAATTCCAAAAACTCTTTTGTCCGACCGTGGTTCACAATTCATCTCTAAATTTTGGCAAGCACTTTGTCAAATTTTACGCATTGAGCGAAAGCTCACTTCTCCCTACCATCCTCAGACCAACGGACAGACTGAAAGAGTCAACCAGTGCATTGAGCAATATCTACGTTGCTACACATCATACTTGCAGGATGATTGGGTGGATCTCCTTCCTCTAGCAGAATTTGCTTACAACAACGCAACCCACAGTACTACGAAGCAAAGTCCGTTCTACTTGAACTATGGGTTTCATCCCACTCTTCTTCCACCACGCATCCTGCCATCGAGTAACCCAGTAGCCTCGGATTACCTTACCCAAATAAAAGACTCTTTGGGTTTACTCAATACCACTATATCACACGCTCACAGTCAACAAAAAAAGTACTACGACCTTCGTAGAAGACCTTCTCCTCAGTATGCTATTGGGGACCTTGTTTGGCTATCGACAAAGAACTTAAGATTAAAAATCCCTAGCAAGAAGCTTGGACCTTTATTTTTGGGACCCTTCCCAATTAAAAAACTTATCGGAAAAGCTGCAATACAGCTCACCCTACCAGCAGATCTCAAGATCCATCCCATCTTCCATGTGTCGCTACTGAAGCCCCATGTTCCTAACCAAGGAATAAGGCCTACCATCTTGCCTCCACCTCCAATACAAGTTGAAGGCGGAGAAGAGTATGAGATCAAGGAAATTTTGGATTCTCGCATCCATAGAGGAAGACTCCAGTATCTCATAAGATGGAAGAACTATGGACCCCAAGACGACACCTGGCTAGATACCTCTGATATTCATGCGCCTAGACTTATACGGAACTTTCACTCGAAACACCCAGAGAAACCTGTCCTATAGGCCTTCCGGAGCCGGCCTTAGGGGGGGGTACTGTAAGATTCTGGTACCTCCGGTACCCTTAATCACCACTTTCCTCTGTAATGCGTCCCACCTTTCTCTTCAGGTGGTACGCATATACCTTTAAGAACGATGATGTCACTGCTGAGCGCCGCAGAGCGGCTATTTCAACCGCCGGCGGTCTCACTCACATTGTTCGTTCAACCTGCCTTGTTACCCACATGCTTTCAAGCCTGTCTCTCGATCGGAACCTCCAGCCGTTCCCTTTACCTGGAGCAGACCGGAACCTCGCTACTGATCCCTGTATCTCGCTACCGGATCATTCCTCATCTACTGGACCTCTAAACTACTAAACTACTAACATTACAAGTGATAAGTACCCCGCAGGGGAACCCTCCATAACCTTATTGCACTATCTACCTATGCACATTAAGGACTGTTACTACCTATCTATACTATCCTATCATCTGCACTGTTACATAGATTGCTAGCTCTTCAGCCTACTACCATCTATCATCTGCACTGCTGCATAGATTGCTAGCTCTCCTGTCTACTACTATCTATCCTTGCACTGGGTTAGTCTATCCTGTATTTGTCATCTGCTGTCCTCACCGCCTGTTAGCATACTCGATACTAACCTATCTGCATTCCTAAATACCATCTTGAACTCTCCTATACAAAACCTATCAAGTGATTACCATCCTTGTCACTGTTCACACCTGTCCCTTCAGCACATCACCTTCATACTATCATATACATACTATCACTCCAGGAACATCTCATTGAGTGTGTATATATCTGTATGTTGAAGCTGACAGGCCCACGGTGATGAGTCCTGGAGAGTTGGATCTGGTATTCAACACATCTCTACATGACTACTGAGTGGAGATTTTGCAGCTGCAAATCCAGCCTATAATAAAAACGCAGGAGCGTTACAGCCATCCGGCCCTGATTTGGCAGACCTCAATGTCTCCGGGGAAAATTTCGGGACCGCACAACACCGGGATACGTCCCTACGTAGGGCCTGGGAGAATGTTGTAGTAATTGATGGTAAACCAAAAAAACCTGGGGCTGAATTGATGTTTCCACGTTTTATTGTTCAACAGGAAATGTTATATCGAGTGAATCAAATCCGGGGTGAACTGGTTGAACAGTTGGTGGTGCCCACAGCGTACCGCAAGCTTGTTATGGAGCTTGCCCGCCAACATGTTCTTGGGGGACACTTGGGGTGGCAGAAAACACAGGACCGCATACTACAGAGGTTTTATTGGCCCAGTGTGTTCAGAGAAGTGGAAGAGTATTGTAAGTCATGTCCGGTCTGTCAGATAACTAGCCCCCAGCCCCATTACCGTAGTCCCCTGATACCTCTCCCAATAATTGAGGTCCCATTCGAACGAATCGCTATGGATCTAATCGGCCCTGTTCCAAAATCTGCCAGGGGTCACCAACATATTCTAGTCGTCCTTGACTACGCCACTCGCTACCCGGAGGCGATACCCCTGCGACATACGTCCACCAAACTTATAGCTAAGTAGTTAATGGAAATGTATTCCCGGGTGGGACTGCCTAAAGAGCTCCTGACTGACCAAGGGACACCGTTTATGTCCAAGGTTATGAGAGAACTGTGTAAGCTGCTCCACATAAAACAATTACGTACATCCGTCTACCATCCCCAGACAGATGGCCTGGTCGAGAGATTTAACCAAACATTAAAAAAAATGTTAAAAAGAGAAGTTTCCAGGGATGGTAAGGACTGGGACCTGCTTCTACCCTATCTGATGTTTGCAGTGCGAGAAGTACCTCAGGCTTCCACGGGGTTCTCGCCCTTCGAACTGTTATATGGTAGGCATCCTTGCGGGTTGTTGGATATAGCCAAAGAGGCCTGGGAACAACAACCCACCCCCTACAAAAGTGTTGTTGACTATGTCACCCAGATGCAGGAACGGATGGAAAAGGTGATGCCCTTGGTCCGGGAACACATGGAGGCAGCCCAACGAGCCCAGAGTAGGATCTACAATCGACAGGCTAGGGTCCGGAACTTTAACCCGGGTGATCGGGTAGTGGTACTAGTACCAACAGTAGATAGCAAGTTCCTAGCTAGGTGGCAAGGTCCCTATGAGGTGCTCGAAAAGATAGGGGAAGTAAATTACAAAGTACACCAGCCAGGGCGGCGGAAGCCGGAGCAGGTGTACCACGTAAATTTACTAAAGCCGTGGAAACATAGGGACTTATCCGAGAACGACAGCCCCCAGCCAGGGTTTCTAGGTGAAAAGGGTCCAGCCCCTCCTCTTGAAGCCTGTGAAGCAGTAACCACGGTAAAAGCTGCAGATAGCCTGTCCTCCAAACAGGTCCAGGAAGTCAGGGAGTTAGTTAGTCGGAACACAGATGTGTTCTCAGACCTCCCTGGACGCACGTCTCTAATCCTACATGATATTGTCACTGAGCCCCGGGTCAAGGTCCGGGTAAAGCCATATCGGGTACCCGAGGCTCGGCGACATGCTATTGAGGAAGAAGTACAACTCATGTTAAAACTCAATGTTATTGAAGAGTCTAAAAGTGAATGGGCCAGTCCAATAGTCTTAGTACCCAAACCAGACGGGACGTTGCGGTTCTGCAACGATTTTCGTAAGCTAAACAAGGTCTCCAAGTTTGACGCGTACCCTATGCCCCGAGTAGACGAGCTGATTGAGAAATTAGGCCAAGCCCGGTATTTTTCAGTGTTAGACCTCACAAAAGGGTACTGGCAAGTACCCTTAATGAGGTCTGCCAGGGAAAAAATGGCTTTTGTTACTCCTCAGGGCCTATATCACTATAAGGTGTTACCCTTTGGCCTGCATGGTGCCCCTGCCACCTTCCAAAGACTAATGGACATAGTGCTGCGACCTCATCGTCAGTACGCCTCGGCTTACCTGGACGATGTCGTCATCCACAGCAGGGATTGGGAAAGTCATCTGCCCAAAGTGCAGGCGGTAGTGGATGCCCTTAGGAAGGCCGGGCTGACCGCTAATCCGAAAAAAGTGTTCAATAGGATTAGAAGAGACTAAATACCTGGGGTATGTTATTGGGCGAGGAGTCGTCAAACCCCAAGTAAAGAAAATAGAAGCCATACGTAGTTGGCCCCGACCAGTCACCACTAAGCAGGTCAGGTCATTCCTGGGAATGGTGGGATATTATATGAGGTTCATTCCCCATTTTCCACCTTAGCTGCTCCACTAACAGGGCTACTAAAGGGACAAAAGTCTGTCGTGGTTCACTGGGATGATAAGGCGGAAGAGGCCTTTTCCGCTTTGAAGTCGGCACTATGTGGGTCCCCAGTCTTGGTCACACCAGACTTCAAGAAGGGATTTATAGTACAGACCGATGCCTCGGAAGTAGGTCTAGGGGCTGTACTATCACAGGAGGTCAATGGGGAGGAGCATCCTGTCATGTACCTCAGCCGGAAGCTCACTCCAGCAGAGACCCGATACAGTATAGTGGAGAGAGAGTGCCTGGCTATCAAATGGGCACTCGAGTCTCTCCGCTATTATCTGTTGGGGAGGAAATTTCGTCTGGTGACCGACCATTCCCCTCTCCAATGGATGAGCCAGGCCAAGGAGAGAAATGCTCGGGTCACCAGATGGTTCCTGTCACTTCAGAACTTCAAGTTCTCAGTGGAACACAGGGCAGGCCGCCTACAGGGAAATGCGGATGCCCTGTCTCGCACACACTGTATGACATGTGTTCACCCCCTGAGGGTTGAACAAAGGGGGGAGGTATGTGGCAGGGCACATGGATCCGTGATCGACGGAAGGTACGTGTCACCGTGGTTCTTGGCCTCGGTGAGATAAGAGCCGGTAATTCTGTGTCAGCAGCAGCTAGTGCTGCTTGACATTTTTTATTATTAGTATGGCTGCAAAGCCGAATCCGGGCCGGCTCTTATTGGGAGCAGTTAAGGTATGGGTGGGTGGCTGCTCCCCACGCTCCAGGCCTGGTCTTGCCTGGGGTTTATAAGGCAGACAGCCTAACAGGTGATTGAGAATTATCTCCATGCACTAGAAGGCTTTGGAAGTGAGTGCTGAGTCTGGAAAAGTTACAAGCAGGTGAACTGATCCGTTGCTGTGTGTGAACAGCACCAAAGAGACACAGGTGAATGGACTTGTTGCTGTGTTTAAAACCTGCCTTAAAGACTGTCGTGCACGGGGCGAGCTCGGTGAAGGGGCGGGGCCTCCTACCACCACCTGTAAAACGAATCCAGGAGTTCTTTAGCTATTCAAATTACTTTTACCGGCTTCAGAATCACCAGCTGAAAAAACTGATACCTCGGTTATCGCTGCAGCGATGATCAAGATATCACCCTTCCTGTCCAGCGACTTACCGATACGTCACTGGACAGAAAGTGGTTAAGAATCTGCTACTGATTAATTAGTGCCAGATACCACAGCATACCTTCAGACCTCTAGTGGCGTCCATGCCTTAAAGGGTCATGGCTGTTTTAGCTGCAAAAGGGGACCTACTCAATGTTAGGTGGGTGGTCATAAAGTTATGGCTGATCGGTGTATATTTTTATTAGATTGCATTATACAGTATAATATAAAATATGCGCCATACGTTATTGTTGATATCAAAAACTGAAGTGAAGAGAAGAATTGACTACAAGTTTAATTTTTTGGGCATTACCAATGCAGTGTTTGACTCTCACAAGACCTTCTCATGGTTACCTAATGAAATTTGTTGTATCAGTTCAGACTGTTTTAAAAAAAAAAAAGGATTCTAGAAAACTTTTTTCCAGGAGAACAATGCTCTGACTGATTGTCCTTATCCTTTCTCCCACAGCCATTCTTCTTCCTAGCATTTGTGTAAAGCAATCATCACATCTACATATTAATTAGCGGACTTTCTGCACTCAGCTAATTAACATTCATACAGATTATGAAGCGACCTAACACGTCTGTCTCAGACAGTTGATGGGGGTGGGGGGAACACGTTACAAGGGCCTCATCGGCACTACATATCTTTTAATTAGGGACTTTAATTGTTTCCACTATGCTGCATTAGATGCCAGAGCTTCTGTCAGATGAAGCTGCTCCCACACTGCCCCTTTATTCCTCACTTTCAATGATACTTGATGGAAACAATTAGATTTAATTAAGAAAGCATCCGTGTGAGAAGGGCAGGGGACAGCATCCGGCTTTTCCTCGGAAGAGGAGCCTGTTCATCTCTGCCAAGGGTAGGAATTCTTCACATCTGAGTGTGTAACCCTTCACTGTCAGAGAGGTAGCCAAGTAAAGACCGCTACTATATTGTTATTAGTATCATTACAAAAATAAATGGAAAAACTGTAACCCTAGGTAATGGGCAAAAATAAAATGGAGAAGTAATAGTGACAGAACTACACTCACCGGCCACTTTATTAGGTATACCTTGCTAGTACAGGCAGGACTGGTGCAAGGATTTTTGACACCATAGGAGAAACCTAATTTTGCCACACACCCCCGACTCCACCCCTGACTCCACCCCCTTTTGCCCTACCCATCAGTGCGGTATGCTTATTGTGGAAGGATTCAAGAGTGCATTTCATACATAGTTCAAGGTTCCGGGGTGCATTTCATACAGGATGCAAGGTTCAGGAGTGCATTTCGTACAGGATGCAAGGTTCAGGAGTGCATTTCGTACAGGATGCAAGGTTCAGGAGTGCGTTTCGCACAAGGTGCAAGGTTCAGGAGTGTTTTATACAGGGTGCAAGGTTCAGGAGTGCGTTGTACAGAGTGCAAGGTTCAGAAGTGCATTTCGTACAGGGTGCAAGGTTCAGGAGTGTGTTTCGTACAGAGTGCAAGGTTCAGGGAAGAATGCAGGCATCAGATAGATAATAAATTAGAGCAGCCTATAGCAGGACATTCAGCAGTATAAACCTCTATCTAGAACAGCCAGGGATTGGTGGCAAGGCAAGAGTGTGAGTCCATTAGTGGAGCTGTCAAATTTAAGCTGTGATGTCGGTAAGGGCATGGCCAAAGTGCGGAGCTCCGCCCCTTTGTCCCCTGCTCAGACAAAACATCAGCATTTATACATTGGTGAGTGGGAAAGAAGGTGGCAGGGGGAGGGACCAACTACTGCATGTGCCCCCACAGCTCTGTATAATCAACCTGAATTATACAGAGCTGTGGGTGCAGATGCAGTAGTTGGTCCCTCCCCCTGCCACCTTCTTCCCCGCCCAACAATGTGCAAATGCTGGCTGTTTTCTCTATAGACGGAACAAAGGGGCAGAGCCCTGTATATCAGCCCCGCCCTTCCTGACATCAGAGTTTCAATTTGACAGCTCCACTCATGGACTTGCACACGCTCTCATTGCGGCTGTACGCCCTGCTGGCTTCGGACTGTTGGTACTCAAGGTATGCTACTGGTCTCGTCACAACTCTCAGCGGCCGCCCTCTATACAGCAGTGCTGTGTCAGTGGCTGGTCCATTACTGATTCCGGGTGCAGGATGCCGGTGCCCCCTGCTAAGTTGCACCCTAGGCGGTTGCCTAGGTCACCTTTCAGGTAGCACCGGCCCTGAGTACAGGCAATCCCCGGGTTACAAACAAGATAGGGTCTATAGGTTTGTCTTAAGTTGAATTTGTTTGTAAGTTGGAACAGGTAAATGTTTTAGGTGTAGCTCAAGTCCAAATAATTTCCCTTCCTAGGGGGTAGATTTCCTCACTTCCTGTTGTCTCCCTCCATTTGTAAGTAGGAGTCGTTTGTAAGTCGGATGTTTGTAACCCGGGGACCACTTGTACTGGGATGGACCCCCTTTTGCCTTCAGAACTGCCTGAATTCCTCTTGGCAAAAATTCAGTGTGGTGTTGGAAACATTCCTCACATTTGTTGGCTGCACATCCATGATGCAAATCTCCCGTTCCCTCTGTAACACTACCCCCGCAGGACCCGTTTAAATTTTTGTGCCCACTGATTGATCCACAGACAGTCACAGGGTATTTCCTCACACAGCCAGGTGCACACACTCTTTCGCTCGTTGGCTCCAATGACCAGTCTAGGGGATGTGTTTTTTTTTTTGTTTTCATTTGAAGAACTCGGATAGAAGAAGGGAATTAGTAGGATACTCCAAATTAACTATTAACAGGTGAGGACAACACTCTCATAAGAACTGTGTGGCAGATTATCAGTAGTGCCAAACAGCAGCTGTACAGAATGAATAAGTCCCTTTGTAGCAGAAGGCAGTGCTATCTTAAGAGCATTAAAGGGCCCCTGGCAATGCAGTGCACTGGGGCCCCGCCTACACTATCACCCACGAAAATAAAAATGCAAATTATCGATAAGGCGATATTTATTGGTACAGCAGTGCCAGGCTAATGACAGCTTCCAAGTTCAGCAGCTGGGTCCGGTGAACACACACACGGATGGGACTCAGACTCCACTGTCCTGTGTGTGCCTTTCCCTGTGGAGGCGGACAGGCATTCCTGCAGTTGTGGGCTCCCCCTCAATGGCCCAAGTGGCCTGACAGCAGTGCAGGGCCGACAGGTGCACACGGTAATAGGGACTAATGCTTGGCTGGGGCTGGGCCGCTGGGCAGGTGGGGCCCCTGGTAAGATGGCCCTGGCAGAAGGAGCTCATTGAACTTTGCCTCTTCAAGACACTAGCCAGTGTCCCCTTTAGCTCGCACCCAGAGGGGGATCTAGCAGCAGGGATCCCCTGTGGGGGTCTGTATTCACAAGGCTCCTGAAGCACCAGCGGAAGCATTTCTCAGTAGTACCAGACAGGATCCATAAGAACCATGGGTTGCAACTTCAATGTTTCAGGCCCTCAGGTCACCCCCTACAAACAGTAAAACCCCAAAATCAATAAATTCTAAACATTATCCAAATAAAATAGATGTATATATACAGTATATACACAATATCTATATTATATATGTAGCACCACCCCATAGGAGCTGCTGATTAGATTGTTAGGTCTACGTCCTGCCTAACAACCCACAGAATTGGCTCGAACCCTCCCTAGGCACAACTGACCCAGAATAGGACTGGAATACCAAATGGCTACAGGAGAACACAGATTGGAATATAACACTTCAATAAATAATACTGACCTGTTACCTCTCTCCAGCTGCAGTCCTTCTGGATAACACAATGGGACACACACAAGCTTGCTTTTAAACAGGAAATTATTTACTGTAAACCAAATAGACGGTTTTGGTACAATAAAATATGACTTAGTAAAAGGGTATACTGATTAGTTGATCAAGGATAAGATGAATATTGTGATATCACTCCCCAAGGGCACAATAAGTACTTCAGGAAATGTCTCAGAGCCTATAGGACCACCATCTGAATCACTATTATACTTTTGGAAATGAGGCTCAGCATTCAGCTAGGCTCAGTACCCACTGCGGTTCTGCTGTTTCTTCTCTAGATCTTCACTAGCAAAGTTGGTGCACTGCTATTTGTAATCCACATTGAGGATGGATGATCAAGAGAGAGAATGGCAGCAAACAGTTAGTAGTCACCGCGGGGTGTCTGTGCAGTTTTGGCGGTAAAACTTCTGTGGGAGATGTAGGCCTCGTACGGCTCTTATATGGATATGGATGTTTATCTATGAATCTCCTGGGGAGATATACTGGGCCACCCGGTATATTGCCTTCTACTACTCTAAGGCTAACCCTGACTAAAGTTACTTATTTGGTAGATAGAGTCAGTTTTTGGGCAGGTGCCCTCTCAACAGCCGGGCGGCACCACAGGAACTCTCCCCCTCCGGTCTCTGTCACCAGCCGCGCTTGTTGTTGGATGTGAGTGACGCCGGTCTCTGCAGAGCATCGATTGGTTCTCTGGGAAGGCTCCTTTACTGAAGATGAAACGCTTCCACTCAGTCACTTCAGGCCCAGGCTTAAGGCCTAGACCGCAGCATCAGCCCAGTGCACTTGCTTCCTTCTAGGTGTTGTGTGAGGAGACAAGAGAGAGAGACTGGCTCCTCCCTGCCTTTATAAAGCTTCCCCCCGAATGCCGTGCGGTGGGTCAATGCCCCCTGGTACTCCAAGTGAATTGTGGATGATGTAGTTTAATAAATCCCCTGACAGGAAATCACAGAACAGCTGCAATATGGCATTTTGGCCACTAGATGGAGCCGAGTTCCTACAAAAGGTCATACAGTCTTTTTATGCACAATGTAAAGGGGAAAACCCCGCTACACACTCCCCCCACTTGAGAAACTTTGGTCCCCAAAGAGGACAACAGCATGTACTCCGGTACATATGTTGGCAGTACACAAAAAGAAAACATTAACATGTGCATAACAGTGAATCATCTTCCCTTTTATAAGCAGAGTTCAAACTCAACAACTGCATATTACAACACAGGTTCGACAAAGGAACCTCCCCCCAATTGTCGGGGGAGGGAAGGTGATTCTGTTCACAAACCCCCGACACTTGAGTGGCTTTTACAGATGTGCCTGGGGGTGAGCTAGGGTTGTCCTCCACCAAATCTGCGGTGGAAGAACTAGGCTGATCAAGAGTTTGTTTGGAAGTAAGGATAGCTTCTTCTGAGCATTCACCCAATTGGTCATAAGTCAGTCTTTTGGGTGGGTGAATGACTCTTCTTTCCCTCTGTTCTTTGGGAGTCACAATCTCAAAGGTACTAGGATGACTTTGATTGATAGCAGCAGGAGACAATGGCACTGCTGCTGTGTCTCAGCCAATCAGGAGGTAGAATCTCGAATGGCTGAGACACTCGTGGACATGGCTGAACAGAGAGGGACCTCAGGCAAGTGTCAGGGGGGCTGCTGCACACAGAAGGATTTTTATCCTAATGCATAGAATGCATTAAGATAAAAAAAAAACTTCTGCCTTAAGAACCCCTTTAATCCTATAGAAAATATGTGAAGGAAGCTGAAGGTTTGAGTTACCAAACGTCAGCCTCGAAACCTTAATCTACAAACAAAAACAAAGAAAGGGCGCAACGGCCTAGCGCATTATCCTCAATAAAGTTTTTTTTGTTTGTAGCTTTTGGTCGACCACCCAGGTCGTAGTAGGCAGCAAGGCTTCGCCATTGAAGATGCCAAGATCCCATGACAGCAGTGAACTGGGAGTCTTGTGTCTGAGCACAGGAGTTATATGCTTAGCATCAATATTTTCTTTCGAAACCCTAATGACTTGGAGAGGATCTGCAAAGAGGAGTGGGACAAAATGGTGGCCAACTACAAGAAACGTCTGACCTCTGTGATTACCAGCAAGGGTTTTTCCAACAAGTACTAAGTCATGTTTTGCGAAGGAGTCAAATCCCTATTTTACTCATTAAAATGCAAATCAATTTAAAACTTTTTTGAAATGTGTTTTTCTGGATTGTTTTGTTGTTATTCTGTCTCTCACTGTTAAAATAAACCTACCATTAAAACTAGGGATGTAACGATATCGAAGATATCGCGATATCGTATCGTCGTGGTCGTCTCGATATCGTCGTGGTCGTGTCTCGATATCATCGTGGTTGGGTTACAATATTAAAAGGACAGGTGTCCGTCAAAAAGCAAGAGGAATAAACACAGTCCCGCGGAACAAATCATTGTTAACTACATAGACCAGAGTTTAAGGATTTTTTTTTTTTTTTTTCTTGCAATATAGATATTTTGATCTTTCTGATGAAAAACGTGAACATAAGCTAAATGATAGGTCAGTGTTTTTTTTAAAGGCTTTTTGACTGACTATTTTATTTAAGTTTAAGTTATGTTCCTAAATACCAGTTTTAAAAGGCTGCCTTTATTTGCCTTGCACATTTAAACCTGACTTAACTTGATCTTTGTTTGCACTTAAAGGGAATTGCCTATTGTTTGTTTACAATTGTTCTAGCTGCTTCTTAACTTGAACATTGCACAGAAGAATCAGTTATGCAACCAAATATTACTATACAGAATATTGATGTTCCTGACTACAACTTGCACTTTAAAAGCACTGTGATCAGTGTTTTACGTTGTCATGGATCCATAAATACAACAATAAATTGCCTGTTGACTGGCAAAAGCAGAATAAATGTCAGTATTTTTTCGCTATTATCATCACAAACACTATCATGAGCTATTTAACAATACCATGAGCTTTTCCACAATATCGCAATAAATATCGTACCGTGAGGTCAATATCGAAATTGTATTGTACCGTGAGATTTTGATATTGTTACATCCCTAATTAAAACTATAGAGTGATCATCTCTTTGTCATACAAAATCAGCAGGGGATCAAATGCTTTCCCCCCGCATTTTATAGGCAAAACCTTTTCTTTTTATTTTAAATAGAGCTAGGGAATGTTATAACCCCTGTAAACTTTTTCTTCGCCATCTGTATCCCATTGTGGAGATTTCACTTCCTGTCCCATAGCCAAACAAGAAGTGAGAGGAAATCCCTGCAAATTCAGGGGATTCCTTGGGGACCCCCATGTCACCAGAACTAGTGTACCCATTAGAATATTTCTCCTCTAATAATTTTTGGGGACAACCCAAAATATGGGTTTTTCTATTACTTTAACTTTCAATGATAATGGTAAACAGGACAAATAGAGAGGATGAATCTCCCTAACGGGAGCACAAACAATAATAAAGACTGGCAGGTGTTCTAATCCCTCTCCACTCTATCCAAAACTGAAAAAAAAGTTTTGACTTTAGTTATACTTTAAGGCTGGGCATGAGAGAGCAAGATGATTCTGAATATCCCCCCAGGCAGGAAATGAGATGGGCTTTAACCAGTGGTGGGATTCAAAAATTTTAGTAACCAGTTCCGACTTTCCCAGCAGAATGACCAGCGTGCCCCCTTTCATTGCACAGTGACCAGCGTGCCCCCTTTCAATGCACAGTGACCACAGCATTGCCCCCAATCATTGCAGAGTGCCACAGCATTGCCCCAATCATTGCAGAGTGCCACAGCATTGCCCCCAATCATTGCAGAGTTCCACAGCATTGCCCCCAATGATTGCAGAGTGCCGGCCACAGCATTGCCCCCAATGATTGCAGAGTGCCGGCCACAGCATTGCCCCCAATGATTGCAGAGTGCCGGCCACAGCATTGCCCCCCAATGATTGCAGAGTGCCAGCCACAGCATTGCCCCCCAATGATTGCAGAGTGCCAGCCACAGCATTGCCCTCAATGATTGCAGAGTGCCAGCCACAACATTGCCCTTAATGATTGCAGAGTGCCAGCCAAAGCATTGCCCTCAATGCTTGCAGAGTGCCAGCCACAGCATTGCCCCCAATGATTGCAGAGTGCCAGCCACACATTGCCCCCAATGATTGCAGAGTGGCAGCCACAGCATTGCCCCCAATGATTGCAGAGTGGCAGCCACAGCATTGCCCCCAATGATTGCAGAGTGCCAGCCAAAGCATTGCCCTCAATGCTTGCAGAGTGCCAGCCACAGCATTGCCCCCAATGATTGCAGAGTGCCAGCCACACATTGCCCCCAATGATTGCAGAGTGGCAGCCACAGCATTGCCCCCAATGATTGCAGAGTGGCAGCCACAGCATTGCCCCCAATGATTGCAGAGTGGCAGCCACAGCATTGTCCCCAATGATTGCAGAGTGCCAGCCACAGCATTGCCCTCAATGATTGCAGAGTGCCAGCCACAACATTGCCCTCAATGATTGCAGAGTGCCAGCCAAAGCATTGCCCTCAATGCTTGCAGAGTGCCAGCCACAGCATTGCCCCCAATGATTGCAGAGTGCCAGCCACACATTGCCCCCAATGATTGCAGAGTGGCAGCCACAGCATTGCCCCCAATGATTGCAGAGTGGCAGCCACAGCATTGCCCCCAATGATTGCAGAGTGCCAGCCACAGCATTGCCCCCAATGATTGCAGAGTGCCAGCCACAGCATTGCCCCCAATGATTGCAGAGTGCCAGCCACACATTGCCCCCAATGATTGCAGAGTGCCAGCCACAGCATTGCCCCCAATGATTGCAGAGTGCCAGCCACAGCATTGCCCCCAATGATTGCAGAGTGCCAGCCACAACATTGCCCCCAATGATTGCAGAGTGCCAGCCACACATTGCCCCCAATGATTGCAGAGTGCCAGCCACACATTGCCCCCAATCATTGCAGAGTGCCAGCCACACATTGCCCCCAATCATTGCAGAGTGCCACAGCATTGCCCCCAAGGATTGCAGAGTGCCAGCCACAACATTGCCCCCAATGATTGCAGAGTGCCAGCCACAACATTGCCCCCAATGATTGCAGAGTGCCAGCCACAGCATTGCCCCCAATGATTGCAGAGTGCCAGCCACACATTGATCCCAATGATTGCAGAGTGCCAGCCACACATTGCACCCAATGATTGCAGAGTGCCAGCGATCCCCCGCACTTACCTCACACAGCTTCTCTTCAGTCCCCGGCTCCCCGCGTCTCCGAGTCTTCAGTCCTCCCGCGACGCCTCCTCCTCGTCCAATGGCACGGTGTTTGCCTTTCGGGCCAATCAGGAAGCGGGAGGACCCGCTCCCTGATTGGCCAGGAGGAGGATCCGTGTGACAATAGCGAATTCTCATTCGCTATTGTCACAGAATGGGCGGGTCGGGGCGCGCTGCTCCCTCCCTGGCCGCCACGTCTGCGGCTGCGCGGTCCGAGCGCGGGACATTTAATTGTACTGCGCTCGGACGCGCAGAGGGATTCAGCCGGTTTTGCGAACTTGCAGAAAGTTAGTAACCGGTTCTATGGAACCGGTGCGAACCGGCTGAATCCCACCACTGGCTTTAACCACTTGCCGACTGCCGCCCGACTATATACTCACAGGCAAAGTGACGTAGGGGTACTCGCGATCGTCCGTTACAACGGGAGAAAGGCAGGCGGCTAATGTAAACAAGCCAGCCAATCACAGTTAGAAAAACGCTCCTAGGGACACACTTAACCCCTCCCGCTCAAAAAAAAGTTAACCCCTTCACTGCCAGTGTCATTTTTACAGTAACAGTGCATATGTATAGCACTAGAAAAAAGGGGAAACAATTGCGCTAATCCAAAAATAAAATAAAAGCAGCAACCTCAAGTGAGACTAGCACCCAAAAAATGTCCAATATAAAATAAGTTGCGCTGTGGATGATGTATACAAGTTGATTGTATGGTGAAATAGTAAAGAATCCGAATAATGTCCAGAATATGGAAACAAAAACGGGTAACTTGTGCAGGTACCGCTTACCGGAAATAAGATAAACAAAGGCCCATCAGTATGTTCAAAATACGTCCTAGGGATGAGGTCCAGGTGGACTACCAGGTTCCAACTCGGATCCCTCAATGGAGTGGTAACATGTGTGATACAAAAAAATATACCGCCATAGCGTAAAACCAAAAAATATATGTGTAAAGAAAAAGACACCCAAAGTGCATTGAGAACACCACTGCTCCCGTAGTGAAATAAACGTGATAAAGGATGCCACAGAACCCCAATAGGTACTCCTTACCAAAATATAGATGAAAAATAGCAGATACACCAAAAAGGGGGGAAGGGGGATCACCCCAATAGGACAGCAGCTTACCACAAGGATGAGTATGGAGAGCTTATATAAGACTGGATAGGTGTGACTTGAACATGCAAGCAAGTGGGGGGACACCTCTGATGGATAAAACACCCTTACCGACTCCCGATGATAAGGAGGCAGGAGGGATATGTATGGAACCGATCCGTTGTGTCTCCTCACTCAGATAGGGAACTCAGATAGACGGTATTGGATCAACCATAGATGATACAAAATATGGAAAACGCCATAGTGTAAAACCCACGGATGTATTTAT
The DNA here is from genome assembly GCF_965119305.1 of Pelophylax lessonae. Classification (NCBI taxonomy): domain Eukaryota; kingdom Metazoa; phylum Chordata; class Amphibia; order Anura; family Ranidae; genus Pelophylax; species Pelophylax lessonae. The sequence goes on from NC_138780.1 coordinate 93,786,582, forward strand.
TGTTAAAAATAGTAATGCACTTACAGACAATCAGAAGATCTAATGCAGAGAGGAAAGAAAGCCGCCGGCCGGACGGCTTCGCTCGCCCGGACGGCTCTGCTCGCCCGTCCCTCGTGGACAGCAACGTGTAGGTGACGTCAGCACGCCGTGACCTGACGCGTTTCATCAAAGATGATATTCTCAAAGGTACGGGCGGCGTGCTGACGCCACCTATTAATAGCCATAATGGTGATTAGATCGATGACCGGAAGTTCCCTAACCGCCATCTTGGTTGAGGTAACCCGGAACCGGAAGTTGCCTCCACGGTCCGGTAAACATCAATAGGAATAAAACAAAACAAACAAGGTGATCCTGCATAACCCAGAACCGGAAATCATGACGAACCCGGCACTGAGAGGGGTCAGGACCAACAGGATGTAAACAACATAAGGAGTAACCGAATAGTGAGACCCGCGCCCGTAGGGGTTAGGCCAACTACTGTATGATGTGAAGAAATTAATCAAAAATGATTAAATATTAGATATTGGATATTGAATAGATCCAACATAGTCGTTGCACTAGTTGAATAGTAAAACAAACTATGAATCCAATTTGTGCATAAATTAAATATATCAACAAGAATAATGAATATATAAAAAATTAAATTATATATATGTATTAAAATAAGTGGGAAATTCCGGTGATGGATTCTGACCCCAAAAGAGATTGTGCAGTGTTTATAGACCCTGTTATGAATTGAAAAAAATATAATAAAATATCCGTAACAGGCATCCAAAGATAAATTGGAAAATTAAAACAGTAACATATACCAAAGAAGAATACAGTAACATTCTATAAATTTTTAAAAGGCATATAGAGATAACAATACGATGATCTCTGGACATAGTAATGAATTGTAAATTGGACAAGATATAATCTACCACCTTGTGAGGACTATGAATTATCAATAAATGCATTGATTTCAGTATCTACATTTAAACCAAAAGGCGTGTAGGTCTTGGCCCTATAGATCCATGCCATTGTAAGACGGGAGATACCTCTAGTTTGGGGCTCCCCCCTCCAGTGTGGAGTGAACCTATCTATTCCCAGAAACAGCGTATTCCTAGGGTCACTGTTGTGGGCCTGTGCATAATGCTTGGAAACAGAGTGCTTCGGGAACGCTTTCCTAATGTTGGTTACATGTTCATTGAGTCTAACATTAAGGGGGCGTTTAGTCCTACCGATGTATTGGTAACCACATGGACATTGAAGCAAGTATACCACTCCTTTGGGACATTGACCCACAGGACATTGACCCCTTCATCTCCTGTACTACCAAAGGAGTGGTATACTTGCTTCAATGTCCATGTGGTTACCAATACATCGGTAGGACTAAACGCCCCCTTAATGTTAGACTCAATGAACATGTAACCAACATTAGGAAAGCGTTCCCGAAGCACTCTGTTTCCAAGAGTTTCCAAAAGTGTCAAAAATGTCAGTCAAGGGTCCGATCTGTCCGCCGCAATGTCGCAGTCCCACAAAAAAAATCGCAGATCGCCGCCATTACGCATTAAAAAAAACAACAAAAATGACAAAAATCCTTCCCTTAGTTAGTAAACGCAATAACTTTTGCGAAAACCAATCAAAATACGCTTTTTGCGTTTTTGTTTTACCAAAAATATGTAGCATAAAACAAATTGGCCTAAAATGTTAAAAAATTTTGATTTTTACATTTTTTTGGGGGGGGAATTTCATATAAAAAAATGTGAAAAATATTGTTATTTTTGCAAAATTGATGCTCTTTTTTTGTTTATAGCACATGATCAAAAAATCGCACAGGTGATCAAATACCACCAAAACAAAGCTCTGTTTGTGGGAAAAAAAGGAAGTCAAATTCGTTTAGGTACAGCATCGCATGACTGCGCAATTGTCCGTTAAAATCACGCAGTGCCGAATCGCAAAATAGGCCCTGGTCAGGAAGGGGGTAAAATCTTCCGGGGCTTAAGTGGTTAACTGCCTTCTCGCAAAATCAGAAGAAGTAATTTCAGTACAGAAGAGAACAACTGTGTAAGACTCCATACGCATGAACATTTAGCTATGCTGTGAATCCCAGCAGCAAGAATCTACTGATTCCTGTGGGTGGGATTGCAGCTATTCATGATTGTTCCTGCTGCCAGTGGTTACCTGCAGTGGTTACGGCTGGGTGCACTTTCCCTCCTGTACCCAAAGATCCCCACACAGAAGTCCCCTTGTCAGAACCTACTGCTTCCATAAATCCCAACCCTGCAAGGGTACAGCGCTAACCCCTCAGTGTACTTACCCCTCAGTGTACTTACTATCTTAGTGAAGTAAGGCCAAAGCTTTTTTGGCCATACTTCTCATGAGTGTACTTACTTTTGATCTCCTGTGACCCAGAATCTATTAGCAATGGGCTTTAGCTCACTGGCATCTGACGTGGACGAGTCTCTCCAGGTTCTGGAAAAAGAAAGTATGTCCCTAGCTCACCATGGATGTTCAGAACGGGTCCAAAGTCTTTTTCAGCAATCACATTATAATGAACAAAAGCATTTCAGAGCCATGTAGGACTCCTTCACCAGAAAATTGGCTTAGACCCACCGCCTAACATCATAATGACATCATAAACCCACCATAAGCTCATAATTCAAAAGGCTCTGGAAAGATCCCAAAATCTTGACAGCGGGCTCTGCCTCTCAACATGCGGATGAGAGACAAAGCCAGATGTGGCCGCCCCCCTCGGCACTACAGTGAGCACTGTAAAAGGAGAGCAAGGACTGACAGTCACTGCTCTTCATTCAGAGCAGGCCTTAATGATCAGTGGTCATGTGATTGCTCAGTTCTTGGGCCAAGAGCTGACATGGGACAACTGCAGCATAGAGATGTGTGGATTTTTTTTTTTGGAAACCCAAATTTCTCCTTTAACCACTTCTGGACCACCCCCTGCAGTTTTACATTTGTACTTTGACGTTAAACAACCGGTGTTATGGCAGCAGATAGCCATAACCCTGGTATTTTCTTACATGGTGGGCGGTCCTCTTTTACATAAAAGTCAGGAGTGGCAAATTTCCCACGGGATAACTTTTATGGGCGGCAGGAGAGGTGGAGCCGTCGGTAGCGGGGAAAATGATCCGGTCCTCTCAGGTGCTGTGCAGGAAGTCGAGAGAGGACAAGATAGCCCCCTACTCGACTCTTTAGCCTTGGAGGACCGGAGCGACGTCATACGTCACTTCCTCCCAACGGCCTTAAAGGGCCCATTAAAGGGTCCTTAAGTGTTTAATTTGCCCCTTTAGACAAGTTGCTGATGCAGAAAATATGCCACACAATCAGACTATGTAGGCATTATTGGAAGTTCTGGTTGACTAAGCCTTTAGTTAAGAGGTCACAGCCTCCATTCCATGACATATTATTCCTCCATCCACAGCCAGGAATTTCTGTACAGTTCTATGAGGAAATGATTAACAAGCACAGCGCTTCTGAGAACTGGCAGGGGAGCCTCCAGCGTTTGCCGTGCCTGCTCACACTGAACTCACCACGTAGCTCGTGTCAGCTATAAATACTCATTACAGTGTGTATACAGTCTGTCAGATCTGTGGCAACTTTTCAATGCAATCTCTTTTCAAGCCTGAAAGTATCCGGTTCCAAATGTAATTCAGGGACTTTTCTATCACGCTTGCTATAAAATCACTTCCATGGAGCATGACTTTTTTCTGTACAAAAAAAAAGACAGGGCTTCACATGATACAATGAAATACACCATTCTCTGCTTATTGTTCACATAAACATGCATACCTATTAGTGTGATCTTGCCTAAATCTTACTCTAGACATAAAAACTTTCATTTAAATATCTTGTTCAATAGGCACAAAGAATATAACTCCACTTTGTGTGCATCATATGCCCATGCAAATCCAGGTATTACCTTGAAAAAGTAGTGGTGACATCATCACTGTGCTGTATATAGCCTGCAATGAGAGAAGAGCTGTGGGAGGGACTCAGCAGGCCCCACCCACTACAGGAGGTCTGCAGAGAAGTACACGAAGGAGCAGATACAAGACCAATCATCGTGCACAAGGAGTGAGAGCAGCGGTGACTGGTCTTTATTACAGGCAGCTCAAGTAGAGGGGGAAAGTTTCCCAATGCATGCACTACTTTAAACACAGCTACTACTGTATCATGCGATCCAGCACAGCCAAACGCACTGACATTGCAACCTGTATTTGGGTTGTCATTAAGTTAACATTGACACCCACTGCAGACCCCCACTGTAGTACATTTTGAACACAGTGGGAGAAACACACACGGAACGGATTTCCTGCACCGTATTCTGGTGTGCACTGGCCCTTACTGCACATATCTGGAAAAATAAACAAAGTTTACCAAGATCCAAGTAAAAAAATGCCTCTTACATTTAAGCTAGGTTCACATCTTTGCGGTTGCAGTGGGCGCAGTTTTCCAGGGTGTTTTGCATTTTTGAACATGCGTTTTTCATGCGCTTTTTTCTTCTTAACAAACCGTGAATAGCACATTGTTAAGGAGCGGGCGGCTGCCATGTTCTTAACAACCAATGAGTTATCAGCTGTCAGCGGGGTTCTCCCCCCTCCAGTCCATACCAGGCCCTTATCCGAGCATGCAGCTCAGCAGGCCAGGAAAGGGGGGGGCAAGCGAGCGGTTCTACCCCCTCCTGAACCAAACCAGGCCACATGCCCTCAACATGGGGGGTGCTTCGGGGCCCCACACAAAGCAAGGGCCTCTTCCCCACCACCCTGGCTGGTGGTTGTGGGGGTCTGTGGGTGGGGGCCTTATCAAAATCTGGGAGCCCCCTTAATAAGAGGCCCCCAGATCCCAGCTTACCCCCCCCCCCCCCACGTGAATGAGTATGGGGCACATTGTAAACAGAGACAGTTTTTGACCATTCCATCATTTAAACACTATTAATGCCGCCGCCGACCTTAAAAAAAAAAAGGAAAAAAAAGGTCTGCTCCCATCGTCTGACAGCTCTGCCATTGACAGTTCTTAAATAACTAAGGGGCAGGGCCACCAAATGTTGTAACCGGGTGACCCCGCCCCCTGGTGACCTTGCAATGCATGGAGGTAATAAACCTTGAGCCTTAACAATGACTTTAATAGATTTCCTGGTAAAATTGTAGGTAATGAACAGAAGAGATGTAATGTCAATGGGCACCATAGAACACAGATTTTGGATGATTTTGTGTTTTATGTTAATTGCTGAAGTTATTCTGTGGCTCCTTTACCTGATGGTAACAGAAGAAGTGGGACTCTCACAAGTAAGGTCTGAGTGCCTATTCATATGTGTAGCGCATCCCCTTAGGAGCTGCAAGTAGAATAGGATCCCCCACCCTACACAGTCAGGCACACCAAATTTTCATAGTTACTCACAAAGTACAGTCAGAGAACTGTCAAGTACTTTGTTTTTTTGTTTTATTGAGGGATTAGAACTTGGATGGGAATAGGGATATTATGGAATGCCCATTTGACTTCAGACAACTTCAGGGACAACTTCTCCTATATACTGTATAGTCCATATACAGTACACTCCTCACCTCCTCCAGCACACTTGCTTGCAGAACTCCAGCTGGCACACTGTTTGTGGATCTGACAAAGCACTCAGTCAGATTTAGATCAGCAGCCTGTTATAGTCAGGAATCCAAGGACCCTTGCTATGTAGCAAAAAGTCAGTGTCCAGCATACATCCCTGTGGTTACTGATCCCAGCAGCGCCTCTTCAGGCACTGCCAGCTTGCCTCTTTTACTAGCCCTCCTGGCTAACTTCTCCACAGTCCTTCCAAACTAAAGCAGGGTACACACTAGTAGAAAATCTGCGGAAAATTCCCACCCGATGTGAAATCGTCCGATTTTCGCCTAGTGTGTACACAACTTTCAGCAGCCGATCCCGACATTTTCAACGAAAAAAAACGGAGGGACAAACACCAAAATTTTTTTCGTCCGTCCCCAGACGACCGATTTTCGTTTAATGTGTATGCAGTATGTCCGTGAAAAATCGGATACGAAAGACCGCGCATGATCTGAAGTTGCTGACAATCCGGAAGTCTAGGAACAAATGTGCCAAAAAAAAAGAAAAATCGGACGAGAAATTTTGTGAACATTTATGCACTGTCGACTAAAAACGCTAATGAACGCTGAGAAGACAGAGAAAAATCGGAGAATATTTTGTCCGATTTTCATCAAGTGTGTACGGCCCTTTACACTCTCTCTACAGTCCTCCCAGACTGCACACTCACCAGCCCACCCAGAGATCTCCGAGATCTGCTGACTCCCTCCTGCTGTCATTTCCTTGCTTCTGTGCCTCCAGGAAGGATTCCTCCATGTGTTGTAGAGGGTCCCTCCAGCACCAGAGCCCTAGGCCCAAGGCCCTCCCAGACTAGGGGGAGCCATGTGAGTACCTCCAACAGCCTCCTCAGCACTCTATCCCCATCTTCCACCTGACTGCCTCTGCTGGCGGGACCCATGAGTATTTATGAGGTGGCCTGCCTTCTGCCAGCTCATTTTTCTGGGGATTGGCTGGGGCCTTTATCAATACTTCAAGCAGCTCCGGGTACTGCATCTGGAAGCTTCTCCAAGGTTCCAAAAAGCAGGGGGAGTCACCAAAGATGCTGCTTGCTGAGTCATCAAGCCTCCCTGAGTCACTCAGCTCTGACCCAGATTAAACCCAGGCCTGGCTCTCAGCTAGCCAAGCCAAATGTATCTACACTAACAAAACCTATTTACACCTAGCGCACTAGCTACAGGGTGCTACATATGCATATCATTTGCTGCAGGAAAATGCATTTCAAGTAGGCTGATTCACATATATACCCTGCAGTTTAGTGTGAAAGGGAAACTATATGGGCCCATTCACACCTACCTGTGTGTTACCACATACTCTGCAACACACTCAGAGCAGTGGGAATCCAGTCTAAAAAATGTGTGTTAATGAAAAGCTGTGTTAGTATTCACAATCTCAAGACCCATTGAGACTTCTTCAATAGGGAGCGTTGCAGGAACACACACATTATTCCAACATGCATTAATGCATATTATGTGCAATGGCGTGTTGGGGTGCAATTTATATGTTGCAGTGCATGGTAATGCACTACCGCTCATTGTGTAGCACTGCATTGAAAGAAATGGTGCATGTCATATTTATGGTCCATTTTGGTCATTTTAATGGGCTGCATTATCAAAATGAATTGTAACATGTAAAAAACACACATTAACACACGTGCCTTAATGAAACACACCAGAACGGACAGAGCTAAATCTTAAGGTGAACCTTTGGTCTGGCATCAGGGGTGCAAAAGCACACAAACTGTCTGATTCCCCTGAGTGCCCCTGATGAGGACATATGTGATGAAATGCATAGAGCGGAGCCAGGATACATGCTAACCATGCATGCGTGACAAGCCACAGCCATTTTTGGAACTTGACATGCGGATGTTTTTCTATACAACAGAAAGTGCTGTACATTCTGCTCATCTAGTAAGTGCATTCGGCTTAATATATGGCTTATTTTTAAACTGGTCTTCACTATGGGAAGCATTTTTCTTTCTGTCTCTTAATGTGGTGTCTGCCTGCGGATTCTGGTTGTCTCATATGAGTGCTGTGAACTGCTGAAGTGCAGGTTTTGGAAGACAGGCAGTTTTGAGGTGCCCTACTTACCTGTGGATTTGGAGGAGCGTTAAAGGGATGTGAGAGGCTTTTAGGAACAATACAAACGCTGTTTGACCACTTTATATTGGGGTTCAATTTACTCTGGTAAGCCTCTGCTTGCTTCACACAATGTGGTGTGCTGTATGTGTCATGTGGGAGCAGGAGGCTTTTTATTTTGCACCCCTGTTCATTTCTGGAGGATCACCTTTCCCACCAGTCCTACTGTGACTTTTTTATGTTACCAGGTGAAAATTAAGGCAATTTATTTAGTTATTTATGCCTCCTTTATGGACTCTATTTTACACATTTGAGGTTTGTGCATGATTTGCACAGTCATTTTTGCACAGTTTCATATATTTGTACAACTTCTATATTTGTGAGATTCAGATATAATTTATGCATCTACGTTTTGCACTTTGCACTGATTAGGCTTATGCATTGAAGTTTGTCATTTATATATTATGCCATTGGTGTTTTTTTCCAATTTTGTTCAGTTACTTTGCCCCAAAAAATTGATTGGCATATAATGTTGCAACATTTTTCACAGCACTATATTATGGTTAAAAGGGCCCTGCTCTAAAGAGCTTACAATCTAAAAGAAACACTTAAATTGGACACACCCTATATTTCATAGCGTTCAGCAGGGAAATAAATAAGGTGAGCACTAAAGTGGGGTACACACTAGTAGAAAATCTGCCGAAAATTCTCGCCTGATGTGAAATCAGGATTTTCGGCTAGTGTGTACACAACTTTCAGCAGCCGATCCCGACATTTTCAACGGAAAAAAACGGAGGGACAAACACCAAAATTTTCTTCGGCCGTCCTCAGCACGACCAATTTTCGTTTAATGTGTACAAAGTACGTCCGGGAAAAATCGGCTACGAAAGACCGCACATGATCGGAAGTTACTGACGACCCAGAAGTTTATCAGAAAAAAAACAACTAAAATGAATAATTTGTATCTATCTTCGTTGTACTTGACTTTGTATGTGTATAGCAATTAGATATTACATGTTTATTCAGTCTACAGGGGATGTGTATTCTATACAGCAATGTATATATGTCAGCATAGATAAAACTACAGTGTTGTGAAGAATTTACATATCCATTGTCTTTGCATGTGTAATAGCAATTCATTAGTTTCAATACATGTGTATTCAGTCTACATGTGTATTCAGTCTACAGGGGGTGTAGACACGTCACATCCGCAAGAAGGAAGGCGTGGCCTCGGGGGTCACACGTATACGTACATCATACTCTACGAACAAACGTAAAAAAAAAAAAACAAAATCGGACGAGAAATTTCGTGAACATTATGCACTGTCAACTAAAAACGGTTGTGAACGCGAGCATGAGAGAAAAATCGGAGGATATTTCGTCCGATTTTCGTCAAGTGTGTACGGCCCTTAACCATGTCAAACATTTTAGCGTATACCAACTCTCACCACCACCCCCATCAAAAGTTTAAGTGCAGGATTAAACAAAAAAAAAAGATGAGATATAAAATTTGGCATAATAAAAGGCAGCGTAATAACTACACCCCTCCAAATTCACAGACATGTACATTTCTGGTTATTATTAGCAGGAAGCTTAATTTTTATAAAAACTATTTATGAAACTAGATCCACATAAGGAGTTTTCTAACATGTGAGATTTGTAAGTAACAATCAAAAGAGAAGGGTCAGCTGATGCTCAAAAACAAGAAACGCATTGTCGCACTGGACAAAGACACACAAAAATCCACTTTTGAAGGGCCAAAATGCAAAATAATTACAGCAAACAGACAAAAAATTAATCAAACCACAGTCGGTGAGGGTCATTATGCACACTATCGCACCCTGCCCTCTTTAACTCTTTTACACTATCGCACCCTACCCGCAAATAATCTGGCCTCTTCTCAGGCAAAGCATACCGCACTACTGCAGGCCTTTATATAACATAGGTTGGATTGATAGCACACCCACCCTGTAAAGGACACATCCACCAATGTAATTAATTCTGTCTCTTCATGTATGCCTCAAGTACTCACATCTGTTAATCAGGAACACACACTCTTGGCAAATGAAAGAATGCATCAGCTATATAAGCATATTTATGTGTGCAGTGTATAATGGAAAAGATCAAATGTCCAAGTCTCTGGCCACGATCAGTGATACCAAAAACAAAACAATTCAAGTTGTAATTTGCTTGGCATGTGGAGGGTATAAAGTAGGAAATGTAAACTTTGTGAAGGCTGCTTCACACAAATTGTTGGCAAGCACATTCGTCATCAGCATCCAACATTTAAATATGGGTGCCGGATCACACCATACTTAGCCACTGTGCTGCTTCATGCATGGAGCCTCCATCTCTGTGGTGTTAAACAGCCCTAAGCCCCTGGGGTGTAAAAAGTTAATCAATGCAGATGTACCCTGGAAGTCCGGAGTGCCATTGACCAACCTGTTTATGTGATATGCCATCTGGTTCCAAAGCTAGTTATGGCTGTCAGCGTGCTCCTATAGGGCCATCTCTAATTTTGGGGCTTTTTGCTTGGTAAGAGGCTGCAATTGGTGCTGGTGTGCAATTCTCAAGGCTGCTATTTGTCCTTCCCCATGGAACATATATGGAAAGATTTGCAATGGTGGCGGAACCCTACTACACCTAAATACTACATTTCTTTAGGCATATACCTATAGGTGGTGCAATTACATCAGACAGGAGTTCTGTTTCTTGATTTATTTTGTGATATTTGGTGTTCATTGGTATGTGAATGTAGAATAGTGGTGTTACCCTCTGAATTTTGGTAACGACATTTTGATTTGGATTAATGATGTTGGTACACATATTTCATTTTTGTGGTGAAAATTACGATCATTTGGAGATAATAAACAACACAGAAAATCGTTAGTCATTTTAAATTTGCATCAGCAATGGTATTGTTTGTGGTTTGTGAAGACAGCTGTGGGAGTTTTGGTTTAGATTTATGTGAGAGGGAGAGCAAAAAGTGCATTATCTACCATTTACTTATCAGATGTTAAACGGCTAAGTCTCTGAGCATGCTCAGTTTAATCAGAGATATGGCTCAAATGGTAAAGTGTCTGAGCATGCAAGATATTTCACAAATGAGAAAAGTCCCTGGGCATACACAATGCACATAGCAGTATATACACACACACACACACACATATATATATATATATCTATATATATATATATATATATATACTGCAGAGAATTCATATATCTATCTATCTATCTATCTATCTATCTATCTATCTATCTATCTATCTATCTATCTATCTATCTATCTATCTATCTATCTATCTATCTATCTATCTATCTATCTATCTATCTATCTATCTATCTATCTATCTATCTATCTATCTATCTATCTTTCTATCTATCTATCTATCTATCTATCTATCTATCTATCTATATATATATATACTATATATATATATATATATATAAATGAAATATACTGTGTGTATATATATATATATATATATATATATATATATATAGCTCAAAAAAAATTAAATGAACACTTCTTAATCAGAGTATAGCATGAAGTCAATAAAACTCCTTGGATATTGATTGCATCAGTTAAGTAGCAGAGGCGGTTGTTAATCAGTTTCAGCTGTATTAGTGTTAATGCAATTAACAACTAGATGGGCAATAATGAGATGACCTACAAAATAGGAATGGTTTTACAGGTGGAGGCCATTTTTTCCTCCTACTCATCTTTTCTGCCTGTTTTTCACTAGTTTTTCATTTGGCTAGTGTCAGCGTCACTCAGGGCCGGACTGGCCTATCGGGATACCGGGATATTTCCCGGTGGGCCGCCGGCCCTGGGGCCGCTTTAATAGGGCCGCCCGCAGAGCGCCGCTTTAAGTATTGCCGGCCACCCGCAGTGCCGCTTTAAGTATTGCATTGATTGGGGCCACTCGCGCTCGCGCTCGCCGCTGATTGGCCGCTGACGCTGTGCAGGCTGCGTGCACTGCCCCGGCCCCCTCTGCGCTCCCGCTGTGAGCGGCATGACGTCAAGGCGGGGCAGCTGGCCGGCTGCGCCTGCACGGCGGACAGCGGTGCTGGCTCTGGCTGGTGCATCATTTCAACTGGCGCCGACGATCCCTCCCCCTCCCAGTCTCCCACACTGCACAGACGACAAGACGTCACGCACGCCAGCAGCATGTGATCGCAGATCACACTGAGGTCAGTGAGTTAGCAGTCCGGTTTGGCGGTTTCATGCTGGCAGTCGAGTGTGTGTGGTGTGGAGTGTCCCATGCGTGCCTGGTAAGTATCATCATGCTGCCAATGATTGGGGGCAATGCTGTGGCACTCTGCAATGATTGGGGGCAAGCCTGTGGCACTCTGCATTGTCTGCAATGATCATTGGGGGTAATGCTGTGGCGCTCTGCAATGATCATTGGGGGCAAGCCTGTTGCACTCTACAATGAATGGGGGCAATGCTGTGGCGCTCTGCAATGAATGGGGGCAATGCTGTGGCACTTTGCAATGAATGGGGGCAATGCTGTGGCACTCTGCAATGAATGGGGGCAATGCTGTGGCGCTCTGCAATAATCATTGGGGGCAAGCCTGTGGCACTCTGCAATGAATTGGGGCAATGCTGTGGCGCTCTGCAATGAATTGGGGCAATGCTGTGGCGCTCTGCAATGAATGGGGGCAATGCTGTGGCGCTCTGCAATGATCATTGGGGGCAAGCCTGTGGCACTCTGCAATGAATTGGGGCAATGCTGTGGCGCTCTGCAATGATTGGGGGCAATGCTGTCGCACTCTTCAATGATTGGGGGCAATGCTGTGGGCACTCTGCAATGAATGGGGGCAATGCTGTGGTCACTGTGCATTGAAAGGGGGGCACGCTGTTCACTGTGCATTGAAAGGGGGGCACACAGCGCTGGTCACTGTGCATTGAAAGTGGGGCATGCTGGTCACTGTGCATTGAAAGGGGGGCACGCTGGTCTCTCTGCATTGAAAGGGGGGCACGCTGGTCTCTCTGCATTGAAAGGGGGGCACGCTGGTCTCTCTGCATTGAAAGTGGGGCACGCTGGTCACTGTGCATTGAAAGGGGGCACGCTGGTCTCTCTGCATTGAAAGGGGGGCACGCTGGTCTCTCTGCATTGAAAGGGGGGCACGCTGGTCACTGTGCATTGAATGGATTGCACGCTGGTCACTGTGCATTGAAAGGGTGGCACGCTGGTCTCTCTGCATTGAAAGGGGGCACGCTGGTCTCTCTGCATTGAAAGGGGGTACGCTGGTCTCTCTGCATTGAAAAGGGGGCACGCTGGTCTCTCTGCATTGAAAGGGGGGCACGCTGGTCACTGTGCTGTGAAAGGGGGGCACGCTGGTCACTGTGCATTGAAAGGGGGGCACGCTGGTCACTGTGCATTGAAAGGGGGGCACGCTGGTCACTGTGCATTGAAAGGGGGGCACGCTGGTCATTCTGCATTGAAAGGGGGCACGCTGGTCTCTGTGCATTGAAAGGGGGGCACGCTGGTCACTGTGCATTGAAAGGGGGGCACGCTGGTCACTCTGCATTGAAAGGGGGGCACACTGGTCTCTCTGCATTGAAAGGGGGGCACGCTGGTTACTGTGCATTGAAAGGGGGCACACTGGTCATTCTGCATTAAAAGGGGGCACACTGGTCATTCTGCATTAAAAGGGGGCACACTGGTCATTCTGCTGGGAAAGTCAGAACTGGTTACTAAAATTTTTGAATCCCACCACTGACTATAGAATCATCAAAGCTTAAAGAGGGATTACTGTGGGGTCTGTACTAGGGGAGCTTACTGAGGGGTCTGTACTGGGAGGAGGGCTTACTGCGGTATCTGTACACGGAGGGGGGCTTACTGAAGGATCTAGACAGGAAGGGGGGCTTACTGAGAAGTCTGTACTGGGAGGGGGGCTTACTGAGGGGTCTGTAAAGGGAGGGGGGCTTACTGAGGGGTTGCGCTGGTATAATGACGCAATGCTATGGGGCTGGTATGTCATTTTTTTCCAGGGCCGGTTTTCATACCCAGTCCGGCCCTGGCGTCACTACTGGACTGGTAGCATGAGGCGATATCTGGACCCTACAGAGGTTGCACAGGCAGTCCAACTCCTCCAGGACAGCACATCAATACGTGCCATTGCCAGAAGGTTTTCTGTGTCTCCCACCACAGTCTCAAGAGCATGGAGGAGATTCCAGGAGACAGGCAATTACTCTAAGAGAGCTGGACAGGGCCTTAGAAGGTCTTTAACCCATCAGCAGGACCGGTATCTGCTCCTTTGTGCAAGGAGGAACAGGATGGTGTAAATGTTTCTGACCAAATAATCAGAAACAGACTTCATGAGGGTGGCCTGAGGGCCCATTGTCCTCTAGTGGGCCCTGTGCTCACTGCCTGGCATTGTGGAGCTCATTTGGCATTTGCCATTGAACACCAGAATTGGCAGGTCTGCCACTGGTGTCCTGTGCTTTTCACAGATGAGAGCAGGTTCACCCTGCGCACATATGACAGAGGTGAAAGGGTCTGGAGAAGCCGTAGAGAACATTATGCTGCCTGTAACAATGTTCAGCAAGACCCGTTTGGTGGTGGGTCAGTGATGGTCTGGGGAGGCATATCCATGGGGGGATGCACAAACCTCTACAGGCTAGACAATGACACCCTAACTGCCATTAGGTATCGGGATGAAATCCTTGGACCCATTGTCAGACCCTATGCTGGTGCAGTGGGTCCTGGGTTCCTCCTTGTGCACGACAATGCCCCGGTCTCATTTGGCAATGAGTATGCAGCCAGTTCCTGGAGGATGAAGGAATTGATACCATTTAATATCCCCCACGCTCGCCTGACCTAAATCCAATTGAACACCTCTGGGACATTATGTTTCGGTCCATCTGACTCTGCCAGGTGGCATCTCAGTCTGTTCAGGAGCTCAGTGATGCCCTGGTCCGAATCTGGGAAGAAATACCCCAGGACACCGTTCGTTATCTCATTAGGAGCATGCCTTTACATTGTCAGGCATGCATATAAGCGCGTGAGGGCCCTACAAACTACTGAGTACCATTTTGAGTTGTTGCAATAAATTTAAGCAAATTGGACTTACCTGCAGCATCATTTTTTCACTTTTACTTTCGTGGTATCTTTGAATTTATGTATATGTAGAGAATGTAGAGAGAGAGAATAATATATGTTTCAAAAACAGGAAAACATTACACATTACTAGCATTGTTAAAAAAAAAAAGGAATAAGAAGCAACATAAAAACCCAGCAAGGACAATTTATTTTAGGAATTAAAGAGTTAATCTCAAAAATAAATGTATGTTTTGTGGAACTAACAGTTATACAATGAGGATCAATGGTTGACACTTGCATTTATATATAAATAGTAAATAGTCTATTAGACAGTCACTGATTTATGTCACCTATAGTGAATTTGATTTTGTGACTATATATTTACCACATACTATAATGAATACCATTGCTGACTACATTTACCGTAGTCATTTTCTATGGATTTTAGTCACATGTGACAATTTGTTCTCCCATTTGCTGACTAGGTGCTATAGTGAATTAGGCCTTTTGTCTTTTATTGCTGCACTTTCTGGTTTTCTATTCTGAGGTACTTTGTATTTAAGTGTCAGCAGCTTGTAGGGTGGTATTAATATATTTTTAAGTTTATAGTTCCAATATATGGATGTGCTAAGAGGGAAGGAGACCATGCTCAAAAAGGTAGACAAGAGGCACCACTACTATGGTGGGATAAGGAAAAGTAGAGGTTACCGTAATTACAAAGTAAAGGGATGACATCGCCGCCATTACTAGTAAAAAAAAAAAGTAAATAAAAATGCCATAAATCTATCCCCTAGTTTGTAGATGCGATAACTTTTGTGCAAACCAATCAATGTACACTTATTGGGATTTTTTTTTTTTTTTTTTACCAAAAATATGTAGCAGAATACATAGTAGCCAAAACTGAAAAATAAAATTAGATTTTTAATTTTTTTTAATGGCTGTGTTTTGTAGCAGAATGTAAAAAATATTGTTTTTTTTTTTTTTTTTAATTGACGTTTATTTTTTTGTTTGGAGCACAAAAAAATAAAAACCGCAGAGGTGATCAAATACCACCAAAAGAAATCTCTATTTGTGGGGAAAAAAGCACATCAATTTTATTTGGGTACAGCGTCGCGTGAATGCACAATTTTCAGTTAAAATAACGCAATGCAGTATCGCAAAAAATTGCTTGGTCATAAGGGGGTAAAACCTTCCGGAAGTGGATAAGGGGACCCCCCCAGGCACTATATTTAAGGAATCTTTCATTTTTATTGTTACACTTTATGCATAATTAAAATCGCTGCTCCTGAAAAAATGTTAATTTTTTTTTTTTTTTTTATTTATGTCCCCCAGGGCAGTAGCCAGACCCCCCATACCCCTTTTATGGCCAAATACTTACATGTAAGCCTGCAAAATGGGCACTTTAGATTTTTGATATTCGCCTCCCATAGACTTCAATGTGTTTCCCATTTGGGTTCGAACATTTCCCCTGTTCGGAACTTCTGCTGCGAACCGAATAGGGGGGTGTTCAGGCCCATCCTTATTTATATTTTACAGTTACATTTTTGTTAGTAACTTATAATTTGTTTCTCCTTTGCTCAATAAACCACATTTCACTGCATTCCTTTGGGATTTAGGAACAGAAATAAGGAAGTAATCTCAATGAAACAATCAGCCTGCAGACTCTATCATGCTACACTATCTCACAAAAGTGAGTACAACCCTCACGTTGTAAATATTTTTTATATCTTTTCATGTGACAACACTGAAGAAATTACACTTTGCTACAATGTAAAGTAGTGAGTGTACAGCTTGTATAACAGTGTAAATTTCCTGTCCCCCCAAAATAACTCAACACACAGCCATTAACCACTTGCCGTCTGCTCACTAGAGCTGTACTGCAGCAAAGTGGCTCTTGTAGGTCTGATGACGTAGACCTACGTCGGCAGACACTCCCCTTTCTTGGCGGCGCACGTGCGCCGCCGAAGGCTCGCTCCCGCTGTATTCAGTCACAGCGGGAGTCGGGCCAGGGGAGGAGCAGCAGCGATCACCGCTGCTCTTCCCCGATCGTCTGAGAATCGAGTCTGGAGATCCACCCGCTTGTGTAAACACAAGCGGGTGGATCTCCTAAGTGACAGGCAGGGTCAGATTGCAGGGTTCAGCGTAGCTGAACCTGCGATCTGTCCTTGTGTCACCCCGTCACCTTCCCCCACACACGTTAGTAAGCACCAGGCATACATTAACTCTCTCCAATAAAATTAACCCCTTCCCTGCCAGTGTCATTTTTACAGTAACAGTGCATATTTATAGCACTGATTACTGTAGTAATGTAACTGGTAACCCCAAAAGTGTCAAAAATGTCAGTCAAAGGTCCGATCTGTCTGCCGCAATGTCGCAGTCCCGCAAAAAAAAAAAATCGCAGATCGCCGCCATTACTCGTTAAAAAAAAAAACACCAAAAGCTACAGAAATCTTTCCCTTAGTTAGTAAACGCAATAACTTTTGCGCAAACCAATCAAAATACGCTTATTGCTATTTTTTTTACCAAAAATATGTAGCAGAAAACAAATTGGCATAGAGTGATAAAAAATTAAGATTTTTACATTTTGGGGGGGGAATTTCATATAAAAAAATGTGAAAAATATTGTTATTTTTTCAAAATTGTCGCTCTTTTTTTGTTTATAGCGCAAAAAGTAAAAATCACACAGGTGATCAAATACCACCAAATGAAAGCTCTGTTTGTGGGGAAAAAAAGGACATAAATTTCGTTTGGGTACGGCGTTGCATGACCGCGCAATTGTCAGTTAAAGTCACACAGTGCCGAATTGCAAAAAGTGGCCCAGACGTAAGACAGCAAAATCCTCCAGTGGTAAAGTGGTTAATGTCTAAACCGCTGGCAACAAAAGTGAGTACAACCCTACGTGAAAATGTCCAAATTGGGCACAAATTTTGTGTGGCCACCATTATTTTCCAGCACTGCCTTAACCCTCTTGGGCATGGAGTTTACCAGAGCTTCACAGGTTGTCACTGGAGTCCTCTTCCACTCCTCTATGATGGAGTGTTGTCACATGAAAAGATATAATCAAATATTTACAAAAGTGTGAGGGGTGTTCTCACTTTTTTTTAAACGCATTGCATTCCACGGGTGGGATATATTTTATATATCAGTCATATACATCAGTCATGCAAAGCACCGCAGCCACAGCATGTGTTCACTGCTGTCTGCTGCCTTTTCAACTTTAAGGGGAATTCTAAGCTATACCTAACTAATCTAAAAATCCCCCCCCCCCCCCTGCTAACACTTTTGCATACTAAACCTGTGTAAGAAAGATGTATATACCTATCTATTTTCAGGACGCACCAGTTTAGTCATGTGATCTTCCCTAATTCAGCCAGCAGCAGCTGCAGGGGAGAGGAGAGAGCTTTCAACAAGGGCTGGTAATGCCTGGGAGTGGTGACATGCCCTTTAGGCTCCTATGGCCCACCCATTGTCAGTGTTCCCTCCTCTCCCCTGCAGCCGCCGCTGGCTGACACAGGGGAGTCAGATTACATGACCAGATCAGTGCAGCCTGAAAATAGGCAAGTATATAGATCTTTCTTGTGCAGCTTAGACAGCATAGGTGTTAGGAGAGGGAAGGGAGCATTTTTAGGATTAGTTAGGTATAGCCTGGAATTCTGCTTTAAGGGATTGTTACGGGGGCTCAAAATGTGTGTTTACACTAGCCCCCCAACCACAAGTGTAAACAAAGCCTTAATCGAAAGTACTAAATGAAGCTCCGAACAATAAGTGTCTGACATAGGTGTGTGTTAACTACCTGCCTGGATACATTTTTTTTTTTTTTTGTTATATTACTCGTTAACACTTTGATAGTTGCTGGTTCCTGCCTTTGTCTACTGCCTATCCTGACCTTTACCGTCTTCCCTAATTTGTTTGCATGTCATCATCACCCTCGACAGCCAAAGAGCCGTGACCCTGCAAGTTTTTACTGCCTTTTGGCTATGCCAATAAAGTCAGCAACCACCCTCCAATGACACTGAAAAGATCCATCACATCCTGTGATTCTCAATCTTTAGGTAAACCCTTTAGGACCAGGGGCATAGATCTACTCCGTAATTTGTTATGCATTACTACACCAGAAAGGTTTTCTATGTCCACCTTCAACCATTTTTCCGTGGTATCATGGGAGGGTGCCTGCTCATGCATCTACATCAATAAAAGTGTGAGTGACTCCAGGATTATCCTGAATGTGTATTGTAGTGAAAGCGGTTGTAAACCCGAAAAAAAAAACCTGCAAGACAAAGGCATAATGAGCAAGTATGCATCGCATGCTAGCTCATTATGTATTACTTACCTTAGAACGAAGCCCCTACACGGACCCCCGGACACCGCTGTGGGAGCTGACATGATCCCTCGGTGTCTCTTCCGGGTTCGGTGGCTCCGGCGCTGTGATTGGCCGGAGCCGCGATTACGTCACTCCCGCGCATGCGCACGGGAGTCATTTCCGGCAAGCTCCCGCCGTGGAAAGCTGAAGGTCCGCCGGACCTTCAGAGCGCATGCGCCGGTCGCGTGAACGGCTGCATGCAGTGCAAATATCTCCTAAACCGTGCCGGTTTAGGAGATAATAATTGTACCTACAGGTAAGCCTTATTATCTGTAGTTAAAAATGTAAAAAAGCGGTATAGTACTGCTTGAAGGTACTGCAAGCCAAACCTATTTAATAATGTGTCTCTTTTTACCACCTGAAAGCAGGACCACTACATTGGGGTCAAACTGTCAAAAGCTGTTCAAGTAAAATCAATGCTAAAGCAATAGGTCACTCCACCACTAAATATTAATGGTTAGGGAGAGTATAAAGGCATGCGATGGATTGGTTTTTCTTTTGTTTTACATTCTAAAATGTTAAAAGGATTAAACTCCTTTTTATATTACTATCTATTTTAAATCTTTATTTTACAAATGAAGACGAAATACACAATGTACCTATGATGCAGGATTTCCAGAGCAATATGTATGTTTAAAGAGAGAGCAAAGTGTAAACTCTTTGCTTTCATACTCATTATGTCTCCCTTGAACAGTACAGGGAGGGAGGGGGTCATTCCTCTGACTCATTCAGTTGTGAGTGGAAGCATGAGCTTAATGTACTGAGGTCTGTAAACAACTATTTCAGTAAAGCAGCTAAGACTTGTAAGCATGTGACAAGACGCCTGAGGAAAAAACACTTCCTGGAAATGTAAAAATTCATATTTTTATGGAATATGGTGCATATGATCGCATCACGCACCTCAATTCGAGTAAGCGGTCCGCATAAGCCCCAGGATCGGTGGATATTTAATAGGCACTCAATGGTTCTCAACTCCTGTGCCCACTAACAGGCCAGGTTTGCAAGATAAGTGAAATACATCACAGGTGATGCTCCAAGAAAGATGTAGCCAGTAACTCTAGAATCCCATGAAAATCTTTATTTGCTACATAAAAGTCAAGATTAAAAACAGCTGACGCGTTTCGGCATACAGCCTTGTTTACACTTGCTGTGAACATGGCTATATGCCGAAACATGTCACCTGTTTTTAATCTTGACCTTTATGTAGCAAATAAAGATTTTCATGGGATTCTGGAGTTTCCGGCTATATCTTTCTTGGAGCTGCGTTTTCAATGGCTGGAGGCCATTTCAGCCAGGGCACCCTGTGAAGGATTCCAACTAATCTATGAGGTGTGTTCCCTATTGTGAGCATTGTCTTTGTACATTTCTTTCCACATCACAGGTGATTTCATTTGCTGCTCAGTGATTGCAGTATTCTAGTCTGCATCTCCCAAGCTAATACTTTAAAATTTGGCCTGTTAGTGGGTCCTAAAGACAAGCATTGAGAACCATTGGCTTATACATTTTAACATTGTGAGTAGCTAGTACTTTTTAATAAATTTCATCCTGCGGTTTTTCACTATGTGGTTCTTTTGGCTCTTTTTTCACAGTATGGTGGAGCTTTGGAAGTTGGACGAGGATGCTTTGCTGATGGAATAGCTGGACCTAGAGGAGGTTCATAATATTCTATGGGGGACCTTACAGACACAGATGCATTTTTAGACTATTTTGACTGAGAGAGTCAATTCCTTCTGGTAAGTGTGTTTCAAAAGCATGTGGTGGCGAGTCACTGTGGTGATGCATTGTATGAAGAATTACTGCAATCTGAGGATGAAGATTGGTTTTTCTTATATTTTATGATTTTGCTGTTGGTCATTTATTGATTCTGCACAGCACTTTTGTTTATATCCTTTTTACAATGAGCTGCCACATAGTCATAATACATCTCATGTGAGGAATAACCAAAGGTGTATCCTGTGATCCACAAGTATAGAGGATGTTTTAGAAAATCTGCCCCTTTAAATCCGTCTTAGAGCCTGATGCAACCAGATGTCAAATGCATTGGAAAATATGTACAATGCACATTTCCATTAAAGAGGCTGTAAAGTCGCATTTTTTTTTTCACCCTGCAAGAGAAAGACATAATGAGCTAGTATGCATCGCATACTAGCTCATTATGCAATACTTACCTTAGAACGAACCCCCGCCATGCCGCTCCCTCACCTCTATGACGGGCGACATGTCCAGTCGCCCGTCTTCCGGGATCGCGGCATCCGGCCATCTGGATGAGACGAGAGCCGACAGTCATGGCACGGGACTCTGAAGGAACGGCACGAGCGGCCGTTCCTTCAGAGCGCATGCACCACTGACGTCACTGGCTGCATGTAAGGTAAAAATCTCCTAAACGGTACATGTTTAGGAGATATTTACAGTACCTATAGGTAAGCCTTATCATAGGCTTACCTATAGGTACAAGTTGTAGAGGAGGGTTTACTTCCTCTTTAAACAGAAAACAAAAAAAAAGTTGAATGTTATTTTATCAGTTTTAATGTTTTGAGACTTAAATTAGTTTTAAATGCCTGAAACGAAAAATTAACGTAATTAATCGTAATTTATGGTATCCTTCTATAGTGTGTACTGGCCACAACCAAAAGCACCTTGTGTGATTTCTGTCTGCTGTGTTATTTCTCTGTTATTGGCATGAGTCACTTCCAACAGTCTATGCCGACACCAAGCAATCCCGGGAGACAGCCCCGCCACCCTTTCCAGCACACAGCAGGTGAATGGAAGCCTCAACTGTGTATGTCCCACTATGAGACTCTATAGAGAAGGGGGTGTGTCCTTTCCCCCTCCACTCAGGTCTCAGATTGCTCTCAGCTCAGAAATGTTACGTAAAATGTATATGTTTAGACGGCTGTAGAGAGGAAAGAGCTGCAGATAAACATGTACAGCTTATGTAGGAGGATGTATTTCACCTTTGTGTATCACCTAAGGCTGGTCACTTCACTGAGTAAGATAAGAGTAGTTTTTGTATGACATTTTTTTCTAAGTGTTAGTAAGGACGAACTCAAGTGTGTTTAGACATGAGTCTGAACCTGTCTGAGTGATCCCATCGCGAAGCTGTTAAAGCGGGCAAGCAATCATTGGCGGCGGATGTCTTCCTTGTCCCACAGCCGCACAAATACTCACCCCTGCATACATGCAGCTGCGGGGTGGGGAATGCCTCCTTCACCTATGATTGGCTGTCAGCTTTGAAAACTTCCTTATAGGATAGCTCAGAGGGGTTCAGACTCGTATCTGAACACTCCTGAGCTTATTCCTGATTGTTAGTGGGGTCAAATTAGTGTTCATTTTCAACTACAGTGACCGAGCAGGATGGAAAATGTATCTCGAACAAACAAATTTCTAACAGTGTATGTGGTTTTATTTCTGGAAAGTCTATTCATTCCAAAATCAATTGTTAAATGCAAAGAAGATGTTGAACTACTTTCAAGTGACATTCATCAAGTCATTGAATTTATTAAAAATTTTCATATAAATGTTCAGTTGAAAATGTGAGCAGCTTTATCTGATATTTAACATAAATGGCACTGTAAAATCATAGAAATAAAACATAAAAAGTTGTATTCTATTAAGCAATATAAAAGGCACACTGGATGTTTATATCCCTCTGTTAGTGTTTGGTTGGCTGGTGGTGCCAAGTTTTCTTTGATGTTTATTTCCTTGTTTTCCTGTAATCTTTGATTTAGCATTGAAGCCATCTGCTATTTGTATGGAAAAGCCAAGACTTTCCTATACAACACTTTTTTCTGCAGACAAAACAATACATGTCAGCTGAAGGGTTGTTTTCAGTATCTATTTTTTAATCTGAAGACAGCATACTATATTTAACAAAAAAAAAAGAAAAGCAAAAGAGGACATGTTTTATTCCTTGGGGCTGTTTAAGACTATATTAAGGAACAAACAAAAACGATGCTATTTTTTGTTTCTTATCAGAGGATCATATAAAGCTGTTGTAGCAACGTAACAACAAATATATGTGGATTTTCATAAGACTTCACTTTAAGCATTTTATTTTCTTAGCAACTCCATTGCAGCATGTCCCTGGGTTGAAACACTGCCCTCACCCCTTACAGGACCATTACATAAAACTTTTTTGCCTCACTTACTCCGGTATACTTTTATTTAACCACTTTAAGTCCGGAAGGATTTGCCCCCTTAATGACCAGGCCATATTTTGCGATTCGGCAGTGCGTTACTTTAACGGACAATTGCACGGTCGTGTGACGCTGTACTCCAAATAAAATTGATGTCCTTTTTTCCCCACAAATAGAGCTTTTTTTGGTGCTATTTGATCACCTGTGCGATTTTTATTTTTTGCGCTATAAACAAAAAAAGAGCGACAATTTTGAAAAAAAAACTTTATTTTTCACATTCTGCTATATAACATTCTCCAAAAAAAAATGTGAAAATCCAAATTTTTTTACATTTTAGGCCAATTTGTTTTCTGCTACATATTTTTGGTAGATGGAAACAAAGTATACAGCGCTTGATATAATAATCTCGATATTAGCCAATGCTTGAGATGATGATAAGCGCAATAAATCAAAACTATAAATCAATATATAGAAAGTCCATGAGGAAAGGAGTCCTATAAGAAGTCCATAAACCAGGTGATGAGATTGAAGATATGACCTCCACCAAACACCAACAAGTGTGGCCTCTTACCAGAATCATAGGATCCCCATTACAGGGATCTCAATACGCCTTTGAAAGGAACTCTTCGCACCCCACAATGGATGGATGGATGTGCAATCTTCTCCTACAGTAAATGCCTCTGCATGCTCAAAAATAATCCTCATCTTAGGAAGGTCTTTTTTCACTTTACAAATAAACACCTTTTATTCTTATGTGTCACCATTGAAGAAATTCTCCTCACGTCCCGAGTGATCCCTCTCAAAAGCTGTCACTGTACTGGGTCAATCATAAACGGCCAAGGCACTCTCCGTCGCGCAGCCGCACATATACAGGTCCATTGTATCAGTGATACAGGGGAGTGATTCTAACTGTGGGGGGGCGTGGCTTGTGAAATGACCATAGAGACATGTGATCCTATATAGAAGGATCACATGAGCTCGGTGATCATTTCAGGGAGAAGGACGGCCGGCTGTGTTTACAACAGCCAACTGTTCTCTCTCAGCGGGGAGCGATCGCGGGTGTCAGTTGGCAATTGGAGCCACTTATTACACTCATCGTCTTCCCCGCTGCCGAGTGGGGGCCTCCCACACGTGACCGACGTACCCCTACGTCAGTTTGCGCAGGAGAGCCAGCCTGCCGCCGTGTATATACAGAGATGTATAGTAACGAAGTAGAACTACTTAAGTACTGTACTTAAGTACCGAAATGCGGTATCTGTACTTTCCTAGAGTAGAATTTTTTTCTCCTACTTCTACTTTTACTTCACTACATTTTTTCGATGATTTCGATACTTCTACTCAAGTATTTTTTTTTTGTGCTGCATAGTTACTCGTTACTTTTAAAAAAATTACCACTGCCAGAACAGTAGATGGCAGGTTACATAAAGCTCAAAAAAATGTGTATAATGTCATTTGTAAATCAGCGCATACGAAAATAAAGGCTGTGTATAATAAAAGCTGCTATTCCAAATCTTTCCAATAAAAAGAAAATATGAAACAAACAAATAAATGGTGCTACAGCGCTTAAAGTGCATCAAGAAACTACTAACAAACACAACTTGGCTGTGCGAATAAAGTGCCTGTGCAATCGATATAATATCATCGTTGCCCCTAGTGCCCTGCCCACACTCCACACAGTATCAAAAATAAAGTGACATGAATGTGCTAAAGCCTAAATGCAGTGAAAATAATTATTCCCACAATGTAACAGTAAATTCATATAAAATATGACAATAAATCACAATAAAATAAGTTATGAAATAAGTTAGGTCAGGTGCGTGCAACAAGTTGAAGTGTGTAAACCTATCTAGAACGAAAAGTCCATAAATGAATTCCAGTGTGCAAATCTAAAGTGTCACTTCACTTGTCAGATGCTTCCACCTCCTTCAGTGCTCGAGTGACCGACCAACACACTTAATGGTGGTGGCACTGGTGGATATCGTCTGGGTGGCACTGTGGCACTGACTGCACTGGTTCAAAAAGCCATATATATTTAATTATTTCAATTCTCAATCTCATAGGTCCTCTCCTCATAAGATATTAATAACTTAAGATTAGGTGATGAACTTCTTGGCGGCCCTGGCAGGATGACGGGGACACCCGCCACTTCTGGAGCCGAGCCGATGTGATTCCCCAACATGTGACAAAGTGACAGCCAGGAGATCTAGTGGCTAGTAGTGCTCAACAATACCGCTTTTATATATAAAAATGAAATAAAATATACTGACTCACAATTTAGTAGTAGTAGTAGGTAGCGTGTAGCAGTAGGCAGCACAACTCAATTCAATCAATTCCACAGCCTCGCTCGCGCCGCGGCCCGCGGAATCACTGTCATGATCATCAAGTTAAGACCGCACTGGAGGAGCCGTGCTGCCGTCTTCCCGCTCTAGGTCTCTGCCTCTAGACATGTTGTGTGTCACTCAGACTCAACCCCTTAGGGCCCTTACTGAGAGGAGTTGTGACACGGGCGGCGGGACTCAGAGCATTTTCTTCGTTATCTCATCTTCTTCTCTATGAGGTGAGTGAGGTGGACCGTAGAGAGGGCCTAATCCTTGCCATGGCAAATGTGCCATTTGAGAATCAAATAATCAATATAAAATATTAATATATTATATACACACGGGTCATGGGTGGCTTTTTTGAACCAAGAAGAGTGAGACTGACGGCTATGATGATTATCCGACCATCCATGGTCCATGGACCATAAGTGTTGTGTTGTGGTGGTGCCTGTGCTTCCTGCGTCCTGCCTCTGCCTGTGCGGCTGTGCCTGCACTGCAGTGGCCATTGGCAGTGGCACTTGACTTGAGCAAAGCAAATGAGCACTACTAGTGTGAAGGACAGGTGGTGGAAGCATGTTCTGACAAGTTCTTATAATGAAAATAATATAGACAGCTTTTTGAACCAGTGCAGTGCCAGTGCTACTAAGGTGAGAGGCAGAGAGAGAGGCTATCCAGTCCACCACTTTACTTGAGCAGATCGCAGAAGAAAGGTGGAAGCATCTGACAGCAAGTGACAAGCACTTCTTAGATTGCACACTGGAATTCAGTTATGGACTTTTCCTTATAAAGTTTAGTTTACACACTTAAACTTGCACCTAAATTATTCACAATCACAACTTATTTTATTGTGGTATTGTCATATATATTTTATATGAATTAAATTTACATTGTGGGAATAATTTGCACTGCATTTAGCACAGACATGTCACTTTATTTTTGATACTGTGGGCGATGATTTTGAATACAAGAAGAATATATATATATATATAATTGCAGGCACTTTATTAGCATTTTTAGCACAGCCACTTTGTTAGTAGTTTTTGATGCATTTTTCACTTTAAGCGTTGTAGGTTTGATGAAGCTGGCCTGGCACATCATCATCAATTGAGCAAATCAAATCAAACCGCGATTAAGAAGACTGCGCATGCTCCTGTTCTGCCTTTTGATCAGCTGAAAAGATGGACGAACCAAAAACACCACCTTCCACCCCTGGCCCTTCAACTTCAAGTGATCTGCCTGGCTGTGAGAGTGAGGAAGCTCAGGAAGGAGACCACCCCTGGCTTTAAAAGGTGGATGCTTTAAAAGGGGAAGGGAGGGACATACTTTATATGTTTTTTGTTTACAAAAAGTTACAGCCTAAGGAATTGTGATTGTCCTTTAGGTTAATCATTTGAATAAATCATTTGAAATAATAAAAAACAATATGATGTTCAAACTTTTGACTTCTTTCTTTAATAACTACATAACACAGTACTTCTACTTCTACTTTCAGTACTTGAGTAGAATTTTTTTTTCAAAACTACTGGTACTTTTTACTTTTAGTACTTAAGTAGCAAATTTTTTGAAAAAACTACTTGCAATACTTAAGTAAAAAAAATGTTGAATACTTTAGTACTTCTACTTAAGTAACTTTTTCTGCGAGCACTTCCACTTCTACTCAAGTCACTTTTTGATCGAGCACTTGTACTTTTACTCAAGTAGAAATTTTGAATACTTCTTTATACAAGTCTGTGTATATATAGTAAGCGGTGGGCAAGTGGTTAAACTGCCCATACACTAGTACATTTTCGAAGGGACGTTCGTACATAACTTCATATGAACATGTATGAAAAATTTCAGTACGCTCAATGACTTGGTGGATCTTGTTCAAAAATGTGTTTAAATGTAATTTGCCTTTATCACTTGATTTTGAAATTAATGTAATTCCCCAACCCCCCCCCCCCCAAAAAAAAACACACATACACTAGAAATTTGATTGTTAGAAAAATATTTTCTTTATAATTTTCTCATAACTAATATCTCTATATTTCTCAAATCAAATAATTGTGCTTAAAACAAAAAAACTCTTAACAAAATTCTAATATTGTAAGGCCAGCTTAGGTCCTCATTAAAACCAGGCATGATATGAGTTTTTTAATTTTGGGATTAATGATTCAGGTTGATTTGAAATCTTTACATTTGTGTTGTATTACATTTTTTATCTATGCATTAGCATGCCTTAACCAGTGCTGTATTTTGGCCTAGGCCAACAAGGCCCAGGCCTAGGGCGGCACTTTGCAGGGGGGCAGCAAAATAGCCACCCTCACCTCTATCTGAGACTCCATTAGCCACTGGTTGCTAGAGCCGCCTGGCGTCTAGCAATCAGTGACATCACACCTCCCACCCCCCTCCTTCTCTCTCCCACCCCTCACCCTCCCACCCTCTCTTCTTCTCTCTCCCACCCCCATCTCTCTCTCACCACCCCCTCTCTCTCTTCCCCTCCCCCTCTCCCCCTCTCCCTCTCTTTCTCTCACCTCTTGCTTTGTCTCTATTTCCCCCTCTCTCACCCCCCCCTCTCTCTCACCCCCCTCTCCCTCTCTCATCCTCCTCTCTCTCTCACCCTCCCTCTCTCACCCTCCCACCTCTCTCTCTCTCATTCCTTCCTCTCTCTCTCATCTCTCCTCTCTCTCTCACCCCCACTCTCTCTCATATCCCCCCTCTCTCACCCCCCCCCTCTCTCTCTCACCCCCTCTCTCTCTCTCATCCCTCCCTCTCTCTCCAAACACCCTCTCTCTATCTCCCAACACCCTCTCTCTCTCTCTCTCTCATCCCCCATCACCCTTTCTCTCTCTCCCCCCCCCAACACCCCCCTCGCTCTCTCTCTCCCCCAACACACTCTCTTTATCTCCCACCACCCTCTCTCTCTCACCCTCTCCCATCACCTTCTTCCTCTCTCATCCTCCCTCACCCTCCCTTACCCCCCTCTCTCTCCCACCCCCTCTCAACCCCCCTCTCGTGAGTTCTCAGGGGTTCTTGCTGGGACTTGTAGTCCTTCAATTTTGGAGGGAGTCACATCTGTTAAACAGGAAGGTGTGGGGCAAATTTACATAGGAGGGGGAGGGGGCGCCCAATTTTACTCTTGCCTAGGGCAACTCAAAACCAAAATACACCACTGGCCTTAACCTAAAAACACATTCTGAAAGGCATTCTAGTTCTGTTTTCCACAGAGTTGTATTTGAATGGGTGGGAACAGAATAGCACTTTATTTCTGGGTAATGCCATATTATGAGGGCTAATGCATTTATCCATTGCAGACACTTTTATTTAAAAATACTTATTCCTTGGTTTCCAACTAATCAATTGACATGGCATAGGTGGTGTTCACCCCAAACAAGTATAAAGATAATATAAGATAATTTAGTAACACACATGTATAGTCTCCGCACAATTTCCTTTAGATTTACCAACAACTATATATAAATATATATGGGGCACCCCATCATTTAGGATGGTACCTGGGACAGCTGTGATGGCACAAGGCCTAACTGACTCGTTTCCATAGTGGTATTCTTACCAACTCATGATGAAAAACTGGTCAACCTCGCCCCGCGCTGTCACTTACGCAACAATGACACCCTCAGCTGCGCCCTGCACAAAGATTTTGAGTGATTGTCACTGGGTTATGTTAATTAAGCAATTAACCCTTTTATGATTGTCACTGGGTTAAGTTAATTAAGCAGATAACTCTTTTAACTGCCACCACTTACTTTACTGAAAAGCAGAAACATTTTGCAAGCTTAGCAATAAAAATTTTGAAAAATAAACGTCTGTACACACGCTGTCACCACAGACAGGTATGTTAAGAGGGTTATACTATAGTAGCACGCTTCAAGAGACAGGGATTATTTTAGTTTGCTTTAGATAGATTTAACACTTTACCTAGGAGGCTAAGGGGTTCCCTTGGTTCCCCATAACATCTACTATAGGGGTGTTTGAGCTCAAAATGCTACCCAATAACTGAAGAAGGTGAATATGACTTTATTTTACTTATACTGTCATGATTTCAGAAGTTATGACATATGCTGGGATGATGGATTATACTGAGACACAGATATGTGCATTCTAGGGATTCCAACTATTTATGACCCAATGTCTGTTAACTTTCTAGTCACTGAAGCAGCTAAGTCAGACAATTTTATGGGCCCTGAGATCTGTATTGGGGTTATATTCTTCTAGTCCTATTACCAGGCAGATAAGAGATGTTTGGCATGCAACAAAGAGGTTGTGGATTGTATGAGCTGAAGGAGAAGGGAGTGGGGAAGGTCACTGCAGCTGTGTCTTCTTATGACAAGATGGCATGGGAGACTTAGGACCTGAACAAAATGGCTGCTACACACACAGCTATTCGTGTGCCCAGTACGCACGACTATTGCAGTAACAGCCATTGAGCATTCAGACCCCTTCACTTTTATTCAGTGGCGGCTAGTGCTCCATGGGCCAGGGGGGGGGGGGCGGCAGACGGACAGCAACATACACCCCCCCAGACCACACCAGGCGCACACCCCTGGACCACAGCAGTACAAGACCCCCAGGACAGGACAGGACCCCAGGACAGGACCCCCAGGACAGGACAGGATCACTCACCCTGCCTGGACATCAGCGACGGTGACAGCGAAAGCTTCTTCCCCATGTCTTCTGCATCTCTTCCCTCCTCCTCCATGCCCAATGGCATGGCTTCTCCTTTCAGCCAATCGGGAAACGGGTCCTGATTGGCCAGGAGGAGGATCCCTGTGACAATAGCGAATTTTCATTTGCTATTGTCACACAACTGGGTGGGCTTGGGGCACAGTGCTCTGCACCTCGAGCCCACCCTTTTTTTAGCCTGTGAGAGCCTCTGGCTCTAATCACACGGTTAAAAAAAAAAAAAAAAGCCCCCTTGAACTCCATGCGTCCGGTGCCCCGCATTTAGATTAACCACTTGCCTACAGTGCACTTTCACCCCCTTCCTGCCCAGACCGATTTTCAGCTTTCAGCGCTCTCACACTTTGACTGAGAATTACTCAGTCATGCAACACTGTACCCATACAAAAATTGTGTCCTTTTTTTCACACAAATAGAGCTTTCTTTTGATGGTATTTGATCAATACTGGGTTTTTTATTTTTTGTGCTATAAATAAAAAAAGACTGAAAATATCGTGAAAAAACGCATTTTTCTTTTTTTCTGTCATAAAATTTTGCAAATTAGTCATTTTTCTTCACAAATTTTGGCCAAAATTTATACTGCTACTTATCTTTGGTAAAAATAACGCAAATAAGTGTATATTATTTGGTCTTTGTGAAAGTTATAGAGTCCACAAGCTATGGTGCGAATCATTGAAAATTGATCACACTTGATCACACCTGATGTACTGAAGGCCTATCTCATTTCTTGAGACACTAAAAAGTCAGGAAAGTACAAATACCCCCCAAATGACCCCTTTTTGGAAAGTAGACATTCCAAGGTATTTAATAAGGGGCATGGTGAGTTTTTTGAAGTTGTCATTTTTTCCCACAACTCTTTGCAAAATGAAGATTTTTTTTTTTTTTTTTTTTTACAAATTGCCATATTAACAGGTTATTTCTCTCACACAGCACATGTATACTTGCAACTACACCCCAAAACACATTCTACTACTCCTCCTGAGTATGGCGATACCACATGTGTGAGACTTTTTCACAGCCTGGCCACATACAGAGGCCTAACATTCAAGTAGCCCCGTCCGGCATTCTAGGAGCACAAATTACACATATAATTTCCTGACAACCTATCGCACTTTTGAAGGCCCTGGAGCACCAGGACAATGGAAACCCCCATAAAATGACCCCATTTTGGAAAGCAAACAGCCCAACGTATAATTTTTGAGGCATAATGAGTCTTTTGAATATGTCATTTTTTTCCACAAGTTTTTGGAAAATGTGGAAAGAAAATGAAAACACATTTTTTTTTACACAAAGCTGTCCATTTATGCAATATTTCTAACACATAGCATGTACATAGCAAAAATTGCACCCCAAAATACATTCTGCTATTCCTCCTGAGTATGGCGATACCACATGTGTAACACTTTTTGACAGCCTGGCCACACACATAGGCCTAACATCCAAGTAGCGTTTTACACAAAGTTGTCCATTTATCCACTTTAAGACTGGGCCTATTTTTGACACTTGGTGTTTACAAGCTAAAATCATTTTTTTTGCTAGAAAATTACTTGGAACCCCCAAACATTATATATTTTTTTTTAGCAGAGACCCTAGAGAATAAAATGGAGATCGTTGCAATATTTTTTATCACACCATATTTGCGCAGCAGTCTTCCAGATGCGATTTTTTTGAAAAAAATTCACTTTTTTGAATTAAAAAATAAGAAACCAGTAAATTTAGCACAATTTTTTTCCATAATGTGAAAGATAATGTTACGCCGAGTAATTAGATACCCAACATGTCATGCTTCAAAATTGCGCATGCTCACAGAATGGCGCCAAACATTGGTACTTAAAAATCCCCATAGGCAACATTTTAAAAATTTCTGCAGGTTACTAGCTTAGAGTTACAGAGGAGGTCTAGGGCTCAAATTATTGCTCTCGCTCTAACGATCGCGGCGATACCTCACATGTATGGTTTGAACACCGTTTACATATGTGGGCGGGACTTGCGTATGCGTTTGCTTCTGCGCGCGAGCTAACGGGGACAGGGCGCTTTAAATTTTTTTTTTTTTTTTTCCTATTTATTTTATTTATTATTTTTTTATTTTTACACAGTTTAAAAAAAAAAAAATGTTTTGATCATTTTTATTCCTATTACAAGGAATGTAAACATCCCTTGTAATAGAAATAGGCATGACAGGTCCTCTTTATTGTGAGATCTGGGGTCAAAAAGACCTCACACCTCACAACTACACTAAAAAAGAAAAGAAAAAAAAAAAATTGTTGAAAGAGGAAAAAAAAAAAAGCAAAAAAAAAAGCGGCCCTTTAAACCGGTTGCTAGGCAACGTCTTTTGACGTAGCTCCGGTCCTCCAAGACCATAGAGTTGAGTGAGGGCCATCTTGCCCTCACTCGACTTCCTGTCTCTGAGGATCCGGGACCGGATAGTTTTCCCCGCTGCCGGCGGGTCCGGTAAGCTGGGAAAACGTCTGGGACGCGGCAGGAGGGGGGGGGGGCACCTCTTCCCCTGCACCGTAAGGGTAATTCCGCGGCGAATCCGCCACTGGGACCACCCTTATCTGAAAGCCGACCGCCCGCCGTTTCAAAAAATACCGGGGTTATGGGGGCTATCTGCTGCCATAACCCCAGTATTTAGCTTTTAATGGCCGACGCATATAGTCGTTAGGCGGTCAGTAAGTGATTGCATGCATATGGCAAACAGGTGACGATGACTGATGGGGTGACAGGTGACGATGACTGATGGGGTGACAGGTGACAATGACTGATGGGGTGACAGGTGACAATGACTTATGGGGTGACAGGTGACGATGACTGATGGGGTGACAGGTGACGATGACTGATGGGGTGACAGGTGATGATGACTGATGAGGTGACAGGTGACGATGATTGATGAGGTGACAGATGACAATCACTGACGGGGTGACAGGTGACGATGATTGATGGGGTGACAAGTGACGATCACTGATGGGGTGTCAAGTGACGATGATTGATAGGGTGACAGATGACGATGACTGATGGGGTGACAGGTGACAATGACTGATGAGGGTGACAGGTGACGGTGATTGATGGGGTGACAGGTGACAGGCGATGGTCACTGATGGGTGACAGGTGACGGGCAATGGTGCACGGCGGTACTGATGGCAGTCTCTGGTGACCGGTGAACTTTAGGCTATGTTCACATGTGAGCGTAGCGATCGCGGGCAGAATCACTGCGATTCCGCCCGTGATCCAGAAATCATTGCAAATTGCGGGGCGCCTGTGCGTTGCCCGTGATTTGCAATAGCACCCCAAACGCTGTGCGATGTTGCTGCGATTTCCGCCTGCCGAATCGCGGTAACATCACGCAAACAACGCATGACGCCCCAAAGAAGCTCTTGTACCTTTTTTGGGCGTCATGCGTTGTTTGCGCGATGTTACCGCGATTCGGCAGGCGGAAATGGCGGCAACATTGCACAGCGTTTGGGGTGCTATTGCAAATCACGGGCAACGCACAGGCGTCCCGCAATTTGCAATGATTTCTGGATTGCGGGCAGAATCGCGGTGATTCTGCCCGCGATCGCTGCGCTCACATGTGAACGTTATGGGTGTCAATTTCTGGGCACTGATGAGGTGACTGTTGGGTGACAGGTGACATTGGGGGGGCTGAGGACTGTGTGGGGGGACCTTTATTTGTGTGATTTTACTTTTTACAGGGGTACAGAGCAGTAACTCACTATTTCTAGCTCTTCTCCCCTCACACTGGAAACTGTATGAGGAGAGAAGAGCTAGTAACACTGAGTTACTGCTCTTTGTTTACATTTTATGATCGGCTGTGAATGGATTCACAGCCGATCACATAGTAAACAGTCACTGTCAGTGACTGTTTACTACTGCCGGTGACAGCTGTGTTCCTACGGAACACAGTGCCACCGACATGACCGCGCTGCGCGCTCCCGATCGCGCATGCGCGGTCATCTCCCGGCCGCCTCCATTGTGATCGGCTGTGTCATTGGAACACAGCCGATCACGTGGGAAACAGCCACGCCCAGTGGCTGTTTCCCCCCTGCCGGTGACGGGGGGTGTCCCGGGGACACCCCGACACCGGCAGTGCACGGCGGCGCGCCCGCGATCGCGCGCCTGCCGTGCATTTCCTGGGTCACGTCATATGACGTCCGCCCAGGATAATAGCCGCACCGTCCCGCCGTCATATGACGGCGGGCGGGCGGGCGGTAAGTGGTTAAGGGGCAGGACGCATGGATGGGGGGGGCGGCACCCCAGCCGCCATTGCTTTTATTTCAATTTTGTTATGTTGCAGCCTCATATTACAGTTGTTTAAATTAAAGTAGAACTATAGGTAATTTGTTTTTCATTTTGGATAGAGTTTGAGAGGATTATAATCCCTGTCAGATTTTTTTCGCCATCTGTGTCCCATCGTGGAGATTACCCTTCACTTTCTGTTCCATAGCCAAACAGGAAGTGAGAAGAAATCCCTGCAAATTAAGGCAATTACTTGGTCATGGGAACTAGTGTCCCCATTCGAAGATTTTCCCTCTATTACTTTTCTGGGGACAACCCAAAAACTGAGATTTTCTTTTGCTTTCATTTTCATTGATAATGGTAAACAGGACAAATAGAGAGAGAGAGAATCTCAGGGGCACAGACTGCAATAAAAACTGCAAGTGTTCTAATTCCTCTCCACTATATCCAAAACTAAAAAAAAAAAAAAAAAAAGTTTTGCCTTTAGTTATACTTTAATATTTATTTCTCATTGATCTACACTCAGTTCCCCATAACGGCTAAGTGAAAATAGAATTTTAGAAATGTTTGCAAATGTACGAAAAAGGAAAAGCTGAACAATCTCTTTGGCATAAGTACTCAGACCCTTTGCAAAAACACTTGACATTTAGCTCAGGTGCCTCTCATTTCAGTTGATTGTTGCTGAGATGTTTGTACATCTTGATTGGAGTCCACCAATCAAGATGTACGTTAAATTACGTAAATTGATTGGACATGATTTGGAAAGGCACGCAGCTCTAAAAGGCCTCATAGCTGACAAAGCATACTGTTTAACCACTTGCCGACTGCCGTCAGTAGATTTACTGCGGCAGTCAGCCCCTCACAGGCAAAGCGACGTATGCGTGCTCCCGCTCGGTCACGGACCCCCCGCGAGTGTGCCCGGTGGACCTGATGTCCGCCGGGCACTCGCGATCGTCCGTGACACCGGAAGAAAGGCAGGCGGCTAATGTAAACAAAGCCGCCTGTCATTCTTCCCTGTGTAAAAATGGTGATCATACGGTTCTACTATGTAGGACCGTTGATCACTGTTCTTACACAACTAGCCACAGCCAATCACAGTAAGAATCACGCCCCTAGGGACACACTTAACTCCTCCCTCTCAAAAAAAAGTTAACCCCTTCACTGCCAGTGTCATTTTTACAGTAACAGTGCATATGTATAGCGCTGATTACTGTAGTAATGTCACTGGTAACCCCAAAAGTGTCAAAAATGTCAGTCAAGGGTCCGATCTGTCCGCCGCAATGTCGCAGTCCCGCAAAAAAAATTGCAGATCGCCGCCATTACGCGTTAAAAAAACAACAAAAATGACAAAAATCTTTCCCTTAGTTAGTAAACGCAATAACTTTTGCGCAAACCAATCAAAATACGCTTTTTGAGATTTTTTTTACCAAAAATATGTGGCAGAATACAAATTGGCCTAAAATGTTAAAAAAATGTTGATTTTTACATTTTTTTGGGGGAATTTCATATAAAAAAATGTGAAAAATATTGTTATTTTTGCAAAATTGACGCTATTTTTTTGTTTATAGCGCATGATCAAAAAATCGCACAGGTGATCAAATACCACCAAAAGAAAGCTCTGTTTGTGGGAAAAAAAAGGACGTCAAATTCGTTTAGGTACAGTGTCGCACGACCGCGCAATTGTCCGTTAAAGTCACGCAGTGCTGAATCGCAAAATAGGCCCTGGTCAGGAAGGGAGTAAAATCTTCCGGGGCTTAAGTGGTTAAAGTGGTTGTAAAGGTTTGTTGTTATACTTACTTGCTCCGTGCATGGGTTTTGCACAGAGCAGCCCCGAACCTCCTCTTCTGGGGTGCCCCGTCACCACTCCTGGCTCCTCTGCTTCATCGGGTGCCCCCACGGAGAGCCGCTTTTCATGGGGGCACCCGTGTGGGCGCACTCCCAAGTTCTGCTGCTGCGTCCATTGACACAGACAGCAGGAACTGGTCACGGTTGAGGGAAAGCTGAATGTGGCAAAGTGCAGAGATATCCTGAATGAAAACCTGTTCCACAGCGCTCAGGACCTCAGACTGGACCGAAGGTTCACCTTCCAACATGACAACAATCCTAAGCACACAGCCAAGACAACACAGTAGTGGCTTAGGGACAACTCCGTGAATGTCCTAGAGTGGCTCAACCAGAGCCCTCCCTTGAACCCTATTGAACATCTCTGGAGAGACCTGAAAATGGCTGTCCACCCATCCTGACTGAGCTTGAGAGGATTTGCAAAGAATGGCAAAACCCCCCAATCCAGGGGTGCAAAGCTTGTCGCTTCATACCCAAAAAGACTTGAGGCTGTAATTAATGCCAATGGTGCTTCAACAAAGTACTGGGTGGAGGATCAGAATACTTAAGTACATGTGATATTTAATATTTTTCTTTTTAATTGATACATAGACATTTAAAAAATGGTGTTTTCCCTTTTTCATTATGGGGTACTGAGTGTAGAATAATGAAATAAAAATGAATTTAACCAGTTCTGGACCGCCCACCGCATATATACTGCGGCAGGCTGGCCCTTCTGCGTGAACCGATGTAGGGCTACGTCAGTCACACGCAGGCAGCTAGGGGGCCAGTGCGCACCGGCGGCGGCGCCCTCCCGCCCCCACTCAGCAGCGGGGACTCCGATGCATGGGGCAGGCGGCTCCGATTGCTCCCCGCTAAGAGAGAAGAATGCTCAGCTGTTGTAAACACAGCTGACCGTTCTTTTGTCTGGAATAAGGGGTCCATATAGTGAACTTGGTGTTGAGTTATTCACTTTAAGGTCAACACAGAGGACAAGGGGGCACTCTTTACGTCTAGAGGAAAACAGATTTCATCTCCAAATACGGAAAGGTTTCTTCACCGTAAGAGCTGTGAAAATGTGGAATGGACTCCCTCCAGAGGTGGTTCTGGCTAGCTCACTAGATTGCTTTAAAAAAGGCCTGGATTCTTTCCTGGGTGTACATAATATAAATGGGTACAAATATTTATAGGTAAAGTTGATCCAGGGTATATCAGATTGCCTCTCGGGGGATCAGGAAGGAATTTTTTTCCCCTGCTGTAGCAAATTGGATCATGCTTTGCTGGGGTTTATTTTCACCTTCCACTGGATCAACAGCGGGTATAGGATTGTGTATATGGGATTGTATGGTTGGGTTTTCAATACTATTTTTTTTTTTGGTTGAACCGGATGTGTCTTTTTTCAACCCGACTAACTATGTAACTATGAATGATCACAGAGCTCCTGTGATCCTTCTATATAGGATCACAGCTCTCTGTGGTCATTCCATAAGCCCCGCCCTCATACAGTTAGAATCACTCCCCTAGGCTCACATTTAACCCCTTGATCACCCACAGTGTTAACCCCTTCCCTGCCAGTGTCATTATTACAGTAACAGTGCATATTTTTAGCACTGATTACTGTAGTAATGTCACTGGTCCCTCAAAAGTGTCAAAAATGTCAGGTAGGGGTCCGATCTGTCCGCCGCAATGTCGCAGTCCCACAAAAAATCGCAGAACGCCGCTATTACTAGTAAAAACAAAACAATAAAAATGACATAAATCTTTCCAGTAGTTAGTAGATAACTTTTGTGCAAACCAATCAAAATACGCTTATTGCGATTTTTTTTTACCAAAAATATGTAGCAGAAATCAAATTGGCCTAAAATGTTAAAAAATTTTGATTTTTTAATTTTTTTGAGAATTTCTTTTAGCAGAATGTGAAAAAATATTGTTTTTTTTTTTTTCAGAATTGTCGCTCTTTTTTTGTTTATAGCGCAAAAAATAAAAATAGCAGAGGTGATCAAATACCACCAAAAGAAAGCTCTATTGTGGGAAAAAAAGGACATAAATTTTATTGGGGTACAGCTTCGCACGACCGCGCAATTGTCCGTTAAAGTAACGCAGTGCCGAATTGCAAATATGGCCTGGTCATTAAGGGGGAAAATCTTCCTCCAGAAGTGGTGGAACAACTGTAGTATCAGGCTGCAACATAACAAAATTGAAAAAAGTGAAGTGGCTCTGAATACTTTATGAATGCGTGTTTGTGTACAATATTTACCTCATTCATCCATTATATCCCTGACTAAAGTTTTTATCCTTCCTCACAATGGTAAAAAAAAAGTGCTTTGACTGCTGTTTGAGTCCTCTGAACAGGCTTTGCTCACTTCCTTTTCTGATTTCACCACAGAAAGAAAGGGGAAATCTCCAAGCAAGGCACCCAGACAGTAAGAAAAACCTGTCACAGGATCCAGCCCTTTCTCATTCTACAAAAATGGGTGTTTTTGGCTTGAGTTCTACTTTAAGGATAGGTGATGGCACTTCCTGTGTCTTCACCAATTCAGGAGAAAATGCAAGCCAGAAGGTTTATTGGTGGCGGTGGAGAGTACATATAAATGGATGGGATTGTGTCTTGCAGTTCTTTAGGACAGTATAAAGATACCTTAATGAAAACACATTCAGAGCCAGTTCACACTATTACGACTTGCCAGGCGACTTGGTCAGCCTGGCAAGTCGCGCACCGTTGGGTCCATTGAGTGGTACAGGACCGGTTCTAATAGGAGCGACACAAGTCGCTCCGACTTAGAAAAAGGGTCCTGTACTACTTCGGGGCGACCTGGAGGCGACTTGCATAGACATTCATTATATGTAGTCCGTGCAAGTGGCGCTGAAGTCGCGGTGCACGGAACTTCACAGGTCGCCCCCGAAGTCGGAGCGACCTAATGTGAACGGGGGCTAAGAAGCAGGGCTGTACTGGGGTATTTTTTATTTAATTTTTTTGGAAAGTGATCTCTTCTGTGTTCCGTAAGAGTTACATCAATGGCTGCACATTCCCACCAATATTCCTTGTCTCCCCAAGTGCAATATCACAAGCGCTCAATCTTCTTTTGTGAGGGAAACCAGTGCCTCCAGCCCTCATTCCTCCCCCAGTATGGTAGGTGATAGATATGGTGATACTCTTCCACATGGATCAATCCTCCAAGGCCATCCCAGTCACTCAGAAGCTTCCGCAATGTCATTGTTTGTTACAAACAAGTTTTCTCCTAGCTGATCAAAGACACCAATGCAGGTGGCAAAAACAGCGAAGAGGCATGGAATGCTGTCAGAGCAGTAGGCCTTCCTTCTCTTCCTTAAAGCGGAGTTCCAGCCACATTTTCAACTTCACATTATGCATACCTATATCCCTTTCTAAACTCGATTTGGCTATTTTTTTTTTTTTTATGTTCCCTTACCTTATTTTTAATGAAAAATAACTTCCGTTTCTCCCACTTCCTCCTTATGCGGTCACGGCCGCCAACGTCATTTCCTGCTTTGCGTTGACTGCTGGGAGATGAGTGTCATCAATCCCAGGAGTCAATGCGCCTGCACCGCTGTCCCACGTCACTTCCGATGCAGGCACGTCACTCTGCCGATGGACTGAGAACAGCTTCAGCGCAATGACACTGAACCAGCTGTGGGATGACGCGCCTGCCCCGGAAGTGACGAGGGTATAGCATTCAGGGACTCGCAAAATCCAGGAAGAGGGACACTGCGGCTTCAGCTGGCCACACCGCAGATGGCCGCGCTAGACAACCGCCGGGCATGCCCATTGGAAAAGATGGCCCTGCCGTAGGGCACTGATGAGCACTGTAGTGGCACTGATGAGCAGTGTAGTGGCACTGATGAGCACTGTAGTGGCACTGATGGACACTGTATAGCAATGCAGTGGCCCTGGTGGCCCTGTAGGGCACTGGTGACGAGCACTGTAGCAGCACTGATGGCACTGTGGGGCCCTGATGAGCACTGTAGTGGCACTGTAGGAGCTCTGATGGCACTGATGGACACTCTAGGGGCACTGATGGGCACTGTAGTGGCACATTATGAGCACTAATGGCACTGTGATTGCACTGTAGGAGCACTGATGCCACTGTGGGAACACTGAAGGGCACACAGGATCCTGCCAGCTCACACTGCTGCAGCGTTTCTCGCTCCTCTCCTCACATCATTTGATACTTGTTTGATTATGATCTATACAGGTATAATTGTAATATTTTTTTTTTATTTTGCTGCAAAACTTCAGAAACAAAATACATAAAAAATAAACCCCTAGAAAGCAAATTCCAATTGACTGAAGCACACCTTGCATGGCTCTTTTCTTTCGCATTACACAGAATCCAGACCTTCAGACCCACAGCAGCTCTAGAAAATTCTCCCTGAAGTCATTGTCACACAGACATGTGACATAATGACAAAATAACATCTTATTCAGCACCATTCTTCACATAACATATAGACAAGTCTACCTACATATATTTATGTTTGTGTATAAATGCTATCTTGCCCAGGTTACTGAAATGTTTTACCTTTCAGTATGATTTTGTCCAAATGTACAGACATCCTAATCTTTTCCTTCCAAGACACTGATTTGAAATTGCACCAGGAAATAAATATAATGATTTTAAAACTCTTTCTTTTTCTTTTTCTCACTTTTCTTTCACACTAAGGTTAATGTCAGAGTTACCAGTAAGGAAAGGGTTAGAACCACAGCTCTGACTAGGGTTTGCTCTATGGTTACAACTAGGCCTAGGGCTATAGCTGGTGTTTAAACTAGCATCAAGGCAATGAGAAAATTCAAAAGCTTTGCTTGGATATCATATACAATATAAAAGGGGCAGATGCTGTAGTTACAGCAATCACAGCTGCAATTGGGCTTCTGCCAAAAGGGTGCCCAGGCAAGTTCCAACCCCCCCCCCCCTCCCCATTCACATGTGCAGTGGGTATAGAAAAGAATCACCCCCCCCCCCTTTAAAATAATCACATTTTGTTGCTTTGCAGATTAAAATAAAGACAGAGACTCCATTCACACTGGGGCGACCTGTCAGGCGACCTGTTCGCCTGACAGGTCGCCGTAGGTCGCCTGCCATAGACTAGCTGTGGACCCGTTCTAATAGGAGCGACACAAGTCGCTCCGACTTAGAAAAAGGGTCCGGAGCTTCTTTGGGGCGACCTGGAGCGACCTGGAGCGACCGGCCGCTCCGAGGTCGTGGTGCGAGCTGCGCACCGCGACTTCACAGGTCGCCACCGAAAGTCGGGTCGTCCCAGTGTGAACGGGGTCAGACACAGTTGTTGTTTTATCTAGCTGCATTTACTCAGTGCAACTTATAACATCAAAGTGAAAGATATAACATGTCAGAAAAAATAAAAACAAAAATAAAAAAACAAAATCACTGAGTTGGAAAAAGGATCACCACCTCCTAAAAATATATTGTTAACTCAAATAGGTGTAGCTTAATCACCTTCTCAATGGCACACAAAGCCATTGACTTTCAACTGTGATCAGCTGTGGTTATTTTGATTAGCTCAGCATGAAAAGAACTGAAAAACTGAAGCAAACAATCAACTATGGGTGGCAAGGCACTGTCAAAAGATCTCTGGGAAAAAGTTGTAGACAGGCACAAGTCAGAAGATGGATGCAAAACATTTTCAAAGGCTTTGTCAATGCCTAGAAGCACAGTGAAATCTATTATCAAGAAGTGGAAGTATTTAAATGGGTGTTCTACTCGCGCCTAGGTTTCGGTAGGAAATGAGGAACACCCTCTTAAAAAAAGAATTGTAAACTTAATCAGTTTTCCTGGAGCATTTCAGTCCCTGATAGTGCAACTGGAGGAAGCAACCAATTATGGGTGGCAAGGCACAAGATCTCTGGACAGGCACAAGTCAGGGGATGGATACAAAAAAATTACAAAGGCTTTATCAATGCCTAGAAGCACAGTTAATCTATTATTAAAAAGTGGAAGGTATTTGGTACAACACAGACCCTCCCTGGATCAGGACGTCGCTCCAAACTGGATGAAAGAGCCAGGAGGAAACTGGTCAGAGAGGCTACCAAGAAGCCTACAGCAACTCTGAAGCAGTTGCAGGAATTTATGACAAACAGTGGTCATTGTGTGCCAACAATATTACTAATTATTGTGGCTTGTATGAGAGGGTTGCAAGAAAAAGCCACTCCTCAAGAAAGGCCACATGCAGTCATGACTGGGCTTTGCCAAAACACACCTTAAAGATTCTGAGGCCACATGCAAAAATGTGTTATTGTCAGATGAGACTAAAATTTAATTATTTGGCCTCAACACCAAACTATATGTCTGGTGGAAATCCAATACAGCTCACCATCCAAATAACACCATTCCTACAGTAAAGCATGGAGGTGCTAATATCCTGAATGGGGGTGTTTCTCTGCAGCAGGGACTGGAGCACTTGCCAGGACAGAATGAAAGATGGATGGGGCAAAATACCATCAAATTCTTGTGGAAAATCTGCTGCCCTCTGCCAGAAAGTTGTCAATGGAAAGAAGGTTTACCTTCTAACCTGACAATGACCCAAAGCACACAGCAAAAATGACCACACAGTGGTTGAAGGAGAAAAATATGAATGCCCTTGCAGTCCAGAAACAGTCACAATCAAATTTAACTGCAAAGAGAAGTGAGCAAATTTTGCAAAGTCTAGATGTTTAAAATTATTAGAGACATATTCCAACAGACTAAAGACTGTCATTAAAGCAAAAGGTGGTTCAACAAAATACTGGCACAAGGGGGCGATCCTTTTTCCAACTCAGTGATTCTGTTTTTGATTTTTCTTTTTTTTTCTGACATGTTGGTGTTATATCTTTCACTTCTATGTTATAAGGTGTATAAAACAAAAACTGTCTGCCTTCATTTCAGGCTGTAAAGCAACAAAATGTGATTATTTTTTATACCCACTATATCAGCAGACTGACACTTTGCAGAAGTTTCTACAAGCAGAGCTGGGTAGAAAGCTGTTCATAACCACCACAGCGATTCTTCCCCATGCGTCCCCTGCACTTGGTTATGTAATCTATGATATCACATGACCAAGAGCAAGGTTGGCACTGTCAGGAGACCTTCTAATACCACTGCTTTGTTGGGCTACTCTGTGTGATCGTAAGCTTTGTTAATTCAGTAAAAATGGTGAACCAGTAATGGTGGATCACTGAGTGAACCTGCTCTAGAGCTTTCAGAAAAATTTTAGCTAAACATAGACAGTAAGGTATAGCTATTGATTCACAAAGGGAGCATGTGTAACATTCTCATTGTGTGTGAGGTAGGAACAATCACGATGAAAGATGAGCACTGCACACTGAACAGGTTTGGCAGGCTGAAAAATAATAGATCATTACCATTGTCCTGTGTCAATAAACATATTGAGTTAAAAATGGACAACCTCAGGGTGACTTTAGTTTTGGGTATTGGGAAAGTGGGAAAGAATGTAGAGACTTTGTCAGGTTTTTATGGCTGTTTCCTTGCCAGGGAAACTTACTAAACTTCCCATGCTGGGACAAAACCAGGAACAAATTCAAAGTTGTCACTGAAGAAGGTGGTAAGGGGAAATCTCCAAATAGAGTCACCTGTTCCTGTAAAGAAGTGGGGAAAATATGCTTGGGGGAGGCACAGGCAGTTAAACCTGACAAAGATTCTAACCCTGTCTGAAACAAAAAATAACATTTTTGGTTGGAGGTCCACCTTAAAGCAGACATTCTTTGTATATTACCTCCCCATAATATCAGGCCCACTCCCTTCCCTATAAGTCATAAAATGTAATAGGTCATTAAACCCTTACCTTGGCTCCAAAAACCACTGCTCTGAGCTCTAACGTTGGCTGGGAAAAGCCCAGGAATTTAGTCATGTGCTCTCTGCTGAATAGGAGTGCCAGGATCATAAACTGAACAAAGCTTCTGTTTCTGCCATCAAGAGAAGTATTTTAGAGACTCTCCTTGAGTGAGTAGGGTAGAAGGAAGGGACTTTGCTGAATGTGGGC
Source organism: Pelophylax lessonae (assembly GCF_965119305.1). Taxonomy (NCBI): domain Eukaryota; kingdom Metazoa; phylum Chordata; class Amphibia; order Anura; family Ranidae; genus Pelophylax; species Pelophylax lessonae. Next base: position 93,830,859 of record NC_138780.1, read on the forward strand.
CAGGAGAGACAAATGTATTAATATGTTTGGTATTAAAGGTATATTATATTAGGCAGAGCACCTCCTTTCCTCATCCCCATACACTGCATTTAGAAACATGTCTGCAAACCTTCATAGCATCCTTACTCAAACTTTCTACCCAAGAGGAACTCTTGAAATAGTTTTCATGTGTTAGGAAACCCCTGCTAAAATAATTTCATGGGGAGTCAGTTGGAAGAATGCCCCTTGCAGTGGCGGTCAGAATGCCACCCTTACAGACAGCTAAAAAAAGATTGATGGCATCATTCTGCAGTCTACCCTAAGTGAAGTTGGTCCCAGAACCATCAGAAAGGGGGACAATCAGCCACGGCACAGGGAACCCCCTACAGCCTCTAAAGCAACCCTAAGGTTCCACAGAATCCTGATTTAGAATGGCCGCTCTAGAGGGAAATGTCTAATAGGTTCCAAGTTACAGGGCAATGGGCAGTAAAGGATGAATAAAATGTATTGTTGGAATAAGTGCACAGCTGTGCTATAATGTTACATTATTGTAACATTATAAAAACATTTTGGAGAAGTTAGATTTTACTGCAGAAGGTGTTGTTTGAGTGCTAGCTCTCAGGCTCCGTTCACACCCAGGCGATTTGAATTTCAGGCACAATCGCCGGAATTCTGCTCGCAATTTCAGAATAGCAGCAAAACGTGCGATGCGTTTGCGATGCCATTATTTCCTATTGGCACCGCAAACGCAGTGCAATTTTTGGCGATTGTTGAGCAACAAAATTCGCTAAAATCACAAAGCCAAATGCTCTTTGCTCTGTGCCAAGATTTGGTATATGGGCTTCATTGGAGTGTTTTTGGAGCGGAGAGAGGCCTATTGAAATGAATAACAAGTCATATAATACGGTACTCAACCCTCGATACTGTCTCTGGAACTGAGCAACCATAACCATAAAGAACAGCAAGACTAGGCAAATAGAGAGAGATAATGGCAGAGATATATACTGAGCTGATGCTGCCCTAAACATTGTGAGTCACATCAGTTTACAACCTTGCTGGCTGCCTCCCAAGCTTGGTTTAAAGTTTCATGCTAATGCTATTCTGACAAACTGATGCAGCTGAACTGGCCAATTTCTAGGATACATTGAACAATGTTTAAACAGAATCACTTCATTTCATTGAACAGCTGTTAGCTCGGTTTTTTTTATCTGGATGGTCTGGTACATTGTAATTAGGCTTCCATGTTTTTTTCAATGATGTTTTTTAAGTAGCACCCTCCTAGTCAGGTGCTAGGTAAAAGCATTTGGTTGTTCTTCTGCTTATCAGGGAGCAGGATTTCTAGTTTTGCCTGTTACATGTGTCCATGTGTGATTCATTTGGCCTGAGGGAGTGTCTCCACTGTATCCAATAGGGGAGCCTGTTGGACAGTGGAGGAAACCCAGCCAGTGACACACAGGTTTTTGTGACAGTCCCAGTGGGAGGGCACAACCACAGTGCATCCTGGAATTGGACATAAAAGCCAAGGGCGCATGTGACAGGGTGGTCTTTGGGCAGGAAGCCAGGTTCCAGGAGGAGGGTGACGGCTGTCTCTCCTCCTGTCAGCAAGGAAGGTGGCCACAGGCCATCGGCCTGGTGAGCCAGGGTGTGGTGCTGAGCAAAGAGGTCCAGGATACTAATGGTGGAGTTCAAGGCAGAGCTACCTGAGTAAAAACAGTGTATGTGAGTACCAGGGAGACTGCCAGGGGTCTGCCCAGGAAGGGGACCACTCCAATTTGGTCAGAGGATAAGAGCTAGCACACATGGTCAGTGAGAAAGGGGGTGCCAAGTAGGACTCTGAAGAGTAATTCACAGAATAGTTCACCCTTCATATCTTCACTTCAGTGGCAAGGTGAAGCAGCGGCCTTGCCGCACTCAATCCAGTGAGAAGTCCTCAAAATATGTGCATTGTTGTCTAGTTGGAGTATCCCACTCATCCCTTCTCCTATCCAAGTTCCTAAATAAATACAAAAAAAAACAAATACCCTTTACTGTTCATTGACTGAGCCAAGTGTTAAAGTGCCAAGATTTAACAGACTGTTGCTATGGGTAACCCAGGGGAATCCAAACTAAGCAGCTCCCATGGGGGCAGTGCTACATTTACATAATTGTATTTTGTGCTAGTGTCACTGTGATGATACTCTGATGTCACAGTGAAAGTATACATTTAACCTAAGGTTTCTATGGAGCTAGAAGGAATTTACACTTTCTTGTAGAATTTGGTTCGAATGTTTGGAAGAGAAAGTATAAACATCGCTCATCTGACTAAACTTTGACAAGTGCATGCACATATGACTAGGTATGATTTTTCTATTTGGGAGTGAATTCAATAATTTGAATTTCATTCCTTTCTATATGATTTGACAAAAATTTTCAATTCTTTTTTTTTTTTTTTTGCTTGCCCTGGTCTAAACTAATTGTCAAATCGTCCTCTTCAACTTTTAGATAATCTAATAAAAGGTCTGAAAATGAAAACTTCTAATAACATTCTACAGGTGTAATGCCAGCTTTAGGACTATGGTTAGGAATTATAGTAAGTACGGTAACAGTTAAGACTTACACTGAGTTTGAAGTCAAGAACTATTTGTTGGCGTTTTAAAAGTTTAATTTTTCAGGTTTATAAATTAATTTTCTGGCGTGGTATGTATTTAATGCATATAATAAAAGCTGTGATAAAATGTAGTATATTTGTGCTATATTTTTTTTATAGGCCCCTTTCACACATACGGTCCGTTCAGTTAAGTCACGTCAAAATGTATCAGTTTTTCATCCGTTTTTCATCCGTTTTTTCATTCATTTTTCATCTGTTTTTTTTTTTTTACATCCACTATCAATGCAAAAATGGATGAAAAACGGACCGTTTGTTTGTTTACATCCGTTTTTCGTCCGATCCGTTTTTTTGACAGATGAAAAATAGGACATTCATCCGTTCAATAAAACGGACATTAACGGAAGCGGATGAAAAAGGATGTTATGATCGTTCGTTGTCACCTGTTTTTACATAGAGATGCATTGATGTTCGTTTTTCATCCGTCAATGGATGGATGAAAAACAGACAAATGGACCTATGTGTGAAAGGGGCCATAATCACAGAGTTTTAAGGCTATACAGATCTTAAATAAATGAGTGAACTCCCTATGTACCTGAGATGATATGCTTATCCTTGCAGGCTTACATTATATTAGAGAGAAATGTGATAATGAAATGGGACTGGCGGCAAATGCCATTAATGCCATGCCTAAAACGCCATCTTTTTTATTTTTTGCACAACCCAGACCAGGTTAAATCTATATGCGTAGAGATAATCACGCTGTCTGACCTCTATCTTTTCAGAAAAAAAAAAAAAAAAGTGTTTAACCAATACTCCATTTTTACTTACATTCAGAATGTTCTTATGCCTATCTCTGAGATGGGATGGATATAATGCCCAATCTGAATCAAAATACTTCAAAATACAGTATGTTTTTAATGACATTATACAGTGAGAGATTATTTTTTTTAAAGTGAGTGATTGCGGTTTGATTACTAGAGATTCTTTACCCAAATAAGAGCATGTTTTTTGGCATGTTGGGTTTAAAATGCCCTGCTCTGCCTAATAATCCAATTGTGTGTTGTCACCTTTAAATTAGTAAATTTGCCAGTAACTATAAGGAATTCGGTTTACTGAAATCAGGCCAGTAAGGGTTCTGATTGGGTGCTGTGGGTTACTGCACTTTGCTGATTACACTGTTGGACCGAAGAAGCCTAATAGAATAATTGTAATTACATTATAGTGCCATTTACCAGGACACTTTGCGGCAACTTAAATCATGCTGTTAAATGATGTTTAGATGTGTCTATGTAAAAACATATTCTTCCATTTTTATTGAGAAGCCCAGTGTATACTAGTACATGATTTGGATTACACCTTGTATACTGTTTATTGCACGCATTGTTTTTTTTGATGAGTGGTGACTTAACAAAGGTGCTGACATGGTATGTTGTTGGGCAAGCATGTCTCTTATGTTCATAGGCATATCTAGGGGGTGTGCCAGGTGTGCCTGGGCACACCTCAATCACCCCTGTGTAGCGTAACTTCCCCCTGCTGATCCATTTCAGTTACCAGCCCCTTCCTTTTCTGAATGAGCATAGTGAGTGATTGGCACATATCACTCACTGTGTTCATCAAAAACTGAAGAATAGTAAACTGTGTTTACAAGGCTTCAGTTTGTAAATTAACAGGAAGCTGCTCAGTACAGAGCATTTCCCGTTTATAAACTGTCAAGTGCAGCTGATGCTGCAGAGAAAGGGGCTGCAGAATCTCTGTTCTCAGTCCCTTTCTCTGATGCAAAAGTGAGACATCAGGGTTTAGATCCCTGATTTTTCACCAAAGCCCCAATTGGGGCTCCTAAAAGAATTGTTAATAAAAAGTATTGTAAAAAAAAAAAAAAACAAACTACTGACTACCCAACTGACACAAATCTCTGCCCTACTGACACCCTCCACATTTTAATTCATTTTGAAATGTTTGTTTACATTTAAAAGTGTGTGTGTGTGTGTGTATATATATATATATATATATATACATACAGTATATTTATACAGTATCTCACAGAAGTGAGTACATATAGACATATGAGTGCTGCCAGCATTGCTGCAGAGGTTAAAGGGGTGGGGGGGTCAGTCTGTCAGTGCTCAGACCATACACTGCACACTGCATCAAACTGGCCTGTATGGCTGTCACCCCAGAAGGAAGCCTCTTGTAAAGATGATGCACAGGAAAGCCCACAAACAGTTTGCTGAAGACAAGCAGACTAAGGACATGGATTACTGGAACCATGTCCTGTGATCTGATGAGACCAAGATACATTTATTTGGTTTAGATGGTGTCAAGCGTGTGTGGCGGCAACCAGGTGATGAGTACAAAGACAAGCGTGTCTTACCTACAGTCAAGTATGGTGGTGGGAGTGTCATGGTCTGGGGCTGCATGAGTGCTGCCGACACTTGGGAGCTACAGTTCATTGAGGGAACCATGAATGCCAACATGTACATACTGAAGCGGAGCATGATCCCCTACTTCAGAGACTGTGCAGCAGGGCAGTATTCCAACATAACGACCCCAAACACACTTCCAAGATGACCTCTGCCTTGCTAAAGAAGCTGAGGGTAAAGGTGATGGACTGCCCAAGCATGTCTCCAGACCTAAACCCTATTGAGCAGCTGTGGGGCATCCTCAAACGGAAGGTGGAGGAGCGCAAGGTCTCTAACATCCACCAGCTCTGTGATGTCATCATGGAAGAGTGGAAGAGGTCTCCAGTGGTAACCTGTGAAGCTCTGGTGAACTCCATGCCCAAGAGGGTTAAGGCAGTGCTGGAAAATAATGGTGGCCAAACAAAATATTGACACTTTGGGCCCAATTTGGATATTTCCACTTAGGGGTTTATTCAGTTTTGTTGCCAGCGGTTTAGACATTAATGGCTGTGTGTTGAATTATTTTGAGGGGACAGCAAATTTACACTGTTATACAAGCTGGACACTCACTACTTTACATTGTAGCAAAGTGTAATTTCTTCAGTGTTGTCACATGAAATGATATAATAAAATATTAACAAAATTGTGAGGGGTGTACTCGCTTTTGTAAATACTGTGTGTATACATATATATATATATATATATATATATATATATATATATTAGGCAAAGCCAATATATCGAGGGCCGATATGCACTTTCCCTGATATCTCGGAATCGTCCCCGGAGGTTACCGATATTGCCGAAATTTCGGGAAAGTGCTTGTACCGGAGTGATGCCTGCAGCTAGAGGCATCACCCCGGTACCAGCGTCCATAGCCGACGGTTGGCTGTCTTGCAATGACAAGTCATTACAAAGAGCGGGAGGGGATGTCCCCCCTTCCCGCCGCCTTCCGCGGAACGCCTGGGTCTCCAGTCCCACCGGGAGACCTGGGCAACCAGCCTGCATGGCCGCCGAAGACCCGATCAAAGCAGCATTTGGCTCTGATCGGGTCTCCATGTAAAAACTCGGAAGTAATGTCATGATTACTCAGCGCCAGATTAAAAAATGACAGCATTCAAAACAGCCAAACTTGGTGTTTTGAATGCTTTTAAGTGCAGAGGAGGGGTTTGGGGCCCATATCGGCTGATAACGATATGCGAGGACCAAAATATCGATATTGGTATCGGCAATAAAAAAACAATATCGGTCGATCACTAATATATATATATATATATATATATATATATATATATATATATATACACACTGCTCAAAATTAAAGGAACATTGTAGGGCTGGGCGATAAATCGATTTAATCGATTTATCGATTTTTTAGTTTGAAACAAATTTTTTTTTTAAAACTCGAGTTTTTTATACAATTGTTTTTTTCCTCCTTTTTCCGCCTGCCCCCGCGTAACTACACACACCTGGGCTCAGCCAGCTACTAGTCCGCCGCACAGGAACCGAACTCTCCCCAGTATCGGACCGCCGCGCCGCGCCTGGATGTGACGTCAGCTGCGGGCGGTGCGTCTGTACAGGGGCTGTGGCGCGCTGTGATAGGTACACAGAGAACTCCCCGGCCTGGATGTGACGTCAGCTGCCGGGAGAGGAAGGGGGCGGTGCTTCTGTACAGGCCAGGTGCTGTGATAGGATAGGTACCTATCCTATCACAGCCCCTGGCCTGTACAGACGCACCGCCCCCTTCCTCTCCCGGCAGCTGACGTCACATCCAGGCCGGGGAGTTCTCTGTGTAAATAAATAAATTTACTACTTTTTGCCTGAAAGTGGGAACCCTTAAGATTTGTGGCACCATCAATCTTCTATATTATTAATAAAAACATCAGCCTTGCACTGGTATATTAGATTTTTCAAAAAAGGGATGCAATATGAAGGATTATATTTTATAAAGGCAAAGCTCCAGTATAGTAATCTGAAAGTATAAGAGATCCCTAGAGAATAGGAGAGTCTGTGGTTGAAATGAAAGACATATGTAGGACTACAAACATTTAAAATTTCTGTGCATCAATACTGACCGCATCGCTGCTGGAGCCAAAGCTTAGCATTGAATTCAGTACAAGATGGGAAGTCAATATATGGACTGACAGCAAGACGAAGTGGCAGGGATGATGGATGACTGACAGCTGCAGAGTCTAGGGTGAATATTGGCAGTAGCCTCAATGTTTCATCAATTGCAGGGTAAATTAGTATCTATCCTATTACAGCCCCTGGCCTGTACAGACGCACCCCTTCCTCTCCCGGCAGCTGATGTCACATCCAGGCCGGGGAGTTCTCTGTGTACCTATCACAGCGCGCCGCAGCCCCTGTACAGACGCACCGCCCGCAGCTGACGTCACATCCAGGCGCGGCGCGGCGGTCCGTTACTGGGGAGAGTTTGGTTCCTGTGCGGTGGACTAGTAGCTGGCTGAGCCCAGGTGTGTGTAGTTACGCGGGGGCAGGCGGAAAAAGGAGGGAAAAGGCGGAAAAAAGCAGAAAAAAAAACAATTGTAGAAAAAATTTGTTTAAAAAAAAAATTGTTTCAAGCTAAAAAAAGGTGGCCGGTTACTGGGGAGTTCTTTGACTGTACCTATCACAGCGCAGCCCCTGTACAGACGCACCGCCCGCAGCTGACGTCACATCCAGGCGCGACGGTGGTCCGTCAGACACACATATACAGCCGCATCGCTTCTCCTTCTCCTAAGTCCTCCCTCCACACAGTGAGCTCTCCTCCCTCCCCGCTCAGCGCGATATGAGCCAGCCCCCGCGTCTTCTTTTACTGTCTAATGTCTAGTCTATTAAAAGAACAACAACACAGTCAAAAAATTAACAACATGGCAGCGTGTACTTTTTGTTTTGGGATTCTATGCATTTTAACTCTTGAGGAGTTAAAATAGCAATAAAGTTGCACTTTTGACACTATATCTGATGTCTGCAGTCATTTTTAAAGTGCATTGGAAAAAAAATCGAAAATCTAATCGAAACTCGAATTTTTCTTTGAAAATCGAAGATTTTTTTTTAGGCAAAATCGCCCAGCCCTAGAACATTGTTTAATCAAAGTATAGCATCAAGTCAATTAAACTCCCTGGATATTGATCCGTCAGTTAATTAGCAGAGGAGGTTGTTAATCAGTTTAGCTGCTTTGGTGTTAATGAAATTAACAGGTGCACTAGATGGGCAATGAGGCGCCCTCCAAAACAGGAATGGTTTTACAGGCGGAGGCCACTGATATTTTTTTCCCTACTCCTCTTTTCTTACTGTTTTTCACTAGTTTTGCATTTGGCTAGGGACAGTGTCACTACTGGTAACATGAGGTGATACCTGGACCCTATAAAGGTTGTACAGGCAGTCCACCTTCTCCAGGATAGCACATCAATATGTGCCATTGCCAGAAGGTTTGCTGTGTCTCCCAGCACAGTCTCAAGAGCATGGAGGAGATTCCAGGAGACAAGCAGTTTCTCTAGGAGTGCTGGACGGGGCCATAGAAGTTCCTTAACCCATCAGCAGGTCCGGTATCTGCTCCTTAGTGCAAGGAGGAACAGGATGAGCCGTGCCAGAGCCTTACAAAATTACCTCTGGCAGGCCACTGGTGTGAATGTGTCTGGCCAAACAATCAGAAACAGACTTTATGAGTGTGGCCTGAGGGCCCGACGTCCTCTAGTGGGCCCTGTGCTCACTGCCCGGCACCGTGCAGCTCGATTGCCATTTGCAATTGAACATCAGAATTGGCAGGTCCACCACTGGCGCCCTGTGCTTTTCACAGATGAGAGCAGATTCACCCTGAGGACATGTGACAGAGGTGAAAGGGTCTGGAGAAGCAGTGGAGAACATTATGCTGCCTGTAACATCGCATGACCGGTTTGGTGGTGGGTCAGTGATGGTCTGGGGAGGCATATCCATGGAGGGATGCACAGACCTCTACAGGGTAGACAGTGGCACCCTGACTGCCAATAGGTATCAAGATTAAAATCTTTGAACTCATTGCCAGGCCTTATGCTGGTGCAGTGGGTCCTGGGTTACTCCTGGTGCACGACAATGCCCAGCCTTATGTGGTGAGAGTATGCAGCCAGTTCCTGGATAATGAAGGAATTAATACCACTGAATGGCCACTAAATCCCACAGAACACCTCTGGGACATTATGTTTCGATCTATCCAAGGCCACCAGGTTGCACCTCAGTCTGTTCAGGAGCTCAGTGATGCCCTGGTCCAGATCTGGGCATGTGGGGGCCATACAAACTACTGAGTACCATTTTGAGTTCCTGAAATGAAATTTCAGCAAAATGGACTAGCCTGCTGCATCATTTATTCACTTTGATTTTCTGGGTGTCCTTGAATTCAGCCCTCTGTAGGTTGATATTTTCATTTACATCAAATGATGTGGCAGCTTTTTGTTCCTAACACATCACCCAGTCCATATCAGCATAGATATCCAGCATGATATTTTTCCCTATTGAGATCTGATGTGTTTTCAAAGTGTTCCTTGAATTTTTTTGAGCAGTGTGTGTGTGTGTGTGTGTGTGTGTGTGTGTGTGTGTGTGTGTGTGTGTGTGTGTGTGTGTGTGTGTGTGTGTGTATATATATATGTATATATATATACATATATATATATATACACACACACACAGACACACATGTGTGTTTAAGCTTTAGGGTGCACACCCTAATGCAATAGTCTGCACACACCAATGGGTATGTTGCAGTGTTTTCCAAACTTTGTGATACGGAAATTTAGAAGGAAGTAATGTAATTCATTCACATTGTAGTCTGAAGAGTATATACTGTAAGTTACCCATCCACAAGGGTTAAAAACAAACTGTTATAGCTCACATTAATGCAATTCCCACGTAAAGCAATCCTGCCTGAATGACTGAGCCCCCGTTCACACTGGGGCGACCTGTCAGGCGACCTGGTCGCCTGACAGGTCGCCGTAGGTCGCCTTCCACAGAGAAGCTGTGGACCCGTTCTAATAGGAGCGACACAAGTCGCTCCGACTTAGAAAAAGGGTCCGGAGCTTCTTTGGGGCGACCCGGAGCGACCTGCATTGACTTCAATGTTATGAAGTTCGTGCCGGCCGCTCCGAGGTCACGGTGCGAGCAGCGCGCCGCGACCTGTGAGGTCGCCCCGGGAAGTAGCGTCGCCCCAGTGTGAACGGGGCCTAAAAGCTTAAGTAATGAGTATACAAGTGTCCCTCTTGTTTTGTTTGTTTTTTTTTGTCTTTTTTTTTTACCTACACATTTAACTTCAGAAGTTGATCAGAGGCAGGGTGGATATTGATCTCTTTGTGAATTAGAAACCCTACCTCAAAAAGATGGATATTGGTACAGGGACAGTTCAAAATAGTCTAGTTTAGCCCCTCTTAACTCGTAAGCACTTATAATATATTTTCCCTAGATACAAGGAGCTCCCATGGTCCACAGGACTCCCAAACACACACAAGGGGGTATCAATTCCACTGTTTCCTGCCCTCAGGTGCTCAGAGAGACCCCAAGAGAGACCTCTGAAGAAGGGAGCTTGACTCCTGAAACGCGTTAGCGGTCGCAATTTCCAGGACATGTTCCAACATACGTGGGACGGGAATTTGTAACACGATTTCAATTCTTCATGTTTGTGAGTATGCATTCAGCATTTTATTAAAATATTTTAAACAGTACCATGGGTAAGGCACTAGGTGTTTGCGCCTGCTTTTCCTTTTTTTTATGCACCCGTTTTGGAGTTCCCTGCCTGAGGAGAGCAGCACGCCAGTCTTCCCCTTTGGAGTGAGCGCTTGGCTGAAATATTTGCTCAGAGAGACCTCACCTGATGGGACAGCAGTGACTGGGCACATTAGATGCCACCAGATAGGGAATCCTTCAATGATTTTTCCAGTATGTGAGCTGCTAAAAAATGAGCAGCTTTTTCCTAAGCTCCAGTCCTTATGGAGGGGCACTTTGCTATCTTGCCTCCTTGTAATTCATCCCTGGTGTTACTGGTACTACTGCTTCTACCTAGCCATCCAGGCCAGAGACTCCTTCCATCTTCCATCCTCTGTGGAACCTGCCCAGATATCCCTGTGGTTGACCACTTGGGCTACCAGCTTAAAGGATAACACAATTTTAAGGACATTTGGCTATTTAAACACATCTGGCATTTAGTGTATGAGAGAATCTTAACTAAATAACTAATAAAGTAGAAATGCCAGTTCAAAGCCATGTAGACTACTTGGTAATCCACATTTGGCTGGCTTTTTCCATATTCATAATTATCAAATTAGTCATACAGTAATATATTTAGCCATCAGTATTTAATATATCTCATGTTTTATTTTTAGTTTCTTTTTGAGTGTAGACTCTGACAAGGAAATGTTTCACAAGAACTAGCTGTAGATTGCTGCCTGAGGCTTTATATTGTCTCAGTGTTATTGCAGCGAACGACACATAGTGGGTGGGTGGTAACCACACCCGAACCTCAGCCCTTTATAAGTTTGTCTACCATATCTCAGTTTGTACGTGATGAGGAGCAGATATCTGTAAACCGCTCCCATGCTGCATATGCTGTTAGACCTCCTCTTTTAACCCCATCTAAACTGTAATACACTCCTGTATTTTGCTCTGTGAGATGAAGAGATGTATGTAAAAGAGGGAAAAGAAAATCAGTCTAAGGGGCAGTTTACCCAAAATTGAGTTCTGTTTTTGTAAGGTGCCAGAAAATGAAACCACTTTTCAGTGAGAACTAAAGCATAGAGTGGTGAGATATCTCTGGTTGGGTTTGTTGGCTTACAACATATATACTTGCTGCTACCATTATAAAGGGGTCACTCCCACCCCTAAAATTTCTGAGTCAGTAGAAGAGCACTCCAACACAGGTGGGAGCAGAGTCAGAAACTGGAAGCGTTATTCACATACTGTAGATATAAGAAGCATGAGGATGACTCAGTTCACTAAACTAAAACCAAATATCTATTTTTGGTGGACAGACCTATCATCCTCTGTGATTGTCTTCTATGACTGCTGTATCTTCTATGTCTTCTATGACTCTTGAATCACAGCTACTGATACGTGTATAAAGACAGGTTCCTTATTTAATAATTCATAGTACAAAGATGTGCAATGAAGGTACAAGTGGATTTTTGATTGTTTCACCAGGAAGGACTAAAGGGCCATACACACAGACTTGCTCTTTAGATTTTTCCCTGTCGAAAGCTGTACTGACTGCACGAAAATCAGCCGTGTTTTGACGGCAGACAAAAATTATATAGCCTGCACACCAGATTTTTTTCGGCCGAAAAGTCGAAGTCGGTTGTCGGAAGCATCATACTAACAAGCCGAAAATCGGCAGATCGGTCGTCGGACGAAAATTCCCTGCCGATTTTCGACGCGTGTGTACGGGGCTTTAGTCTCTTGGAGCTTTGTTTTTTCATCAGACATGCATATCCGCTAAGCAGCAGACTCTAGATACACTCTCCATAGGCTTCATTGCATGGTCATGCCTGCTTAATCAGCAAAGAACAGTAAAAAGTAGACATAAATGTTTAAACATGTTTAATCAAAATCTCACTAGCATTGATTAGACATGATTGTTGCCATTCAATGGTCAAATGATCACATTGATTAAAAGTAATCTTGGTAATGTCTTTTTATGAAAATATGATACATTCTCTGACCTCAAGTTTTCCATAATAATTTCAGACATTCAGGCTGAGGCCAGTTTTTTTAACGTTCAAGAACGTTGCCCTGGTGTCTAAAGTGGTCCCTATAACTCAAGTAGATGAGAGTGGAGTTCTGTAGGTTTTGTGCGTGCCTGAATCAGGTTTCAAGTCAGTTTGTCTGTACTGAAAGGACATGCTGCAGTTCTGTGTGGTTATAAGATCACAGGTGCATGTATAGTTCAATACCCGACATTTTAATACCACTCTTGGGGTTCGTTCACACATACTTTGCTCTCTGAGGAGCAATCTGAACACAGATCACTCTGCAAAGAGCATTTCACAGGTGGTCAGGAAGAATTGTATCGCCTCTCGTGTGGAGTTTTGAATTTTATACTTATTGAGCAGTTAGTCCATTACACCTCCCACTGTGCACCATCCATGCTAACGTTAAATTATTAAATCTGATTATGACATTACTACATCATATTTCTTTTTTTGTTGCATTTGGTACATGCATGTGAGAAGTCTCTAGCTTTCTTTATCAAATCTGATGTTTCATGCGTTATTCACCTTATATTGGGATGGTCTAGGTCAGCCTTTTTCAAACCTCAGGGTGCCTTGAGGTTCCTTTAGTGGTGCCTTGGCAAAATGCCCAAAATGTACTCCAAAATTGTATATATGTGGGTGCCTTTTAGTTACACGAAGCCAAAGGTTTCCATTGTACACCTTTACAACCTTCTAGCTGCCAACCGCCTAACGACCAATGACATCATCAGTTGATAAGGAGGATGTCAGTTGCCTGCATATCATCCTTGTTTGGCCTACAAAAATAGTTTTTTTCATAAATAGTAAATGCAGCACACTCCTTTATTCCAAGTCCAGGAGTATGAAGTCTGAATCGCAGCCAGTTGCAATGTGGTTTCCCTATCTTGGTTACATAATGACTATGGCAGATCTTCTTTCATCTTGAAAAGGATGTTTTTAAAAATTATTCCAGGGAAACTAATTCTACTGAAATGAGTACACAAGGTCAGATAAATACACATGTGTGACTCATATTAGCAGCATTCCCCCCCCCCCCCCTGCTAAACTGTGCTAACACTGACCTTACCATGAAGTATTCCCTGTAGAGAGGTCGCTAGTGTTCAAAGTCGTTGTAAAGTCAGACGTATTTTATCTTAATGCATTCAATGCATTAAGATACAAAAACCTTCTGTGTGCAGCAGCGCCCCTCATTCCCCCTAATACATACCTGAGGTGGCAGCATCACCTTCTAAACATCTGCAAACTTCATTTTACAGACCTCTGAAAAGCCATCTACTGAAGACTGCTTTTCATGAGGGCATTAAACACTGCTTCTAATGTGAAAGCAGTCTACATTTTGTTCAGTTTGTTTTATAGAAAAGTAAGAAATCAACACATGCCGAACAAAGTGTAAATGAATATAAAACTGGCTAAAAGACCATATTCAGAGAGTAGTGGTTAATGATTTATACTCTGAATGGTCTAAGGTTATTAGTGGTGTACCCCAAGGTTCAGTGTTGGGACCATTACTTTTTAATATATTTATTAATTACAGTCAGGTCCATAAATATTGGGACATCGACACAATTGTAATCTTTTTGGCTCTATACACCACCACAATGGAATTTGAAATGAAACAGACAAGACATGCTTTAACTGCAGACGTTCAGCTTTAATTTGAGGGTATTTACATCCAAATCAGGTGAAAGGTGTAGGAATTACAACAGTTTGTATATGTGCCTCCCACTTTTTTTAAGGGACCAAAAGTAATGGGACAATTGGCTGCTCAGCTGTTCCATGGCCAGGTGTGTGTTATTCCCTCAATATCCCATTTACAAGGAGCAGATAAAAGGTCCAGAGTTCATTTCAAGTGTGCTATTTGCATTTGGAATCTGTTGCTGTCAACTCTCAATATGAGATCCAAAGAGCTGTCACTATCAGTGAATCAAGCCATCATTAGGCTAAAAAAAAAAAAAAAAAAAACAACTAGAGAGATAGCAAAAACATTAGGTGTGGTCAAATCAACTGTTTGGAACATCCTTAAAAAGAAAGATCGCACCGGTGAGCTCAGCAACACCAAAAGACCCGGAAGACCACGGAAAACAACTGTGGTGGATGACCGAAGAGTTCATTCCCTGGTGAAGAAAACCCCCTTCACAACAGTTGGCCAGATCAAGAACACTCTCCAGGAGGTAGGTGTATGTGTGTCAAAGTCAACAATCAAGAGAAGACTTCACCAGAGTGAATACAGAGGGTTCACCACAAGATGTAAACCATTGGTGAGCCTCAAAAACAGGAAGGCCAGATTAGAGTTTGCCAAACAACATCTAAAAAAGCCTTCACAGTTCTGGAACAACATCCTATGGACAGATAAGACCAAGATCAACTTGTACCAGAGTGATGGGAAGAGAAGAGTATGGAGAAGGAAAGGAACTGTTCATGATCCAAAGCATACCACCTCATCAGTGAAGCATGGTGGTGGTATTGTCATTGCGTGGGCGTGTATGGCTGCTAATGGAACTGATTCTCTTGTATTTATTGATGATGTGACAAAGGCAGCAGAATGAATTCTGAAGAGTTTCGGGCAATATTATCTGATCATATTCAGCCAAATGCTTCAGAACTCATTGGACGGCGCTTCACAGTGAAGATATACAATGACCCGAAGCATACTGCGAAAGCAACCAAAGAGGGAGAGGGAAAGAAGTGGAATGTTATGCAATGGCCAAGTCAATCACCTGACCTGAATCTGATTGAGCATGCATTTCACTTGCTGAAGACAAAACTGAAGGGAAAATGCCCCAAGAACAAGCAGGAACTGAAGACAGCTGCAGTAGAGGCCTGGCAGAGCATCACCAGGGATAAAACACAGTGTCTGGTGATGTCTATGCATTCCAGACTTCAGGCTGTAATTGACTGCAAAGGATTTGCAACAAAGTATTAAAAAATTGGTTTGATTTATGATTGTTAATCTGTCCCGTTACTTTTGGTCCCTTAAAAAGTGGGAGGCACATATACAAACTGTTGTCATTCCTACACCGTTCACCTGATTTGGATGTAAATACCCTCAAATTAAAGCTGAAAGTCTGCAGTTAAAGCACATCTTGTTTGTTTCATTTCAAATCCATTGTGGTGGTATATAGAGCCAAAAAGATTAGAATTGTGTCGATGTCCCAATATTTATAGACCTGACTGTATATAGGGTCTGAGCTTAAAAGTACAATTTCAGTCTTTGCAGATGACACCAAGCTATGCTGTGGAATAACGTCCTTACAGAATGTTTCCAACTTACAAGCTGACCTCAATGCACTGTTATATTGGGCGACTATGTGGCAAATGAGGTTTAATGTTGATAAATGTAAAGTTATGCACTTGGGGGCTAAGAATATGCATGCATCATATATACTAGGGAGTGTACAACTGGGGGAATCAATGATGAAAAGGATCTGGGTGTTTTGGTGGATCATAAGCTTAATAATAGCATGCAATGCCAAGCGGTTTACAAAGCGAGAAAAGTCCTTTCTTGTATTAAGAGAGGTATAGACTCCAGAGAGAAAGATATTAAGATAAAGATCATTTTTGCCCCTGTACAAATCATTAGTAAGACCTTATCTGGATTATGCAGTTCAGTTTTGGGCATCCGTTCACAAAAAGGATATTGGGGAACTGGAGAAGGTGCAGAGAAGGGCAACCAAACTGATAAGAGGCATGGAGGAGCTCAGCTATGAGAAAAGATTAGAGGAACTGAATTTATTCTCCCTAGGGAATAGTGGATTAAGAGAGGATATGATCAACATGTATAAATAAATAAGGGGCCCATATAGTGAACTTGGTGTTGAGTTATTCAGTTTAAGGTCATCACAGAGGACAAAGGGGCACTCTTTATGTCTAGAGGAAATGAGATATAATCTCCAAATATGGAGAGGTTTCTTCACAGTAAGAGCTGTGAAAATGTGAAATAGACTCCCTTAAGAGCTGGTTCTGTCCAACTCAGTAGATTGATTTAAAAAAGGTCTGCATTCTTTCCTAAATGTACATAATATAACTGGATACCAACATTTATAGGTAAAAGTTGATCCAGGGAATATCCAATTGCCTCTTGGGGGATCAGGAAGGAATTTTTTTTCCTGCCGGAGCATTTGCTGTTTTTTTTTTTTTGCCTTCCTCTGGATCAGCTGTGGGTATAGGATTGTGTAATAGGATTGTATAATGTTTTTCCCCTTTTAAGTTGAACTAGATGGACATGTGTCTTTTTTCAACCAGACTAACAATGTAACTATGTAGCTAAAGCAAAGGGACGTATAGTACATATGAAGGGGATCATGTGTGGTCTTTGAGCTTGTTAGTACAACTACAGACATATTGCACAAAAACATATTTCATAACTGTGTATTAACTTGATTAAAATATAAAAAGTGTGAGCAGAAGGGTCATATAAAACATGTTTTTGATTATAGGTAATTTAACCACTTCAATACTGGGCACTTTCACCCCCTTCCTGCCCAGACCAATTTTCAGCTTTCAGTGCTCTCACACTTTGAATGGCAATGCAATGCTGTACCCAAATTAAATTGTTATTTTTTCACACAAACATAGCTTTCTTTTGGTGGTATTTAATCACTGCTGAGTTTTTTTATTTTTTACTAAAAAAAGAAAAACAGACAGAAAAGTTTGAAAATGTTGTTGTAACTAAGTAATTTTTCTCCTTCACTGATGTGCACTGATGAGGCAGCACTGATAGGCACTAATAGGCTGCACTAATGGGCACTTTCTTTTGGTGGTATTTAATCACTGCTGAATTTTTTATTTTTTACTAAAAAAAGAAAAACAGACAGAAAAGTTAGAAAATTTTATAACTAAGTAATTTTTCTCCTTCACTGATGTGCGCTGATGAGGTGGCACTGATAGGCTGCATTGATGGGCACTGATGAGGTGGCACTTATGGGCACTGATGAGGAGGCACTAATATGCCGCACTAATAGGTGGCACTGATATGCGGCACTGATGAGCACTGATAGGTGGCACTGATAGGCGGCACTGATGGGAACTGACGGGGACTGACAGATGGCACTGATGGGCACTGACAGGCGGCACTGATGAGCACTGACGAATGGAATTTATGGGCACTGACAGATGACACTGATGGGCACTGACAGATGACACTGATAGGCACTGATGGGCAGCACAGATGAGCAGGCACTGATGGGCACTGACTGGCATATCCAATGATGTCACTGATGGGCATTGATTGGGCACTTTTTGGGCACTATTGTAGTTTACTGTTGTAGCAGGATTTCCAGGCATTGGGCCTGATGTGAGTCTGCCATGGTTACCAGAAACGCCAGCAGCCCCTTTAAGCTGAATACCCAAGCGTGAGATTTGAGTCACAGACCAGTCCGGCATCTTTGGTTTGTTTTGTTTATTTTATTTTCGGGATGGGAGAAGAAAAGGAGTGGGATACTCCTCTGGCTCAACTAGGTACAAATGGGACACTGTGAAGAGAAATGACTTTTGACGCAAGCTGGATGCCGACCAACGCTTGCTGGCGCTTGAAAAACACTGACTTGCTGTACTGTACTTGAACTTGACTTCTGACACTCTGGCTAGCTCAAAAGTCCCGAACACTGCTCCCTCCAGTCCTTCCTGACTGAGGTAGCCTCTGTATACTGCTTCTGCTGCTGCAACTCTCAACACTGTACACTGCACACTGCATGCTGTAAACTTTAACACTTCAGGGCCCAACCGCTGGCGCCCCCTCTGTACTTCAGGGTCCTCTCACTAGGCACCCCCTTTACACTTCAGGGTCCACACACTGGCACCCTCTTTACTCTTCAGGTCCTCTCACTAGGCACCCTCTTTACTCTTCAGGGTCAACACTGGCACTCTCTTTACTCTTCAGGGTCAACACTGGCACCCCCTTTACACTTGCTCCTCCATCGGGTAGCTAGCTCCTGGATCCCTATGACCTTCACTGGAGTGGTCCCTTCCCTCTAGACAGGGGCAGTTTGCATTACTCACAAACTGGGAATGCTTTCCTGAAACTGGACCCCTCTCAGCTCCGCTGGTCCTCGGCACACCGGATCCTCTCCGCAGCTCAGCTCAGCCTTCTGTCCCCTCTCACTAGGCAAGCCGCTTGGGACACCCGATTCCTCTGACAGGAGAGACAGCCGCACTCTCCCTCCTGGGACTCTGCTTCCCACCAAAGACTCTGCGTCATGTATTCCCCTCAAACTTATACCCACTCCCAGAATGCTGTGCGGCCGAATCTGCCATTCTGGGGTAGATTATACAGGCCTGAGTGTGCCATTGGCTGGGTTTCCTCCAATGCCCAATGAGAACCCTCTCATGGAGCACAGTGGGGAGACTCCCCAATCTCAACAGCCACACCTGGGAGACATGACAGCCCAGCTGAAAATCATGGCCCTGCTGATAAGCAGACAAGGCCCACTATACTTTACCTAGCACCTACCTTGTAGGGTGCTACACTGTAATCAGGGAAAGGGGGAAGAGACCAGCACTACCTCAGTGTAGATTTAAAAGATTGGTTTATTGCATAAAACAATTAAAAACTCACAAGATGCATCCATCTTGTGAGTTGTTAGTTTTTTTATGCAATAAACCAAGCTTTTAAATCTACACTGAGGTGGTGCTGCTGTCTTCCCCCTTTCCCTTGTTTGTTTTGCTACAGAGTTCCATCTAGCTCTGTTCGGAGCCGGCAGCCACCTCGCTCATCCATAGACTTTTTACTCAAGACTGTCGCTTATAAACTTTGTTCACCATCAGAAGTGACTATGAGCCCTTAATCGTCATTCATCAATTGTACTACTTGTCTTACAAGCACTGGTCAATGTTTTTGTTTTACTGTAATCAGGGCACTGATGATCAGTGTCCTGATTACCTGTCCTAAATCCCCATTTGAGGAGGAGCCACTGATCGGCTCTCCTCGCCACACACTCTGACAGTGTGAGGCGAGGAGAGCCAGAAAAAGGCACGTCCTCATTTACATGTGACCGGCTGTGATTGAACACAGCCAATCACATGGGTAAAGAGCCAGGTCATTGGCTCTTTACCAAGATTGGGGTCGCGCCATGTCCTAGAAACATGGCATGGCCATAATCGATGTGCTTCGTGCCTGTTCTGGGGCACCATCATGTGACGTCGTCCCAGAACGAGAGCCGCACCACTCCGCCGTCATTTGACGGTGGGCGGACGGCAAGTGGTTAAAGGGTAACTCCACTTTCGTGGGGGAAAAAAAATAGTAAATAAAGAAAAACCAATATAGCGTATACAATTGCGAAAAAAATCATATTGTAGTTGAATGTTATTAAAAATTACCTTTCCTTTTCAATCTGCAGCCACTGTAATTTTCTGAAAATGCAATGCAATATGGCTACCTGGAGCTGTTCGGTACACAGAATGTATACTGACCACACCCCAGAAACACCATTTCCTGCTGGTGTGATTGGTTCACCAATTTTCCCAGAAGTCTACACTAAGATACAAGTCAGATTTCTGGCATCCCCTGCAACAAAAATGTAATTTCTGTTGAGATACTCCCAAATAGGAACACGTCTGAAGGGCTGCAGGTCCAGCAGTTTTTTTTATCATTAGAGCTCTGAGCTTGCACAGCTGATTGATAATTATGAAACCACTACCATTAGACCCACTCAGCACAGAGGCACAGAGGAACAAACAATGATTTCTTCAGAATAACAAAAGGTAGGAATCTGCAACAAAGTTTGTTAAAATCCCTGCAATATACATACCGTATATACTCGAGTATAAGCCGACCCAAGTATAAGCCGAGGCCCCTACTTTTACCACAAAAAGATGGGAAAATCATTGACTCGAGTATAAGCCTAGGGTGAGAATGCAGGGCGGCGGGCTTGAGAATGCAGGGTGACTGGCATGGTGCAGGAGAATGCAGGGTACTGGCATGGTGCAGGAGAATGCAGGGTACTGGCATGGTGCAGGAGAATGCAGGGTACTGGCATGGTACAGGAGAATGCAGGGTACTGGCATGGTACAGGAGAATGCAGGGTACTGGCTTGGTGCAGGAGAATGCAGGGTACTGGCATGGTACAGGAGAATGCAGGGTACTGGCATGGTACAGTAGAATGCAGGGTACTGGCATGGTGCAGGAGAATGCAGGGTACTGGCATGGTACAGGAGAATGCAGGGTACTGGCATGGTACAAGAGGATCCGGGGTTGTGGGCATACTACAGGAGATGCAGTGCTGTGGGCATGGTCCAGGTGGACCATGCCCGCAGCACTGCATCCCTTGTAGTGTGCCCGCAGCCCTGCATAATGGCAGGTAGTGAAGCTGTTTCACTTACCTGTTCCAGAGGCGCCTTCATTTTAAAAATGGCGCCGCCCGGCGCCGACACGTCATTGCGCACGCGCCGCCGCCGCTCGTATACTTTCGGCTATTCCCGGCCTCTCCTGAGCGGTGCCGCCGCTCGGGAGATGCCGGGAATAGCCGAAATTACACGAGCGGAAGCGGCGCATGCGCGGTGACATGTATGCGACGGGCGGCGCCATTTTTAAAGCTTAAGCCCGTCGGAGCGGTCAGGGAATTTTTTTTTTTTTTCCTTGACTCGAGTATAAGCCGAGGGGGACGTTTTCAGCACAAAAAAATGTGCTAAAAAACTCGGCTTATACTCGAGTATATACGGTAGATCACCCAGAGGGGAATGTTTTTTTTCTCAACAAACTTGGATTTATGCTTTAAGGACCAGTGCCATGTGTTCTCATTTTTAACCAAATATGCGCAATGCTATAACAGGTATTTAACCTTAAAAAAGATTGATCAGCAATCTACTTTACAGACTGTATTCTCAAAGCAGCCTATTCATACCTCAAAGCAGGTGGTGCATGAGTAGGGTCACTAAGCAATCCATTCCAGATGCTCTCAAGTTTTTGAGAGCAACCTTTACAGGTGTAAGTTAGACTTTGTAAATGTAGAACACAATTAAACTTTCCTGTCCAAAGGCTTGTTGTGAGGGGTTGGGAGATAGCCAGTGTTGTGCAAAAGTTTTTTTGACTAAGGCTGGCCATACACTATACAATTTTCTTATTCAATTTCCTTTAGATTTACCTTAAACTATGTAGTGCAAGGGCCTGTCTGATAACATACAAATTGAAAGTGTTTAGGTTTGACCCTATATCACATGGTTTTGGTAAATCTAAAGCAAAGTTGAACAAGAAAATTGTATTGTGTATGGCCAGCCTTAGTATAGGGGCCTAGGTACTGCTGTTTTCAGGTGGGGGTCTTTAACCACTTAAGCCCCGGAAGATTTTACCCCCTTCCTGACCAGGGGGTATTTTGCGATTCGGCACTGCGTGACTTTAACGAACAATTGCGCGGTCATGCGACGCTGTACCTTAACGAATTTGACGTCCTTTTTTAACACAAATAGAGCTTTCTTTTGGTGGTATTTGATCACCAGTGCGATTTTTGATCATGCGCTATAATCAAAAAAAGAGCGACAATTTTGCAAAAATAACAATATTTTTCACATTTTTTTATATGAAATCCCCCCCCCCCCCCCCCCAAAAAAAAAAAAATGTAAAAATCTAAATTTTTTAACATTTTTGTCCAAATTGTTTTCTGCTACCTATGTTTGGTAAAAAAAAATCACAATAAGCGTATTTTGATTGGTTTGCGCAAAAGTTATTGCGTTTACTAACTAAGGGAAAGATTTTTGTCATTTTTGTTGTTTTTTTTTTTTAACGAGTAATGGCGGCGATCTGCGATTTTTTTTTGTGGGACTGTGACATTGCGGCAGACAGATGGGACCCTTGACTGACATTTTGGACACTTTTGGGGGTACCAGTGACATTACTACAGTAATCAGTGCTATACATATGCACTGTTACTGTAAAAATTACACTGGGAGGGAAGGGGTTAATTTTATTGGAGAGGGAGGGGTTAAGTGTTTCTAACTGTCATTGGATGTGGCTGTGTGTGTAACAGCACAGATCAATGGTCCTACATAGCAGGACCAAGTGATCTGTGCTTTTATACAGGGGAGAATGACAGGCGGCTCTGTTTACATTAGCCGCCTGCCTTTCTCCCTCTCTACCCGACGATTGCGAGTGACCGGCGGACATTGGGTCCGCCGGTCACACGCGCGGGCTTCGTAGTGAACGAGCGGGGGGGGGAGCGCGCCTCCGGGGGCGGGAGCGCGCCTCCGGCGGCGCGCGCTCGCCCCCTATTGACTCCCAGGCTAGTGACGTGTCGGTACGTCACTTTGCCTGGGAGGGGCTGACCGCCACCGTATATATATTTTTATTCAATGGAGCAATGAAGATGAAAAGTTTGGTTGATATTATCAAACACTTCTTGCCAGTAGTGACTCAGCTTTGTGCACATACAGAGCATATGGATACCCCTGCCCTGAAGTGTACCCAGAGTATAACAATGTGTTTCTGCAGGAAAAGCAATTTCAATTTTTTAATGGGGTCCAAAATACTCTAACAGAGAGGTGTAAGTTTCAGGGAGGGGGAAACCCTTCAACTCACTGCTCATCTGTAAGTGGTCCCAGGTCTTGTATTCATTTTTTACTTGATGTTAACCGGTTGCCGACCGCCGCACGACTATATACTGCGGCGGTCAGCCCCGGCCAGGCAGAGTGACGTAGCGGTACGTCACTAGCCTTCGCCGCTCTGGTGCGCGCACGCGCGCACCCGTGGTCCCGCCGATGACTCGATTGGGGTCAGAACCGATCAGTCATCAGGTCCAGGCCAATCATTTTTGGTATGGACCTGTTGATCGGTCCTGCCCAATCAGATCATCCTCTAAGCCTGTGAAATGTAAACACAGGCTTAGAGGAGATGTGCCCTCCCCTCACAATGGTCTTTTTGGATCCAGCGTGAGAGGAGAGCACATCTAATTGTAAGTACAGCACAAAGCACCTACATACACACTTAGATAGGCACATTTCACCCCCGATCGCCCCCCCCCCCCCGATTAACCCCTACAGCACCTGACACAACACACACTATATACAGCATATAGCATTTACCTATATACCTGTATAAGTGTGATTTGTGAACAGGTGTAGCACTTGCGACCCCCCCTTTTCCACTCAAATTACCCCCCACCCCCCCTAATAAAGATTTAACCCACTGATCCCCCCTGAACCCCCCCTGATCACCGCCGTTAACCCCTACACCCTCTGTCACATCAGCACTAATACAAACGCAATATACGGTGTTATTGTATTTTTGTATTAGTGTCATTGTGATCAGAATTAGCGCAGGCGACTAAGTTTCTGTCCCAAGAAGGTTTAGGGTCCCCGCCACCCGCCCAATAAAGATTTAAGCCCCTGACCCCCCCCCCTGATCACCCCTACACCCTCTGCCATAACACACACCGTATACAGTATATAGCATTTTGCTATATACCCGTATAAGTGTGATTTGTGGTCAGGTCTAGCGCTTGCGACCCCCCTTTTTCCACTTGAATTACCCGCCACCCCCCCTAATAAAGATTTGAGCCCCTGATCTCCCCTGACCCCCCCCTGATCACCGCTAGTTAACCCCTACACCCTCTGTCACATCAGCACTAATACAAACGTAATATACAGTGTTTTTGTATTAGTGTGATTGTGATCAGAATTAGCGCAGGCGACTAAGTTTGTGTCCCAAGGAGGTTTAGGGTCCCCGCCACCCGCCCAATAAAGATTTAATCCCCTGATCCCCCCTACACCCCCTGCCACAACGCACACTGTATACAGTATATAGCATTTTCTATATACCCGTATAAGTGTGACTTGTGACCAGGTTTAGCGCTTGCCACCGTTCCTTTTATCCTTAGGATACCCGCCAGCCCCTTCCAATAAAGATTTAAACCCCTGATCCCCCCCTGATCACATCCCGTTAACCCCTACACCCTCTGTCACATTAGCACTAATACACACATAATATACTGTTTTTACTGTATTTTGTATTGGTGTCATTGTGACTTGAGGTTGCGCTAGCTAGCTAGTTTCTTTCCCCCCCCCCCAGATCCCCGGCGCATAGTTTAGAAATAACCCCTTGATTACCACACACGCACGCACATACACTTCCATTTCTAGTATAGTGTTTGAACAGATCAATATCTGATCTGATCAGAGCTATACTAGCGCCCCCATAGTTTAGGGTTCCCAAAACGCGGTGTTTGCACGATCAGCACTGATTCCGGCCAGCACCTGCGTTTAACCCTTTCACCCAGGTAAGTGTAGTAATCAACAGATTACTGTCACTTACAAAAAAACACAAGACACAAAACCGCTGTGTTAGCAGAGTCAGGCCTGATCCCTGCTAGCATTAGCAGTTTTTTTGGTAGCGCTTGAAATAGTCTTCGACAACCAGGTGCTTTTATTACCTGTGAGTCGCATCACTGTACGGGTAAATTTAGTTACCAAAATGTCTAAACGTTCGTACAGTGATGAAGCTATATACAGTATAATGACCATGTCAGGTGAGAGCGATGGGGAAGCCTCACCGGCAGAATCAGGGTCAGTATACGAACCAGATGACAGCAGCGGCTCCCTGACAGATAGCTCCGACGACAGATGGGTCCCTGTTAGACCCAGGCGTACCCGACCCCATTCTGGAGTTGTTGAGATGCAGGAATCGCAGGGTGCTCGTATGGAGCAGAGTGTGGTTACTAGTGCCGCTCATTTTTCTGGCAACCTGGCAAGCGCCAGCGGCCTAGTACACCCTGGACCTAGTACAACCAGCACTGCAGTAACACCTGGAGACGTGGCGAGTCCCCTAAGTGCAGTTGAAGCTGGTGCGGTGGCTAGCACAAGTAGTGGCCCGCAGCCACCGCGTATTCGAAGACAGGCCCGTAGAGCCCATAGTGCCCTCCCTGATGCGCTGGCATATCCCAATTGGCAACACACTGATTCTACAGCGCCAGTACTTCCCCCATTCACTGCCCAACCTGGAATCCACGTGGAGACAGCTGGTTTTACGCCCCTGAACTTTTTTGAGCTGTTCTTCACGGAAGATCTTTTCAGATCTATTGTGGATCAATCAAATTTATATGCTCAACAATTTATCGCCGCCAACCCAAATTCGCACCTTGCCAGACGATTCGGCTGGAATCCTATAACGGTTTCCGAATTTAAAATCTTTCTGGGCCTTTCCCTCCACATGGGCATAACTAAACAAAGTGAATTGTGGCTATATTGGTCCACTAGCCCAGCTCACCATATGCGCATGTACTCTGCCTCCATGTCCAGGGGGAGATACGAGCAAATTCTGCGATTTATGCATTTCAGCGACAATTAAATCTGTCGTCCTCGGGGAGACCCTGCATACGATCGGCTCCACAAAATTCGGCCCCTCATAGACCACTTCAATCAGCGGTTTGCAGCCTTGTTTACCCCCGAACAAGTTGTCTGCATTGACGAGTCCCTGATTAAATTTACTGGCCGTCTTGCTATCAAACAGTACCTCCCCAGCAAGCGTGCCAGATACGGGGTCAAGTTGTATAAGCTCTGTGACAGGGCCACAGGCTATACAGTTAATTTCCGTGTCTATGAGGGAAAAGATAGCACTGTGGAGCCCCCGAACTGCCCAGACTACATAGGGAGCAGCGGTAAGATTGTTTGGGACTTGGTGTCACCCTTATCCGGAAAGGGGTACCATTTGTACGTGGACAATTTTTACACAAGCGTGCCACTATTTAGTCACCTGCTTGATTTACAAATTGGCGCATGTGGCACCGTGCGACCTAATCGCCAGGGCTTCCCCCAACGGCTTGTAAATTCCCGTCTTAGTCGGGGGGCGAGAGCCTGCTTGAAAACGGACAAATTGCTTGCGGTGAAGTGGAAGGATACACGGGATGTTTATGTTCTGTCCTCCCTTCACGCAGACACGACAGTCCAAATCCCTACGGCAACTGGCGTTATGGAGAAACCCCTCTGTGTCCACGAATATAACCTTAACATGGGAGGGGTGGACCTTAACGACCAGCTTTTGGCGCCGTATTTAGTTGCCCGTAAAGCCAGACGCTGGTACAAAAAAGTGTCTGTTTACCTTTTCCAATTGGCTATGCTGAACGCCTTTGTCCTATACAGGGCGTCAGGACGAACTGGACCCTTCCGGGAATTCCAGGAAGCGGTCATCCTTGCCTACCTGTACCCAGGAGGCATGCCTGCCCAACTTCCCCTTCCAGATGCAGTGAGCCGGCTGCATGAGAGGCATTTTCCTTATGCCCTCCCGAGTACCCCTACCCAAATACGACCCCAAAGACGATGTCGTGTCTGTAGCAGGCGCGGATTAAGGCGTGACACCCGTTATTATTGTCCCAAATGTCCTGACCAACCTGGTCTCTGCATCGGGGAATGTTTTGAGCGCTACCATACACTAGTGGAGTATTAGTGTAGGGTACAGCACGACACAGTGTAGGGCACACAAACACAGGGTCTCGAAGGATGTTGGATGTCCATCGACATTTTGAGAGACCCAAGCTGGAAGAGAAGATCGCAGAAGATCGCAGTCCCTCCCAAATCAAGAAATAAAGGAACAGTTAGAAAGAAAAATAAAAGGATCCAAAAACTGTTGTTGTGTCAGTAATTTTATATGTCCTTCTACTCTTCTTACTGTACTTTTAAATGTCCTTTGTTTGTTTTTTCATTCTTTTGTGACCTGTTTCTCTTGCAGGTACTCGTCGGCTACCACGCATTGATTTTATATATTCTGACACAAACAGCGTTTGCGCTCAGCATATATGGATACCTTTGCTGATAGCAGCTGTGGTGATTTTCTGATTTCAGCACTGCAGTTAAAATCTTATTTTGGTATACGTGGATAGTGCCGTGTATACCCATCATTAAATTCAGTGGGTGGTTGTTTGGGCGGTTAATGATGAGAATCCAAAAACTTTTATTGTGTCAGTCATTTTATATGTCCTACTCTTCCTAATGTACTTTTTTAATGTACTTTGTTTGTTTTTTCATTCTTTTGTGACCTGTTTCTCTTGCAGGTACTCGTCGGCTACCACGCATTGATTTTATATATTCTGACACAAACAGCGTCCATGTCCATGCTGATAGCAGCTGTGGTGATTTTCTGATTTCAGCACTGCAGTTAAAATCTTATTTTGGTATACGTGGATAGTGCCGTGTATACCCATCATTAAATTCAGTGGGTGGTTGTTTGGGCGGTTAATGATGAGTAATACTACACATTATTCCTGTGCTAATTTCTGATAGGTTCTCTTTTTTTCCGTTCAGCCCACAGGCTGCATGAAAAAAAAAAAAACCTATATGCCAAACAAGGACCAGCAATGTACTGGTACGTTGCTGGACTTTGAGTGGTTGTACCAGGATGATGCCTGCAGATTTAGGCATCATCTTGGTATCGTTTTTTACAGCCAGCGGTCGGCTAACATGTAAAAGCAATCCTAGCAGGTAATTGGCCGCTAGACTGCTTTTACATGCAGTGGGAGGGGCCTCCCCCCCACCGCCGCCTTCCGCAGCCTTCCGTGGTTTTTCTCGGGCTCTCCTGTCCCACCGGTTAACCCGAGAGTGCAGCCGGTGGTTCAGTTATCTAACCATAGAGCTAATTGAAGATTAGAATGGCTCCAATCATCTCTATGGCCTAAGATGCCGGAGGCTACGAGCATTTCATGACTTCTTTTTCGCCAGAAATAAACAGGGCCATTGGGAAATTGGGAAAGTATTTTATCACACCAATTTTGGCGTGGTCAGATGCGTTAAGGTCAGAGGAGAGATCTAGAGTATAAAAGACCCCAATTTTTTTTAAAAAAGAGTACCTGTCACTACCGATTGCTATCATAGGGGATATCTAAATTCACTGTGATAACAATAAAAATGATTTAAAAAAAAAAAATTAAAGGAAAGGTGTCAAAATAATATAAAAAAAGCAAAAAAAAAAAAAAAAAAAAAAAAAATCGAGCCCCCCCCTTCCCCCCGTGTTTGCGCGCAATGGCACACGCAAGCGTTGGTCTAGTGTCATATGTAAACCGCAATTTCAGTATGCATGTGAGGTATCGTCGCGATCGCCAGATCGAGTGCAGTAATTCTTGCAGTAGACCTCCTCTGTAAGTCTAAAGTGGTAACCTGTAGAGACTTTTAAAGGTTTTTAAAAATGTACGTACGTTGTTGCCGCTGCGCAGGCATGCGCAATTTTTAATGCATGTCATGTCAGGTGTCTATGAACTCGGCATAAGATCATCTTTTAAATTTTACCAAATTGGAATTATATAGTGTATTTGTGCAATAAATTTAAAAAAAAATGTATTTTTTTCGCAAAAATTGCGTTTGGAAAATCTGTGCGCAAATACCGTGTGACAAAAAAATTTGCAACATCCACCATTTTATTCTATAGGGCCTCTGCTTTAAAGAAATATATAATGTTTGGGGGTTCAAAGTAATTTTCTAGTAAAAAAAAAATATTTTTTCATGTAAACAAAAAGGCACAGAAAAGGCTTGGTTTTCAAGTGGTTAGAAGAGTGGGTGATGTGTGGCTAAGATTGAGCATAAAATGCCGGGACTGTTCAAACACCCCCCAAATGACCCCTTTTTGAAAAGTAGACACCCAAAGCTATTTGCTGAGAGGCATGGTGAGTCCATGGAATATTTTATATTTTGCTACAAGTGTCGGGAAAATTATTATTTCTTTTTTTTTTTTGTTGTTTTTTTACAGAAAGTTGTCACTAAATGATATATTGCTCACACATGCCAAGTGTATATGTGAAATGACACCCCAAAATACATTCTGCTGCTTCTCCTGAGTACAGGGATACCCCATGTGTGAGACTTTTTGGCAGCCTAGCTGTGTACGCGCCCCCGACAACCAGTCCACATCTTCAGGTTTTCTAATGGCGTAAATTGCTGATTTTACCCCTGACTACCTGTCACAGTTTCAGAGGCCCTGAAATTTCAAGATAGCACAAAACCCCCCCAAATGACCCCATTTTGCAAAGTAGACACTCCAAGCTATTGGCTGAGAAGCATGGTGAGTCCATGGAATAGTTTATATTTTGCCACAAGTTTCGGGAAAATAATTGTTTTTTTTTTTTTTTTACACAAAGTTGTCAGTAAATGATATATTGCTCACACATGCCATGGGTATATGTGAAATGACACCCCAAAATACATTCTGCTGCTTCTCCTGAGTACAGGGATACCCCATGTGTGAGACTTTTTGCCAGTCTAGCCGCGTACAGGACCCGGAAAACCAATCTGCACCTTCTGGCTTTCTAAGGGCGTAAATTGTTGATCTCGCTCCTTACTACCTATCACACTTTTGAAGTCCATAAAAGGCCAAGATGGCACAAAACCCCCCCAAATGACCCCATTTTGCAAAGTAGACACTCCAATCTATTTGCTGAGAGGCATGGTGAGTATTTTGCAGCTCTCATTTTTTTTGGAAAATGAAGAAAAAACAGGAAAATGCATTTTTTTTCCTCTTTTTTCAAATTCCAAAACTTTGTGACAAAAAGTGAGATCTGAAAAACACTCAACATGCCTCTCTGCAAATAGCTCAGGGTGTCTACTTTCCAAAATGGGGTCATTTGGGGGGATTTTGTGCTATCTTGGAATTTTAGGGCCTCCAAACTGTGATAGGTAGTCAGGAGTGAAATCAACAATTTACGCCCTTGGAAAGCCTGAAAGTGGAGGTTGGTTTTCGGGGACCTGTACTCGGCTAGACTGCAAAAAAGTCTCACACATGGGGTATCCCTGTACTCAGGAGAAGCAGCAGAATGTATTTTGGGGTGTCATTTCACATATACCCATGATATGTGTGAGCAATATATCATTTAGTGACAACTTTCTGTAAAAAAAAAAAAATATATATATATATATATATTTCCCGGAACTTGTGGCAAAATATAAAATATTCCATGGACTCACCATGCCTCTCATCAAACAGCTTGGGGTGTCTACTTTCCAAAATGGGGTCATTTGGGGGGGGGGTTTTGTGCTGTCATGGAATTTTAGGGCCTCCGAAACTGTGATAGGTAGTCAGGAGTGAAATCAACAATTTACGCCCTTGGAAAGCCTGAAAGTGGAGGTTGGATTTCGGGGTCCTGTACTCGGCTAGACTGCAAAAAAGTCTCACACATGGGGTATCCCTGTACTCAGGAGAAGCAGCAGAATGTATTTTGGGGTGTCATTTCACATATACCCATGATATGTGTGAGCAATATATCATTTACTGACAGCTTTGTGTAAAAAAAAAATATATATATATATATATATATATATATATATATTTCCCGGAACTTGTGGCAAAATATAAAATATTCCATGGACTCACCATGCCTCTCAGCAAATAGCTTGGGGTGTCTACTTTCCAAAATGGGGTCATTTGGGGGGGTTTTGTGCTATCTTGGAATTTTAGGGCCTCCGAAACTGCGACAGGTAGTGCAGAGGTGACATGAACAATTTACGCCATTAGAAAACCTGAGAGTGTTGATTGGTTTTCGCGGTCCTGTACACAGCTAGGCTCCCAAAAAGTCTCACACATGGGGCATCCCCATACTCAGGAGAAGCGGCAGAATGTATTTTGGGGTGTCATTCCACATATACCCATGTCATGTGTGAGAAATTTATCTTTTAGTGACAACATTTTTCAAACACCTGTGACAAAAAAATAAAATATTCAATGAGCTCAACATGCCTCTCAGAACATTCCTTAGGATGTCTACTTTCCAAAAAGTGGTAGTTTGAGGGGGTTTTGTACTGCCCCGCCATTTTAGCACTTCATGAAATGAGATAGGCAGTCAGAAATTAAAGCTTCGTAAATTTCAGTATTTACACCATAGTTTGTAGACGCTATAACTTTTGCGCAAACCAATAAAAATACGCTTGGATATTTTTTAAAAGACAAAGTTGAAAATGTCATTTTTTTGCAAAATTTTCGCTCTTTTTTTATTAATATCGCAAAAAATAAAAAGCGCAGGGGTGATCAAATACCACCAAAAGAAAGCTCTGTTTGTGGGAAAAAAAGGACGTAAATTTCGTTTAGGTACAGCATTGTATGACCGCGCAATTATCAGTTAAAGTCACGAAGTGCCAAGTTGAAAAAAGGGGTCTGGTCCTTTAGCAGCCAAATCCTCCGGGGCTTAAGTGGTTAAATGACTCTGGAACCTGGCAGATAAAGAGTTATACATTTTGGAAAATAATCCCTCTGACAAGGAGAACAATATAACATTAATACAGCGCAATCATATATAAACTTTGTACACCCAAAGTTGCTACACATGTAAAATAATTATATGGCGTGAATAAACATGAATACATATTTACTAAATCACACACAAAAACTGAAAGTGAAATCAGCATACAAATTACAATGTATCTATCTTAAAGTCACTGTCAAGTAAAGTTCAAAGATAATAAAATCCTCCAGTGATAATCAATCAGTCCAATAACAAACAGGTAATCCTGCCACCTCTGTGTAAGGTAATGAACTCAGGAACAGGTGTTCACACAATCCACCACCAGTAACTACCAGCAGCTCACCTCCAACTTTGACTCCTGATTCACCAGGGAGTGAAAGTACGCTCTTCCCCCTTGGGGATAACAAGGCTCTGTGTAGATAAATGGATGTCCCTGGATGTATTAGGATCCCCCTAATTTCTCACACTTAACAGTCAGCCATAGGAAAACAAAAACAGCATATAGTGCTCTCTGTAAAAACGTGTTTACTATGACAAAGATATAAAATGATGAGCACACTCACATTGTACAGCACTAAGCCATGCTAGCTGTAATAGGCTCATAGTGATATTCCTCCAGCTTACAGCCGGTAATGGTAATTCGGTAATGGTCTTGGGTGAAAGTCAAATTCCAGCTCCTGCCTCCAGACGCGCTGCGTCTTCGAAAAGACTTCTTCAGTGGGGTGGCAGAATACTTTCAGCAATCAATTTGCACTGTTTTCTTTTCTTTTGTATATACACAACATATTTGGTTTATTTTGTTGGGATTGTGCTGATTGAGACACATTACATTATGAGTGAATTCAGTTCCGTTTTCTGTAATATAAGGTCAGTGAACTTTTGTTGGTTATTAATAGCATGGTGTAATTGAAGATATCTAAAAAACATAGATCCTGGAAAATTTAGTCTGACATTGCTGGATGAATTTTAATATATTTGCATGATTTATCTGTCATAGACAAGTAATATCATAGTTTTCCACAAATCTGATCCTTCCTGATCTATCAATTCAGTTTAAAATATTTTGTCCCATTAATTGTGTCCATTATCTTCGTTTAAAGTGCTGGATTTTTTGGATAGTATAGATAGTTCTCCAAAGCTATGCCCCTTTACATACACAAAGGAATTATAAAAAGTGTTTTGCAGCAAGATACCAGGCAGCATCCTGTTAGCCTTAGCTGGTCAGGCTAAAAAAAACAAAAGTCCATCTAGTTTGACCAATAGGAAAAGGAAAAGCAGAATAAATAAATAGAAAACCTGCATATACTGTACAGAATCATTTACCCACAGATAATCCAGAGGAGAGCAAAAAGGCAATAAAGTATGACCCATTTTGCTCCAGCAGGAGAAATATGTTTTACTTTTTGATCCCCCAGAAGACAATCAAGTACTCCCTCAATCAATAGTTTTTGGTGTTATGACCTACATATAATATACATTTTAATATCCAGTTTTGTGCATTTAGGAATGCATCAGCCCTTTTTTAAAACGTCTACTGTTCTGGTCAGAACTTGTTCTTGAGAAAGTCTTTTTCACATTTTTAGAGCTCTTACTGTGAAGAAGCCCTCCATATAATGAGGTTAAACCTTTTTTCCCACAGTCATAAAGGGTGCCCTCTTGCCCTTTGTAATGGCCTTTGTAATGGCCCTAAATTGAATAACTCTACATAAAGTTTACTATATGGACCATGTTGACCATACCCCCCCCCCCTCCCTCATCTCCTCTTCTCAAAAGAGAATAAACTCAGTTCAGCTAATCTTTCCTCATAGCTGAGCTCCTCCATGCCTCTTATCAATTTGGTTGCCCTTCTCTGCACTTTCTCCAGTTCCCTGATATCCTTTTTGTGAACTGGTGCCAAAAACTGAACTGCATATTCCGGATGAGGTCTTACTAATGATTTGTACAGGGGCAAAATTATATCTCTCTCTCTCTGGAGTTTATTCTGCTTTTGATACAAGAAAATATTTTGCTAGCCTTAGAAACTAATTTCTAAAATCTATTAATGTGTTCTTGGCTTTTCAGTTATATCATATCATTATGTGTATAATGGTTTGTTTTTCATGAAGATCATTTTGTGCCTGAAGTGCATAGATGTACTTGCTGAGCTGCAGAGTGCCCTTGGACAATATTTTCAAAGCCTGGAAACTATGGGAAGGAAGTGATCTACAACCTCTTTATGTTGATTTTTCAATGACCTTGGCATACAGACACACTTGCACACCTTGCCTGATTCTCTCTGATGGTGGAAAGAAATAGTACACACATCCTGCATGTTTCGGGCTGTTGACACTAGGACAGGCAGGTGTCTTTTTAGCAGTGACAAATGTGTCACAAAGTCTTGTGTTCGTGCAGGATATCACGTTAATACATTCTTCAGACCTCACCAGGATCAGTCCTCTTTTGGTTCCCTCCCACAACAAACATGGGTTTAAAGATTGATATAGATGTTCAGATATAGCAGAGCTTAATAACCAAAGAATGCAACCTATCCAATTTTATTAATATTTTATTTTACTTAACCTTTTCAGAATCTTAGAAAACAGTGGTATTTCAAAGGTTATCTGTTTTTAATTTAATAATCACATGCATCTACCACAAGTTCAAATGGAACTATAGGTGTATAGCAAAAATGATTTTATATACATATATATATATATATACACATACAGTATCTCACAGAAGTGTGTACACCCCTCACATTTTTGTAAATATTTTATTTTATCTTTTCATGTGACAACACTGAAGAAATAACACTTTGCCACAATGTAAACAATGTAAATTAGTGAGTGTACAGCTTGTATAACAGTGTACATTTGCTGTCCCCTCATAATAACTCAACACACAGCCATTAATGTCTATACCGCTGGCAACAAAAGTGAGTACAGCCCTAAGTGAAAATGTCCAAAGTGAGCTCAATTAGCCATTTTCCCTCCCCGGTGTCATGTGACTCGTTAGCGTTACAAGGTCTCAGATGTGAATGGGGAGCAGGTGTGTTAAATTTGGTGTTATCACTCTCACTCTTACATACTGGTCACTGGAGGTTCAACATGGCACCTCATGGTAAAGAACTCTCTAAAGAAGAGCATGAGTCAGTCTTTGGAAACACAGAAACAGAAACTGCCCTCTCAGAGTCATTACCAGAGTTCAACTCAAGCTCGAGAGCCACTTCCAGGTCTAGCAAACGTGCAGACACAGAAGCCGACCTTGCAGCCAAGATAGAACAGGTAAAAGATGCGGGAGCAACATGCGGGAGCGGGAGCAACAAGCTAAGCTGAACAACCTGGAGGCAGAAATTACATTGCAGTTGGATGAGGAAAAGACAAGGCTACAACAGCTACAAGCAGAAAATGAAGTCAAGGTAGCTGCAGCAAGAGTGAAAGCCTACAACACCTATGATAGTCTATAAAATTGTGAACAGGAGACAGACCACAAGGTGCAATACCTCTGCCAAAATAATGACCCTCAAAACTCATTGAATCCAAAAGCTGTGCCATTTCAACCTTCAAATACACCACTTGTGGTGTCAAGACCACAAGAAGACGTTAGTCTAACTCCAGGACTTGCAAGTCTGCTCATATTCAAACATCCCCCTATACCTCAACCAACTGTATTTACAGGTGATCCTTCAAAGTTTGTAGATTGGAAGATATCCTTTATGGCGCTGATTGATCAGAAACAACTCCCTGTGTGTGTGAAAAAATGCTGTACTTGAAGAGATATCTCGGTGGTAAAACTCATAAGGCAGTGGAAGGTTTCTTCTATTGAAATTCAAAAGACACCTATCTAGGTGCTTGGGGAATCCTGCAGGACAGGTATGGAGGTCCAATCCTAGTGCAAAGATCTTTCAGAGAAAGGTTGACTAAATGGCGAAAGATCTCAGCAAACGACCCTGTAGCATTGTGGAGGCCATTCCTTATGTTAAAGGCCTTGCTAATCTAAATGATTGTGAAGAAAACCACAAGCTTCTCCAGAAACTGCCTGAATGTATCGTGCGCAGATGGAGTCGCAACATTATGGACGAGTTAGACAAGTCTCAAGAATACCAAACCTTTGCTCGTTGAGTTCCTGTAAAGGGAAGCCAAGATTACATTCAACCCTATTGCCTCCCCCTTCCTCCTCAGTACCAAGACTACAGATGAGAGAATTCCCAAGAGAGCCAAGGCGCTCAACACAAGCACTCAAATAAAGCCCTCCACCTCCAATGTTACAGAGATCTCAGCTTCAAGACCAAAACCACCTTGCCTAGTCTGCAAAGACGGAACACGTGGTGTCGCTAAATGTCCAACTTTTGCAGCAAAGACCATCAATGAAAAGACCTTCATTCATAAAAACCACCTCTGCTTTGGTTGAAAGAGCCACACTACAAAAAAACTGCAAAGGAAGACACACGTGTAGCATATGTAGTCGACGTCATACAACCTGTTTGCACATACAGAGAAACACTGAGCCTGTCAAAACATTAAACGATGATCCAGTAGCCACGGTTATAAGGTAAACGACAATGTTCCCAAAGTTATGTCCCATACATTGACAAGGCATACTTCTGCCACATCCTGCATTGTTCCAGTTCTGTTGTCAGCTGCGGCTGAGCCTCAGAGAGAAATCCTCACTATTGCCTTACTTGACACGCAGAGTGATTCAACCTTTATTCTGGCAGGCCTGGTATCTAAGCTAAGTGTGAGCACCAAGCCGTTACAGCTAAAGCTCAGCACAATGACAGCTGTAGACAGTTATATCAAGCTAAATTCCTCATGGTCTGCAAATGCGTGGCTTCAACTCTAAAGCTCAAGTTCAACTCCGTCAAGCCTACACGAGAGATTTAATTCCAGTAGTAAGTCTCACATCCCCATTAAAGAGACTGCACTCCAGTGGTCACACCTCAAGCACTTGGCAAAAAAGGTACAGCCACTTCAAGACTGCAAAGTCAAACTGCTGATCGGTTACAACTGCCCATCAGCACTGGCTACCTTGGAGGTCGTTACCGGCTTTGAAAATGAACCCTTTGCTCAAAAAACTATGCTCAGCTGGAGCATTATAAGATCAGCAAACCCACATCTTGATAGACAGGGTAGCCAGAGCTTTGTACACAGAGTCGCAGAAAAAGAAATGCTAAGGACCCCAGTCACTTATGTGTTAAAGGCTTGAGAAATGGACTTGATTGAAAGGAATTATGAAGATAAATACGTGTCTCAAGTTGACGTTCGCTTTGTGCAGTTTCTTTCTGAAACCATAATGAAAAGGAAAGATGGACACTATGAGATGCCGTTACCCCTCAAAGACAAAAGTCAGCCGGCAATTCCAAACAATAAGAGGCTGGCCCTTATTCGACTTCAACACCTGAAGAAAAGGTTAAAGGACAATAAGCAGTACTATGTACACAACACTGCATTCAAGGAAGAAATGATCAGAAAAGGTGATGCAGATCAAGCCCCTTCATTATCAGAGGAAGAGACAGTGTGGTACATCCCACATCACAGGGTTAATCACCCCCAAGAAGCCAGACAAGTTAAGAGTCGTCTTTGATAATTCAGCAATGTTCCAAGGCATCTCACTAAACGAAACCTTATTGACAGGTCCCGACCTGATAAATTCTCTAGTAAGAGTCCTCTGTCTCTTCAGGAAGGAAGCAGTTGCTGTGATATGCGACATTGAAAAGATCATCAGTTCTACATCCCCCCAGATATGTACAATTACTTAAGGTTCCTTTGGTGGGAGAACGGTCAGTTGGAAACAGAACCCAAAGAATACAGAATGGCAGTTCACCTTTTCAGCGCCAGTTCCTCTGCAGAATGGGCCAACTTCGGCTAAGTTGTATGCAATTCATGTTTATAGCGGCCATGGTTATGTTCTGTAAATTATGTATCACTCTTTAAGGTATATTCGTCATAATATTCGTCGTGTACAGCTTGTATAACAGTGTACATTTTCTGTCCCCTCAAAATAACTCAACACACAGCCATTAATGTCTTAACTGCTGGCAACAAAAGTGAATACACCCCTATGTACTAAATGTCCAAATTGGGCCTAATTAGCCATTTTCCCTCCCCTGTTTCATGTGACTTGTTAGTGTTACAAGGTCTGAGGTGTGAATGGGGAGCAGGTGTGTTAAATTTGGTGTTATCGCTCTCACTCTCGCATACTGGTCACTGGAAGTTCAACATGGCACCTCATGGCAAAGAACTCTCCAAGGATCTGAAAAAAAAAATTGTTTCTCTACAAGAAGATTGCCAAGACCCTGAAACTGAGCTGCAGCACGGTGGCCAAGACCAAACAGCGGTTTAACAGGACAGGATCCACTCAGAACAGGCCTCTCCATGGTCGACCAAAGAAGTTGAGTACACATGCTCAGCGTCATATGCAGAGGTTGTCTTTGGGAAATAGACGCATGAGTGCTGTCAGAATTGCTGCAGAGGTTGAAGGGGTGGGGGTCAGCTTGTCAGTTCTCAGACTATACGCTGCACACTGCATCAAATTGGTCTGCATGGCTGTCGTTCCAGAAGGATTACTCTTCTAAAGAAACTCTAGAGAAACTCCATGCCCAAGAGGGTTAAGGCAGTGCTGGAAAAAAATGATGGCCACACAAAATATTGCCACTTTGGGCCCAATTTGGACATTTCCACTTAGGGGTGTACTCACTTTTGTTGCCAGTGGTGTAGACCATAATGGCTGTGTGTTGAGTTATTTTGAGGGGACAGCAAATTTACACTGTTATACAAGCTGTACACTCACTACTTTACATTGTAACAAAGTGTAATTTCTTCAAAAGATATAATACATTTTTACAAAAATGTGAGGGGTGCACTAACTTTTGTGAGATACCGTGTGTGTGTGTGTGTGTGTGTGTGTGTATATATATATATATATATATATATATATGCAAAATATATGTATGTATTTCTTCTTGTTGAAAAAATAGTAAAAGCTTTAAAGAACAAGAACACTTTCATGCAGAACAATAATTAGTATGCCAGAGTGCCAAGTTATTCCAGTAACCTTTTTACACATTACTCATTAGATTTCCCCTTAACAAAAACAATAACTAGGCAAAATTCCAAGTTTTTGTAGTAAATAAATAACATTTGTAATGATTAGTATGCTTATACTTAGTAACTGGTGGAGTTTTTCTTGGAAGCAGCAGTGCCCAATTGTCAGCCTTTCTAGCCTACCTTAAAGCAACACTGTCATAAAGACAAGCATATCCCACTAAGAGGCTGAGCAGCAGACACCATAAGATAGCTGCACACAACTTCCTGCACTCCCCTGCTGCCCAATCCGCTACCAGAGCACCTTGAAAATCCTGTTTAAATTTCTACTTTGTTAAACTTGTAAAGCTAACCCCAACCCATGTGAAAGCAACTAAGCCTGGAAAAAAGGGCCACTTTAGACACCAGGCAGTGTGGGATGCAAAGGAGAAAGTCAAGCATTACCACATACTCATACGTATCCGGTTGTTTAGCAGAGTGCCCATTTATTCACCAAGCTTAGGTGCAGGCACTGGCCCCTTTACATCCACCTTCCACAACTCCCTGGGTTCCTGGATGCCTTGATTTTCCTGGATGGATGTTCCTCAACTTTCCTCCTTCAGCAGCTTAGAGAGGATACACAAGAGTAAGCATGGGTAGCTGGGTAAGTAATTTGCAGTCAGGTGAGCAGCCCTCCACTGTCAGAACCGGCATGTAGAAAGCCAGCTAATGCAGATTCTCCGGAAGACCCAGATACTGCTTTCATAATATGTTTTGTATTATTCTGCAGTGTATGCATGCACTTTGCCATCCTGACCCTATGTTGCATTAGTGATTGCAACTTTGCAACTGATTAGGAAACTGCAGGTTACAGTTGCTCCTTGTGTAATCATTCCACAAATGACATCATGGCTCTGACAGCAGATAGGGAAGCAGAGGGGCATGGAGAAAATATGCAGGTACTACCTAGTTTAAATGTTATGTTTGCTTTCACTGCAGAGTCTGTTTTTTTGCAGTAAGTACAGTAGTCACTTTTAAAGCAAACATATGCCACGTTTGGTGATTTGACCAGCACTGTTGTATATGGGTGGAGAGATAATGAATGGTATATAATTCTGAATTGTCTGAAAACATGGTTATATGAATTATACTGAATAGGCAGGAAATATATGGCACATTTGGTGCTTACTTTAAAAAAAAAAATGGAATGAAGAAAAATGAATGTTTGTGTGGCAAGCTCAGTGGCGTAGCGTGGGGGGTGCAGGGGGGGCCGGCCGCACCGGGTGCAACATCTGGGGGGCGCATCCGCAGTGTCACTCTGTCTGTCTGACTGAGACATACACAGTTCACACACTGTCTGCGGCTGCCTCCATCTTTAGGCTGGGAGATGTCCAGTGCGGCCGACCTATGGCTGAAAATGGAAGGGCGGGACTGGACTGTGCCTCACCTGTCCATTGGTGTAGGGTGGGGTGGCGTTGCAAGCCAAGCTCCGCCTATGCTGCCTCTCCTCACTGCTCACTACCCGCTTCCTGATTGGCCGAAAGGC
Organism: Pelophylax lessonae; assembly: GCF_965119305.1. NCBI lineage: Eukaryota > Metazoa > Chordata > Amphibia > Anura > Ranidae > Pelophylax > Pelophylax lessonae. The sequence continues at coordinate 93,871,210 of NC_138780.1, forward strand.
AAACTCATGCTATTGGCCGAGGAGGAGGCGGAAGGACTCGAGGAGACGCAGGGGACTGAGGAGAATCCGCCGCTGCAGGTAAGTCTCTCTGCATTGAAGGGGGCACGCTGGTCATTCTGCATTGAAAGGGGGCACGCTGGTCATTCTGCATTGAATGGGGGCACGCTGGTCATTCTGCATTGAAAGAGGGCACGCTGGTCATTCTGCATTGAAAGGGGGCACGCTGGTCTCTCTGCAATGAAAGGGGGCACGCTGGTCTCTCTGCATTGAATGAGGGCACGCTGGTCATTCTGCATTGAAAGGGGGCACGCTGGTCATTCTGCATTGAAAGGGGGCACGCTGGTCTCTCTGCATTGAAAGGGGGCACGCTGGTCATTCTGCATTGAAAGGGAGCACGCTGGTCATTCTGCATTGAAAGGGGGCACGCTGGTCATTCTGCATTGAAAGGGGGCACGCTGGTCTCTCTGCATTGAAAGGGGGCACGCTGGTCTCTGCATTGAAAGGGGGCACGCTGGTCTCTCTGCATTGAATGGGGGCACGCTGGTCTCTCTGCATTGAAAGGGGGCACGCTGGTCATTCTGCATTGAAAGGGGGCACGCTGGTCATTCTACATTGAAAGGGGGCACGCTGGTCATTCTGCATTGAAAGGGGGCACGTTGGTCTCTCTCTTCATTGAAAGGGGGCACGCTGGTCATTCAAACTTGTATTTAGATGCATTTTACTTTAATTACATCAGTATTTTCATAACAAACAATACATGTGCTTAGGGGGGTAAGGGTTTCTTTAACTAATCTAGTGGAAGAGACTCTAGTGCTAAAATCCCGCGGGTTAGGGGGCGCAAATTACTTGCCTTGCCCCGGGTACTGACAACCCACGCTACGCCACTGGGCAAGTTTAAAGTGGTATTAAAGCTTTGTTTAAAAAAAAAAAAAAACAACAAAAAACAAACATGTTATACGTACCTGCTCTGTGCAGTGGTTTTGCACAGAGCAGCTCTGATCCTCTTCTTTTTGGGTCCCCTGCTAGCACTCCTCCCTTTCGAGCAGTGCCCCCAGACAAAGCCACTTGCCTTGGGGAAACTGTTGCATGCTTGTTCCCGAACCACTGCTCTATACGCTTATAAGACACAGAGCCGTGGCTCAGCCCCGCTCCCTGCTCTCTCCTCATTGGCTCGGTGGCCGTAGTAGTGAAAGCCAATGGGCTCCCGCAGCTGTCTCAGCCAATGAGGAGGGGGAGCCCTGGGACAGCTGAGGCTATTGTGAACATTGCTGGATCAGAGGGGGCTCAGGTAAGGATTGGGGGGCTTGAGGAGCTGCTGCACAGAGAAGGTTTTTTACCTTTATGCAGAGAATGCATGTAAGTAAAAAACCTTATGCCTTTAGAACCACTGTAAAGATGACATGAACTATGAAAGCTTTGCCGAAAAAGAGGACAAAGCTCTAGTCACCAGTAGTACTGACTTACCATGCCTTGCTGTATACTGTGTCTCTGTGTTGAGGTGGACATCTTGGTAGAGGGAGGGCTTTGCTTTCTGTGTCAGACCTGGCCCCTGATGACTAGTGATCTAAAAATGTGTAGTAGGAGAAAGCACAGATCCACAGAGAGCAGGTCCTCGTGTACAGATTCCTCTCCAGCAAGCAGAACAATGAGCAGCACAGTAGTGACATCATCAAATCGTATTCCAAAATGTGTTAGACTAGGCAGTAAACAATAGCAGTACCTCACACTGCAGATATACAACTATAAGGCTCAATGCACAGTAAATAATAGAGCTATTACCAAATTTCACCCCATAGCGATTATAGATCTCAAATTGCAGATATACAGCTATGGGGCTCACCCAATTATAGTTGTTTCAAGGCATATACTTGACCATGGTGAGACTTCACAATGCCTTCTCATCTTCATCTGCACAATGCTGGTGATGTTCACAGTCTCTGAGGCTGATTTTTTTTTTATGTTCTAGATTTGCCACAAAATCCAAGCCTATTGGACTGGTGGACTTTGGTCATTCTGACAGACTTGACAACTATTCCTGTACAATCTGCACCTCCCCTTTGTCTATTGGGTCTAATTGAATTTCTAACTCCCTCCACTGCTGCCCCACTTTGTTGGGTACCCTATTTCACTATGCAAAGCCATAATTCTTAATTGGACCCTGAACCATCCACAGTAATCAGGAGTTTCTTCATAGGGTGACAATAGAGTGAGATTCCAGCAAATCAGTAATGTTGCCCTAGGAAAAGGGTAAAGTCTTTCTGGCAGCATCGCCAGGTAATATTGGAGACCTTAAGAAGTATAATTCAAGACAGACTGTACATAATTGATTTAAAAGAAAGGAAAAACAAGTAACTATGTTTTAATAAACTAGAAAAACAATAATTTATTCAAAAGTGAATGAGTGTCCTAAAGCATTTTGTGTTTAGAATGTAAAATTGGAAAGAAATTAGCATTATGGGAAAAAGAAATATGCATCACAAAGTGATTTCTTTTAAAACTACCAGATTCTCTAATTCACTTAAAGTGGGTGCAAACTCCCATACATGATTTTTACCTATAGGTAAGACTATAATAAGGCTTGCTTTTAGGTACTGTAAATATCTCCTAAACCTGCACTGTTTAGGAGATATTTAGTGTAGATACAGCCAGTGACATCACCAGCGCGTGCCGTTCCTGCAGAGTCCTGTGCCGTAAACAGCAGCTCCTGGGTGCATGCGTGGGAGTGACATCATCGCGGTCCCGACCACTCACACAGCTGGAGTCAGCGGACCCGGGGGGAAGACCGGATGAAGATGGAAGCCCTTTCAGAGGTGACAGCTCGCTGCTGGAGGGATTTGTTCTAAGGTAAGTTTCACATAATGTGCTAGTATGTGATGCATATTAGCACATTATGACATTGCCTTGCAGGTTTAAAAAAGAAAAAAAGCTACAACTATAAGGCTCAATGCACAGTAAATAATAGAGCTATTACCACATTTCACCCCATAGCGATTATAGATCTCAAATTGCAGATATACAGCTATGGGGCTCACCCAATTATAGTTGTTTCAAGGCATATACTTGACCATGGTGAGACTTCACAATGCCTTCTCATCTTCATCTGCACAATGCTGGTGATGTTCACAGTCTCTGAGGCTGATTTTTTTTTTTTTTATATTCTAGATTTGCCACAAAATCCAAGCCTATTGGACTGGTGGACGTTGGTCATTCTGACAGACTTGACAAGTATTCCTGTACAATCTGCACCTCCCCTTTGTCTATTGGGTCTAACTGAATTTCTAACTCCCTCCACTGCTGCCCCACTTTGTTGGGTACCCTATTTCACTATGCAAAGCCATAATTCTTAATTCACAGTAATCAGAAGTTTCTTCATAGGGTGACAATAGAGTGAGATTCCAGCAAATAGCAGTTTACTACCACTTTAAAGTAATAGTAAAGGTTCAGGTTCTTTTTTTTGTTTTTTTTCTTTCAAAAAACATACATGTCATACTTACCAGCTCTGTGCAGTGATTTGCACAGAGCAGTCCCAAACCTCTCTTCTGGGGTCCCCCACTGGAACTTTTATCGACTCCCTCTTTTGAGAACCCCCCCAACAAGCCACTTGCTGGGGGGGGGGGGGGGATACTTGTGCAGGCTCGCTCCCAAACCTCACTGGCTGCTTTGCTCCCTTGTCATAGGATTTGATGTATTTGATGTATTTTAATAGAAGTGTTCTTTCCACCTATACTGTTCATTCACAATTATTATCCACTTGTTTATTTATTTTGACATCATTGAAACATTTTGTCACATATTGAGACATTTGTTTCATTATCACTACATATATTAACACTTGCACTTATTATAGAATATTCTATATCTTAACTCATTCAGCATCATTTGGAGTCATTATTTTTACTATACAACACAACATATAGATTTGTCCATCTGCACGGATGTAGTTTATCGTTCTAAGAATTAGCGCTGAATTTTGTTTCACTATCACTACACAGTTTTAGTCAGTATTATTCACCATTCTTAACCCATTCAGCTTTTATTGGAAGATCATATATTTTTACACTTTTTATCTTTTGTCCATCTGTACGGATGCAGTTTACCGATTTTTTATGAATTAGCACCGTTTTTTTAGGTTTTTTAGTATTTAATGACAGTGGGGACACTGATTAAAATTGGCTGCTTTTTCTTCCTTTTTTTGCGGATTTGCACATCAACACCTGTTGTTTTATACCATCTACACTTGAACCAGCTTCTCTGAGGTCATATTATCTCCTGGTAGCGCATTGGTCCTCGCTATCTACATAAGTAGAAATAGAATAGTTGCTTTAACCACTTTACCACTGGAGCATTTTGCTGTCTTACGTCTGGGCCACTTTTTGCGATTCGGCGCTGTGCGACTTTAACTGACAATTACGCGGTCGTGCGACGCCATACCCAAACGAAATTTATGTCCTTTTTTTTCCCCACAAACAGAGCTTTCTTTTGGTGGTATTTGATCACCTGTGCGATTTTTACTTTTTGCGCTATAAACAAAAAATAAGCGTAAATTTTGAAAAAACAACAATATTTTTCACATTTTTTTTATATGAAATTCCCCCCCCAAAAAAGTAAAAATCTAAATTTTTTAAAATTTTTGGCCAATTTGTTTTCTGCTACCTATGTTTGGTAAAAAAATTCACAATAAGCGTATTTTGATTGGTTTGCGCAAAAGTTATTGCGTTTACTAACAAAGGGAAAGATTTATGTCATTTTTGGTGTTTTTTTTTTAACGCGTAATGGCGGTGATCTGCGATTTTTTTTTTTTTTTTTTTTTTGCGGGACTGCGACATTGTGGCGGACAGATCGGACCCTTGACTGACATTTCTGACACTTTTGGGGGTACCAGTGACATTACTGCAGTAATTAGTGCTATAAATATGCACTGTTACTGTAAAAATGACACTGGCAGGGAAGGGGTTAATTTTATTGGAGAGGGAGGGGTTAATGTATGCCTGGTGCTTACTGACGTGTGGGGGGGGGAAGGTGACTGAGTGACACAAGGACAGATCCAGGGTTCAGCTAAGCTGAACCCTGCAATCTGACCCTGCCTGTCACTTGGGAGATCCGCCCGCTTGTGTTTACACAAGCAGGCGGATCTCCACACTAGATCCCCGATGATCGGGGAAGAGCGGCGGCGATCGCCGCTGCTCCTCCCCTGGCCCGACTCCCGCTGTGACTGAATACAGCAGGAGCGAGCCTCCGGCGGCGCGCGCGCGCCTCCGAGAAGGGGGAGTGTCTGACGACGTAGTACTACGTCGTCAGACGATAACGAGCACTACGGTACTCAGTGGTAAAGTGGTTAACAACACTGATCAATTTTTTGTTTGTTGATTTTTTAATCAAAAATGTAACCCAATTGGAAAACATAAAAATATTTGGCAAAAAAGGGGACTTCTAGATGTGCTTAAACATCTCTTTTGGATCTAAATGAAACCCTCTGTGAGTGTAGTTGCTGGAGCATCAGTGAATGATAGATCTTCTTATTATAAAGTACTAGTGAGGTGTCAAACTGCAGCCCTCCGGCTGTTGCCAAACTACAATTCCCATGAGGCATTTGTAAGCCTGACAGTTACAAGCAGGGCTGCTGTTAGAAATCACGGGGCCCCGTACAGCCTACCTGGCAGGGTCCCCCCAACATTTTAAGACAATATTTTAAATAAAAGTACACTAAAATCATTATTAGCAGACACAAACATAACAGAGAACCTATTTTTGTTGTTTTTTTACATTAAAATAAATTGTATATTGTAGTTTACATGTTGGCTATATATTTTTTAGCTGTGATTGGGTTTAACCACTTTAAGATCGGAAGGATTTGCCCCCTTCCTGACCAGGCCCTTTCTTTTGGTGGTATTTGATCACCTGTGTGATTTTTTTTTTTTTGCGCTATAAACAAAAAAGAGTGAAAATTTTGAAAAAAAAAAAAAAAAACAATATTTTTCACATTCTGTTATATGACATTCTCAAAAAAAAAATGTAAAAATCAAAATTTTTTAACAGTTTAGGCCAATTTGTTTTCTGCTACATAATTTTGGTAAAAAAAAAAATCACAATAAGCGTATTTTGATTGGTTTGCGCAAATGTTATCGTGTCTACTAACTACGGGAAAGATTTATGTCATTTTTATTGTTTTATTTTTTTTACTAGTAATGGCGGCGATCTGCGATTTTTTTTGCAGGACTGTGACATTGCGGCAGACAGATCGGACCCCTGACTGACATTTTTGACACTTTTGGGGGTACCAGTGACATTACTACAGTAATCAGTGCTAAAAATATGCACTGTTACTGTAATAATGACACTGGCAGGGAAGGGGTTAACATGGGTGATCAAGGGGTTAAATGTGAGCCTAGAGGAGTGACTCTAACTGTGGGGGGGGGCGTGGCTTCTGAATTGACCATAGAGAGATGTGATCCTATATAGAAGGATCATATGGGCTCTATGATCATTGCAGGGAGAAGAACGGTCTGCTGTGTTTACAATAACTGACCGTTTTTCTCTCTCAGCGGGGAACGATCGCAGGTGTCAGGCGGCAATCAGAGGCGCCTGCCTGCTGCAGAGCCCCCTAGCCTCGTGTACGCGAGTGACGTACACCTACGGCCTGGGAGCGTCTGCCTGCCGCCGTATAACTGCAGTAGGCTGTCGGCAACCAGTTAAGGGTCATTACAGGCCAATGCACATTCAATTATTATTATCTCTTCATACTCTTTAAGCTGTCCATAAAAAGTCTATTGCTGGCCATACACTATACGCAAAATTGTAACTGGTTTTCGAATAACGAACACTCGGCCATGAGAGCAAACAATTTTCCCATCATGTAATGACCAAATTTTCAAAGATGAATTGTTCAATGGAAATAAATGAATCATTTTTTTGTTTGTTTTGTCACGTATGCCTAATGCAAATAGTTTGGTCAAGAAACACCTTAACCTTTACATTTATCGTTCGTTCAGCAGAATTTTCCAACCTGTTCCCCCGATTTTTCAACTCAGAAAAGTTAAAAACCGATTTTCTATTTGTGCCCATTAACTGGACGAAAAAAAAAAAAAGATTTTTGAACAATTTTTCAGCTAGTTTATGGCCAGCATAAGGCCCCTTTCACACATGGGAGTCCATCGGCGGACTCCATTTTTCTCAGCGGGGGATCGATCCGCCGATCCTCCGCTGAGCAGGTGGATGGCAGCTCTGTTTCCGTGCTGTGTGCGGAGACAGAGCCGTCAGGTCCCTGCTGTCCTCTATGGGGGAATCGGATGAGAATGGACCACCCTTTCTGTGCTCATCCGATCCCATCCGATCCGCTGGACGGATGGAAAATAGGGTTTCCATCTGTCCAGGTTTGACAGATCGGATTGGATGTCAGCGGACATGTCTCCGCTGACATCTAATGCCCCATAGAGATGCATGGAGCATCCGTTCAGATTCGCCTGAAAAACTGACAGGCGGATCTGAACGGTCTGCTAGTGTGAAAGGGGCCGAAGGCTGAATTAAAAAAATAGACAGATTCCTCTATTCATACAAGCCAGGTGAATGGCGAACCCAACCCCCCCCAGCCGGGTAGTAGAAAAAGACCAATTTGAATAGCTGTACTCTTTCTCGACTTTATTATTAAATTGAAAATTAAACTATCACGTTTTGCACTGTACAAGTGCTTAATCCTACATGGATGGAGCCATATGCATACCAAGGAAAGAGAAGGTGATCTGCCCTAAAAGAGCAGGAGACACCTTTAAATTATTGTGTAAACATAAAATAAAATTGGATTTTCCATCTGAGGACAAGGATTCCAGAAGGGATTCATTTTGAAAGGCATTTAACACATTTCTATAGGTAGGTTTGCTTTTAGCATAGAGTAGTAGTGTGCCATATTCTATATTGGGCATTTTTGGTGGTGAACATTGTTTCTGTCTCCTTCTATAGTCCTACTGATAACAAAAGGGTTTATACAGTATGTAGAAAGTATAAAGAACAGAGATATGAGTTGATTCTGTATAAGGCCCCTTTTACATGGTTCGCCTATCAGTTTTTTAGGTGGACCTGATCGGACCAACCATTGTCCTCTATGCAGCAGCAGGTGTCAAACCCGCCAACATCCAAATCCGATCCTATTCACTAAAAACAGACGGATAGGGAATAATTCCCCATTCGTCTAGCGGATCGGGTCGGGTGGCTGCTGGGTGTAAACAGACAGGCGATCTGTTTATCACCCACAGAGGACAGCGGGCTGTGTCTGTGTCCGCTCTGCAGAAGCAGAGCAGACACAGACAAGCCATCCATCTGCTCAGTGGGAATCAGTGGACGGAAAGTCCACCCCAAGTGAAAGGGGTCTTAGTGTGGTCCACAAAGGCTAAGTATGGGTCTCTTACCTTTTGATTTATATGGTCTGTGCTGATTGTTTCTATAGATATATTATTTAATCTTTTTGCATTCATTTTTATGCAGCGAGCATATAGGGGTTCGAAGATTCAGGTCCTCAAGAGCTTTCTAAGGTTACTATTAAGCACTTGTACAGTGCAAAACGAGTAAATTTTCTGATGTTTCCCTGCTATGTAATGGTTTTATCTGCAGTTTAATAATAAAGCAAGAGTGCAGCTATCCAAATAGTTTTTTTTTTTACTTTGATGTGCGGTGGATGAGCCAGGCTGATTGAAGAGAGCAATCACCTGGAGCGTATTATTCTTGTGTTGAATTGGACCCCCCCAGCTGGGACATTATATTCTGGCTCACCACTGATAACAAAACTCATCAGAATACACTGAACAGTGGCTGCAGCTGTTGATCAACAAAAGTTTTCCAACAAGTCCCTTTGATTACTTCTTTTAAACAGGGCTCAAAATGGATTGAAATTCAGCCAGACCCTGCTTGGCCAGCTTTTAATTATTTTTTTTTTTTGCTTTAAAATTTGCTTGTAATTATTGATCTGTTTCTGATAAGCAGAGGGCAATAAAAAGCACCCTCACCAGTTGCAGTAGTTCACAAAGGGAGATTTTTGAATTTGTTTAAAAATTTCTTCACGAGGAGGGGATTTCTTCTCTATTGTATGAGGATCAAAGATCCAAATTACAGAGTGATGTTGGCCATAAACTCTTCGTATTTTTTTTTCCATTTAACCACAAACAAGGTGGATGGAGGAATCTCCTTCCATTTCCATTGTATTTTTACAGCGCAATCACCAATTGAGAAACATTTTCCAACATGTCCCTTTGACAGACGTCAGTCAAATAATCGACCTCTGTTAAGCAGAGACTGCCATATACTGACTGAAATTTGACCGGTCCCTGCTGAACTGGACACATTTCATTCATTGTATAACCAGGTTAAAGCAAGTCATGCACAGATGGGTTCACAGGCTGCATGTGCCATCTTTTGTATTCTGACATTTAGCACCACTGCATATAAAACTAGCTAAACAGTGCCTGCATCTGATTGGGTACAGCTGACAAATTTCTGATTGGGTACGGCTGACAAATTTCTGATTGGGTACAGCTGACAAATTTCTGATTGGGTACGGCTGACAAATTTCTGATTGGGTACGGCTGACAAATTTCCACCTTCCACCAAAGGACATCAGTCAGGACGGTTCTGATAGAGTGAATCCTGCAGTGAATTTCAGCCAGTTAAGCAGAATCTGGTTTAAATTCACTTAGTTTATGGTCAGTTTTAGCTTCGGTTCACACTTATGCGAATTCTATGCGGATCAGATGTTATCCGAAAAGCAAAGATTTGCATGTCCTCTAAAAAAGAATTATTTCTAATGAAGGTTGTTCACATACATAAAAAACAACCCCACACCATAATCCCCCCTCCACCAAATGATTTGAATCAGTGCACAAAGCGGTCCATAAAGACATGGATGAGCGAGTTTGGGGTGGAGGAACTTGACTGGGCTGAAAGGAGTCCTGACTTCAAGTATAATTTGGAGCAGAGACTGAAAGCCGGGCCTTCTCGTCCTACATCAGTGCGTGACTTCACAAATGCTCTTCTGGAAGAATGGTCAAATATTCCCATAGACACAATCCTAAGCCTTGTGGACAGCCTTCCCAGAAGAGGTGAAGCTGTTATAGCTGCAAAGAAAGGGTGGGCCAATTCATTATTGAACCCTACGGACTAAGACTGGTATGCCATTAAGGTTCATGTGCGTATACTGTAAAGGCAGGTGTCCCAATACGTTTGACAATATAGCGTATATATACTGGGAGAATTTGATCATATAAGGGTCCCGTGCGAACTTAGTGCGGTGTGCATTTACAGCTCCATAGACTTCTATGGGACTGGATTGAAATCGCAGTCCAGTGTTCACATCACTGCCTAGTTTTTATAGAAAATAAAATCGGAGATCTGACCACTCCCCTCACAAATTTACATTGCAATCACACATGGCAAGCAGAAATTGCAATGCAAGTGTACCACTTTAAATTCTCACAGAATTTGCAGCGCATAAGTGTGAACCGGGGCTTAAGGTCCACGATACAAAAATCAGAAGTAAAATTTCGTCCGACGAATGATCTGCCGATTTTCGCATTGTTTGTATAGTGCTTTCGACAGCCGATTACGAATTTTCGGACGACAAAAACTGGATGTGCAGGCTATAAAATTTTTATTGTACATCAACACAACGTCCAATTTTCATTTAATTAGTACAGTTTTCGTCTGAAAAAAAATCGTAAGAGCAAGACTAGGCATGCTCAGAAGTTGAATTCTGTCGTATGGGAATTTTTGTATGAAAGTAACTTCTTCACTTTCGATATGAGACTAGCATGCCACAAAAAACAGACGGAAGATCGTCCGGTAATCTGATCGTGTGTACGAGGCTTAAAGCCCCGTACACATGATAAGAAATTCGGGAGGGAAATTTCGTCCGACGACCGATCTGCCAACTTTTGGCTTGTTAGTATGGTGCTTTCAACAGCCGACTCCGACTTTTCGGCTGACAAAATCCTGATGTGCAGGCATTAAAATTTTTGTCCTCCGTCAACACACGTCCAATTTTTGTCTCCTTAGTACAGATTTCGATGGGGAAAAATCTTATGAGCAAGACTAGGCATGCTCAGAGATGAAAGAACACATACAAAGCAATCCAACACATGACATCACTTCTTAAGTAGAATTCTGTAGTGCGGGAAAATTCGTGTGCAGTCTAGGCACATTCCAACCAACAGACACCACTCTGGACAAAAGATGGACGACCGGTCGGCGGAAATTCGTAGCGTGTGTACGAGGATTAAGTGTCACTGTCATTGTTGGGTAAGAATTTTGATGGGTCCTGGCTCTCAGCAGAGTCAAGTGATAATATGGGCTCTCTCCAACCATCTTTTTTTTTTATGGAGATTTCTACCTGTCTACGCAAGAGTATACAATTCTGGTAAGTTTCCCAGAAAAGGTGGAACCTTATAATTATGTCCACACTGTGCAGTTTTATTTCAGCTAAACAGCAGCAATTGACATGAACAAAGTAATGTCATTACACTGCAATTAATAAAGGTCTGGATGTGACTTTTTTAAAGTATGTACTCATCGGCCACTTTATTAGGTACCTCTTGCTAGTACTAGGTTGGACCCCCTTTTGCCTTCAGAACTGCCTTAATTCTTCATGGCATAGATTCAACACAGTGTTGGAAACATTCTTTAGAGATTTTGGTCCATATTGACATGATAGCATCACGCAGTTGCTGCAGATTTGTTATCTGCACATCCATGATGCAATTCTCCCGTTCCACCACATCCCAAAGGTGCTCTATTAGATTGAGGTCTGATGACTGTGGAGACCATTGGAGCACAATGACCTCATTGTCATGTTCAAGAAACCAGTGGTGAGATAATTTGAGCTTTGTGACATGGTGCATTATTCTGCTGGAAGGAGCCATCAGAAGATGGGTACACTGTAGTCATAAAGGGATGGGCATGGTCAGCAACAATACTCAGGTAGGCTGTGGCGTTTAAACGATGCTCAATTGGTACTAGGGGGCCCAAAGTTTGCCAGGAAAATATCCCCCACACCATTACACCACCACCACCAGCCTGAACCAATGATACAAGGCAGGATGGATCCATGCTTTTATTCTGTTTATGCTAAATTCTGACCCTACCATCTATGTTGCAGCAGAAATCGAGACTCATCAGACCAGGCAACGTTTTTCCAATTTAGGTGAGTCTGTGCAAATTGTAGCCTCAGTTTCCTGTTCACAGGAGTGGCACCCAGTGTGGTCTTCTGCTGCTGTAGCCCACCTGCTTCAGAGTTTAATGTGTTGTGCATTCAAAGATGGTATTCTGCATACCTTGGTTGAAATGAGTGGTTATTTGAGTTACTGTTGCCCTTCTATAATCTCAAACCAGTCTGCCAATTCTCCTCTGACCTCTGACATCAACAAGGCATTTTCGTCCACACAACTCCTGCTCACTGGATATTTTTTCTTTTTCAGGCCATTCTCTGTAAACCCTAGAGATTGTTGTGCGCATAAATCCCAGTAGATCAGCAGTTTTTCAGACCAGCCCGTCTGCCACCAACAACCATGCCACGTTCAAAGTCACTTAAAATCCCCTTTTTCCCCATTCTGATGCCTGGCTTGAACTTCAGCAAGTCATTTTCACCACGTTCAGATGCCTAAATGCATTGAGTTCCTGCCATGTGATTGGCTGATTAGCAATTTCTGTTACCAAGCAATTGAACAGGTGTACCTAATAAAGTGGCCGGTGAGTGTATATTGGCTCAATCACTAAATTCACATGAAAGATTAAACATATTATGGCATTTTCAAAAGTAATAATTTTTTAATCAGCAACTTTCATGAAAATACCTGATGATCCTGCCAGTCAGGCACTTCCGGTAAAGAGTAACATTGTTCTGTTTCTGTCTCTCAGATGATTCTCCAGCATTGTCACCCTTTCACAGGCTCTCCTAATGGAATCTACAAGCAGCCATACGAACACAAATTACACCTGCACTTAGAAATGTCACACAGCAGCAACTGAGTTTGAAAGCAAGTGGCTACAAATGTTCAGCAGTGCCGTTACGCAATGTAGGATGAAAAAAAAATGAAAAGAGTATTTTATTTTATTTTTTTAAGTCAATTTAACTACTTGCCTTCTGTGCACTTAAACCCCCTTCCCATCCAGACCAATTTTTAGCTTTCAGCGCTCTCACACTTTGAATGACAATTGCGCGGTCATGCTACACTGTACCCATATGAAATTTTTATCATTTTTTTCACACAAATAGAGCTTTCTTTTGGTGGTATTTAATCATCTCTGGGTTTTTTATTTTTTACAAAAAAAAAGAAAAAAGACAGAAAATTTTGAAAATAAATACATTTTTCTCCTTCACTGATGTGCGCTAATGAGGCGGCACTGATGGGCACTGATAGGCTGCACCGATGGGCACTGATGAGGTGGCACTTATGGGCACTGATGAGGTGGCACTGATGAGGAAGTACTAATATGCCGCACTGATGAGCACTGATAGGCGGCACTGATGAGCACTGATAGGCGGCACTGCTGGGCACTGAGAGGTGGCACTGCTGGGCACTGAGAGGTGGCACTGACGGGCACTGAGAGGTTGCACTGGCGGGCGGCTCTGATGGGCACTGGCGGGCGGCTCTGATGGGCACTGGCAGGCGGCACTGATGGGCACTGGCGGGCGGCACTGATGGGCACTGGCGGGCGGCACTGATGGGCACTGGCGGGTGGCACTGATTGACACTGACGGATGGCACTGATGAGCACTGATGGACGGCACTGATGAGCACTGATGGGCAGCACCATCAGTGCCCACACTCAGTGCCCATAGTGCTGCCAGTCAGTGCTCATCAGTGCTTAGATGAGCAGGCACTGATGGGCACTGACTGGCAGCACTATGGGCACTGATTGTGTGCACTTATGGGGGGCACTGTGGGCATTGATGGTGTGTGTGGTGTACCTTGTGTAATCAGGGCACTGGTGATCAGTGCCCTGATTACTTTTTTCTGTGTCCCCGGCGCTGGGCAGCTCTCCCTCCTTCCTCACACTGCAGTCTCCGTGTGAGGAAGGAGCGCTGGTGATGAGAGATGATCTCATATGTTTACATATGAGATCATCTCTCATTGGACGGTCCGATCACGTGGTGAATGGCCGCTGTGATTGGCCATTCACCACGATCTGTGATCGGCTGTGTCCAAGGGACACGGCCGACACAGATTTTCCCCGATGCGCGCTCGCGGGAGTGCGCGGGGAGACTGTTTCTGGGAGGCCGTTTAAAAGCGGCCTCCGGAAAATGTGAGTCCGCGCTGCAGCCGTATATAGGCTGTAGCGTGGATGGGAGGAGGTTAAGATACACAATAATCAATGTCATTTTGTTTGGGTTTATGTTACTTTACTGTACAATATATCCCAAAGAACCTTAAATTAGTTAAGCACATTACAGGTGCCTCAAACAAAAAGGTTTGCAGAATATTATAGACGCAGAAGAAAATGAACAGGAAGGTGCAGACGTTCTGTGTTAACGCGCCTAAATGTGCTAGCACGCATTTGCGATTCATTAGGCCTTGTTCACAAAAATAGGCATCTAGGGCGCATTTTTAATATGCGTTAAAAGCTCCTCAAATGTGCCAAACAACACGCATTAAAGCTAAAGGCGCATTATTCAGCAGCCACAGAATCGTTTTTTTTTATAAATACTTCCCAAACAGTGATCCACCACCTTTCATACATCCGCTAATCCAGTTTTAGACAGTTTAATAATTGATTGGAAATCATAAAATCTTACTTTATAAAAAGTTTGCTGAGCACCGCTATCTTTGTCCTGGTCACCCGAAGCCGCAGTATGCAAATGTATGCCCTGCTTCCTGGTTCTAGATGGAAGGGGCCGATGAATGCAGCGCGAAATCTCGCGCATGCCCAGTACTATGCGATCGGCATAGTAAGGGTTTCCATAGGGACGCCTATCATCGCGTTATTTCCTGTTTGAAAAAAAACACGATGAGAGGAGCGGCCGGCCGCCTACGTCACTGCCCATTGCCTCCTGGGAGTGATGAGTAAGGACGCATTGCAGGACAGGAAGTAACGGCGCGGGCCGCGGCCACAGAGGGAGGAAGTGGAAGGAAAGGTAAGTATATTTTCTTCAAAAAAATAAAAAATTTGGGAATATCCAATTATTTTTCAGGTGACAATAAGGAAGCAGATGCCACAAAATCGAATTTAACGATTTTGCGGCCGGAACTCTTTAAGATGACATACGTAGCATCTGCAGCAGGTAGGGAAGCCTCAGAATGAACACCTTCTGTATGAGTCACTACACAACACATTTTAGGGCTCTGGCTCTCTCTTCCAAATCTTCCAATTCATTTTCTTCAAAAAGCAGCCGGAGGCGGTGTGGAAAAACCTGCCCCGTGTCAGCATACTGTAGAGAAGGACCCTGGCTTTCTGTGCGGAAACAGTGGTCTGTTCAGAGGTCTAACACACACCCCCTGCTGAGTCAGGTCTATAGCTCTATAATTAACAAAGCTTCCTATCAGTTGAGGGCTCTAGCTCTGGGTCAGCTGGGAATGTGTTGGCCCTCAGCAGAGAGACCACAGTTTTTCAACAGATTGGTATTTTATTGCACTTGTAATAGAATGAAAATTCAATAAATGTCATAAAAGGAGAATGTGGAGATGGTAGGTCCTCCGCGACAGCATTGTGCAGTAAACACAAATACTCCAATTAATCAGCACAGTGTCCCCAGTCATTCATCTTGGCAACTATTTGAAATGCAAATCCATTTTATCCCCAAAATCAGAAATCCTGATGACTCTGCTCATTTAAAACATATCAGGGACTATCCTCTTCCTCACTCCCTATTATACTATTCTAAGCTCTTATTATACTGTACTCTTCCTCACCCATAATAAACAATTCTCCTTCTCCTCACCACCCATTATTCTGTTCTCTTTCTCACACCCACCTCTCATTAATCTTTTCTTCCCCCTCACCCCCAATATACTGTCCTCCTCAACCCCAGAAACATAGAAGAGTGGCTGCAGAAAAAGACCAAGTGGTAAATTGAGTCTACTCCTCTGATTATAGATCTATGTTTGTCCCCGACATGTTTGAATCCATCTTCTGTCTTCTATTGAGTAATTCCAAGTCTGTTTGAAGCATTAACTATTCTTTTGTGTAAAAACAGAGTTTGGGACCTGGTAACTCTCTTTCTAAGAATTCTTCCAGGGCAGCATCTGAGAGATAAGCTCCTCCCACCTAAAACAGGAAACACAATAGTCCACCATTATAAAAATGTCAGCCATACCTGCTTGCCTTAGTATTAGTAAAGCACCGAAGGAACCCTCAATAAGCTTATGAATCCGCAAAAATCCTTTGTACGGTTTAGGGCAGGAACGAGTGCTGCCTTGGAAGACTTCTTAGAAAGAGAGTAACAAGGTACCTAAATCTGTTTTCTCTAATCAACTTACAGGGCAGCATCTGAGAGGATGTATCAAGCAATACTTACTAGGGAGGGGAAAAGGTCGGGAGCACCTTGTGACCAAATGTGTGATCCTGACTGGACAGCTGGTCAATGCAGTAATGCCTTGCAATGGTATTGAAGCTCGACCATGCCGCTGCCCTGCAGATCTGCTCCGGTGTTGTTCTGGCCCTTTCTGCTCTTGAAGATGCCCAAGCTCTGGTCGAGTGGGCTTTGACTCTGCCTGGAGGGACAAGGTTTTGTGCTTGGTAGGCTGCCTGTATCACAAGTTTCTCCATCTGGCTATCATACTTTTTGAGGCCTGTTTTTCCTTGTCGACCCCTGCGTAGAGAACTAATAATGTTGTTGCTTTGCACCAGTTATTAGTTCTCTCAAGGTAAGCTATAAGAATTTTTCTTGCATCTAGCTTGTTGTGCATGTCTCTCTTCTTGCTATCCATTGAACTTGGAAGGGGGGGATAACCACATTTTGTGTTCTGTGGAAAGTTGAAGAGACTTTTGTAAGAAAGCCGGGTCTGGGGTCAGGATTATCTTATCCATTTGAATCAGACAGTAGGGTTCTATCATAGATAGAGCCTGTATTTCACTTACCCTCCTGGCCGACAAAAAGGCCATTAGGAGTACTGTTTTTAGTGTAAGGTATTTATCTGAGCATTCCTCCAATGGTTCAAAGAGTAGAGAGAGGAATATTTTTAAGCACCGGGGAGAGGTCCCATGTTGGAATTCTGCTAAGCTTCATGGGTCTAGCTCTTTTTAACGAAAGAAGGAATCTTCTTGTGAGTAGATTTTCTGAATACCTGATGTCTAGGCAGGATAATAGACTGGCCACTTGGACCTTCAAAGTGAGAGCCTCTGCTTAGACACTTTTTAACTGCTTCTTGCTCCAGCCCCACCCCGCTCCGTCCCCAGCTGACCCCATGCAAGTCGGTGGACATACCTGCACTGCCATTGCTCTCCTGGTCTTGCTCCATCTGTTGTTACGTTTAAGAGGGAGTTCATCTGCCTTTTTTCCTCTTCTCTTTTTTTTTTTTTTTGAAAACCACACCGCCGCCGCTAGAAATGGCACCGGAAGTGCGCCACTGTATCGTCTAGCTCTGGGCCTCCAGCCTACCCAAAGATGGCTGCTGACCGGAAATACATCACCGAAGCATCACGAGTTACCGGAAATGATGCACCCGCCGCCATGGTTGCATGCCCCTCAGTAGAAGCGAAAACCTCAGGCAGAAGCCATAGGCCCAATTTTCTGCCTCTGGTCTGCAATACCCAAATCCTATAAATGGAAGGATTGGGAAGCAAGGATTTCGGGCACAAGAATTTGTATAAAATTACTTTTATTAAAGAAACATTTAAAATCATAAGAACATACAGGCAGATAATTATGTATTGAGGACCAAACCAAACCAATAAATGGTCTGTGCTGTAATGTATCCTAATACATGAAATATAAAACAATGGTTTACATACAATTCAAGGTACAAGACAATTGGTAATCATATAATTCTCAGAGCTATATACTTGATATCAGATGAAGCCTGCCGACGGATACCCGAATACTGAGGTGCCGGTCAACAGGGTCAACTGAGAGTGTAGACTAGCTTTCACCATACAATATTTGACCTTTGCTCAACATGTTTCGCTTTCTTATGAAAAAAGCTTTGTCTGGAGCATATCATTTGACTTGTCTGTACAATATGTAGCAAGGCACATATCTCAATTCCATAAAGAGTTTTTTAACGAAGAGGACTGCATCCTCACCGGATGGGGAACTGCGTGTTTGTAGAGAAGCTCGGCACGGGTGTCCACATGACCTTAGGAGATACGCTCTTTACAATGGGCTCCCTCCTATACAGGGTTTGAGTGATTACCCTCACTGCTATGTAACTACCTAGGTGCCAACATATGAGCTCTCCAAAACGCACAACAGTCCTCTTCGTTAAAAAACTCTTTATGGAATTGAGATATGTGCCTTGCTACATATTGTACAGACAAGTCAAATGATATGCTCCAGACAAAGCTTTTTTCATAATAAAGCGAAACATGTTGAGCAAAGGTCAAATATTGTATGGTGAAAGCTAGTCTACACTCTCAGTTGACCCTGTTGACCGGCACCTCAGTATTCGGGTATCCGTCGGCAGGCTTCATCTGATATCAAGTATATAGCTCTGAGAATTATATGATTACCAATTGTCTTGTACCTTGAATTGTATGTAAACCATTGTTTTATATTTCATGTATTAGGATACATTACAGCACAGACCATTTATTGGTTTGGTTTGGTCCTCAATACATAATTATCCGCCTGTATGTTCTTATGATTTTAAATGTTTCTTTAATAAAAGTAATTTTATACAAATTCTTGTGCCCGAAATCCTTGCTTCCCAATCCTTCCATTTATTGAACTATTTAAGGATAGGGGCACACCCTAAGTGTATACTTCATGGCCCAGATAGCTGCTGTCTGAAGGCACATGACCTATAAGAAATAGCCAACTCCTGCTGGGCTGGATGGGAAGCTGACCAGGGAGTCCCCTGCAAAAGACTGAAAAACTGAAAAAAAAGACTACAAAGACTGAAAAAAACACACTGCTGCAGCTCCTGTGGGTCCGGAGCAAACCCAATCAAACTGAGGCACGGAGGTATGGCCAATATTTTTATAATGATGGACTATTGTGTTCTCTGTTTTAGGTGGGAGGAGCCTATCTCTCAGATACTGCCTTGGAAGACAATCAGAGAAAAATACTTTCTTAGCTTAGTTTTGAATTTTCCTCTGCTAGTTTGAGGTCAACTTTTAGTTATTTTACTAAAGTTAGTTAAAGTGGATGTAAACTTATTCTGTAGGCTTGTACCTACAGGTAAGCCTATAATAAGGCTTACCTGTAGGTACTATGAATATCTCCTAAACCTTCACAGTTTAGAAGATATTCACACTTCATGCAGCTAGTGATGTTGCTGGCGCATGCGCTCTGAAGGAACGTTATACCCGTACCTTCCCTTCAGAGCTCCGTGACAGAACCGGTCACTCCCGTCATCGCGGCACGGCCGGAGAATGCCTGGAAGGAAAAACCTGGCCGGAAAAACCTGGAAGGAAGACCGTGTGAAGATGTAAGCGTCTGTCAGAGCTCACAGCACGGCTGTGCTGGGTTTGGTTCTAAGGTAAGTATTTCATAATGTGCTAGTATGCTATACATATAAGCAAGGCCGCTGATAGGGGGGGACCACCAGCCCTCTTGTAGGGGGCCCGAGCACACAGGGGGGCCCACACAGAGAGGGGGATTAGTGATGGACAACAATTACAGAAATCTTCCTCCAGCACCTGAATCTGATCTGTCTCTCTCCCTGCTATCAGCTTTTATCTGTTGAGAAAGAGACAGTTGTCCCTCACTAATCCCCCTCCCTTGTGTGGGCCCCCCTCCCAGCACTTATCTCTGCTCAGGAGTTTATTTGTAAATTGTAACTTTGTTTCTCTCTCTCTGTCTCTCTGATCCCTGAGCTCCAACTGCCCAGCCTGTATATTTTTCTTATCTCATCTTCTTTTTTATTTAACATAGTTTTTTTTTTTTTTTTTTAGATTTAGCTGGAATAATGCGAGTTATGTTATATTTGTGTCTGATAATAGTGATTTTGTTGTAATTTTAGCTAAATATATCTTTAATATTTTCTTGAGGGGGCCCTGCCAGGTAGTCTGTACGGGGCCCCGCGATTTCTAACAGCGGCCCTGCATATAAGCAGATTATGTCTTTACTTTGCAGGGTTTTTAAAAAAAAAAAATTGGCGTGGTTTACTTTCTCTTTAAATAGAACAGGACCTAGAACAGAGCCTTGTGGTACACCACTAGTGACTGCTCTCTGTACTGAGTGAACCCCATTTATAACCACACTCTGGTATCTATCCTTTAGCCAACTGCATTTCCACTGAACCACCCAAGGGTTAAGTCTTAGGTTGTACAACTTTTTTATGAGATCATTCTCATATGCTCAAATGCTTTGCTGAAATCTAGATAGGCTATGTCCACAGCACCACCCTGGTCCAAAACATTAGTGATACAATCGAACAAGTCAACCAGATTAGTCTGACACATTCTGCTCTAAGTAAAGCCATGCTGTTTGGATCCAGCAAGTTTTGTGTTTTCAAATAATCATTGATCCTTCCAGCTTCTTCCTTATTACCCTTCTTGTGGATAGGTACAATAATAGCTGTCTGACAGCCATGGGAAATTTCTTCTGTTAGAAAATATGGTTAAAAATATCAGTTAATAGTCCTAGCAAGGAGAAAAGGGGAAGAAATAGTTTAATTGAATGTATATATAAAAAGAGAGAAGAAAAGCTGCTGTCCCCACTGCCAAAGTAAGTCCTTTGGTGAAAATGAAACCAACAAGTCCTCAGGTAAAGGTAAAAATAATATATTAAAAGTCTTTGAAAACAGGTGCTTGAAAAAGCTGCAAACTCCACTCAGGCAGTCAGTGTCCAAATTACACAAATTACACTCTGCACCCCCCCCCCCCCCCTCGTGCGTAGTACCACTCACCAGATTGATCTCCCCCTTAGAGGAGTAACCCCCTTCTCAGTACCAATAGTTGTTTGTAAGGCCTACTAACTACAGGAAGGGTTTGTCATTTTCATTGTTTTTTTTTTACTAGTAATGGCGGCGATCTGCGATTTTTAGCGGGACTGCGACATTGCGGCAGACAGATCGGACCCCTAACTAACATTTTTCACACTTTTGGGGGGACCAGTGACATTACTACAGTAATCAGTGCTAAAAATATGCACTGTTACTGTAATAATGACTCTGGCAGGGAAGGAGTTAATACTGTGGGTGATCAAGGGGTTAAATGTGAGCCTAGGGGAGTGATTCTAACTGTAAGGGGGCGGGGCTTGTGAAATGATCACAGAGACCTGTGTTCCTATATGAAAGGATCACAGGAGCTCTATGATCTTTCCAGAGGGAAGAACGGTCAGCTGTGTTTACAACAGCTGACCATTCTTCTCTCTCAGCGGGGAACGATCACGGGTGTCAGACGGCAGCCGGGTCCACCTCCCCCGTGCATCCGAGTCCCCGCTGCCGAGTGGGGGCGGGAGCACGCCGCCGCTGGCGCAGGCTCGCCCCCTAGCTGCAGGCACGCGACCGATGTATACCTACGTCGGTTCGCACAGGAGGGGCTGCCTGCTGCAGTTTAACTGCGGCGGGCAGCCCTTAAGTGGTTAAAGCGGAGTTCCAGCCTCAGGGGTCAATTTGAGCTAAAAATACCCCTGGGACAGTCAGGGCTAGTACATTCCTGAATGGATAGCCTCTGTACTGTCCCGGGTCGCACTTACCTGTAAGAAGAAATACTTACCTTGAAAATTTCTCCAGCGCTGCCATCTCAGGTGTGGGCAGCTATGCCGCAGCATCCCTCTTCGTGTCCTCTTCCGTGACCTCGGAGTCTCACAATGCACTGCACCGGCCCCACTCGCCACTTCCAGTGCAGGCGCGGCATCCCTGAACAGCTTCTGGGCATGCCCAGAAGCTGTTTAGCAGTGAATGCCGCGCCTGCCCCGGAAGTGATGAGCGGGGCCAGTGCAGGCGCATTGATTCCTGGGAGCGATGACGTTCAGCTCCCAGGAGTCATCGCAAACCGGAAGTGACGGCGTGGGCCGCGGCCGCAGAGGGAGGAAGTGGAAGGAAGGTGATTATATTTTATTCTATAATAAGGTAAGTGACAAAAAAAAAATCGCCAGTATCCATTTCTTTTTCAGGTTGCCCTCAGCAAGCGGATGGCCCAAAATCGATTTTATCAATTTTGAGGCCGGAACTCCACTTTAATATCCAGTAATACACTGTCTTACCCTACTCTCCATTTTTAGGCACTGTGCAAAAATTGCAGAGGCCGATCTGCTGACAGCCTAACAATTTACTGCTGTTCAGGTCCTCTGTACTTTACCAAAATGGCAGCCTCATGCAAGAAGAAACAGGAGCAATGCTGGAGGCAATTTACAGCACACACTAATATTGGCAGCATAATTATTAATGTGGAATGTACAGTGCCTTGAAAAAGTATTCCTACCCCTTTAAATTTTTCACATTATGTCATTTTACAACCAAAAACGTTAATGTATTTTATTAGGATTTTAAGTGATAGACCAACACAAAGTGGCACATAAATACATAAGGGGTCCATATAGTGAACTTGGTGTTGAGTTATTCACTTTAAGGTCAACACAGAGGACAAGGGGGCACTCTTTACGTCTAGAGGAAAACAGATTTTGTCTCCAAATACGGAAAGGTTTCTTCACAGTAAGAGCTGTGAAAATGTGGAATAGACTCCCTCCAGAGGTGGTTCTGGCTAGCTCACTAGATTACTTTAAAAAAGGCCTGGATTCTTTTCTGGGTGTACATAATATAAATGGGTACTAATATTTATAGGTAAAGTTGATCCAGGGAATATCCGAATGCCTCTCGGGGGATCAAGAAGGAATTTTTTTTCCCCTGCTGTAGCAAATTGGATCATGCTTTGCTGGGGTTTTTTGCCTTCCTCTGGATCAACTGCGGGTATAGGATTGTGTATATGGGATTGTATGGTTGGGTTTTCTTTACTGTTTTTTGTTTTTTATTGCTTGAGCCAGATGGACTTCTGTCTTCTTTCAACCTGACTAACTATGTAACTATATAATTGTGAAGTGAAAGTCTTGCCACAGATTCTCAATTGGATTTAGGTCTGGGCTTTGACTGCCATTCTAACACATGAATATTCTTAATATCTAAACCAGGCATGTCCAACCTGCGGCCCAAGGGCCGCATGCGGCCCGGAACCGCAGGCAATGAGGCCCACTGCCACCTGACAATGTTTTTTTTTTTTCCTGAGGAGGAAGGAAGTAGAGTCAGGGGCACGGCCACAACAGCAACTAACTGTAGGCAGAGGTTGACTCAGAGTGGGGGGGGGGGGGGGGGTAAGCGCCGCCGGATTAAAAACAGAGCGGGGAGCTCCTGCTTACCTGGCAGCTGCTGTCATACGAAGCCCCGCCTCCTGGACCGGCCCCTATGATAGACAGCAAATCCCCACTCTGTGTAATCCAGCCGCTCTCCTCTCTCTTCATTGCAGACAGCATTGGATGGGCATGCTTTGGTGAGGCTGCATTGGATGGGCACTGATCAGGCTGCATTGGATGGCATGCACTTCTGAGGTTGCATTGGATGGGCATGCACTGGTGAGGCTGCATTGGATGAGCATTGACCAGGCTGCATTGGATGGGCATGCACTGGTGAAGCTGCATTGGATGGGCACGCACTGGTGAAGCTGCATTGGATGAGCATTGTTTAGGCTGCATTGGATGGGCACGCACTAGCCTGCAAGTGCCGTGCGATCTCCCAGCTGCCACGGGAGACTTAGGATGTCTGCAGTCAATGACAGAGCCGCTGCTTCCTGTATAGTTCCGGCTCTGTCACAGGCGGAGTGATATGAAATGCACCCCTCCTCCGCCTGTGACAGGAGCCATACAGGAAGCAGCGGCTCTGCTCCCTACTGCAGCCGCTGCTTCCTCCAGCAGTACCCAACATTATGACCAGCAGTACCCGCATGACCAGCAGGACCCGCCAGCAGTAACCGCCAGCAGTCTGCAAAAAAGGTAGAAAAGGTATGTGCATTAGCGTGTGCAAATTGATGCGATCATTTTTTTAATAACTAATTGTGTTTTGTCATAATAGGTCATGTCCTTGTATATACATGTATGAATAAGGACATGACATTTTCTAGCTACCTAAGTCACATGTGCTAGGGGTGCAACTATCCCCCAGCAAATAACTGTAAATATCTCAGCATGTGCAGTGTTTCTGACTTCTACCACCATCACCACTTCAAATCACTGAAGTGGTCATGGTGGTTAGAGTGTTCCTTTATTATCTCTCAGAAGAAGTAAACCTCTGTATACTGATTCCATTTCATTTCATCATCCTCTAGTTGTGTTAAATTAGTGCGGGGGGGGGCGGTGGCGTGGGTAGGGTGCGGCGGCGTTTTATAACTTATATACCTTAACTATAGTATATATTTTATATGCGGCCCAAGAAAATTTCTCTACACTCAATGTGGCCCAGAGAAGCCAAAAGGTTGGACACCCATGATCTAAACCATTCTATTGTAGCTCTGGCTGTATGTTTAGGGTCGTTGTCCTGCTGGAAGGTGAACCTCTGCCCCAGTCTTGAGTTTTTTGCAGACTCTGACAGGTTTTCCTGTAGATTGCCCTGTATTTGACTCCGTCCAACTTACCATCAAATCTGATCAGCTTCCCTGCTGAAGAAAAACATTCCCATAACATGATGCTGCCACCACCATGTTTCACGGTGGAGATGGCGTGTTTAGCGTGATGTGCAGTGTTAGTTTTCCGCCACACATAGCATTTTGCTTTTAGGCCAAAAAGTTCAATTTTGGTCTATTCTTACCAGAGCACCTTCTTCCACATTTGCTTTGTCCCCCACGTGGCTTCTCACAAACTGCAAATGGGACTTCTTATGGCTTTCTTCTTGCCACTCTTCCATAAAGGTCAGATCTGTGGAATGCACGACTAATAGTTGTCCTGTGGACCAATTCTCCCACCTGAGCTGTGGATCTTTGCAGCTTCTCCAGAGTTACCATGGGCCTGTTGGCTGCTTCTCCGATGCTCTAAGCTCTCCTGGCCTGGGCTGTCATGTCTTGGTAGGTTTGCAGTTGTGCCATACTCTTTCCATTTTTGGATGATGGATTGAACAGTGCTCTGTGAGATGTCCAAAGCTTGGAATATTTTTTTTATAACTGTAGCACTACTCCCAAGGGAGCGGCTGACTGTAGGTTCCCCTGGGTTACCATTAGCAACAGTAGAACATTCTGACATATTTCCAAGTGTTTTTACCTCAGACAAGGACCACTCCAGTTTCTTTGGTTTTTATGTTTTATTAGGAACTTGGATAGGAGAAGGGATGAGTGGGATACTCCAATTCAACTGGCAGGGATGATATAGAAAATGCTGATTGACGCTGGTTAACGCTGACTGACTCTGGTTAATGCTGATTGAGCTAGTCATGGGTAGGCCGTTACTTTACTTTGCCTTTGGCTGTGAAAGAGTCCTGTTAGCTTCCTGAGGTACTCTTTTCATGACGTAGCTATCCTTTAAATTAGACTGCACTGTTGAGCAACTTCAGGGCCCTTCCTGGCGCCCCCTTTACCCCCAATCTTCAGGGCTTGACAACCTGGCACCCCGTTACTGTATCACTCTGGGTTAGCTGACTTCTGGATCCCCTTGACCAATCTGGAGTGGTCCTTTCTCTTAGGCAGACCCCTGGGCAGATTCTTGAGTACTCACAATACTGTTTTTCCAGAAGTATTATGCCTAGCAGCTACACTTGGTCAGTACACTGTATCCTCTGCAGCCCAGCTCAACCCCTGGTCTCTAGGCCAACTGCCTGGACCACCTTCACTTCAGCAGGAAGAGAGACAGCTGTCCACCTCCTCCTGGGACTTTGCTCCCGCCAAAAGACACCCTGTCACATGCCCCCTCAGGATTTATTCCCAATCCCAGGATGCATTGCAGCAATGCCCACCCACTAGGACAGTCATAAACCCTGGTGTGCTATTGGCTAGGTTTCCTCCACTGTCCAACAAGGTCCCTAATTGGATACAAAAAAGGAACAAACAGAGGGCGCACCAGCCTTGCGCATTATCTTTAAAACAATTTATTAAAATGAAATAGCATACACATTAAACTCACAAAGCAAGTGTGAAACACGGGCAAACATGTGCAATCAAGGACCACCAAGAATCTCCACTGGGCATCCTCTGCTAATGCAGGCCGTGGTGGGATGTGGACCTCAAAAGAACCGCTTACATGTTTTGAGGTGTCCCCCCTTCCTCAGAGCTAATTGGAGGTATGAGTAGTAGGGCTTTTTATATGTTCTATGTGGATCACATGATTAACTGCATAAGCTCCACATCTTGGTGGGCAGGTCAGACCAAATGGATGACAATATCACAAAAAGATAGTAAAAACATCAAGACCTCATAACAGAAACATACATCACAAAATTAGCAAAGTTAGTAAAATTAATAAAATAATAATACTATGATAATATATTAATGTAAAGCCCTAATGCTTTATGCACTCAGTAAATGCCATCTAAGTACAGCTGCAAGGACAGAACGCAATATAAAATGCTTTATTGCTGATATACAAAAGCATATTGGATATTTATCTGGACTGGCTATACTGTGTACAGACTGTCAGTATGGGAAGAGTCAGATCGGAGCATAATAACATGTAAGGGGCCACACTGTCATAGCAAATAAACTTGGGAATCGTTACCAAGGTAAGGCTGTATAAACCTCCATTGTTGTAGTTGATTACCCTTTCCTTTAGAAAATAGCCGGTGTAACGTGAGAATTACCTACCCCGTGAGAAAAACCTACCCTCGTCACTTCCGGCCAGGAACAGCTGAGCAGCGCAGCAGTGCGCATGCCCACAGCCCCGGATACCTGATGGAACAGCTGAGGACCTGACTAGTGCGCATGCGCACTAGTAGGTAATTATCACGGTGTCCGTAAACAAAAAAACCTACCCACGCCACGCTTACATTAAAACAGCTGTGCTGCAATACGAGTCATCTCCGCTCCTGTCCCTGTCACTCCCCTGATCTTGGCTAGTAAATATAAAAGCGGGTGTCGGCTCCGTGATTTATGTTCTCATACACCCGCCGCCGCTTTAATATTTACTAGCCGAGAAGAGGGAAGTGACAAGGACAGGAGCGGAGATCACTCGTTTTGCAGCACAGCTGTTTTAATGTAAACGCCGCATTACATACAGTGCCGTGCAACCGGAAGTGACGAGGGTAGGTTTTTCTCACGGGTAGGTAATTCTCACGGAACACCGGTTCCGCCATCCTGGACGCTTCCTACGTTCCAGGACCCGGCTGCATACATAATTTCTGGTTACGGAGGAGATGGTACTTCCAGCGGAAGTGACGTTGGAGACCCATCTGGACACGGCTTGCAGTCCCATGCTGCGCCATCTGTAGGGCTCCAGCGCGTATATACATACTAGGACAATTACCTCGCATTATAACTAGGAGATTTTTACCTGTCCTTAGACTGTTAAATGGCAAAGATGACTGCACTTATTACCCATTGACGGGTGGCCCATTAAGAATACCATGAAACAATTAAAAAACATGCATAAAGTGACGGTAAAATTGAATAGTTCAATTGGAGAGATCAAAAGTCCTATATAAGTCAATATAAAAATTGCTGATTATACGGACTGGAACTAAATACAATAAGTAAAATTGAACTGAAAAGGAAAGATCTGAGGAATGGTTCATATGTGTGTATTCTAAATACACATATATGCTCATACAATATATGCTTTTTCACCCCCTTGGGTGCCAGGCTGCCAAGGGTAAAGATCCAGAAGTTTTCATGCTTACAAAGCCTCTGGTATCTTCTACCCTTATCCAGTTTGTCAGAAATGGCCTCAATGCCAAAAACTTTCATGCCTGTGGGGCCCTCATTGTGTCTGGCCTTGAAGTGTCCTAATTGGATACAGTGAGGAGACTCCCCAGACTCAACAGGTCACACCTGGGAGCATGTGACAGGCTAACTAACAGTTCAGACCTTCCTGATAAGCAGAACAGGGTCACATATACAGTCAGGTCCATAAATATTGGGACATCAACACAATTCTAATCTTTTTGGCTCTATACACCACCACAATGGATTTGAAATGTGCTTTAACTGCAGACTTTCAGCTTTAATTTGAGGGTATTTACATCCAAATCAGGTGAATGGTGTAGGAATTTCAACAGTTTGTATATGTTCCTCCCACTTTTTAAGGGACCAAAAGTAATGGGACAATTGGCTGCTCAGCTGTTCCATGACCAGGTGTGTGTTATTCCCTTATTATCCCATTTACAAGGAGCAGATAAAAGGTCCAGTGTTAATTTCAAGTGTGCTATTTGCATTTGGAATCTGTTGCTGTCAACTCTCGATATGAGATCCAAAGAGCTGTCACTATCAGTGAAGCAAGCCATCATTAGGCTGAAAAAACAAAACAAACCCATCAGAGAGATAGCAAAAACATTAGGTGTGGCCAAATCAACGGTTTGGAACATCCTTAAAAAGAAAGAACGCACCGGTGAGCTCAGCAGCACCAAAAGACCCGGAAGACCACGGAAAACAACTGTGGTGGATGACTGAAGAATTCTTTCCCTGGTGAAGAAAACACCCTTCACAACAGTTGGCCAGATCAAGAACACTCTCCAGGAGGTAGGTGTATGTGTGTCAAAGTCAACAATCAAGAGAAGATTTCACCAGAGTGAATACAGAGGGTTCACCACAAGATGTAAACCATTGGTGAGCCTCAAAAACAGGAAGGCCAGATTAGAGTTTGCCAAACAACATCTAAAAAAGCCTTCACAGTTCTGGAACAACATCCTATGGACAGATGAGACCAAGATCACCTTGTACCAGAGTGATGGGAAGAGAAGAGTATGAAGAAGGAAAGGAACTGCTCAGGGTCAAAAGCATACCACCTCATCAGTGAAACATGGTGGTGGTAGTGTCATGGCGTGGGCATGTATGGCTGACAATGGAACTGGTTCTCTTGTATTTATTGATGATGTGACTGCTGACAAAAGCAGCAGGATGAATTCTGAAGTGTTTCGGGCAATATTATCTACTCATATTCAGCCAAATGCTTCAGAACTGATTGGACGGCACTTCACAGTACAGATGGACAATGACCCGAAGCATACTGCGAAAGCCACCAAAGAGTTTTTTAGGGAAAGAAGTGGAATGTTATGCAATGGCCAAGTCAATCACCTGACCTGAATCTGATTGAGCATGCATTTCACTTGCTGAAGACAAAACTGAAGGGAAAATGCCCCAAGAACAAGCAGGAACTGAAGACAGTTGCAGTAGAGGCCTGGCAGAGCATCACCAGGGATGAAACCCAGCGTCTGGTGATGTCTATGCGTTCCAGACTTCAGGCTGTAATTGACTGCAAAGGATTTACAACCAAGTATTAAAAAGTGAAAGTTTGATTTATGATTGTTAATCTGTCCCGTAATTTTTGGTCCCTTAAAAAGTGGGAGGCACATAGACAAACTGTTGTAATTCCTACACCGTTCACCTGATTTGTATGTAAATACCCTCAAATTAAATCTGAAAGTCTGCAGTTAAAGCACATCTTGTTTGTTTTATTTCAAATCCATTGTGGTGGTGTATAGAGCCAAAAATAATAGAATTGTGTCGCTGTCCCAATATTTATGGACCTGACTGTATGTTTTACCTAGCACCTACCTAGGAGCGTGCTATGTAACCTAACCCTGCTTTAAACTTCTCCACAATGTTATCCCGGACCTGATGAGGTTGGTTCCCTAACAACACTATGAGGGCTTCACAGAACAGCTGTATTTATACTGAAATTAAATTACACACATGTGGACTTTATTTACTAATTAGGTGACTTCTGAAGGCAATTGGTTCCGTTCCATTAGATTTTAGTTAGAGGTATCAGAGTAAAGAAGGCTGAATACAAATGCATGCCACGCTTTTCAGATATTTATTTGTAACAAAATGTGAAAACCATTTATCATTTCCACTTCACAATTCTGTGTCACTTTGTGTCGGACTATCACATAAAAAACCAATAAAATACATTTACATGTTGGGCTGTACCATGACAAAATGTGGAAATTTCTGTGGGAATTCCTTGCTAAAGAACATTATTTTTATGAGGTTGATTATGGGTAACATTCCACTGTATTGTCCTGCATATTAAATCTCCCATAATAAAAAGCTCTCCCTTTGTGGGTTATCTTGTCATATTTCTCAGGCTGTCCTCTCTCTGATCCCCATTATATTGCCCCCCCTCCTCCTCCCTCACATTCTGCGCACCCTTCATCCTTCTCTCTCTCCCCTCCGCCTCGCTCTGTTTACTACACTCAGCACTACTCAGTCACAGGCTACATGCACAGCCAGAATTCCTCAATGGCGGCTGACACGCCCCCTAAGACGCTGTCTCCTAGTAACCCGCTCCCACCCACGGCCGCCTGAGCCAATCCGAGTTTCCATCCTTGTATCCCCTGAGCACGTGCGTCCCGGTGCAATGCCTGCTAGAGAACGGACAACGCCCGCCGAACGCCGCGATTGGCTCAGGACCTCTGGGCGTGTCTGTCGGCTTTAAACTGCAGGGACAAGCCCCGCCCGAGCAGTGGAAAGCGCTCATTCCGCACGTACAGAGTTGTATAGGGCTGGCGGGGGTTGGGAGAGCCGTATATACAGACACGTAGTCCGAGTCTTATAGGAGGTGACTAGTGACAGCACATACATAGAGCTCTAGGTACATAGAAGAGCGACAGCCTGAGCACTCTCCTCCATTGTGAGGCTCATGGACATTCCTTGTGTCACATTGTGTCAGTCAGGTGATACAATGTTATTAGAGAACCTGTAACCTGTCACTCCAGGACCTCCTTGTCCCCCTCCCCCAGCCGCCTGTCATGCCTCTCATGCATAGCCCCCCCATGGACCTTGAGAAGCTGGCCCTGGAGCACATTGCACCGCGCCTGCGCTCGGCTGGCTACTGTTACCTGGACAATATCTTGGGAGAGGAGTTGGGGGACCAGGTCTTGGCCCAGGTCAGGCGCCTGCACCAGGAAGGGGCCCTGAAGGATGGGCAGCTAGCGGGGAACCTCCGAGGAATCTCCAAGAAGCATCTGCGGGGGGACAAGATTGCCTGGATCGCTGGGAACGAAGAGGGATGTGAGGCCATCGGGCTGGTTCTGTCCGTCATCGACCGGCTGGTGGTGTTGTGTGGAAACCATCTGGGCCAGTACTATGTGAAGGAGAGGTCCAAGGTGAGACCCTGGTACTGGCTGTACCCGTCACCCCACAACCTACCCTCTGTCTGTCTGTACCCGTCACCCCACAACCTACCCTCTGTCTGGCTGTACCCGTCACCCCACAACCTACCCTCTGTCTGTCTGTACCCGTCACCCCACAACCTACCCTCTGTCTGGCTGTACCCGTCACCCCACAACCTACCCTCTGTCTGGCTGTACCCGTCACCCCACAACCTACCCTCTGTCTGTACCCGTCACCCCACAACCTACCCTCTGTCTGTACCCGTCACCCCACAACCTACCCTCTGTCTGGCTGTACCCGTCACCCCACAACCTACCCTCTGTCTGTCTGTACCCGTCACCCCACAACCTACCCTCTGTCTGGCTGTACCCGTCACCCCACAACCTACCCTCTGTCTGGCTGTACCCGTCACCCCACAACCTACCCTCTGTCTGTCTGTACCCATCACCCCACAACCTACCCTCTGTCTGGCTGTGTGGCCAGTTCTTCCATGTTTTGGGGAAAATACCAAAGAATATACCAAAGCCCATCATTACCAGCTCAGATGTTCACCCACCTATCCTCTGGCCATGTCTAACTCCTTCCATCTATCAGTCTTAAGTGTTTTTTTTTTTGCTCTAATATGTCTGCTTGGTTGATGTTGTCTTGTTATGCTTCAAAGTCGTTATGCTTCGAAGTCGTCTTTCATGTTGATGCTTCTCCTGTAGAGAGTCATACCAGGGTTCATCACATCTACCCTTTACCCCCTTGTTTGTGCTTCGTGTGTCCCCGGCCTTCTGATGACTCTACTTGCTGTATTTTGCTTCCTCTAATTTCCGAATGAATGGAATGCACATTCTGGATTATTCACCATGCTTATCTTTTTTCACCACAGCTTTGATGTTCTTTTCTATTACACATTCTCACCTTTAAAAAAGGCAGAACCTTTTTTGTGGACAGAGTGGGGAAGGGTTAGACCATCCGTCAAATTTTGATTGCAGTCTATCTCCCCATTTGTAATTCTGACCATTTTTCGTGAGAAGGGAAATCTAAGATTTTAGAGTTGTCCCCAGAACAAGAGGTAAAGGGACATCTTGCAACGGGGACCCTTGTCCTGGGGACAAATGCCACCTACAGTAAAGTGTTTGATTTTTAATTTTGGATAGAGCGGGGAAGGGTAACTTAGCCCTTCTGTCAAGCTTTGATTAGGGTCTATGTCCTCACTTGGGGACATTTCACCTCCACCTGTACAGGAAAGCAAGAGAAAACACGAGGTGAAATCCAAAATGTTAGTGTTGTCCCCAGAACAAGAGGTAATGGGACTCCTTCCAATAGGGACACTTGCGGTGGGAACAGCTGTCTATGAGAAGAATACACTTGACTTTGGGAGATTCCCTCTAACTTCCTGCTATGTCTCTAGGGCAAGAAGTAAAGGGAACCGTCTCCAATGGTACAAAGTCAGCAAATCAAAATACTGACAAGGCTTAACCCTTCCCTACTCTATCCAAAAATTTTTTTAAAAAAATACCGGTTTGACTAGACGACTTTGTAAAGTTTCGTAGACTATTAGGCTAGCTCTCATATTGCTGTATTCCGTCTTTATTCTGTGTTCCCTCTTTAGTGAAATATCCATACAACTAGTTGTAGTCACACTGAGTTGGATTTGTGCAGTTATACGGAGGTTGTTTTCACCGAAAGGTAGATTATCAGGGGACACAACAATTTTTATTGGAGGTTGATTATTAGAGAGGACACAATTTTTATTGGACGTAGATTATCAGAACACAACTATTTTTATTGGAGGTAGATCACAACTATTTTTATTGGAGGTAGATTATCAGAACCCAACAATTTTTATTGGAGGTTGATTATTAGAGAGGACACAATTTTTATTGGACGTAGATTATCAGAACACAACTATTTTTATTGGAGGTAGATCACAACTATTTTTATTGGAGGTAGATTATTAGAGAGGACACAACACTTTTTATTGGAGGTAAGCACATACTGAAAGGGGAACAGGTCATGGTATAAATGGTGGATATTGGTCACATTCAGCTGGACTTGTTGATGTCACTTTGCAGCTTCCTCTGTTCGGAGTGTCGGGAACATATCTCTTTGTTTATAGCCATTTTGGGTTTAGGTGACGGGAGTTACCCATTTATGTTCCTGACACTTGTTAGAACTAAAGAAGGTGCTCAGAGAAGCTAGGAAATAACATCAACAAGTCTAGCTGGATTTAGGGTCCATTCACACTAGCGCGACTTGGTCGCCTGACAAGTCGCGGTCGGTCGCTCACCATTGAATAGTACAGGACCCGTTCTAATAGGAGCGAAACAAGTTGCTCCGACTTAGAAAAAGGGTCCTGTACTACTTTGGGGCGACCTGAAGGCGACTTGCGGAGGCGACTTGCATTGACTTCAATTATATGAAGTCCCTGCAAGTCGCGCCGAGGTCACGGTGTCGTCCCCCAAGTCATCCCTGCAAGTCGCACCAAGGTCGCTTGCCCCAGCAAGTCGTGTCGCGCCAGTCTGAATGGGCGCTAACAAAGTTCTACTAGTAATGCAGTGACCTGGACCCCCTTAGTCTGGGCTTCTGCTGGACACAAATGGGTTTTCTTTTTTTACTAAAACTGGAGAGTACAAAATTTGGTGCAGCCCTGTATAGAAACCAATCTGCTTCCAGGGTTTTTTTTTTTTTTTTTTTTTTAAAGCTTAATTGAACGAGCTGAAGATAGAAGCAGATAGGCTACCATACACCGCTGCATCAGATTTTGTACTTTTCAGTTTTAGTAAATCAATCCCAAATTGTTGACCCCACTCTGGATATTTACCGTATTGTCTCTCTGTACACATTGCTGTTCTGAGTTTCCTATTGTATTCTATGACATGAGTGTAGCCGTACCCTGCTCTTACATCTGTACATTGGATTGCCTTTCCTCCACTTGCTGGATTATGTATTACCTTTATTTGAATACTCTGCCCTCATTGAGTGCTCCTTATATTGGTCACATGCAGCATTCTCTGTACCTGACTCACCAACTAAAGGCCCCTACACACAATGAGAAAATCAGAAGTAAAATTTAGTTCGAACGATCTGCCGATTTTTGAATTTTCGGATGACAAAAACTGAATGTGCAGGCTATAAAATTTTTTTTTGTATGTGACGACGTCCAATTTTCATATAATTTAGTACAGTTTCCGTCCGAAAAAAATCATAAGACCAAGACTGCGCATGCTTGGAAACGAAAGAACACCTACAAATCAATTCAACACATTACGTCACTTCTGAAGTTGACTTCTGCTGTGCCAGAATTTTCATATGTTGAAAATTTCTATCTGGGACTAGAATGCAACACAAAACAGGCGAAAATTGATCAGATTATCTGACAGTGTGTACGAGGCTTTAAAGCTGGCCATACAGCAGTAGTCATTTGGAAATCCTCATGTTTGGGACTTTCATTCTAAATCCTGTATAATCATAATAATTAGCGGGGTCAGATTGACATTCGTTTTGGATCGTTTGTGATGGGCAAAATCAAAAAAGCAGGAGGCAAATTTTTTTTTCAAATAAAATTCT
Organism: Pelophylax lessonae; assembly: GCF_965119305.1. NCBI lineage: Eukaryota > Metazoa > Chordata > Amphibia > Anura > Ranidae > Pelophylax > Pelophylax lessonae. Next base: position 93,906,085 of record NC_138780.1, read on the forward strand.
AACTGTATGTGTTTTTTAATTGGGAAAAAAATGTATATTTTGTAAGGAAACCTGTTGCATACGTCTGGGATTCCCTTCAAATGGCAAGTCTGAATGGATTTTTAAAGGCTTTCAAATGAAATTAGTTGATTCAATGATGTTAAAGAATGTTCTGATAAACCATTTTTCAGAATTTTCAAAAGAAAATCGGAAATCTGACAGTGTGTGGCCAGCTTTAGAGTACACTTGCAATCAAATTGACTTGCCGGTGAAAGGACTAAAAATGCAATAACCTTTCTGTATCCTTTTCACCATCATTCGCGCCCCCATACTTGGTTATATGAGCATGTAAAGACAATAATGGAGCTTTGTTTTCCCGGTTACACTGCAGTACAGTACGGGAGCCTTGAACGTGATCCAAAGGCTTTGGCCTTATTCATTATAGGATTCTGTACCTCCTGCCCTGCTATAAGAACTAAAGCAGTAGCGTGGTGAAGCATGTTGATCACTATTTCGTATGCTATTGAGACATTTTGCAATATTCCCAGTTCAGAGGTATCCAGGAAATAATCACCATGCACATTACAATCTGACCATATAATCTTTGTACAGTCTACTTTAGATTTATCCAATGTATGAACGAGGAGCTCCCTAATATCCCCAATCAGACAGGCCCTTGCACTACATAGTTGTTGGTAGATCTGTATACTCAGATGGTATAGTGCAAGGGTCTTCAAACTATGGCCCTCCAGTTGTTCAGGAACTACAATTCCCATCATGCCTAGTCATGTCTGTGAATGTCAGAGTTTTACAATGCCTTATGGGAAGTGTAGTTCCACAACAGCTGGAGGGCCGTAGTTTGAGGATCCCTGGAGTGAATGGTGAGCTTTATTCCATTTAAAAGCTGTACTTGACATTGCTGTCCTATAGTTTTAGCGTTCACATTTCTATCCAGGACATCAAAGATAAAAGTAAACCTTCACAGTTCTGTTCCCATGAATTACGCTTTTTATCAGTTCACATTTCTTTTCTGCAAAAGCCAATCAAAGCAGTCAAACATTTACATAACCGTATGACTATGGTTAGACAAAACTGGTTGCTTTTGGTTTTGTATCTGCAAGTCCCTTGTATGGTATAGATTAGCTATATAGAGCTATATAGCTATAGATATACTGGGACTTGTAGTTCATCTAAAGTGTCCTATATAAACAGTGCTTTCTAGGAACTGAAAGGAACAATCCATCTTTATTTTCCAGGCAATGGTAGCTTGTTATCCAGGCAATGGGGCTGGTTATGTGCGGCATGTAGACAATCCAACAAAAGATGGACGCTGCATCACTTGCATTTATTACCTGAACAAGAACTGGGATGCAAAGGTAGGTTGGAAACTTTTTCGATTTATCATCTGTGCAACCCAGAATAAAGAGCCACAATTCTTGATGGAACCATAAGACTTGGAGTAGCTTTGGATGCTTAGGCTGGCCATACATGAATTTGTTTCTTTCTGATCAGCCAGCTGGCAGATCGAAAAAAAACTGAATGGATTGCCCATCCACACAAGCAAGGTAAACAAACCTTTTCCGACAAGCTCATTTGTGAGAAGCCGATCGTTGAATCAACTTCCCATGAAAAGGAACCTCCATAGATGGATCGAATTTTGTCCGGATCCCTCTGAACTAGCCACATTTTGATCCATCTATGGCCAGCTTTAGCGCTCAAGCTCTACTGTTTGACTGCTCACAAATGATACAGAAGACCACAGCAGTCCTGGGGGGTAAACTCGAATATGAAAAAACGAATCGGGATAAATTGGCCATACAGCATACAATCAAATTTAAGGTCACCATAAGGTCACCATACATGTTCCAATCTGACCTTCTACTTGGTTCTGTACTCCCTCAAAAAAGCCAGTACTGGCAGGTGGGTAGGGGGTGAAACCTAAGGCCAGTGCTCAGCGGTGGGTAGGAGGCAGAGACGACGAGCGACTTTTTAATTTTCCATATACTTCTATACATTCTTTCATATTATCAGTTCAGCTATAAGGGATTGTTTATTTAATATTGGATCATGGAGTTGTTCTGATTTAACGTATAACCTCTCTGGTGTTGCAGGTTCATGGGGGAGTTCTGCGAATTTTCCCTGATGGTGGCACCGATGTGGCAGATGTGGAGCCACTCTTTGACCGGCTGCTTTTTTTCTGGTCCGACCGTCGCAATCCACATGAGGTTCAGCCTTCCTATGCCATCAGGTAAGCCTTGGCTCATGTGATGCTTTGATGTATAATTGTCATGTTTGTGCAACATCTGTAATGGCATTCTTCTACATTACAGGTATATACAACAAAACCAAAAAGTGCAGCGCTAAATGCAAAATATTATCAGATTGACTTTTAGAGCCCATTCACACTAGCACGACTTGTGAGGCGACTTGTGTAGCCCCAGGTCGCTTGACATGACAAAAGCAATGTTAATCAATCAGTGCCGTCTTAATTGGCACTACTGAAGTCGCTCCGACTTCAGAAAAGGATCCTGTACTACTTTGAGGCGACCTGTGATCCGACTGTCCCATATACTTCAATGGGAGTCGCCTCCTTATCTTAATTGAAGCGACTTGTTATCAGACTTTCCAGGAAGAAGAAAGAGATTAGCCAGGCATTCCCCACAGACAAAGTCGCCTGTCTCTTCAAATTAGTGCACAAGTCTCTTCCAGGTCTCTTCCAGGTCTCTTCCAGGTCTCTTCCAGGTCTCTTCCAGGTCTCTTCCAGGTCTCCTCAAGTCACGGAGCGACTTTCTGGTCGTGGTAGTGTGAACCGGCTCTTATACACACCGTGCAAAAACGTTTATGCAAGTGAAAACTCATTAAAAATAGTGCCAATTATCCATATACATAACAATCCGTTTAAAGATCTCAATGTGCTTGCCTATTGTCTGTGAAGATATCGTTAAATTGGGTCCATACATATAACCGTGTGTGACAAATCTTGATGTGCATAAAAAGTTTTCATAATAACTTGTGACTATTTCAATGTGTAGCAATATTCAATATGCGATGAAGCCAATGGGAAAAGCCAGTAAGCATCTAGCCGTGGTCCATCAATCAACAAAACCGCTTGCCAGAGCCTCATGGCCCTCTAATCATAAGTGCTTGTGGGGTTAACCCCCAATGCTGAAGATGGACCCCCCCACTCCTTTCAGTATAAAAACAAACTCCGAAAAGATGAAACGGGAAGCATTTCATATAGTGTAGTATGGGAAGATCCCCTTTGTTAACCAGTTCTGGACCGGAAGGGTTTGCCCCTTAGAGACCAGGCCATTTTTTGAGATTCGGCACTGCATTATTTTAACGGAAAATTGATGTCCTTAGTTTCCCACAAATGGAGCTTTCTTTTGGTGGTATTCGGTCACCTCTGCGGTTTTATTTTTTGAGCTATAAACAAAAAAAGAACAACAATTCTGAAGGAAAAAAAACATTTTTCACATTCTGCTATATAACATTCCTCAAAAAAAAAAATTCAAAATTTTTCATCCTTATAGGCCAATTTTGTATTCTGCTACATTTTTGGGTAAAATAAAAAAAATCGCAATAAGCGTATTTTGATTGGTTTGCGAAAAGTTATCACGTCTACGAACTAGGGGAAAGATTTGTCATTTTTATTTATTTATTTTACTAGTAATGGCAGCGATGTGTGATTTTAGCGGGACTGCGATATTGCGGTGGACAGATCGGACCCTCTAACTGACATTTGTGACACTTTCACTTTTGAGGGGACCAGTGACATTACTACACTAATCAGTGCTAAAAATATGCACTGTTACTGTAATAATGACTCTGGAATCCCGTGGATCGGCATCCCCGCTGCCCAGCACCACTCCTGCGAACCAACGTACCCCTACATAGGTTTGCACTGCCGAGCCAGCCTGCCGTAATAAAGCTGTGGCAGATGGTCGGCAAGTGGTTAAACTAAAAAAGTGCCCACCTTAATTTTTAAGACGTAGCAGTACCGCTTAACTTGATTAAAATCCAGACAGGTAAACCAGCTCAGATTGCTCAGCCGTTCACTATGCATGATGATAATGCCATAGAGGATCTGGTAAGTAGTTATGTTGATTGCTGGATACTTACAGAATTTTCCCACTGACTTCATTACATATTGACCATTGCTACACATTAAGTTAGGTGGACTTTTTATGCAAACCAAGATTTGTCATAAAATAGGATAGTTATATGTATAGCAGGGCTCAACATTTCAAGTCCTGAGGCAAGCCTTAACCACTTGCCGACCAGTCACGTTGATTGTACTGCAGCAAAGTGGTTCGTTATCGTCTGGCGACGTATACCTACGTCATCAGACATTCCCCTCTCTGTCACAGCGGGAGTCGGTCATGGGGAGGAGCGGCGGTGATCACCGCTGCTCTTCCCCGATCGTCGGGGATCTAGTGTGGAAATCCGCCCGCTTGTGTAAACAAAGCGGGTGGATCTCCTAAGTGACAGACAGGGTCAGATTGCGGGGTTCAGCATAGCTGAACATGTGATCTGTCCCTGTGTCACTCAGTCACCTCCCCCCACACACGTCAGTAAGCACCTGGCATATATTAACCCCTCCCTCTCCAATAAAAATTAACCCCTTCCCTGCCAGTGTCATTTTTACAGTAACAGTGCATAAGTATAGCACTAATTACTGTAGTAATGTCATTGGTACCCCCAAAAGTGTCAAAAATGTCAGTCAAGGGTCCGATCTGTCCGCCGCAATGTCGCAGTCCCGCAAAAAAAAACGCAGATCGCCGCCATTACTCGTTAAAAAAAAAAAAAAACACCAAAAATGACAAATCTTTCCCTTAGTTAGTAAACGCAATAACTTTTGCGCAAACCAATCAAAATATGCTTATTGCAATTTTTTTTTTTTAACCAAAAATATGTAGCAGAATATGTACATTTTGATTTTTCCATTTTTTTTTTGGGGGGGGGGGGGAATTTCATATAAAAAAAAAAATGTGAAAAATTGTCGCTCTTTTTTTGTTTATAGCGCAAAAAGAAAAAATCGCACAGGTGATCAAATACCACCAAAAGAAAGCTCTATTTGTGGGGAAAAAATGGACATAAATTTAATTTGGGTACAGCGTCGCACGACCGTGCAAGAGGCGAATCACAAAATATGGCCTGGTAAGGAATGGGGTAAAACCTTCCGGTCATAAAGCGGTTAAAAATACGCTCATTGAGAATTTTTTTGTCAAAGACATGTAGCTAAATACATTTTGGCCTAAATATATGACAAAAATTGAATATATTGGATATTTTTTAACTGTCAAAGTAGAAAAATATTGTTATTTTTTCAAAATTTTTGCATTTGTTTATTAGTATCGCAAAAAATAAAAAGCGCAGAGATGATCAAATACCACCAAAAGAAAGCTCTGTTTGTGGGAAAAAGAGGAAGTAAATTTTGTTTTGGGTACGGAGTTGCATGACCGCGCAATTGTCAGTTAGTCGCATAGTGCCGAATCGCAAAAAGTGGCCCAGACGTAAGACAGCAAAATCCTCCGGTGGTAAAGTGGTTAAGAGTTGCTCACCACCAGTTGCCCCACCCAACCCCTACCCTGCCCTGCCCCCAATTGTGCCGCTAAACATATTCTCTTAAATTATCCCATTAAATGACACTTAAATGTTTTATGCAGAATTAAAGTGATTGTAAAGTCTCGTGCTTTTCTTCAGCTGAGTTTTGTTGAGCTGGCTCCCTCCTATGGAGTGCCTCCACAGCAAGCACCTTGCTATAGGGGCACCCAAGCCGAGCTGCAGCTATGTGTGTCCATTCAGACATGGAGCTGCTGTTCGGCCCCACCCTCTCTCTCTTGGTTGGTTCACTCACTTTGACAGCCGCAGAAGCCATAGGCACCGCGGCTGTATCTCAGCCATTTAGGAGAGACGAATGACTAGTGTGGACATCGCTGGACAGAGAGGGGGCACAGGTAAGTATTAGGGGGTGCTGGGTAGGCTTCTACACACAGAAGGCTTTTTATCTTGATGCATAGAATGCATTAAGATAAACTTTTGACTTTTCAACTCCTTTAAGTTACAAAAATAAGTATTAACAAAAACAATTTTAATAAGATTAACATCAAGCATACCAGTGGCTATCGGTGCTGCCTCCTCAGTGGCCATCAGTGGCGCATATCACTACATGGGGATCACAGGGATGAATTGGGAGGAGAACTGTTCGGATCACACATAGAAAGGATCTCCCGCTGTGACACAGCTTGGCTCTGAAACGCTGATCGCTGTCAAAGTACCGCCTCCTGGACTGGCTCCTATGATAGACAGCACACTAAATCAATTTCCCAGCATTGGACCAGTGTGCTGTCTATCATAGGAGCGGCCAGCGTTTCAGATCCAAGCTGTGTCACGGCGGGAGGTCCTCTCTGTTTGATCCGGCCTGCTCTCCACCCAACAGTTTTCTTGCTGATTGCTTCTGGCAGAAGCGGTGTGGCCTTGCGAGCAAGCCAGTGGAAATTGTGGGCTGATATACAGTGAATTCAATTGGCACCTAATGCCTTTAACTGTCACTTATTTTGCATTTAGCGCTGCACTTTTAATTTTGTTGTATATACATTTGGTATCAGAATTTACTAGCAGATGTTATATTTGGTCAGACCCAAGCATTGAATCGCATTTATATTTCCATTACAGGTATGCTTTGACAGTCTGGTATTTTGATGCCAAAGAACGAGCAGCTGCTAAACAGAGGTTCAAAAGATTAAGTGGTAAGTTGTGTCTGTAAAATAGACTTGTAAAAGGCTGTTCTTTAAAACTCTAGACAAAACTGAATGAATATTTATTTTTACATTGTTGAATTTGAGAAGGATTTTTTTTTGCTGTTTGTGACCTGTTGGGAGAATTCCCATTGCCAGTGCCAGTGGGACTATAATTTGCTGTGAGCCAAAATTCCTGTTTGCCTAGATTCTTCAAAGGATTAAACTACAGAGAGGGGAATCAGGAAATCTAACCTATAGCTATGCTTTAGGTGTCCCCAGAAAAAGGAAGTGAGGAAATCTCCTTGGTGAATAATCAGGGCAACACTAAAAACCACTTCCCTTCCTTGTTCTATCCAACACAAGTTTTGACTAGGGATCCACTTTTACTGCAAAACCTCCACTTAAATTGTATGTATGCCTTAAGAATGAACGTCTTATTTGCTGCCTTTTGGGTTGTTGATTATACTATTGAAAATGTGAAAATGTGATATTTCTGTTAAATGCAAAAAAAAAACTTGTTGATCCTGCTAGAGGTCTAGTGAGCTGGCAATTTGCTGTATTCTGTGCCTGTGCTGACTGTTATCAGGTAGAATTCTTCCCAGCTATCTCTGTGGGCTACAAAACACCTCACCCTTGTAGAAGCGGAGAGGGAAAGATTTTATAGTCCTAAAATACATTGTGTTTTAGGGTGACAACACTGCTCTTCCATAGATTCAGTACAGTGGACAAGTGTTGTTACTCTAGGACAGGACGTTTTACTCAAGAAGCTCCAGGTTAACAGAGATGGAAACAAAATAGAAAATAAAGGCAGATAGTACATAAATTTAGAGCTTTGGTTGGGGGGCATTGCAACCGCGGGAAAAGCTTTTCCAAAATGTCGTGATTAGCAGGCAGCAAGCACATCGAATGTGACCAATTCGAGCAAACCTCCTGTAGTACACTATAGGACGCAATGGTGCGTGACTTGTCAGGCTGACCAAGTCGTACTAGTGTGAATGGAGACTAACTGTATGTTTTTCGTTATCAATGCAAAACCACCATCAACTCCTAATGGTATTTTTTCAGTGTGGCGTTCTGTAGACAGTCCAGAATCTATGCAGATGTTGTTTTGTACCCACCCTCCACAATCTGTCATGTTCTGTTTGTGAGCCTTTCCTTTTCCTTTTTTTTTTTTTTTTACATTGTGTTGTCAGATGATGTAGGGATCCCATCAGCCGGCCGCATCTGTGCTGAATGAGCTTAGGCCAATGACCCAGCTTGTTCCTAACCATCATTAAATGACATGTGACATTGGCTATTGGGCAAAATATTTGGTATGGGCCGTAATACTTATTTTGGGCTGTGACTTTATCTAGCTTTGTATTTTTAGTTCTTTATTTATATCACTGTTGTGGTGTTCTGCTTTGTTCATGGCTACAAGGACCGTTGTTTAGATCATTGTTGTGCTGTAAGCTTGGCTTTCATCAGCTCGTATAATGAGTTGCTTTGGGTAACTCCATTTCGGACATTGCTCTTCCGTCTTCATTAAAGAACCAGTCTTTCAGCTTTTACTGAACTCTGGAACTCCATAAAGATCACACTCCAAATCCTATAGCTGTAAATGTTTGTGGGACATAACTGAACTTTAGTCTCTCGCTCACATTCTTGGAATTCAGCGGACGGTTTATAGGCATTTTCCTCTCGGGTTCTGTGGATGGGTTAGGCCCCTAAACTGGTCACGTATATAGCTGATATTTATAGAAGTGTGGCAGCACTTCTCTGGTCGGATTTCCATTGCTATTAAGAGCTTAGCGTTGTAGAAGCATCCAGATGTGTCAGCTTGTATACGTGTGTTTCCTGGTCAGTGAAAACATGTGCAGTGTGTGACTGTGTACGTGAGTGACACTGTGTACGTGCCTGTCTGTATGTCATAGGAGGAGCCTGACTCTGTAGGTTTTATCACATTTCCAGTCACAAAACGCTTTGGTGATTAAAGCAGGCAGGAAGCTGTCCTTATCAGAGGTCACAATGTCCCCTTATAGAATGTACACATTTACATTCATTGTTCTCCTTCTATTCATTCAGCCGCTGCTGTCACGGCCCTATCTGCTGGCAGAGCATATGTCAAATGATGTATGTGAGGGAGGATTAGTTCCCGTTATAGGCTCAGTTCATAAAGCCTAAGGGTCTTCATTCCAGCCAAGTCACTGCCATTTACAAATCTTATGGAACGCGGCTGTTATAGCAGAACTAAACTAAAACTAAAAAAACCTTCTGCCTTCAGAACCACTAACTCCTGTGTACTAAATATTCTATTTTAAACCGTCTACATTTTGTTAGTCAGAAAAAAAAATTGGAAATTTTTTAATGAGATTTTATAAAACTCATTTACCTACCTAGGGAAATAAAGCATAGAACACAAAAAAGGGTATCCCATAACCTAACCTGTACTTTTTGGCGTGAATAAATGAATACTTCTAGATTGTAAGCTCTAATGAGCAGGGCCCTCTAATTCCTCATGTATTGAACTGTATTGTAACTGTATTGTCTTCCCTCAAATTGTAAAGCGCTGCGCAAACTGTTGGCGCTATATAAATCCGGTATAAGAATAGCATATAGATCAAAGGTAGTATTCTTGAAAGGAAAGTCCGTTTTTAGGCTGGGTTCACACTAGATGTAGCCGTGGCTCACAGCAGGGGGTCCAGTGCGTCCCTGTTTAGGTGTGAATCGGTTTCCGAATTTTTTCCTGAATTCGGACCTAAAACAGAGCCAAATGCCCCGTACACACACGTCGATAGTTGGCCGGGAATTTTCGGCCAACGTCCGATCGGCCGATTTTCGGCTTGTTAGTATGATGCTTTCGACAACCGACTCCGACTTTTGGGCCGAATAAAATCTGGTGTACAGGCTATAAAATTTTTGTTGGCCGTCAACACAACGGCCGATTTTTGGTCAGTCAGTACAGATTTCGGCAGACAAAAATCAGATGAGCAAGACTGGGCATGCTCAGAGAAGAAAAAACACACGGAAAGTAAACCAGCACATGACATCATCACTTCTGAAGTTGATTTTTGTTGGCCGAGAAAATTCGTGTGCAGTCTAGAGCACATTCCAAACACTGGACAAAAGACGGTCGATCGGTCGGCCGATAATCGTTGCGTGTGTACGAGGCAAAATACACACCGGACCCTTTGCAAGAGCAGACCGCCGCCACCCCGGAGCTGTGTGAACTGGCTCCGTTGAGAGCTGTACACACTCTCCTGTTATGCAATTTGGAAACCCAAATCAAATTCGCGTAAGTGTGAACCCAGCCTTATAGTGAAATATGTAGTTTAGTTTTGGGCACCAAATCACAGAAGGATATCGGAGAACTGGAGAGAGCAGAAAATTAGAGGAACTGAATGTATTCCCTTCAGAAGAGGAGATTAAGGGGAGGGAGGGGATATAATCAACATGTATAAATGCAGAAGTGGTCCATATAGTGAACTTTGTATAAGAGTTATTCACTTTCAGGTCATTAAAGATAAAGGGCCACTCTTTACATCTGGAGGAATAGAGATTTAATGTCCTCTACATACAGTAAGGCTAAATGTAGACGTGTGTCAAGATTGACACACCTATGAAAAGCAGTTTGTCTTCAGATTGCTTATCAGGGCATTTGACAGGCAGTAAAGAGGCAATATGTTGTCACCTTTTTTATACCTTTTTTTTTAACCCTATAAATGCTGTTACAACTGCATGTGGCTCTATTTACTTGAATGGGTTACATTTGTTGGTGCTACTGCCCCTCAAACATGACCGGGGATCATTTTTGCCAAGGGTGCAATGCATCATGGCTGTAACATGTCTGCTGCCTTTGTAGCTTATTGGAGGGCATTAGGGGGTGGCAAAAACAAAGCTCAACCACAATTCATTTTTTGTTCCGTAAAGATTTTATTGAACGTTTGCAGTACAGTAGCTGAAAAACATACTTTTCCCCCTACAACTTTTAAAAATGTGCAATTAATATCTTTTAGAAACTAGTTCTGGCCAGCTTAGTTGATTTTCTTTTTTTTTTTAAGGAAAAAAAGTTGGGTGTCTTCCTAAATGCACTGAATATAACTGGATATTATTGCATGTACCAACGTCAGATTGTTGATCCAGGGAAAATCTGTTTGCTTTGGGGAATCTGGAATTTTTTTCCCCACTGGAGCAAATGTGACTGCTTTTTAGGAGGTTTTTGCCTTCCTCTTGATCAACTGTGGGTATAGGATTGCCAGTAGATTTTGGAGATTTTAGTATTCGGGTGAACTTCCACTTTAACAATAAAAGTATGGTTGGAGCAGATGTTATTAATGACACTCTGCCAAAAATAATATATTTAATTTTGGGTGGAAAAGGACTTTGAATATGTTTTGGTTTTGTCTATAGATAGGTTGTAAAAGACCTAAGGTGCTTTCTGTGGGGGATGATGACCTATAGATGTAGTAATAGAGCAACGCTGTTCTCTCGGTCATCTGAGTCAGTCATGCTCTACTTCCCCGGCCTGGATTAGAATTGTGTTTTGTTCTTTAGACCACCTCCATTTGCTGCCTTTCCTGAAATGTATTACTCTACACAGTGCTGATAATGAATAGTACCTAATTCAGTATTCATTAAAGTGAGCCTATAATTTTCCCATAATGGGGACAGTTGCAGGTTTTCTTTATACTAATCAGACTGTACCCTTTACTTTCCCAAGTATTACTCCCCTACGGAAGCTTGAGAAATACCTGATACTTCTAGGTATTGGAGAACGTGACATCCTCATTGAGGAATCAAGGAAAAAATAGATGTATGCAACACAAGGCACATAAACATATCTGAAAATCTACAGCATGATGCAAAAATCTTCATCCTGAATATTTCTGATTTTGCATAATGCATGAACATACAAACCCTGCTAAACCTGTAACTGCATATGGGTCATTGCGAGAGGGACCTAATAATTTGTTAGACACTTGGTATTGTAAAATACTCCCATAATGATGGCTGACAAGTATAAGTTAGGCCTCTTGCACACTTGTGCGACCTAAAAGTCGCTCAATTTTAACTGGACTTGAAGCAATGCCTATTTCTATGGACCTCAAAACGCATCAAAGTCGGACCAAAGTAGTGCATGGACTACTTTGAAGTCGTTGTGACTTGACGTAGCACAGATATGAACGGTACTCATGGAGTATGACTTGTCATGTGACTTTGCAGTCCCAAGTCACAGGACAAGTCCCACAAGTGTGAAAGGGGCCTAAAGGATAAGGTCATATTTTGTGACATGTTACACCCATATTCAGGGTGTAACATGTTACAAATGCACGAGTAACTGTTTTCATGGTGAGCAGGGGATCTTCTCCCCCTGCTCGTTGTTACAATCGGGGGGAAAAAAAAAACCTGTGTCCAAGCGAGGCTGTGCCTGCCTGGCTGCATCATCTATTCAGTGTTCGGTGTATGGGAAAAAGTTCTGGCAGCCTTTGTGGATGTTGACTTGTAGTTCCCAGTGAGCTACCAGAGAACTGTTGTGCGCTCTAGGTAGTTCACTGATCTTCCGGTCAATGTGCATTTGCCTGCCTGTATTTGAGGTATGGGCGGACAGTTACACATACAGTCTGCAGGACCCTGGCATTATACCCATGATCTGCTAATCATGGACGGTGCAATGCTTTATAGGCTCCTAACAAAAAAAATATTAGTTGCATATTTTTTTTTTTTACCTGCAAAAACTGTATTTGTTATTTTTTGTAAAACTGAACTTATCCTTTAACACTGGTTCCTGGAGTTCATCATGTCTATAATATTCATTGTTCTTTAGAATTTATGACTGCAAAGCCATAAAGATAAAAAAAATGTTCATATTTGCAAATGTATAGTTTCTACATATTTCGTATTTTGTCTGTAGGATATTTGACATTTTACCTTCTCTTTTCTTTTTACCCAGAATCCAGAGAGGATCCTACTTCCAAGGACAGCTGAATGTCTATCACATGAACATATGGCATGTCGTTGGTCTTTCTCCTGCATAGTAACTGTGTACAGGTGAAATCGGGGTTATAAAGAGCCGAGGCTTTGCTGGTGACCCCCGCTGCTGCAAAAACATGTCCTTTTCATTGTCCATAATGAAGAAGACCACCTCTAGACCACCTCTATTATAGAAGTCTAGAAGTGAAAGCAAGGACGGAGTTCTCCTCCAAGGACAAGTTAAAGACTCTAAACCATAAAGCTAATGCTGAAGTCAAGCTGAGGGACTGGAGCCGTCGCTGTCAGCACTGCAATCTGTTGTATGATGGAGTACCCATGTGAACTGTACAGGATCATCAATACTCACTTCAGACACCTGATTGATTATATTTTGGTACAGCATGTTTTAAATACTGCAGAGTCTAAGAGACTGAACTGATAATGTACAATATATAAATATATATATTATGGAAATGATTATGCATTTAATGATAGAGGGAATGGTACGGTCAATGACCAGAACACGTGCCTGCAGGTCAGAGCATGTCCACCTTGTAATGAAAATGTAGTTTCTCTCAAAATGCTTTGATAGCTCTGCCTTTTTTACAGCAGGCAGTATGTTCAAGAGTATTTGTGAGAGGTTATGCTTTTTAATTTTTTGCATTCTTTATGTTGGATTTTCCAGAATAAACAGTGTGAAAATTCCAGTGTCTTGCAGTGTGATTAAACTTGTGAGTTTAGGTATGAACCTGGAATTCTCAATATTCCAGTTCCTATTGAATCAAGTGATGTTCTTACTAAATACAAGTTAAAGAGTTAGGCCGAGTGTGCATAACTGTATAAAATACCAGTAAATTCAGTGTTACCCTGTAGTATCTTGTGCGTTAATGGACTTGCGAGAAAATGTAGCTTTTAATTCAGCCTTGATACAGTACTATACACAGTTGTGTGAAGAGGTACAGTTGTATTCAAAATTATTCAACCCCCACTGAAATTGATTGTTTTGGCCAGTTTGACATTGATTTTGATCATTCAGTCATCCTGCTTACAATTAAATCAAAGAGGCACGTGTAGGTCAGACAAATATAACATAGCATTTATAATGAAATAACCACAAATGTCTTTTCTGTGCTCACATCATTATCAGTTTTATTCAACCCCCAAGTGACATTCAATCTTAGTACTTAGTACAACATCCTTTTACAGTTATAACAGCTTTTAAACATGAAGCATAGCTTGACACAAGTGTCTTGCAGCGATCTACGGGTATCTTCGCCCATTCGTCATGGGCAAAAGCCTCCAGTTCAGTCACATTCTTAGGCTTGTGCACTGCAACTGCTTTCTTTAAGTCCCACCAGAGGTTCTCAATCGGATTTAAGTCTGGTGACTGTGATGGCCACTCCAAAGTGTTCCAGCCTTTAATCTGCAACCATGCTCTAGTGGACTTGGAGGTATGCTTGGGATCATTGTCCTGTTGAAAGGTCCAACGTCTCCCAAGCCTCAGGTTTGTGACGGACTGCATCACATTGTCATCCAATATCTCCTGGTACTGAAGAGAATTCATGGTACCTTGCACATGCTGAAGCTTCCCTGTACCCGCAGAAGCAAAACGGCCCCAAAGCATGATTGACCCCCCCCCCCCCCCGCCATGCTTCACAGTAGGCAAGGTGTTCTTTTTCCTCATAGGCCTTGTTCTTCCTCCTCCAAACATAGCGTTGATCCATGGGCCCAAACAGTTCTAATTTTGTTTCATCAGTCCACAGAACACTATCCCAAAACTTCTGTGGTTTGTCCACATGACTTTGGCATACTGCAGTCGACTCTTCTTCTTTGGAGACAGCAAGGGGGTGCGCCTGGGAGTTCTGGCATGGAGGCCTTCGTTACGCAGTGTGCGCCGTAGTGTCTGAGCAGAAACTTCAGTACCCACATCTGACAAATCTTTTCTCAGTTCCTCAGCAGTCACACAGGGACTTTTCTCCACTCTACGCTTCAGGCAGCGCACAGCAGTCAAAGTCAGCATCTTCTTGACTAAAAAAAAGCGCTTGAAAAGCTAAAAAAAAAACTATTCCCATTGAAATCAATTAATACTTTTTACACTGGGGCAGTGGGCTGGCGGGGCGGTGAAAAAAATTCTGCAAGCAGCATCTTTGGAGCATGTTTGGAGTGCTAAAAAAGGCACCTTAAAAATGCCTCTCTCCATTGAAATGAATTGTAAGCGCTTAAAAGCAACCTAAATAGTTCTTGAAAGTTTGAGTCGCGTGTCTTTTAAAAAAAGCACACCGCTAATGCATGAAAATCACTCAGGTTTTATGGGCAGTTATCAAGAACCTCAGTGTGAAAGGGCTCTAACAGTGCCTATTCATAAAGGTTATACACATATAGCAGAAAAACACAAGGAAATTTTTGCTTATTCAATTTTTTTTTTTTTAACTAAAATATCAGGGAATGGTAACGGTGTAGAGAAAGTTAATACATTTTTGGCCTTAGAAGCTAATATTGCCCCCTTTAGCAGAAATGACTTGCAGATGTTATACTTTAAATTGGTATAAGGCTATCAGTCATTTTGTGGCCTCCATGTAAAATCCATTGGTAGATTTGCTAAGGTGTTCTGAATCCTTCAGTACAAACAAACTGCTACTGCCCCAACCTATGACTGGCCTTAAAAGCAAGGAGCAGATGGAACGGCGACACACGTTAAGAGAAATTCCCAGCTCAGCTTGCCAGCCTGCAACAAACCAAATTGTCCTGTAACAGTTCACGTAAAAATCAGGGTTTTAGTTTTCACACATTTGCAAATATATGCGTACGCTGCCGAAACTGCGACAAGGCACCCTAGTATTATCTGCAGTCCTAACTCTATATAAGAGCCTTCATAGTGGGAGCCCACTTTTAACAAGGAATAGATTGAGAGAGGTATGGACTGAGCTCACTTCTCCTTAAAGGCATAGGGGTGCACTGGACACCCAGCAAATAGTACAATGGCAGTGAAGGGTTACAGTGTGCCACCTCAACAAATCCCAAACCGCACATGGAAGGGCGACACATGTCAACAGAGAAATTCCTAGCTTAACTTACCAGCCAGTCTGCCCCTATCCAAAGCACTGTATTTGTTTTTGGGGGGGGGGGGGGCGTCACACATTCATCGCTATGGTGCTGACCATCTGCACCATGGAAATGTATGCACACATTCATTGCTATGGTGCTGACCATCTGCACCATGGAAATGTATGCACACATTCATTGCTATGGTGCTGACCTTCTGCACCATGGAAATGTATGATGTTGATTCATGGCGGGCATTGAGCCCTATTTCTGTCCAGATTTGCTCAACCTCCCTCATTCTGTCATGATGGAAGATTTGAAGGTAGGTATTTGTGTAGGGGGAACTCTGATGTAATTGGGCGAGGAGGGAGGGACCATATGGTAGCAAGAAGAGGGTGAGATCATATTGAGATTTTGCATACTTTTAAATGGTGCCATGACTGACTGAAAAAGAGTTTGGGAAATTACACTGGCCCTTTTTGTTGCAGCTGCGTAGAGAAGCCAGGAACTAGCATCCCCTGTTTAATACTACACCTCCTCTGCCCGATCCAAAAGTAATGTCAGATATTACTTCCAGGTCGTGACTTGTGGTACAAAGGCATGCGTTAACAGGGAATACAGATTCCCTAATGTTCCTGCTGACTGAGTCCCACCCAAGGACGTAACTCGTACGGGGGAAGGAGCTGCGTATGACCTCACCCGTGAAAATCTTTGATTGTACTGCTGTATTGAGCACTTGTATGCATGTAGGACTAGTGTCACACTTAAAAGTTTTTTTTTTTTTTATTTCTACTTTTAATAATTGCTGAGTTTATATGGAGAGCGCTAAATGTACGGAGGAATTATCGTCTGCGCCGCAGATCGGTCAGTGGAGGATTAATACCCCCAATTGTGGCAATGTGCGGATAGACTACCCCCCTCCCCCACATATACACCCTCCTAACAGTGGGAGGACCTTAAAGAGGCATTAAATACCTGAAGTGCATTACGTACAGAGTGTAGTGTTGGGGGTGTTCTCTCAGAGTTCAGGGGTGTGCTATGTACATAGGGCAGGGTTCAGGGGTGCTCTGTAAACAGAGGTCAGCATTCCTCCACAGAACTTACCTCTGCATCTCCCATCCATCCACATCTCACTTTTACCCCTCTTCACCTCTGCATGCAAACTCCCTCCTTTCTTAACAGCTCCATCATCTTCAGGAGCTGACTGGCAACTTTTGGAGCAGGGGGCAAGTACAGTCCAGAGGACCATGGTGCAGCGACTCGGGCCCCCCCCCCCCTCCCACTCTCCCTCTTCCCAGCCGCCTCCTGACACCCATTCCAGGCTGAAGCTCGGCTACAGGTACTCCCTACCCACCGTCCAAATCCGGGTTCCCAACCTGGCCAGCAGGGAGCGGTTGGGGGGAGCTGGAGCAGCTCGGTCAGGGCTGGCTGGGGTAGAGTCTCTAGTGGGGCATGCAACCGGCCTCTGCTCAGACACAGTTTACACCATCCATGCTGGGGAGGGGCCTGCGCTGTCCTTTTCTTCACCCTGCCCTAGGTCAGCAGTGGGGACTTTTTACTTCTCTTCACCAGGAATCATTTAGGCATGTCTGTGGCAGAAGTGGTGCAGCCTTTTTACAGGGCATCAGAGTAGCCCAGGAGGCAATTGGCCCCCTGGCCCAGTCCTCCCCTGATCATCTTACACAGGTCTTGTTTTTGTTGTATTGAACTGAAGCACCGAGCTGGCTCTAGTACCTCTCCAAAAACTGTAGGTGGCTCCTCCACTTTTATGTGCAGGGAGATCATCCGATCCACAATGTACCCCAGGCACCTGCATGTCCCTTGTCCCCATCCTGCAATCTGTGGAAGACAAGCTATCGCTGGTAAACACTGAAGCAGGACTTTTGTTTACAAGTGATAGTGGGGAGCAGGGAGCAGAGGGCCTGAGCCAGAGGTGGTGAAACTGAGTTCCACCAAGTTCCAGCTGAAAAAAAAAAAAAGCCCTGTTTATCTGTATATGTATATGGAATGTATGCTGTTCTGTTCATTTATCTTTTGCGCTGTACTAATTTGATTTATAATACCGATTCCCTGCATCTGTCATACTTTCACACCACAAGTGCCATCGGGAAATACTAGATAGAGAGGATAAAACAAAAGTTGACAGTATGCCCCTCTGACTTGTTTCTTTGTTTACTGCACTGCATAGCATTTCCACCACCATGCTTTACATTTGGTATCGAGGGTCGTCGTCTTTTTTTTTTTTTCCCCTTCTGATCACAAAGCATTTTTGTTAACCACTTGACCTCCAAAAGGTCTTACCCCCTTCATGACCACTTTAACTTACAGTTGCGTGACACTGTACCCAAATAACATTTGTCTTTTTTTTTTGTTCCCCCCCCCCCCCCCCCCACAAATAGAGCGTTCTTTTGGTGGTATTTGATCACCTCTGTGGATTTAATTTTTTGCACTATAAACTAAAAAATGACATGATTTTAAAAAAATATATATTTTTTTTTACTTTCTGGTATAAAACATACCCAATAAAAATGTAAAAAAAATCAAATTTCTGCTACATATTTTGGTGGAAAAAATCCCAATAAGCGTAATATTGATTGGTTTGTGCAAAAGATATAGTGTCTACAAACTATGGGATTTATTTATTACTTGTAATGGCGGTGATCAGCGACTTAGAGCAGGACTGCGATATTGCGGCGGACAAATTGGACACTTTTGACACTTTTTTGGGACCAATGACACTAGAACAGTGATCAGCCCTAAAAAATATGCACTGTTGCTGTACTAATGACACTGGCTGTGAAGGGGTTAACTATGTGCTTTATTACTGTGGAGGAGGTGCTTTGACTAGGGGAAGGCAAAGATCCCTGTTCCTACTTTTCAGAAAAACAGGATCAAAGCCTTCCCTGCTGACAGCACAACAGTCTGCCTTGTTTAGATAGGCAGACTGTAGATCAGTGGGTCCCAGCAGACTTCGAGTCCACTGGACCTGCTGATTGGCTCCCGCTCTGTCCAATCACAGCAGGAGCAGGTTACCGGCAGCGCGTGCCCCAGACCCAAAAATGTCAGATCACATACTAGGTACATTATCTGGCACAGGGTGACTGCCCTGTCTCAGTTAATGTGCGTGGGGTGGTTGCAAAGTGGTTAAATTGGATTATGAGAATGAATAGATGTCAATGTTAGGCTTTACAATCACTTTAAACAAATGACACATAATTACTTGTCTACCGGGCACTTTTACCCCTCCCTGCCCAGGCCAATTTTCAGCTTTCATCGCCGGTCGCACTTTGAATGACAATTGCGCTGTCACACAACGCAACTCATGAAAGTTTTTTTTTTTTGCCTTTTAATACAGAGAATGCATTAAGGTAAAACATATTTTACCTTCCACTTTATATATATCACATTATATGTAGACACTGATTAAATAGGTATGTAATGGTTGCCTGTTCAAAAATGTAAAAACAAATGGCAACAATTTCCTTGGGGGTACTTAAGCCTAGTACACACGCAACGATTATCGGCCGACCGATTGTCCGTCTTTTGTCCAGAGTGGTGTTTTGTTGGTTGGAATGTGCCTAGACTGCACACGAATTTTCTTGCCCGACAAAATTCTACTTCAGAAGTGATGTCATATGTTGGATTGCTTTCTTTGTGTTCTTTCTTCACTGAGCATGCCCAGACTTGCTCATAAGATTTTTCCCTGTCGAAATCTGTACTGACTGCACGAAAATCAGCCGTGTTTTGACGGCAGACAAAAATTTTATAGCCTGCACACCAGATTTTTTTCGGCCGAAAAGTCGGAGTCGGTTGTCGGAAGCATCATACTAACAATCCAAAAATCGGCAGATCGGTCGTCGGACGAAAATTCCCTGCCGATTTTCGACGCGTGTGTACGAGGCTTTACTTTTTCACACGACTGTGTGTGTGTACGTTTTTTAGGTTTAAAAGTCATTAGATCATGTAATGGATGTTGGCCCTGATGAACCATTTTTGCACCAGCTGCTATTTCTTTCTTTCCTTTCTTCCTTACTCAACCTCTCCTGAGAGAAATACCAGAGTTACCACTGTTGGCCATCTTTTATAACGCTCGTTGCCTGACTTGTTTTTGGGCTGGGCAGGGCTGATCACACTCCTCAGGATTTTAGTGGCTTTCATGTAGCTTCCTGCCTTCTGTGGTGCTTTGGCCATCTTGATTGACTAGGCTGGGATAACGAAACTCCTGTGCATGCACATAGGATTTCATTTATCCCTCACATTTTCACAGGATTTCATTTATCCCTCACATTTTCACACCATCTGTACAATGCTGGGATGGTTTAATGGGCTGCACATGCGCGGCTGTAAGTATACAAATCATACAAAAAGCTAGCAGAAAAAGAGAAAGATGGCAGGAGAGACATCATCTTCTACCACACATATCTATCTCATAGCAGTTTGTTTACTTTGCACGTTTAGTTCCACTTTAGCTGCCCATTTAACAGCCCACTGAATTCTTATCGGTTTCCTGGAAATCTGGATTTCCTCATAATGGTGACTAAACACATGGTGTAGGGAAAATGAGGCAGAGCTGCTGTGTGAATGTGCTGAATCCATAGCAGGAAAGCTAAACATTTACTTGCATAAGGTAAGGTCAGATAGAGGACTTATAGAAACATCCTAACCAAACCTGACATTTTAAGCCCTCGTTGACATTGCGAGTTCGGGGACGATTTGAAAGACATCTTTCTGGATTCACAGATGTCTATTGAAATTGCCCAGAAGTCACCAAAATTAATGCACGAGCATGTCTCAGAAATTTTTTGCTATTCTTACACTTGACCCCGGTCAAGTGTAATCGGTGCGGCACCATAAAGTCGGCGTCGCACCAATTCGGACGGTGCCGTTGTTGGCAATAGGCTGCGATTTGACATGTCAAATCGCCCCATTGGGAACCGGGGTCAAGTGCAAGAATAGCAAAAACTTCTGAGACATGCCACAGGTAGTGAGAGGAGATATCTCCAAGTAAGAGAAGTAGAAGATTTCACATCGCCTCTTGTTCTGGGGAAAACTCTAATATTTTGGATTTCTCCACTGTAGCTGGTTATTACTGATCAAGCGGTGAAAGTTCAAATGCGGTTGTACAGAAGTCGATCTGTAGATTGAGGTCTATACAGCCACAGTGCCCATACACAGATAATTTAGGCCAGTCCTTGCTGATCCAGCTGAATTTTGAATCATGTATGGCCAACTTAAAGTGCAATATATTCCATTTTTTTTTTCGTTTTGGATCAAGTAGGAAAAGGTTAAACCCCATTCCTGCTGTTCATGTATCATTGGGGAAATTTTCCTTCACTTCTTGTTCTGGACAGACAGCAGGACATTGGAGGGAATTTCCCAAAATCAAGGGTGTTCCCTTCTTAGACAGTTGTCCCCATTGGAAGATGTCCCCTTATCTTTTGTTCTGGGGACAACTCTAACATTTTGTATTTCCCCTCACATTTTCTCTTGGCAACAATGGTCACCACTACAAATAAAGGGGTAAATGCCCCAAGCCGAGACAACCCGCATTTTAAAATTGGCAGAGGGTCTAACCTTTCTTCTCTCTATCCAAAACAAAAAAAAGGTTGCCTAGGGACACTCTTTATTGTGAGAATGTGGTATGTGTCCCCATTGGAAGATGTCCCCTTTGTTCTGGGGACAATTTTTAAATTATGGATTTCCACTCACATTCTCCCTCAGTAACAATGGTCACTTGTTCTGGGGACAGTTCTAAAACTTTGAATTTCCCCTCACATTTTCTCTCGGTAACAATGATCACCAGTACAGGTAGAGGGGTAAATCTCCTCAGTGGAGACACAGACAGCTATGAAAACTTGATAGAGGGTTTAATTCTTACCAACTGCATCTAAAACTAAAAATACTTTCCCTGGAGATATACTTTAAACCTTAGGATATATAAAGGGAGCACAACTTACCTGATTAGTTCAGTTTTCTTTTTCAGGCATTACTATGCTGTACAAGTTCACCCCACTCCTTTTTGCCAGCCATCTGGTGAACCTGGAACATACCTGCTTGTGATGATGGAGCACCATCCTTAATACCTCTCATGCACAGAAACTTGTAAAAACATGGAAAAAACACCAATTAGAGTTTAATTGGCATTGTAAGTTTCAGTGGGATTAGTAAAGCAGAAAACAGTGAGAGGGGAAGTTTTGTGGCCAAGACTTCAGAAAGTACACTCCTACTGCCCCTGTGGCATGGTCTGTGTGTTTGCTGTGGACTATAGAGAATCAGATTAGAGCAAATTGTGTGCAATTTTTAACTTTTCCATATCTACATTGTGCCAGAATGCATATTTTCGGAGCATGTAACACCTATATTTAGGGTGTAACATATAACATGCTCCAGCTCCTACCCCCTGCATCCCCCAATATCTCACCCCACCCCATGACAGTGGATTCCTCTCCACCGCACCCACTTTCACGGTCCAGCTATGTCATTTATTTACAGGGGTCTGTGACAGTGTTGCCAACCCCCCGAAGTGAAATTTACTGACAGAACACCAAAATTTACAAATGGCACCAATTTTTTACTGGCAAAAATCATGAAATTTACTGACAGTGCCACATTTTTTTTACTGACACTGCAAAAAGTACCTAAATGGCCATTTTCAGTGCTAAGCAGTGCAAATATCAATACTTAAACTATAAACATGTAGCTAGTGCTATTAGCAATGTGTTGAAGTTAAACAAAAGTCAAAAAGCATATTTCTCCATTTTCATGAAGGTCAGATTAATATAACCCAGCCAGCACAGAGTTCCCCCATATACTGTATCAGACACTGCAGGATCCCCCCTTACAGTGCAAGGGAACTCTGACATTAAGGGCAATGCTGCAGATCATGTTTTAAGGGGGAACTCTGATGTAAGCGGGGGCTCTGGTGACCAGAAACCACCTTATATCAGAGTCCACTGCGTTCCCCCTTACATCAGAGTTCCCACTTACATCAGGGTCTGCAGCATCGCCCTTTACATCAGAATTCCCTTTTACATCAGGGTCCACAGAGTTCCCCCCTTGCACTGTAAGGGGGAATGTCAGGAACTCTGATGTGGGGGGAAGGGGGGACTCTGGTGACAAGAGACCACCTTCCGCTGGGTAATTACACTAAGGTAAGGGGGGAAATTGCCTGCCATAAGGGGGAAACCTTTATATCAGTGCCCCCTTACATTATTGTATTCACTCCCCCCTTACATCAGTGACCCCTCCTCAGACTGGCCTGGCGGTGCCGTCAGTGACCTCCTCTCAGGTGCACCGTGCAGGGCTCAGTCAGACGGCTCCAGCTTGGCGGCTCTGTTTTTTTCCCATAGTCTCCTCTTCACAGTCCACACACGTCTGACTCCTCCCGTGACCCCCATCCCAGCGGCACCCCCACTCTTGACTCCTCTCCAGACCCCCTCAGAGACTGCAAACATGATAAAAGACAAGAGATAGTCAGAGGCTGCGGACATGATACAAGAGATGGTTAGAGGCTGCGGACATGATACAAGTGATGGTTAGAGGCTGCAGATATGATACAAGAGATGGTGTGAGGCTGCGGTTATGATACAATAGATGGTTAGAGGATGCGGACATGATATGGGAGGTGGTCAGAGGCTGCAGACATCATACAGGAGGTGGTGAGAGGCTGCGGACATCATACAGAAGGTGGTGAGAGTCTGCAGATATGGTACAGGAGGTGGTCAGAGGATGCAGACATGGTACAGGAGGTGGTCAGAGGATGCGGACATGGTACATGAGGTGGTCAGAGGATGCGGACATGGTACAGGAGGTGGTCAGAGGCTGCAGACATCATACAGGAGGTGATCAGAGGATGCGGACATGGTACAGGAGGTTGTCAGAGGCTGCGGACATCATATAAGAGGTGGTCAGAGGCTGCGGACATCATACAAGAGGTGGTCAGAGGCTACAGACATGATACAGGAGGTGGTCAGAGGATGCGGACATGGTACAGGAGGTGGTCAGGGGATGATCAAAGGCTGCAGACATCATCCAGGAGGTGGTGAGAGGCTGCGGACATCATACAGGAGGTGGTCAGAGGCTGCGGACATGGTACAAGAGGTGGTCAGAGGGTGCGGACATGGTACAGGAGGTGGTCAGAGGATGCAGACATGGTACATGAGATGGTCAGAGGCTGCAGACATGGTACAGGAGGTGGTCAGGGGGTGTGGACATGGTACAGGAGGTGGTCAGAGGATGCAGACATGGTACAGGGAGGTGGTCACAGGCTGCGGACATGGTACGGGAGGTGGTAAGAAGCTGTGGACATGAGACTGGAGGTGGTCAGAGGATGAGGACATCATACAGGAGGTGGTCAGAGGCTGCGGACATGGTACAGGAGGTGGTCAGAGGATGCGGACATGGTACAGGAGGTGGTCAGAGGCTGCGGACATGGTACAGGAGGTGGTCAGAGGCTGTAAACATCATACAGGAGGTGGTCAGAGGCTGCAAACATCATACAGGAGGTGATCAGAGGATGTGGGCATGGTACAAGAGGTTGTCAGAGGATGCGGATATGGTACAGGAGGTGGTCAGAGAATGGAGACATGGTACAGGAGATGGTCAGAGACTGCAGACACCCCCCCCCCCCCCTAACAGTAGTGTCCTAATCTGCCTCCCTTCACCCTCCACATCGGTGTCCTCCTCTACCCATCTGCATATACTTCCCACAGCACTGTCCTTCTCTGCCCCCTAACTTCAGCCTCCACAGCACTGTCATCCTCTTCTGCCCCCTTCTCACATGAGTGTCCTGTCCTCTTCTCCTCTGTAGCCACTGTGACACTGTCTTCCATTCAAAAATGGCGCCAATCAGCGCCAGTATGACACTGCGCATGTGCCCGCCCAGGCGAAAATGGGTGAGCTTTTCCGAGCCGGACAGGCTTCAGAACAGCGCATGCGCTATTCCAAGTCGGCCCGCAGCCATCCTTTTTACGGGCGTTTATGGGCAGCCCGAAATTTACAGGCTGCTCGTAAATTAGCGGGCGGTTGGCAACAATGGTCTGTGAATAAAGAAACTACAAGTCCAGTCTGCCATAGGGACCTGGTAGTTCTCAATGAAATGCTGGGGTGCTAATGAGCACCCTCATAGTTCATTGACACTTCCTCCAGCTTTCAAACTGACAGCCCATATGGAGCTACGTTCAAGAAAGCTGGAGGTAGGATTCTGCAGGAGTCTGCCCGCTATTTAAAAAGCTCTGCTAAAATGACAAATCGCACAACGCTAATTTCAGATGCCATTCATTTTAATGGCTCCTAAAAACACTGCCCGGCTCTGCCACGATTGTCACGCTATAAATTCTAGCAAAACGCATTGTGCAAACCATTGTCACCCAAAAGAAATTCTTGATCCTTGGAGGACAAGCTTCACGCCATGCGGTTTGCTGCAATTGCTGTGCGATTTTAGGTACTTTTAGGTAATAAATTGAATGGCATCTGAAATTCGCTTTGTGCATTTTGTCATTTTAGGAGAGCGTTTTGAAACCAAAGGCCAGAATCGCAGCAAATCTGCCCGCGATTCAAAATGCCCAGGTGGGAATGGAGCCTTATGGAGCCCCAGATAGCAGTAAAACCTGACAAGGTTCTAACACTTCCCCACTCTATCCAAAACTTTGGAAGAAAAATGTTTTGGCTATAGATACACTAAGAAAATGCTCTCAAAAAATTGCAGTTGTGCTTATATTAAATTCTCAATATTGTGCAGATGGAATATATAGACAGGAATTACATTTTTTTACATAATTAGCTAATTAAAGTGAATATTCACTCAATCAATTGAGTGAAGATTTTTAACTCCTTTAGTAAATGAGCCTTGATGGTGCGTTGCTGCTCATCTACAGTACCTGGCTCTTTTATAGTTGGAAAAATTTTAGGTAAGCTGCCTTGATTTTGTTGAGATTGGTGGCTAGGGTGAATGGTGGGTGTTGTCTAAGGCCCTTTTCACTCAAAGGGTCCCATCAGCTCCAGCCTCCACCTGTCAGCTTTTCCGGTAGACCTGATCGGATGGTCCATTCACCCCCCCATGGACTGGCATTTAAAAACAGACTTGTGTTAGTTTACGCCAGCCTACCTCCAATCCGATCCAGTCCGCTAAAAGAAAACAGAAGGGTGATCTGTTCTCCTCGGTCTAGGCCATGCATGTCCAATTATATAATTCATTAAAAGCAATCTTTAAGAACATATAGAAGGTCACTCGCATATTACAGTGCTGTGCCCCAGCAGCACTAGGAATAATCTGCCAGCTGTACAGTGTGTGTACACCACTGCTCCGTGGGTCCTGGAGCAAGTGTGCGTTCCCGTAGGCGGAAGTGAAGACCAAACCTGACCAGTAAGCCTGTCCCTATGCGTTTTGTCATCCAGATCTCATTAACCACTTGCCGACTGCCTAACGCCGATCTACGTCGGCAGTCAGCCCCTCACAGGCAAAATGACATAGGGCTACGTCACTAGCTTGTGAGGGTCTAGGGAGCGAGCGCGCGCCCCCGGAGGCGCGCTCCCGCGTGGTCACGGACCCCCCCCGCGCGTGTGACCAGCGGACCCGATGTCAGGAGGCTTGTGTAAACAAGCCACCTGTCATTCTCCCAGGTGTATGAAGGCTGATCATACGGTTCTACTATGTAGAACCGTCGATCACTCTTCATACATCTGAAGCCACAGCCAATCACAGTAGAAAGCACGCCCCTAGGGACACACACAGCCCCTCCCTCTCTAATAAAGTTAATCCCTTCACTACCAGTGTATTTTTACAGTAACAGTGCATATGTATAGCACTGATTACTGTAGAAATGTCACTGGTAACCCCAAAAGTGTCAAAAATGTCAGTCAAGGGTCCGATCTGTCCGCCGCAATGTCGCAGTACCGCAAAAAAAATCGCAGATCGCCGCCATTACGCGTTAAAAAAAAACAACAAAAATGACAAAAATCTTTCCCTTTGTTAGTAAACGCGATAACTTTTGCGCAAACCAATCAAAATACGCTTTTTGCGATTTTTTTTACCAAACATAGGTAGCATAAAACAAATTGGCCGAAAATGTTAAAAAATTTTGATTTTTACATTTTTTTGGGGGGGAATTTCATATAAAAAAATGTGAAAAATATTGCTATTTTTGCAAAATTGACGCTCTTTTTTTGTTTATAGCGCGTGATCAAAAAATCGCACAGGTGATCAAATACCACCAAAAGAAAGCTCTGTTTGTGGGAAAAAAAGGACGCCAAATTTGTTTAGGTACAGCGTCGCACGACCGCGCAATTGTCCGTTAAAGTCACGCGGTGCCGAATCACAAAATACCCCCTGGTCAGGAAGGGGGTAAAATCTTCCGGGGCTTAAGTGGTTAATCTTTTTTCTTGTTTTCACATTCCGCGTACTTCTTATGGGCAGTGTCTTCTGTGGGTGTCTAGGAAATGTATAGCAGATACACATCATTACATACAAATTATCAGACCTGTGTGTGATGACTTGAATGCGCAGTTGTCCTTCTTGCACTCTTCTAATTGTCATTCTTGTTAATAAATTGAGGAATTTCTGAACTCAATGCTGGAGTATACAGGGATGCATTCAGCTCCTGTAGCTTTGGCATTTATTCCAGGGTGACTTGGCTGCTGAACCTTGGCCTGCCTCATGGGTCCAACTCTATTTGATGTGTAACATGATACTGTTAGAGCTCTTTCCCAATGTGGTGACATTGGAATTATTGGTGGAAAAATTTCAGAATAGGCGAGTGTTTTTTTGGACAGATGAGTGTGGTACAAGTGGTCAACTGCCTCTCTTCATGCTCTCCACCTTTGTTCTCCCTGATGTTTTTTTCTGGCGCTTGGATGTCTTCAGTTGACTGTTTGGTTTCAGATGTAGCTAATTCAGTTGCTGATTTATCTTGTTCACAGTTCGACCGCTTCTGCTCTTTGGCTTCAGTGGCCTTTGGTCTTCCTTGTCCAAGGTTCTTGTGTAGTATCGTTTCTAAATCCTGTTGGATCTCATCCGTGTCTCCCCTCCCAGAACTCTTGGGTAACCTGCCAGCAAATTTGTGATGAATGGGTGCCTTCACCTGGCTCTTTTCTCCCACCTCCTCTACCTGCAGGATAAAGTTGTGGCTGGTTCAAAGGTGGGTACAAATCTTTCTGCTGTATTGTTTGTTTCAGACTAATCAGCTGGGAGGACATCTCCAAAGTTTTCCTATTCAGAGGATTTTGAAGGGTTGGAAACATTTGACTTGCTTCTCTGATTCTCGGCACATGTTTTCTGTGCACAACTTAACCAACATCCTCTCCGTTTGCCCTCTGTCTGTTTCTGTATTTAGTGCTCTCTTGTTTCGAGTTGCCTTTTCTTGGGCATTCTTTGGCACCTTTAGTGTTAGTGAACTTGTCGTTGAGGACAAACTTTCAGTTTGTGGTAACCCAGCAGAGGATGTGATGATCACAGAATCCTTTGTTTTGATCTCACGCTGATTCCTCCAACCTCAGCAAATTCTAATTTTTACGGGTCTTACGTATTTTAATTTCCCAGCTAGTCTTACCTCCTACTGATTTTTCCCACGTACTCTTTCCTCATTGGCACAGCTATTGCTGCCCATGGAATGTTTTATTTGGGTGAGAGACATTGCTTTTAGGTAGATGGGAATCATTTCATTTTTTAGCCATATGTTCATCCTCACCGTTTGTTCTGATTTCACGTTCCTCCCCAGCATTACTTTGGATCATCGTTGACATCTTAGTTTATTGGGTCTTTTGCAGTGCCAATGCTGGTTGCTGGTATTACCTAAACAATTTGTTTCAAGTCCCTTTATTATTATCATTCCTGTATGGGATAACGATGTAGGGCATAACCGGTCTGTAGATTCAATCTTCTCCATTAAGCATGTTATTGCTCAATGTTGTGCCACGTTTACCAATCTATCCTTTGGTCCAACATTGTGCCCTTTTTTGGTTTGGGCCCGTCACATACTTTGTTCTTGTTTCTAGCTTTTGCTTTGAGCTGTTTCGCTGCAAGATGAATACCTAGGTTTTCAAATTTGTCCACAGAATTGGTGGCATTGTTGTCTGCCACAGGGGTTTTAAAGGAAATAACAGTATTTATTGAGACCTTATGGGGTTCATTTAAATAATTGTCCTAAATATGTTTAATATCAGCCTACAATCTGGTGTCGAGCAGGTGCTAGCTGTGGTGGGGAGCTCTTCAGTGTACCCCTGACTTGCGTGTAGCGGCTTTGACCTTGCCAGCAATTGATCTTGCTTTATAGGCTATGCCTTCAAGTTAGATTCTGGGGTCAGTCGAATGCCTGTCTGGCATTGATGGTAAGGACAGGCCTCTTAGACTATCTGAGTTTATGTTTTATGGGTGCTCACAGTATAACTGTGACTGGCATTGTTGTTTGGTACATTTGGAAAGTTGTTACTTTTGCAAAGTTCAATAAAGCTATGGCCTTGCCCTATTTTCAACCTAACCAGCTTCTGTGTCTTTTTGGGAGGCAAGGTATTGGTTTATTTCAAACGTGAAAAAAAGTTGCGCTGTCTGTTACCTAACATTGCACAAAGGTGGATTTTATTTATCATCATTAGTCATTTAGGTCAACATTGGATCATTCAGAGATCCTCACTGAACGTCTGGAGAGAGTTTGCTGCACTGAAAGTAAAGGGGCTGAATAATTTTGCATGCCCAGTTTTTCAGTTTTTTATTTGTTAACGAAGTTTGAAATAGCCAATAAATTTCATTCCACTTCATGATTGTGTCCAACTTGTTGTTGATTCTTCACAAAAAATTACAGTTTTATATCTTTATGTTTGAAGCCTGAAATGTGCCAAAAGGTTGAAAAGTTCAAGGGGGCCGAATACTTTCGCAAGGCACTGTGTATATATATATATATATATATATATATATATATATATATATATACTGTATATACACTTTAACTTATTTATAGTTATTTATTATATTATAATTTATGATTTTGTGTTTCAAACTTTATCATACCCAAGATGTTATAAAGAAGAACGCACAGTAAAAAAAAAAATCATATGTAAATAGATGGTTTGGGCTGCTCGTCCTTAAGAATTACATGCAAAATAATTGTACCGCTTTCAGCACCTAAAATCGTAAAGAATCATACCGCCAGGGAGGTTAACATCGTTTTTTTTTTTTTTCGATTTAGCAGGAATTATGTGAGTTATGTTATATTTGTGTCTGCTAATAGTGATTTTGTTGTAATTTCAGCTAAATATATCTTTAATATTTTCTTGGGGGGCCCTGCCAGGTAGTCGGTACAGGGCCCCGCGATTTCTAACAGCAGCCCTGACCTCACTGATGGGAGAACTGGAGTATTTAAAAGATATACATGGATTTTATACATTATACTTGTCATAGCTGGTTATCACAGAAGGATGTTTGCAGAATTATAAATTGCTCTAAATGCACTTTGATTTGATTTTGCACCTTTAAATTATTTTATTAAGATTGCTCAAGGGAGAAATTAAATTAGCATATCACTATTTTTGTTTTTTTATATATTCTATATTTGTATTGGTATCAAAAATTTAGCAGGATTTTTTTATTTTTATTTTGTTCAGGTAACTTTTATGTAGACATTATAAATCGGAGCAATAGTGTAGCATTCAGCACATCTAGGTTGTTGCTAACATTATTGTATTATATGGTCAATGCTGCCACCAAGTGGCTCTTTTTAGTACTTCAGCAAATCCCTTTTTCTATGTTGTACATGTTGGCTGTACTTTAGTTTTGGTTTATTTTGGGAAAAATTCCAGTAAAAATACAAATGCAATTACAGTTATGTTATGTGACTATTTATGTTTCAGATGTAACACATGAAATGGAAATATTTATCCCTGTTTATTTTCTGGCGTCCTATTTCCCAGAACTTTGGGATTCCTGTGTGGCTTTCCCGATTTAATCTTCCAGTAAGAACTCTTTTCTGCCGATGCCTTTGTTTCCACATTGTCGTGTGATGGGGTGATCTATGACCTGTGGACCTAAACTCACTGGGCCCTAACTGGATTGTGAGGCTACAGTACTCTCTGACAGTCAAAAATCACACAGGTAATTTTATTGGAACTGCAGCGTGTAATAGTGATAGATACTTTGGAATATAAAGTGTTTGTTACCCCAACACTTCATATTCCTGATATGTGTCTGCTGAACCATGTGTTTGGATGAGAAAGTATCCTGTTCTCTTTGTATTGCTTCCTTTATGTAAAATCACTGGTGGTCCTGCCAATCCCATTGCTTTCCTATTTTAAAAAAAACTGACCACACTAAGCTGGAGAACACACCATGGTCAGTTCTCTAGCTATATTGGAAACTTAGTGTACTCTCCTCCAGAGATCAGACTTGTCCTGACACTCCCCCGCTGAACAGCCATTTACTGGGAAGCTCAGTGTGCTGCTGCTTCTCCTCCTCCCCCAGCTATTATGCAGCTGAGAACAGAGGGCATGTGATCACTTATAAAAAAAAAAAGGGGAAAAAAAAAAGGTATTGGTAATGTTTTTTTTATATCTATAAAAAAATGTTTTGCCATTCATTTTTATTTTAATCTGAATGTTTTTTTTACAAGGTGATCATTTACAATCACTTTAACTTCCACTAAGGCAAGGACTAAGGAGAGTGAAATTGTTATGTTTAACATGTTTTGCTATAAACACCAACATGGGTGTATCTAAACCATTACTACTCTATCCATAAGAAAAAAAAATGTTTGGGCTATAGATATACTTTAAAGGGTAACTCCACTTTCGTGGGGAAAAAATAGCAAATAAAGAAAAAACAATATAGCGTATACAATTGTGACACAAATCCTATTGTAATTGAATATTATTAAAAATGACCTTTCCTTTTCAATCTGCAGCTGTTGTAATTTTCTGAAAATACAATACAATATGGCTACAGGGAGCTGTTCTGTACACAGAATGTGTACTGACTAGGGATGATCGAACTTTTGAAAAGTTCGGTTCGACCAGAACACCCGAACTTCACGAAAGTTCGGCCCGGATTTCAGAACCCCATTGAAATCAATGGGACCCGAACTTCTGTAATCAAAAAACACCATTTTTAAGCCCTAAAACCCAATAAATGCCCCTAAAAAGTGCCTAGGGTTCTGGGTCATGCCCCATTAACTATTAATCACACAAAAAAAAGTTCTTAAAAATTGTCATTTTTGATAAAAAAGCCAATTATTGAAAAATTAAAAAAAAAAAAAAAGAGATTTTTTTGATTTTTACTTTGGATTTAGTATCTGGGGGGTCTAAAAGGTGTGCATGTGAAGTTTCAGCTCTGTAGCATGTCCAGAACCATGAAAAAAAAAAAGATAATTTTTCAGTAGAACAGGGATGTGGTTCGGGAGCCTCCTTTAACTTTAACACCTATATGATCTTTTTTTCTGGTTCTGGACATGCTACAGAGCTGAAACTTCACAGGTACACCTTTTAGACCCCCCAGACACAAAATCACACAAAAAAAGTTCTTAAAAATTGTCATTTTTGATAAAAAAGCCAATTATTGAAAAATTAAAAAAAAAAAAAAAAAAGAGATTTTTTGATTCTTTGGATTTAGTATCTGGGGGGTCTAAAAAGTGTACATGTGAAGTTTCAGGTCTGTAGCATGTCCAGAACCAGAAAAAAAAAGATCGTTTGTATTAGAAAACTTTAAGCACAGGAATATGGCTTCTCTGCTGTAACACCTTGCCGGTTTAATAGCAGGCATTTTTTTGGGTTCTTTGCAGTCAGGAAAAACATCTGAACTTGTGTATAGTAGTACTGTGCACAAGTTCTGATGTTTTGCCTGCCTCCAAAATTCCCCAAAAAATGCCAGCAAAAACACACCTGGACATTTTTTTTTTTGACGCTAGCGTTTTTTTTTGGCATTTTTTGGGGTTCTTTTGAGGCAGGCAAAACATCTGAACATGTGTATAGGGGGGATATATAGACATATATGTCTGAATATATACCCCTAGACATATATAGGTGTGATAGTAGCAGAAATAAATGCTTGCGCTAATGAAATCATTTACAGTAATATATTTCTGCTACTATCACACCTATATATGTCTAGGGGTATATATTCAGACATATATGCCTATATATACACCCTATACACATGTTCAGATGTTTTGCCTGCCTCAAAAGAACCCCAAAAAATGCCAAAAAAAACGCTAGCGTCAAAAAAAAAAATGCCCAGGTGTGTTTTTGCTGGCATTTTTTGGGGATTTTGGAGGCAGGCAAAACATCAGAACTTGTGCACAGTACCACTATACACAAGTTCAGATGTTTTTCCTGACTGCAAAGAACCCAAAAAAATGCCTGCTATTAAACCGGCAAGGTGTTACAGCAGAGAAGCCATATTCCTGTGCTTAAAGTTTTCTAATACAAACAATCTTTTTTTTTTATGGTTCTGGACATGCTACAGAGCTGAAACTTCACATGTACACTTTTTAGACCCCCCAGATACTAAATCCAAAGTAAAAATCAAAAAATCTCTTTTTTTTTTTTTTTTTTTTTAATTTTTCAATAATTGGCTTTTTTATCAAAAATGACAATTTTTAAGAACTTTTTTTGTGTGATTTTGTGTCTGGGGGGTCTAAAAGGTGTACCTGTGAAGTTTCAGCTCTGTAGCATGTCCAGAACCCCAAAAAAAGATCATATAAGTGTAAAAGAGGGGTCCCACCATCCCTGCTCTACTGAAAAATTATCTTTTTTTCTGGTTCTGGACATGCTACAGAGCTGAAACTTCACAGGTACACTTTTTAGACCCCCCAGACACTAAATCCAAAAAAAGTCATGCCTGCCTCCAAAAATGCCCGATAAATGCAAGAAAAAGCGCCGTAGAGAAGCCGTATTCCTGTTCTAATAAAAATTATAAGAAAATGCTAATTTTTGGGGGGTTCTGGACATGCTACAGAGCTGAAACTTCACATGTACACTTTTTAGACCCCCCAGATACTAAATCCAAAGTAAAAATCAAAAAATCTCTTTTTTTTTTTTTTTTTTTTTAATTTTTCAATAATTGGCTTTTTTATCAAAAATGACAATTTTTAAGAACTTTTTTTTGTGTGATTTTGTGTCTGGGGGGTCTAAAAGGTGTACCTGTGAAGTTTCAGCTCTGTAGCATGTCCAGAACCATAAAAAAAAAGATTGTTTGTATTAGAAAACTTTAAGCACAGGAATATGGCTTCTCTGCTGTAACACCTTGCCGGTTTAATAGCAGGCATTTTTTTGGGTTCTTTGCAGTCAGGAAAAACATCTGAACTTGTGTATAGTGGTACTGTGCACAAGTTCTGATGTTTTGCCTGCCTCCAAAACCCCCCAAAAAATGCCAGCAAAAACACACCTGGGCATTTTTTTTTTGACGCTAGCGTTTTTTTTGGCATTTTTTGGGGTTCTTTTGAGGCAGGCAAAACATCTGAACTTGTGTATAGTGGTACTGTGCACAAGTTCTGATGTTTTGCCTGCCTCCAAAACCCCCCAAAAAATGCCAGCAAAAACACACCTGGGCATTTTTTTTTTTTTGACACTAGCGTTTTTTTGGCATTTTTTGGGGTTCTTTTGAGGCAGGCAAAACATCTGAACATGTGTATAGGGGGTATATATAGGCATATATGTCTGAATATATACCCCTAGACATATATAGGTGTGATAGTAGCAGAAATATATTACTGTAAATGATTTCATTAGCGCAAGCATTTATTTCTGCTACTATCACACCTATATATGTCTAGGGGTATATATTCAGACATATATGTCTATATATACCCCCTATACACATATTCAGATGTCATCTCTGACATCAAACATGTCCTCAAAAAAGCACTGGCAGTGGCAGCCCCTGCAGCATTAAAAAATGCTTGCTGGTGAGAAGCCACATACCTGTCCCGAAGCAGAGAAATGATCATTTCTCTATAGCGGTCACCCTGCTATGGAAGGGTTTTGTCACCCTGCCATAGCAGTCACTGTCAGTTAACCCTACACTACACTACGGTCCCCTGACACTTAACACTTTCCCTACAGAAACTAAATTTTTGAAGCTAACTTAAGTGTAAAGGAGCACTCTAACTACACTAGATATCCCTTTCCTCACACTAAAAATAGCTAAATGACACTTTTAAAGTAAAATTAACAGAACTGCTTCCACTCTCTTCCATGTCCAGTATAACAATGCTGGGAATATGGCGGGGGCGATCTTATATACTGGGGGGCGTATTCACTAATGATTGGTCTAGGGACCCCCTAGTCACTCCAATCACATTCCTAGCATTCTCCTGCCCCCTCAATTGGCTTTTGCTAATGGTTCTGGTCCAATCACGGGCTTTTAAAGCCCATTTCCTGAAGCATTGCATTTTGGGCGGTTCTGGTTGCCGAATTCCGAACTTTTTGGGCAAAAAGTTCTAAATTCGGCCGAACCTCGAACACCCAATGTTCGGGCCGAACCGATGGTGGACCCGAACCGTTCGATCATCCCTAGTACTGACCACACCTCAGGAAAGTAATTTCCTGCTTGTGTGATTGGCTCATTCATTTTCCCAGAAGTCTGCCTAAGACACAAGTCAAATTTCAGGCATCCCCTGCAACAAGAATGTCCTTTTTGGTGAGATACTCCAAATAGGAAGATGTCTAAAGGGATGCAGACGCTGCAGCTTTCCCCATTAGAGCTCTGCAGCTGCATAGCTGATTGATAATTATGAAATTACTCCCATTAGACTCACTCAGCACAGAGGCACTGAGGAACAAACAGTGCTTTCTTCAGAATAACAAAAGGTAGGAATCTGCCACAAAGGTTGTTATAATCCTTGGAATGTACATAGATTACCAAGAGGGGAATGTTTTTTTCTCAACAAAAGTGGAGTTACGCTTTAAGGCCTTGTTCACACAGAATGTACTACAGCCTATGCCTTTGCTTGAGACCATGTTTACCTGCATGGGAATGCACAAGTGTTCCATGCATCCCCGCGCAGGCAGTCTCATTGATGTCATTTGAGATTTAGAGCCACTGCTCCCGATTTGACATCTGTGTGGGTGCCGGTACATGTCCCTGAACTCACACAGTGTGAATTTGGGGGCACATACCAAATGGATGTCAGATTAGGAGCACTAATTACATCTCCGGATTTTTTGTGTATTTTTATTTCTCATTTTTAATGTAATGTGTTGTGATGTCCCTGAAGCAGACAGTTTTGCATGTTGACTTGTCACATGAATGCACACACCTATCAGAATGGATACAAACTCGCAACAAACAGCTTCAAACTGGGTATCAATGAAAGAAGAGCCATCACTGGAGCAGCACTGAGCCTGGTAGTCAGCAGAGAAAAGTTTTCAGGACTGGGGAAGTGTGCAGCTCCAACAATAAAGCATAAAAGTTCAGGAGGAGAATTTGAAAGTGAATGCATACCCAAAGCTGGCCACCACCAAGAGACAAACACAACATCTTGTAGATTGCATGCTTCCTTGCCAACCTACGTGTCAGTTACCTTGGTGGAGGCCGAAGTGCTGAGAGGGCTTCCCTTGCAGCTCGGTGCGGATCACCCCTGGTGGTGAAACAGGAGATGACACGTCCCAAGGAGCACTGGATGCGGATGGATCCCGGATGGATGGATGGATGGTGATTTAGGACCGCTTCCAGGAGATCTATAGATGCTCAGAGAAAAGAGACAAGGTTAATGCCAGGCCGAGGGTCATACACAGTGAATCAGTCCGAGGAAATGGAGGTACAGAGGGGTAAGACAAGGAGAGAGTCCGTGGAATCCAGGCCGAGGTAGGTACACAGAATATCCAGCAGAGGTATGGTTCAGGCAAAGAGTCGTCAGGCAAGCCGAGGTCAAACAAGGAGAAGTGCAGATGGGTCAAGGAGCAAGCCGGGTCAAAAGCAGGAACGCAGATAAACAAACAGGTCACAGGTACTAGAGCTGATGCTAAACCAGCACTGAAGCACAGCCAGAGAGTGCTTTATATAGGGCCAGGGCTGGGGAGATGGGCGTGGTGACACACCTGATCTGCCTCCAGCGTTCTATTGTTGCTGAATGGTAATTCCTTTCCTGACAGTGCCAACCCCCCCCCGAGGGGCAGCCGCTGGATGCCCTACGACCACACTTTCCCGGAAACTTGTTGTGAAACTCTCTCAGGAGTTTAGGAGCATGTATGTTGCCTAATGGTTCCCAAGAATTGTCTTCCGGCGGGTATCCTTTCCATTTGATTAAATATTGAGTGCGATTGCCTTTCTGTCGACAATCTAGGATGGTCTCAACCTCAAATTCAGGCTCCCCTTCTACCGAAACTGGAGGAGGTGGTAACTCTTCTCTTCCAGGGTAGGGGCTTGGTATCGCTGGTTTAAGCAGCGAAGCATGAAACACTGGATGGATCTTAAGAGAGCCAGGCAGGATTAACTCAAAGGCTACAGGATTCACTATTCTTTTGACCTCAAAAGGACCGATGAATCTGGGCCCCAACTTCTTGGACGGGCAAGACAATCTTAGATTAACTGACGAAAGCCAAACCTTGTCTCCCACCTTGTATGCTGGGTTCTCCTTCCGTTTGAGATCACAGAACTTTTTATAGGCCTGTTGTGCCTTCAGAATATTGTCCCGTAACAACTGGAGATTAGCTGCAATGGCTGCTAGCCAGAGATGTATAGTAACGAAGTAGAACTACTTAAGTACTGTACTTAAGTACCGAAATGCGGTATCTGTACTTTCCTGGAGTAGAATTTTTTTCTCCTACTTCTACTTTTACTTCACTACATTTTTTCGATGATTTCGATACTTCTACTCAAGTATTTTTTTTTTTGTGCTGCATAGTTACTCGTTACTTTTAAAAAAAATTACCACTGCCAGAACAGTAGATGGCAGGTTACATAAAGCTCAAAAACATGTGTATAATGTCATTTGTAAATCAGCGCATACGAAAATAAAGGCTGTGTATAATAAAAGCTGCTATACCAAATCTTTCCAATAAAAAGAAAATATGAAACAAACAAACAAATGGTGCTACAGCGCTTAAAGTGCATCAAGAAACTACTAACAAACACAACTTGGCTGTGCGAATAAAGTGCCTGTGCAATCGATATATCATCGTTGCCCCCAGTGCCCTGCCCACACTCCACACAGTATCAAAAGTAAAGTGACATGAATGTGCTAAAGCCTAAATGCAGTGAAAATAATTATTCCCACAATGGAACAGTAAATTCCATTCATATAAAATATGACAATAAATCACAATAAAATAAGTTATGAAATAAGTTAGGTCAGGTGCGTGCAACAAGTTGAAGTGTGTAAACCTATCTAGAACGAAAAGTCCATAAATGAATTCCAGTGTGCAAATCTAAAGTGTCACTTCACTTGTCAGATGCTTCCACCTCCTTCAGTGCTCGAGTGACCAACCAACACACTTAATGGTGGTGGCACTGGTGGATAGCGTCTGGGTGGCACTGTGGCACTGGCACTGACTGCACTGGTTCAAAAAGCCATATATATTTAATTATTTCAATTCTCAATCTCATAGGTCCTCTGCTCAAAAGATATTAATAACTTAGGTGATGAACTTCTTGGCGGCCCTGGCAGGATGACGGGGACACCCGCCACTTCTGGAGCCGAGCCGATGTGATTCCCCAACATGCGACAGCCAGGAGATCTAGTGGCTAGTAGTGCTCAACAATACCGCTTTTATATATAAAAATGAAATAAAATATACTGACTCACAATTTAGTAGTAGGTAGCGTGTAGCAGTAGGCAGCACAACTCAATTCAATCAATCCCACAGCCTCGCTCGCACCGCGGCCCGCAGAATCACTGTCATGATCATCAAGTCAAGACCGCACTGGAGGAGCCGTGCTGCCGTCTTCCCGCTCGAGGTCTCTGCCTCTAGACGTGTTGTGTGTCACTCAGACTCCACCCCTTAGGGCCCTTACTGAGAGGAGTTGTGACACGGGAGCAGGACTCGGAGCATTTTCTTCGTTATCTCATCTTCTTCTCTATGAGGTGAGTGAGGTGGACCGTGGAGAGGGCCTAATCCTTGCCATGGCAAATGTGCCATTTGAGAATCAAATAATCAATATAAAATATTAATATATTATATACACACGGGTCATGGGTGGCTTTTTTGAACCAAGAAGAGTGAGACTGACGGCTATGATGATTATCCGACCATCCATGGTCCATGGACCATAAGTGTTGTGTTGTGGTGGTGCCTGTGCTTCCTGCGGCCTGCCTCTGCCTGTGCGGCTGTGCCCGCACTGCAGTGGCCACTGGCAGTGGCACTTGACTTGAGCAAAGCAAATGAGCACTACTAGTGTGAAGGACAGGTGGTGGAAGCATGTTCTGACAAGTTCTTATAATGAAAATAATATAGACAGCTTTTTGAACCAGTGCAGTGCCAGTGCTACTAAGGTGAGAGGCAGAGAGAGAGGCTATCCAGTCCACCACTTTACTTGAGCAGATCGCAGAAGAAAGGTGGAAGCATCTGACAGCAAGTGACAAGCACTTCTTAGATTGCACACTGGAATTCAGTTATGGACTTTTCGTTATAAAGTTATTTTACACACTTAAACTTGCGCCTAACTTATTCACAATCACAACTTATTTTATTGTGGTATTGTCATATATATTTTATATGAATTAAATTTACATTGTGGGAATAATTTGCACTGCATTTAGCACAGACATGTCACTTTATTTTTGATACTGTGGGCGATGATTTTGAATACAAGAAGAATATATATATATAATTGCAGCCACTTTGTTAGTAGTTTTTGATGCATTTTTCACTTTAAGCGTTGTAGGTTTGATGAAGCTGGCCTAGCACATCATCATCAATTGAGCAAATCAAATCAAACCGCGATTAAGAAGACTGCGCATGCTCCTGTTCTGCCTTTTGATCAGCTGAAAAGATGGACAAACCAAAAAAACACCACCTTCCACCCCTGGCCCTTCAACTTCAAGTGATCTGCCTGGCTGTGAGAGTGAGGAAGCTCAGGAAGGAGACCACCCCTGGCTTTAAAAGGGGAAGGGAGGGACATACTTTATCTGTTTTTTGTTTACAAAAAGTTACAGCCTAAGGAATTGTGATTGTCCTTTAGGTTAATCATTTGAATAAATCATTTGAAATAATAAAAAAACAATATGATGTTCAAACTTTTGACTTCTTTCTTTAATAACTACATAACACAGTACTTGTACTTCTACTTTCAGTACTTGAGTAGAATTTTTTTTTCAAAACTACTGGTACTTTTTACTTTTAGTACTTAAGTAGCAATTTTTTTGAAAAAACTACTTGCAATACTTAAGTAAAAAAAATGTTGAATACTTTAGTACTTCTACTTAAGTAACTTTTTCTGCGAGCACTTCCACTTCTACTCAAGTCACTTTTTGATCGAGCACTTGTACTTTTACTCAAGTAGAAATTTCGAGTACTTTATACAAGTCTGCTGCTAGCCGATCATGGACTGCGGGAACCGTAATTTCCTGATCCAGATTGGGCAAAAAGGAAGGATGGAAGCCATAATTAGCCCAAAATGGGGTTTGGTTGGTTGCGGAGTGCACAGAATTATTATAGGCGAACTCCGCGCATGGAAGCAGGGAGGTCCAGTTGTCCTGAGCACTGGTGCAGAAGCATCGGAGGTACTGTTCCAGGGTTTGATTTGTTCTTTCAGTCTGCCCGTTGCTTTGTGGATGATAAGCAGATGACAGGGACACTTCAACCGCCAAAGATTTACAGAGCTCCTTCCAGAACCTAGAGGTAAATTGAACGCCTCGATCCGAGACTATATTGTTCGGAAGTCCATGAAGCCTGACCACCTCTTTGATAAATGTATTGGCTGTCTCCAAGGCAGAAGGGGTACCCATCATTGGTAGGAAGTGAGCCATTTTAGAGAGTCGGTCTACGACCACTAAGATGGTAGTAAACCCTTCTGAGGGTGGAAGCTCGACTATAAAGTCCATAGATAGACCCTTCCAGGGTAGTTCCGGAATTGGCAATGGTCTTAACA
Source organism: Pelophylax lessonae (assembly GCF_965119305.1). NCBI lineage: Eukaryota > Metazoa > Chordata > Amphibia > Anura > Ranidae > Pelophylax > Pelophylax lessonae. The sequence goes on from NC_138780.1 coordinate 93,946,804, forward strand.
GTCCCCATGACTTTACTTTTGCCCCCTTGTTGCGTTGACAGGTGATGCAGGAATCTACATATGTTTTGCAGTCCTGGTGTAATTTAGGCCACCAAAAGTGGCGTTGAATGAGTTCGAAGGTCTTCCTTACCCCAAAATGCCCTGCAAGTTTGTGGTCATGGAAGGTCTTGAGGACCATCAATCTCACTTGTGTGGGAACAAAAATTTTCTCCTGAAACCAGAGGAACCCTTCCCACTTATGTAGAGATTCGGCTTCTTGTCCTGTATAATGGGTAGAGGCTTGCTGAATTGAGGACCGTAAGTCCGTATGGATCAGAAAAAAGTTTTGAGCCGACAGGATGGTATTGGGCTCTGTTGTATCGGGAGTGTCTGGAAACATCCGGGACAGGGCATCCGCTTTTCCATTCTTAGACCCTGGCCTGTAGGTAATGTGGAAATTGAAGCGTGAGAAAAATAAGGCCCACCTGGCTTGCCGAGGTCTCAACCGTTTGGCGGCCCTCAGATATTCGAGATTCTTGTGGTCCGTGAATATCATAATAGGGTGCACTGCCCCTTCCAACAGGTACCTCCATTCCTCCAGGGCAGATTTAATGGCTAGAAGTTCTCGATCCCCCACATCATAATTCCTCTCAGGAGGTGACATCTTCCGAGAGAAAAATGCTACTGGGTGTAGTAAGGCCTTTGTGCCTTGTCGCTGGGACAGAATAGCCCCCGTGGCTACTTCTGAGGCATCTACCTCGAGAATGTAGGGTAAAGCTGGATCTGGACGTTGAAGAATCGGAGCGGTCACGAACAGGCTCTTTAATTTATCAAAGGCTAACTGGGCCTCTGGCGACCAGCGGAAACGGATCTGCTGACGTGTTAGCTGGGTGATGGGTGTGACAATTGTTGAGAAGCCTTTTATGAATCTTCTGTAGAAGTTAGCGAAGCCCACAAATCGCTGAACTCCTTTCTTATCCGTGGGGGCTGGCCACTCCAAAATTGCCTTCACCTTCTGAGGATCCATCGAGACGCCCTCTGTTGAAATGATAAGCCCCAGAAACTGAATAGATCCTCTCTCAAATTCACACTTCTCCAGTTTCATGTAGAGTCCATGTTTCCTCAGGGTGGTTAGAACTTTTTTAACATGAATCCGATGAAGTTCTAGAGAGGGGGAGAAGATCAGGATGTCATCTAGGTAAACAATTAAGAAGTTATCCAGAAATTCACGGAAAATGTCATTTACCAGATGTTGGAAAGTGGCCGGGGCATTGCACAGCCCGAATGGCATGACCATATATTCATAGTGGCCAAAACGAGTTCTACATGCAGTTTTCCACTCATCCCCCTCTCGGATGCGGATAAGATTGTATGCCCCTCGGAGGTCTAGTTTAGTAAAGACTCGAGCATTCCGGAAGCGCTGGAACAATTCTGGAATTAGCGGGAGAGGGTAGCGGTTTTTAATGGTAACTTTGTAGAGTTCCCGATAATCAACACAAGGTCTTAACGTACCGTCCTTCTTCTCTACAAAAATATTCCAGCGCCAGCTGGGGAGGATGAGGGCCTGATGAACCCCTTTTTCAGATTCTCATCGACATAGGACCGGAGAGTTTCTAATTCCTTTTCAGATAGGGGGAAGATCTTTCCAAAAGGGATCTCAGCCCCTGGGAGAAGCTCAATGGGGCAGTCGTAGGGCCTGTGAGGGGGTAGAACATCAGCTTTCTTTTTGTCGAAAACATCCTTAAAGTCCCGGTAAGCTGCAGGAATGTCTTTGGAGGAATCTGAGGCCGGCTGGACGGCTAGGCAAGTGGCAGGAGCTTGGGATTCGGAAGGGAAGCAATGATCCAGGCAGTATTTGGATGAGAAGGAAATCCTCTTCTTAATCCAATCAATCTGTGGATTGTGGGCTTGGAGCCATGGTAGGCCTAGGATGACCGGGAATAAGGGAGAGGACAGGACATTGAAGCGGAGGAGCTCTTGATGACCCGAGTCCGTGGTAGTAAGGACCGGGTAGGTCTCCCTGGTCACGGGTCCGGAACTAGGCAGGGATCCGTCGGCCAGGAAAACTTGAAGCTGTTGCTCCTTGGCTTGCAGGTGTACCCCTAGCTTCGCAGCTAGTGTACAATCCAGGAAGCAACTGCAAGCTCCGGAATCAATAATTGCCGTGAGCTGGATCCTCTCTTCTGCTACCTGTAGGGAGACAGGAAGGATAAGGTGAGCAGGGGATGGCTCAGAGACCTGACAGTTCGGGACAGACCGTGAACAGCACTTACTAGGCCTCACAGGGCAATTGCGGAGGAAGTGGCCGGAAACTCCGCAGTATAGGCAGAGGTTCGCCTGGCGACGGCGTTGTCTCTCTTCGGGGGTCAGGGAGGAACGAATTAGCCCAATTTGCATAGGTTCACCGTCTGCCAGGGCGTTGACAGCTGGTCCTGGTAGAGGAGAGGACATAAATGGGACCTTTGGCATGACCCACGTGGCTCGAGACCTTTGAAGGCGTTCTGAGCATCGCTCCCGCAGACGCCTATCCATTTGGATGGCAAGAGCGATTAGATCCTCTAAGGATGCAGGTGTTTCTACCCGAGCCAGCTCGTCTTTTAAAGCTTCCGAGAGGCCATGACGGTACTGGTATTTCAATGCTGCCTCGTTCCAGTCCGTGTCGGCTGCCCATCTACGGAAGTCTACCGTATAGTCCTCGGCCGGGCGTTTGTTTTGCTGGAGGGCATGCAGGGCCGATTCTGCCGTGACCGTACGCTGGGGATCCTCATATAATTGGGCCATAGCCTCAAAGAAAGAGTTTGTGGAATTCAGGATTGGACTCTTCTGTTCCAAGAGATTGTGTGCCCAAGTCTGAGTTTCTTCGGCCAGTAGGGAAATTATGAATCCCACCTTGACGGACTCAGAGGAAAAGGTCCTAGGTTGAAGGGCTAGGTATAATAAACAAGCATTCTTGAAGGCCCTGAATTTCCTACGCTCCCCACGGAAGGGTTCTGGCGTGGGCACCCATGGTTCCGGGGGCGGAGCTGAAGCCGAATGGCCGGAGCTAGCTTGGTCCAGTTGGGCCAGAGCCGGCAGCGAGCTAGTGGATGGCTGATTCGGATCAGGTGGAGGAGAAGGGCCGGCCATGTTGAGTACTCGACCCTCTAGCTAGAAGTACCCATCTTGTAGCCTTTGCACAGCTTGGGTCAGGGCTGAAACCTGTTGGCATAGGGCCTCGAGCTGGGAAGCACCTCTGTCGGCCTCTGACATGGCTGGTTTATGCTGTCAGTTACCTTGGTGGAGGCCGAAGTGCTGAGAGGGCTTCCCTTGCAGCTCGGTGCGGATCACCCCTGGTGGTGAAACAGGAGATGACACGTCCCAAGGAGCACTGGATGCGGATGGATCCCGGATGGATGGATGGATGGATGGTGATTTAGGACCGCTTCCAGGAGATCTATAGATGCTCAGAGAAAAGAGACAAGGTTAATGCCAGGCCCGAGGGTCATACACAGTGAATCAGTCCGAGGAAATGGAGGTACAGAGGGGTAAGACAAGGAGAGAGTCCGTGGAATCCAGGCCGAGGTAGGTACACAGAATATTCAGCAGAGGTATGGTTCAGGCAAAGAGTCGTCAGGCAAGCCGAGGTCAAACAAGGAGAAGTGCAGATGGGTCAAGGAGCAAGCCGGGTCAAAAGCAGGAACGCAGATAAACAAACAGGTCACAGGTACTAGAGCTGATGCTAAACCAGCACTGAAGCACAGCCAGAGAGTGCTTTATATAGGGCCAGGGCTGGGGAGATGGGCGTGGTGACACACCTGATCTGCCTCCAGCGTTCTATTGTTGCTGAATGGTAATTCCTTTCCTGACACTACGATTTGCCCTTGCAGTTGAGCTGAACCTCTGACTGACTTAGAGAAACTGCCCAAGGTAGCAGTGGCGGCTGGTGTATTGGGGGCGCAAGGGCCATGCATCCGGCCCCCAAATCTACATGCAGGGCGCCGGACGCATGGACTTCAATGGGGTTTTTTTTTTTTTTAGCCGTGTGATTAGAGCCAGAGGCTCTAATAGGCTAAAAAAAAGGGTGGGCTTGGGGCACAGAGCACTGCACCCCGAGCCCACCCAGTTGTGTGACAATAGCGAATGAAGATTCGCTATTGTTACACGGATCCTCCTCCTGGGCAATCAGGAAGCGGGTCTTGAGACCCGTTTCCCGATTGGCCGAAAGGAGAAGCCATGCCATTGGGCATGGAGGAGGAGGGAGTAGACGCAGAAGACAGGAGGAAGAAGCCGAAGCCATGTTTATCATAAGGAGAGGTGAAGCCCAGTGATCTCACTCCATCCCTCCTCCTTCAATTCATGGAATTCATAGCATAACTTTTCACATACATCAAAAGAGTCTGTCATCTCAACTTAGGGACAGCAGACACCAGCACACAAGCCTTTGCAGAACTGTAAACAGCTAATTGAGTTCTGGCAGGATGTCTGTTTCTGCTGACCATAAAAAATCAACAGATTAACACCTCAGTCTGACCTATCGTAGAGTATTATAAAAACACCTCAGTGTGACTGTATCCAAGACCTCTGCCCAATTCACAACTTCCAAAATCCACACACAATGCATAAAATCAAACAGGACCAGGACACATTAATATTAAGTATATATTTGAATGGGGAATTTCATACCAAACAAATCGAGGTAAAATATAATGTATGAAGCATTATATTTTGTATGACACAAAATATAATGCTGAACAATAATCTACCAGTTTCCAGAATGTACATAGTAGAAGGTATTAATATTAATATAAAACTGTGTATAAGGGAGGGCCATCATACAGTCATGAACACTGTGACACCCCCATCGCCCCTCCTCAACAGTTTAATTGTTCAGATTGTCTCTGACAACACCCCTTTGATACCAAAGAAAAGGAGACTGCTCCAAAAAGTTGACAGCTTTCGTTAACATCAAACCAAGGAACACCTTGTGAGAACCAACGAACCGTTTTTGCCTATTCGCTGGACTCTTAGGAAACCAGGAGATTGCAAGTATTCTTCCTTTTCCAATCTTTTTTTTTTTTTTTTTTCTCATTTGCTTTATTGTTTCTTTATTTTTTTTGTAACACCCTTTTTCTGTAAATATTTTATTTGCACCATTTTGACCTTTTCATTATTAAACCCTATTTTGTAAAGTGTTAACATTGTCCATAATGTTTTTAATACCAACTAAAAACAATCTCTGGCTCCTGAAGAGCGCTACTGTATAGTATAAATCCTCTAAACATACCTGTCTGTGGTGACAGTGTGTGTCCAGACCTTTATTCTAAAATCATAGTGGGTATTGCTAATATTGTGAAGGATTAATAGGCCCAAAGCTATCTGGTGGCAGTTTGGAGTTTAAAGGGTTAATTGCTTAATTAACTTAACACAGGGACAATCGCTCTCAGGCTGCTGGCACCTAGAATGTCGGCCTGCAAGCTGGAAAATCTTTGTGCAGGGTGCATCTGAGAGTGGCATTGTAAGTGACAGCGTGGTGTGAGATTGGCCAGTCCTTTGTCACGAGTTGGCGAGAAGGGCATGGGTCTGATATAACGTTCATCACACTGAATACTAAAACTGTCCCTTGAACTCTCCCTTAAAAGGACCACAACCCAACAGCAGGGAAATATACCTACCATATCCAGGACACATCCCCGACATCCTGTACAATGTGGAAAGGCTTCTTCACACTAAGAGCTGTGAAAGTGTGGAATAAACTCACTTAGGAACTAGTACTATCCAACTCAGTTGATAGTTTAACCTGCTCCCATCCACGCTACAGCCTATATACGGCTGCAGCGCGGACTTGAATTTTCGGGAGGCCGTTTTTAAACGGCCTCCCAGTGACACGCCCCCCGCGTGCTCCCGCGAGCGCGCATCGGGGAGAATCTATGTCGGCCGTGTCCCTTGGACACGGCCGATCTCAGATCGTGGTGAATGGCCAATCACAGCGGCCATTCACCACGTGATCAAGCCGTCCAATGAGAGATGATCTCATATGTAAACATATGAGATCATCTCTCATCGCCGGCACTCCTTCCTCACACAGAGCCTGCAGTGTGAGGAAGGAGGGGGAGCCGTCAGCCGCCGGGGACACACAGCGATGTAATCAGGGCACTGATCACCAGTGCCCTGATTACTAAAGGTAAAAAAACACACACAGTGCCCGCCATCAGTGCCCACAGTGCCCGCCATCAGTGCCCCCCATCAATGCCCACAATTACTGCCCATAGTGCTGCTAGTCAGTGCCCATCAGTGCCTGCTCATCTAGGCACTGATGAGCACTGACTGGCAGCACTATGGGCACTGAGTGTGGGCACTGATGGTGCTGCCCATCAGTGCTCATCAGTGCCGCCCATCAGTGCTCATCAGTGCCACCCGTCAGTGTCCATCAGTGCCATCCGCCAGTGCCCATCAGTGCCGCCTATCAGTGCCCATCAGTGCCGCCCGTCAGTGCCGCCTCTCAGTGCCCAGCAGTGCCACCTCTCAGTGCCACCTCTCAGTGCCCAGCAGTGCCGCCTATCAGTGCTCATCAGTGCTGCCTATCAGTGCCGCCTATCAGTGCCGCCTATCAATGCCGCCTATCAGTGCCGCCTATCAGTGCTCATCAGTGCGGCATATTAGTACCTCCTCATCAGTGCCCATAAGTGCCACCTCATCAGTGCCCATAAGTGCCACCTCATCAGTGCCCATCAGTGCCCATCAGTGCCGCCTCATCAGCGCACATCAGTGAAGGAGAAAAAAATATTTTCAAAATTTACTCGCAGAAAATAAGAAAAGCTTTTTTTTTTTTTCAAAATTTTCTGTCTTTATTTTTTTTTTTTGTAAAAAATAAAAAACCCAGATATGATTAAATACCACCAAAAGAAAGCTCTATTTGTGTGAAAAAAATAATAAAAATTTCATATGGGTACAGTGTAGCATGACCGCGCAATTGTCAGTCAAAGTGTGAGAGCACTGAACGCTGAAAATTGGCCTGGATGGGAAGGGTGTTTAAGTGCACAGTAGGCAAGTGGTTAAAAAAAAAGCTGGATGCCTTCTTAAATGCACAAAATATAACTGTATATAACCATTTAGAGATAATAACACTAGCGATTCTTGATCCAGGAACTATGCAATGGAATTATGGGAACAGAACGGAATTTTGTCCCCCTGTTGGAGAAAATTGTACTATGGTTTTTTTTTTTGGCTTCTCCTGATTCATCAACTCTGGCTATAAAGCTCTGTATGTGAAGGTTTTCAATTTCTTTTACCACTTGCCGACCAGCCTCCAAAGTTAAACATCGGCAGGTCGGCTCTGTTACGTGAAATGACGTACCTGTCGTTTCGTGTAGCAGTTAGTGGGGGTACGCGCGAAGTCTGCTGAGCACCCGCGATCTCTCCCCATGAAGACGGAGTAAACACGGCACACCGCTGTTCTGTCAGTGATGAACACAGGGATCCTGTGTTCCTCCTATTTAAGAACACAGGTCTCTGAGAGTCCATCTCCCACATAGTTAGAAAGCACCCCCTAGGCATACATTTAACCCTTTGATCGCCCCTGGTGTTCACCCCTTCCCTGCCAGTGTCATTAGTACAGTAAAAGTGCATGTTTTTAGCACTATTATTGTAGTAATGCCACTGGTCCCCCCCAAAAGTGTCAGTTAGGTATCCGATTTGTCTGCCGCAATGTCGCAGTCCTGCTAAAAATCGCTGATCACCGCCATTACTAGTAAAAAATAAGTAAAAAAATAAAAATGACAGAAATATGTAGCAGTATACATATTGTCCTAAATTGATGAAAAATTTTATTTTTTTATTGGGAATGTTTTATAGCAGAAAGTTACATAGTTACATAGTTACATAGTTAGTGAGGTTGAAAAAAGACACAAGTCCATCCAGTTCAACCCATGATGCGTGTGTGTTTGCTTTTAACCGTACATTGTGTACCCCTGTATGTTGTGGTCTTTAAGGTGTACATCTAATAGTTTTTTGAAACTATCTATGCTCCCCGCTGATACGACTGCTTGTGGAAGAGAATTCCACATCCTTACCGCTCTTACAGTGAAGAACCCCTTACGCACTTTAAGGTTAAACCGCCTTTCCTCAAGTTTTAGTGAGTGGCCACGTGTCTTATTGTATTCCCTTTCTCTGAATAGTTTGTTCCTTATGCTAGGGTCGCCAGTACAGTATTTGTACATTGATATCATATCCCCCCTCAATCGTCTCTTCTCCAGAGAGAATAGGTTCAGTGCTTGTAGTCTTTCCTCATAGCCGATGTCCTCCATTCCCCTAATTATTTTTGTTGCCCTCCTCTGGACTTTCTCCAGTTCCAGCACATCCTTCCTGCGGACCGGTGCCCAGAACTGGACAGCATACTCCAGATGTGGCCGGACCAGAGTCTTGTAGAGCGGGAGAATAATCTCTTTATTTCTGGAGTGAATCCCCCTTTTTATACATCCCAGTATTCTGTTGGCTTTGCTTGCGGCGGCTTGGCATTGCATGCCACTGCCAAGCCTGTTGTCTACCAGTACCCCCAAGTCCTTTTCCATCCTAGACTCACCCAGAGGTTCACCCCCTAGTGAATAGCTTGCTTTCTGGTTTCTGGCACCCAAGTGCATTACTTTACATTTTTCTACATTAAACCTCATCTGCCATGTGGTTGCCCACCCCGTTATTTTGTTCAGGTCTGCTTGCAAGATTTCCACATCCTGCATAGAAGATATTGGCATGCCTAATTTAGTATCATCTGCAAATACTGAGATTGTACTAGATATCCCCTCCTCTAGATCATTTATGAATAAATTAAACAGGATTGGTCCCAGGACAGAACCCTGGGGGACCCCACTTTCCACACCCGCCCAATCCGAGTACTCCCCATTAATCACCACCCTCTGGACTCTCCCCTGGAGCCAGTTCTCTATCCAGGTACTCACCTTATGATCCATACCTACCTTCCTTAGTTTGTACAGTAATCGTTTGTGGGGAACGGTGTCAAAGGCCTTTGCGAAGTCCAGATACACCACATCCACAGGCTTACCTTTATCTAGGTGGCAGCTCACTTCATCGTAGAAGGTTAACAGATTGGTTTGGCACGAACGATTTTTCATGAATCCATGCTGATTTCTACTTATAATACCATTTTCATTACTAAAGTCTTGTATGTGGTCCCTTATCATCCCCTCCAAAATTTTGCAGACTACTGATGTTAGGCTGACCGGCCTATAGTTACCCGGGATATATCTCGGCCCCTTTTTAAATATTGGTACCACGTTGGCTTTTTTCCAATCAGCTGGCACCATACCTGTCTGTAAACTATCCTTAAAGATCAAGAATAATGGTCTGGCAATCACCTGGCTGAGCTCATTAAGAACCCTCGGGTGCAAGCCATCCGGTCCCGGGGATTTATTTATGTTAAGTTTCTCTAGTTTAGCTCTAAGTCTATCCTCTGTTAGCCATGGCGGCACTTCCTGAGGTGTATTATTTAGTTCGGCCTTACAAGCGGGTTTCGTGTAGCCCCCCGATTCCTTTGTAAAGACTGAAGAAAAGAAATTATTTAACACTTCCGCCTTTTCTCTGTCCTCAGTGGCCATTTTTCCTTTATCATCTTTTATGGGGCCAATGTGCTCTGGCCTGGCTTTCTTACTGTTTATATACTTAAAGAACTTCTTGGGGTTCTTTTTGCTCTCCTCCGCTATATGTCTCTCGTGTTCTATTTTAGCCGCCCTGATTTCATCTTTACATTTCTTATTACACTCTTTGTAGTGCTTAAATGCTGCCAATGACCCCTCAGTCTTGTATTTTTTGAAGGCCTTTTCTTTAGCTCTAATATACATTTTAATGTTGGAGTTTAGCCACCCAGGGTTTAGTTTTGCTCTTTTAAATTTATTTCCCTGTGGAATGCACTGGCCCACCCCCTTGTTAAGTATGCTCTTGAAGCACTCCCATTTTTCCTCCGTGTTCTTTGTTCCCAGGGTTCTATCCCATTTGATATTTTCTAATATCAAAAGTAAAAAATATGTTTGTCTGTTTTTTCAGAATTGTCGCACTTTTTTGTTTATAGCGCTAAAAAAAAAAAAAAAACACAGAGGTGATGAAATGCAACCAAAAGAAAGCTCTATTTGTGGGAAAAGGGACATCAATTTTATTTGGGTACAGCATTGCACAACCGCACAATTGTCAGTTAAAATAAGGCAGTGCCGTATCGCAAAAAATGGCCTGGTCATTAATGGGGTAAAACCTTACGGTCCTTAAGTGGCTATTCATTTTTTCCTGATGGTGTAATTAAATGGACTGATTGTTGTTTTTTTTTTTTAATTGACTGTGTAGCAACATATTTTGATCCACCCAAACTGTACATGAACTATGACAGATAGTTGCACAACAAAAGTACATGAACACATTTATGAGTGTGCAGCACACCCAATGCTTCCGCATGTTCTTACACCAGTAAAGGAGAGAGAACCCTATAGACCAGCATTTACTGGTAGGAAAAAGAGGACTCTACTGACCAGCATTTTCTAGTGTGGGAGGGAAACCTCAATGTACTTGTGTTTACTATAAACAAGAGAGAACCCTATAGACCAGCGATCCTCAAAGTTTTTGGAACCAGGGTCTGGTTTCAAGGCAGCCAATTTTCCCAGGGAGCGTGGCGGGAGGGGTTTCACAGAGTCTGTCCTCAGCCCCCCTTTACAGCACAGTCCTCCGCATCCCTTTATATGAGTGTCCTAAGTTCCCCTTTACATCAAAGCCCCCCTTTACAATACAGTGCCCCTTTACAGTGCAGTCCCCTGTACATCACAGTGCCCCTTTACAGTACATTCCACTTTACATGAATGTAACAGGGACTGCAATGTAAAGGGGCACAGTAATGATTACAGTGCCCCTTTACATTGCAGTACCCTTTATATTACAGTGCCCCTAGCAATCACAGCCTCCTTCATCACAGTGCCCCTGCAGTCTGCCCCCCCCCCCTTTTCCTCTCTAACATCACTCTTCCCTATTCTGATCTCTGCCTCCCCTGCACAGAACTCCTACCTTTGGCAGGGCAGAGGCTTTGATCACTCTGTGTCCTCTTCCGGTTCCCCTTGCCCATCCGACGATATCATCCTATCAGCAGGGCAGGGGCTGAGAGGAGCTCCCCATTCCAATCTGCAGCTCCTCCTGCCCCTGCCCTGCTGATTGGATAACATAGTCGGCCAGGTGGGCAGTGGAGTCGGGAGAGGACACACAGGCATGGCCACACAGCAGGAGGTGAGCTTCCCGACCTCGGTCTGTGATAGCTCTGTGCGGACGGCAGTCACTGCTAATCTCCTGCTGTGCAGCCTGGTCATCGACAGACTATGGATCGGCACTGGTCCACGGAGCAGGGGTTGGGGACCCTTGCTATAGACCATCATTTACTAGTAAGGTAGAGAGGACCCTATAGACTAGCATTTCCTAGTAAGGTAGATAAAACCCTATAGACAGTGTTTACTAGTAAGCGAGGATCCTTTAGACCAGTGTATACTAGTACATAAGAGAGGATGCTATAGACAGTGTTTACTAGTAAGCGAGGATCCTTTAGACCAGTGTATACTAGTACATAAGAGAGGATGCTATAGACCAGTGTTTACTAGTTGGAGAGGTTCCTCTAGACCAGTATTTATAAGCAAGTGAGAGCGGACTGTATAGACCAGTGTTTACTAGTAAGAGAGGATACTCTTGAACAGTGTTTATTAGTATGTAAAAGAGGACGCTATAGACAAGTGTTTACTAGTAGGAGAGGACTGTCTAGATCAATGTTTACTAGTAGGTAAGAGAGGACCCTTTAGACCGTTGTCTACTAATAAGAGACAGAGGACCCTATAGACCAGCATTTAATAGTATGGGAAAGTGTTCCCTATAGACCACTGTTTACTAGTAAAGGAGATAGGACCATATCAACCAGTGTTTATTAGAAAAAGGACAGAGGGGCAGAGCAGTGGCTAAATGGTTGGCAGTATTAGGGTCACGGTTCAAATCCCAACCATGGCACTTCCTGCCCAAAGTTTGCATGTTTTCCTTGTGCCTGCGTGGGTTTTCTCCGGATACTCCGGTTTCCTCCCACACTCCTAAGACATGCTGGTAGGTTAATTGGCCCTAGTATGTGTATGTATGAATGAGAGTTAGGGACCTTAAATCTTAAAGGCAGAGACTGATGTAAATGTATAATATATATGTTGAGAGAGCGCATGCACAGACGGCCGAGGCAGATGTGTTTCTTAGCCGCTCCGAAAACTCCTGGCATTAACGGCCAGATACAGCGGCACCGCACCTCACCCACACTGCACAACCTCCCAATCCACCTGAAGGGAGAACCGAGTGAAGGGCAGGGGAGACAAGATGGCGACCGGTGCCAGCACTCACATGTCTCCAGCTACAGTAGGGGAGAAGCCACTTCCACAGAGGACCAAACCAAAGCCTCCTGGTCCTGGGAATCATACAGTGGGTTCCTCCACAGCTGCTATAGGGGAGCCTCCTGACAACCCCTGCTCACCATCCAGCCCTGCAAGATCTCCCTCACAGGCTTCAGCCCTATCCCAAGGCCAGGACTTACATGCTTCCTCAGCCTTAGACAGGGAGATGGAAATTATTTTTCTGAGCCAACCCAGCAGCCAGGAGCCTGACCCAGACAGCCCTGAAGACCCACCTGTCCAGCCACCATATCTAGGGGACCCAATACTTTTGGCTCGCTTCACCGATCAGTTATATAGGGAGCTGGCAAAGGCCACTGACAAATTGGCTTCTGAAATAAAGCAGGATTTCCAAGAATTGGGAAACTGCCTGGAGAGCATTGAATCGAAGGTAGATTACAGATCTACAAGACTGCCTTGAGGAGAGTTATGCTAAAATTGATGACCTTGAAAATCACGCTAGGCGCTAAAATTTTCGTATCAGAGCTCTTCCGGAAACGGTGAAAGATGTCACTTCCATCACTTATTCCCTTATGCAATCTGCAGTGCCTGACATCGGCAAAATCTATATGGAAATGGATCGTATCCATAGGGCCTTTGTTTATCCAAAACCCAATGTGCCCCCGAGGGATGTGATCGTGAAACCCCACTTCTTCAGGATCAAAGAGGCAGTTATGCGTTACACTAGAGAACACTCAGATCTTGAAATTGAGGGTCAAAAGATTCAAGTGTTTGCAGATATCTGCCAAGCCACTATCCAAGAAAGACGATCTTTCATACCTTTGTTGTCACCATTGATTCAACAAAATATTCGCTACAGATGGAACCACCGTTTCCGGTTCCAGTTTACTTATAATGGCAAATCCTATTCCTTCTCTACATTCACTAAAGTTAAAATATTCTATTAAAGTTGGGCTTCATCTCTCACAGTCCTTCATCCTGGAATCAACCCAGATTTATATTTTATTCCAGGTATTTATATAGCACTGTCAATATACACAGTGCTTTACATATATTCTTGCACATTCACATCAGTCCCTGCCCTTAAGGAGCTTACAATCTCAGGTCCAGCGTTTCTCCTCTGTCGCACTCTGGTCATCTTCGCCAACGAAGAAATCTAAAACCGTTTGCTGTGGCGTCATGAGAATTTGCTGTATACCGCTTTTTTTTTTTTCTGTGTAGCTATGCAATATGTGCCTTATATATAACAGTTCCAGCTCTTTTGGCTACATTTTACTTTTATGTCAAACATTTTAGGTCTGACCCGATATAATGGTTATTGTTTTTTTAACAATGTTTTTATTTTCCTAGCGGTGCTATTGGGCCTTCAATTTTACATGTGTGATCTATAATGCTGGCAGGAATCTTTGCATTCTCCCTACTAGAAGGACTCTTCCCATTGCTTGGTTTTGCTGAAGACTCCTCCGCGCTCAGAGCTTTGGTTCTGGGAAATTAGCCTGTTCGTTATCCCATGTTTGTAACATTCCACATTTATATGCCACATTACTCAGAGCTGGGGGTTTCCTGGCCCGAACATCTTCTCTTTCTTTCTGTCCTTCTTTGTTTCTGTCCTAACCTTTTTTGCTTTTCCTTTATGTGGGTCACCCGGAGACTCCATTGGTTCCTCTGGATTCTAAGAATTTCAGACTGGTGGGTGAGTTTATGTACCAATAATTATGCTGACTGTTAAGGCCCGTACACACGTACCGATCGTCGGCATACAAACGTCGGTGGACGAAGGATCTGCCGATTGTACGTGTGTTAGTATGGTGCCTCCGACAGATGTCTGCGCACAATCCGCGGACAAAAGTCTTTCGTGCAAACATGAAAATATTTGTATGCCGACACCAGAACGGACGATTGTTCGCCTGTCAGTACACAATTCGGCCGACAGACCGCAGATTTGCAAGACTGGGCATGCTCAGAAAATAGAAAACACAGGGAAAGTTAACCATTACATGACATCACTTCTGCAGTCGGCGGACAAAATTCTTGTGCTGTCCTTGTGCTGTCTTTGCACTTTTCAGCAGACACCGACATCCCGGGGAGAAAAGAGGAACATTTGTAAGCCGACCATCGGTACGTGTGTACGGGCCTTTACTCATGCCTTGCGTAACAAATACCATCCACACCATCCGCCTGCTTTCCCATAACTTTCAGGGTCTAGGGTCACCCTCTAAGCCTATTAAGGCCTTCACACATTACCGATCCTTGGGGGCAGACATTGTGGCCCTACAGGAGACACATTTTGCTCCCCTTTTTACTCCCCGATACCGTCATAAGGATTATCCTATTTCTTATCTTGCAAATGCTTCTGAAAAAAAGAGGGGAGTGGCCCTCTGTCTATCTAGCTAGGGTTTTCTGAAACTAAAGTCCTTAAGGACAAAGAGGGATGATACCTTTTGGTTAAGGGCTACCTGGGAAAAAATGTAGTGACCTTCTTAGTTTACTACGCTCCCAACGCAAACCAAATTGCGTTTTTTTCGTTCCTTACTACAGTCTTTGACTCCTGAGCTTGAGGGGGAAGTTATTCCAGCAGGTGACTCTAATCTAGCTCTAGACCTTATAATGGTCAAATCTCATACTGTGACAACCAGATCCTCTTCTAACCAAAGCCCACCTCTAGAGATTATTCTCATTTTTCGAGAGCCCATAATTACTACTCTCGCATAGATCATGTATTTCTCCTCCTGGGATTTTACCTAAAATACACTCCACTAAAATAGTTTCTACCTCCTGGTCGGATCATAATCCTATAATGTTACAGTTTTTGGACCTGACAACCAGGATAGCTAAGTCACATTGGCACCTAAATGAATCCCTCCTCAGTAATGAATCCTACTGTCTTGATATTTCTACCCATTTGAAGACCTACAGTATCTCACAAAAGTGAGTTCCCCCCCCCCACCCCCACCCCTTTTTATATATTTTCATGTGACAACACTGAAGAAATTACACTTTGGTACAATGTAAAGTAGTGAGTGTACAGCTTGTATGCATTTGCTGTCCCCTCAAAATAACTCAACACATAGACATTAATGTCAAAATCGAGTACACCCCTAAGTGAAAATGTCCAAATTGGACCCAAAGTGTCAATATTTAACCCTCTTGGGCATGGAGTTTAACAGAGCTTCACAGGTTGCCACTGGAGTCCTCTTTCACTCCTCCATGATGACATCACGGAGCTGGTGGATGTTAGAGACCTTGCGCTCCTCCACTTTCCGTTTGAGGATGCCCCACAGATGCTCAATAGGGTTTAGGGCTGGAGACATGCTTGGCCAGTCCATCACCTTTACCCTCAGTTTCTTTAGCAAGGCAGTGGTCGCCTTGAAAGGTGTGTTTGAGGTCTTATAATGTTCAAATACTGCCCTGCGGCCCAGTCTCCGAAGGGAGGGGAATCATGCTCTGCTTTAGTATGTCACAGTACATGTTGGCATTCATGGTTTCCCTCAATGAACTGTAGCTCCCCAGTGCCGGCAGCACTCATGCAGCCCCAGACCATGACACTCCCATCACCATGCTTGACTGTAGGCAACACACACTTGTCTTTGTACTCCTCACCTGGCTCCCACCACACTCGCTTGATACCATCTGAACCAAATAGGTTTTTATCTTGGTCTCATCAGACCACAGGACATGGTTCAAGTAATCTATGTCCTTAGTCTGCGTGTGTTCAACAAACTGTTTGTTGGTTTTCTTGAGCATCATCTTTAGAAGAAGCTTCCTTATGAGATGACAGCCACGCAGACCATTTTGATGCAGTGTGCGGCGTAAGGTCTGAGCACTGACAGGCTGACCTCCCACCCCTTTAACCTCTGCAGCAATGCTGGCAGCACTCACACGCTATTTCCCAAAGACAACCTCTGGATTTGACGGTGAGCCTATGCACTCAACTCTTTTGGGCGAGCATGGCGAGGCCTGTTCTGAGTGGAACCTGTCCTGTTAAACAGCTGTATGGTCTTGGCCACGTGCTGCAGCTCAGTTTCAGGGTCTTGGCAAACTTCTTATAGCCTAGGCCATCTTTATGTGAATAGAGAAATAGGTGCGCGAGCCTTATGGCAAGATGAAAAGGGTGAAAGCAGCACTGCAAAAAGAATTAAATGTGAAAGGGTCGTAATATATGAAACATAAATGACAAAAGTGCGCTAAACAAAATGATGAGAACAAAAATGTTCATATATAGTGTCTGCTGGAACAGCAGCTAACACAAAACATATATCCAAGGGATGTAAGGCTGTGAAAAAGTCTCTCAGTCCAAAGAATATAGTGAGGGTTAGGGAGTGATGGGAGGTGGGTGTAGCCTCTTCCCAGACTGTGATCCAAAGTGAGTATTAGTAAACTTCAATGCACATGTGAACACCCAGTGATAGGAGTGGACTCTTACCACAATGTGGAGAGATGTGAACATATACTGTATATTATCCAGAGGTCCAAACTGATCGGCTAGATGATGTAATTCTCAGGTGGAATGGATCAACCAGCTGCTTCCAAATTGAGGGGATCTGTAGGCTTCCAAACAGGGGGATATTGCCAAAAGATCGTGCCCAAAGAAGAAGAAGGGACTATAGTGCATTACCTTCAGTTTATTTATGAAATATGTGAAGTGACACTTACAAATTCCAGACGAATAAGCAGCATATACAGGGTGGTCGCGGACGTCTGCAGTACGGTCCGAGAATTGTAACAGCACGGCTAGCTCCCCCCGACGCGTTTCCACTGAAGAGTCGGCTTCTGGGACTGGAGCTGTAGCCGTGCTGTTTGCCTCTCTCCTAAATGGTTTGGCTGATGGAGACTTCCGGCCGCAGCGGGGACCCGGAAGTGTGGTGACGTATTTCCGGTCACGGAGTCGGCCAATCGCAATAGATCAGACCGAGGACCCGGAAGTGTTATGACGTCCTTCCGGTGTCCTCGTTGGCCAATAGCGGCGGATGTAAACAAGACACGTCATTGGTGACACCGGAGTCTGGAAGGAACAGACCTTTGCAGTCTTCCGGTGGTTGAAGTGTCTATCCTTATATGAAGATAAGCAATATAGCCATATCTTACCTTGCTAATAAGGCTGTATGAAAAATATTTTATATTAAAAGGCAAAAAACAATTTTCTATTTGAAATGAAAAAATTAATTGATGTTTTAAAAAACTGAAAATGTTTATTTTTAAAATCTATAAAAATCATCCTTAGGAGAATAACTCAAAGGGATGAATGTAATATGGCCACGAAGAAAATAAAAGGCCATATGTATACACTGTATGGAACAATTGTCTGAATTTTAAAATATAAAAATTGAATAAAATTGTTTAAAACCAAAAGGTTATAAAAAGCCATAAAATTTGGGCAATTAGTTTGGATGGGTCACAGTGGAAGTCTCCATCCACCAACTGGTGTATATGTCAATAACATAAACATTGATAATATAAAAACTATAAAAACATATACTGAATCGCCACATATTATGGTTTAATATTCCTAAAGGAGAAGGGAAAAAAAGGGAAGGAAGGAAGGCAAGGTTTACCAGAAGAAGGACAGTGGCTGAAAAAATGTTTACATGCCCATTGTATATAAGTTGACTAATCATTGTTGATGTGGGCATTTATGTCCCATTCCACATTCATGCCCCAGGGCTGGTAACATTTTAATTCATGTATCCAAAACGTTTCACGCCTGGAAATGGTTCTCTTCACGTCGCTCCCTCTCCAATGGGGGGAGTAACCCTCGATCACGACAGCTTTCAATTGTGAATAGCTTTGATGATGGCATTTGTCATGATGGGCTGAGAGACTATGTCCAGGGAAACCTATTTGTATGTTGGTAAGGTGCTCCCCTATTCTAATACTTGGAGTCCTGATGGTTCTCCCAACATACTGTAAACCACATCCACACGTTAGGAGATATACAGCTCCTTTGCTGTGGCAGGTAACAAAGTTTTGGATGTCATATTTCTTCTTGGTTACTGTCGAGTTAAAAGTTTTTGTTCTTTGTGTTTTTAACTCTTTACATACACGGCATTTCTTACAAGGGTAAAAACCTTTTAGGTTAGCAAACATTCTAGGGATGGCAGGTTTTTCGACTGGAGTGGGGGCAATAAGGTCTTTTAAATTCCTGGCCCTCTTGTAAATGATGGGTGGTCGTTCAGGAAGAGTTGGTCCCAATATTTTGTCTCCTCTAAGTATATGCCAATACTTCCGGAAAGTACGGTTGACCCATCTGTATCCAGTAGAAAACTAGGTGATAAAGGCGTATTCAAATTTGGAAAAGGCACCTTTTTGTTTAGGTTTAGGCACCACTAGCTCTCTTTGTGGTAGATCTTTAGCTTGAAGGATATTTTGTTCCAAAGTTTCTTTCTTAAATTCCTTTTCCAAGAATCTGTCCTTCAGTATATTACTCTGTACCTCAAAGTCGTGGGAGTCCGTACAATTACGGCGGATCCTCCTAAACTGACTGGTGGGGACCGAGGTTAGCCAATTGGGGTGGTGGCAGCTATCAAGGGGGATAATCCCATTTTTATCAATGGGTTTGAAGAATGTCTTAGTGCCAAACTTACATCCTGTCCTATAGATGGTGAGATCCAGGAAGTTAATGGACACCTCACTGAACTGGTAGGTGAGGCGAATGCCCCAGTCATTACAGTTCAGTCGGTCCATAAAAAGTTTGAGGGAAGAGATGTTACCTTTCCACAGCAGTAAGACATCATCTATATATCTTCTCCAAAGGAAGATATTAGATTCTCTATTATCATAGATATTACGATCCTCCCATAGTGCCATGAACAAATTGGCAAGGCTGGGAGCGAATTTAGCTCCCATCGCCACTCCGGTCTGTTGTAAATAGAAGTTCCCACCATAGTAGAAATAGTTGTGTTCCATTCCGAATTGTAATAATTCCAAAATGAACACTTTTTGTCTAAATGTGTAACGCTCCTGCGTTTTATGTATAATGTGGATTTATAGCTGCAGAAATATTCCACTTCAGTAGTCATGTAGAGAAACGCTGAGACACCAATCCCAACTCCCAAGACTCATCATGTGTGGATAGTCTCAATTCAGCAAGTAAATACACACACTCAATAAGATGTTCCTAGAGTGACTTATATGTATAGTAATATAGTGATGATAGGCTGAAGAGACAGGTTGGGTAGAGATGGTAGATGACAGACACTTGAAAGGAATGTTCTTGAAAGTAAGATAGTAGCAGATGGGATGCAGATAGGTTTAGCAATCATGTATGGTAGCAGATGATAGAGTAGCAGGTGAACATACAGGATAGACCAACCCAGTGCAAGAGCAGATGGTATTAGGCTCAAGAGCTAGCAATCTTAGTTAGTGCAGATGTAGTAATAGTCCTTAGTATGCAGAGCTAGATAGTGTAAGCTTTAGTATGAAGGTTATAGAGGTTTCCCCTGTGGGGTACTTATCACTTGTAGCAATGTAGTAGAGGAGAGGTTCGGCAAGAGCGGATGATCCGGTAACGGGATACAGGGATCAGCAGCGTGGTTCCGATAGCGAGGTATGCTTGCAAGCATGAGAGCTTCAAGGCAGATTATGCGGCGTTGAACGAACATGTGAGTGAGACCGCCGGAGGTTGAAATAGCCGCTCCAGCGGCGCTCAGTGATGACAGCATCGGTCTTAAAGGTGTATGCGCACCTTACCAAAAGAGAATGGTGGGGCGCATACACTTAGGAAAAGTGGAATTAGGGTACCAAAGGTACCAGAACATTACAAAATGGAAGATCATAGTTGCTGTCAAGGAAGGTACTAACCGCTTCGTATCCCATCTGGTGAGGTATGATGGTATACAGGGATGAAACATCCGCTGTAACCATCAGTATCTCACCCTCAACCTCCAAGCTGGTAAGTTCCTGGATGCACTGAGATGTGTCTTTGAGGAACGCGGGGGTTTGCTGCACTAGAGGTTGAAGGAAATGGTCAACATATTTTCCTATGCGTGAGGTGACTGAATCTATACCACTTATTATTGGTCGGACAGGAGGTTTTAATAAACTTTTGTGGACCTTGGGTAAATAATAAATAAGTGGAATTCTTGGGGCTAAGGGAACTAGATGTTCTTTCTCCTTTTCATTGAGAATGCCCTCTTCATAACCTCTCAAGATTAAACGTTCAAGTTTTCTCTTGTATAGATAGGTTGGATCGTTCGGAAGAATCCGATATGTGTCGCCATCAGACAGCAAGCGATCCATCTCCTCTATATAGTCCTCTTTTTTGAGCAGCACAACCCCACCTCCCTTGTCAGCTGGGCGTATGATTAGATCTTTGCGCTCACAGAGTGACTTGACTCCTGTCATCAGATCTTTCTGAGAATGATGGGAAAATTTAGCTTCATCAAGGTCTTTTAGAACCAAATCTTTAAATACCGTGATGTTACTACTTTTTACACCTTGGGGATTGAAAAGTGAGGCATTTTTTAAATTCGTGTGAGTATAGGGAGAAACTTGGTAGCTAGTGTAGTTTCTTTCCTTGGCGTTTGACAAAAAATGTCTTTTCACATTTAATTTTCTAACATATTTGTGCACATCTATAAATGTGTCAAATTTGTTAATGCCTTTCTTTGGTGCATATTTTAAGCCTTTATCCAGGGTGCGTTGGCTAATGGGGGTGTTAGTTTGGTGGTTGTATTGATGTTCATATTCGTCATCTTCACTCTCGTCTATGTGAAGTGACACAAATTCCAGACGAATAAGCAGCATATACAGGGTGGTCGCGGACGTCTGCAGTACGGTCCGAGACTTGTAACAGCACGGCTAGCTCCCCCCGACGCGTTTCCACTGAAGAGTCGGCTTCTGGGACTGGAGCTGTAGCCGTGCTGTTTGCATCTCTCCTAAATGGTTAGGCTGATGGAGACTTCCGGCCGCAGCGGGGACCCGGAAGTGTGGTGACGTACTTCCGGTCACGGAGTCGGCCAATCGCAATAGATCAGACCGAGGACCCGGAAGTGTTATGACGTCCTTCCGGTGTCCTCGTTGGCCAATAGGGGCGGATGTAAACAAGACACGTCATTGGTGACACCGGAGTCTGGAAGGAACAGACCTTTGCAGTCTTCCGGTGGGTGAAGTGTCTATCCTTATATGAAGATAAGCAATATAGCCATATCTGTTCCAGCAGACACTATATATGAACATTTTTGTTCTCATCATTTTGTTTAGCGCACTTTTGTAATTTATGTTTCATATATTACGACCCTTTCACATTTAATTCTTTTTGCAGTGCTGCTTTCACCCTTTTTATCTTGCCATAAGGCTCGCGCACCTATTTCTCTATTCACATTAATTCTACACAGGTCTTTCACAGGTAGCTGCGTCCTTTGGGAATGGATATTTTTGAATATCATAGCTCCCGCAAATTAGCAGTGGATGATGTGTTCATTAGAACCAAACCAGAATCCACTGATCTCAGGGGAATATTCATGCGACTAAAAAATGTAATGGTGGCTGAGTTACATGCCGCATGGGATATAGTCTTCCTAGAGAGATACATAGAAGAAAAAATGGTTCCCCGTAGCCTCAGGTGGAACATTAACCCCGACCAGGGGGATACAGAACTTCTAGAATGGAGTCAGTTCTTCAATGGTGCAGGCATTAGCCTGCTAAATTTCCTTGTTGATAGAAAGAGAAGGAAAACTCTCAGACTCAACAAAGAGATTTTAGAAATTAAGGAGAAGCTGACACCATTCAAAGAAGAAGAGGCTTACAAGATGTACACACAAGAACTAAAAGAGATCCTCGCCATGGAGGAGGAGGAACAGAAAATAAAGAAAAGGAAAAAGTATTTTCGAGATGTGGATGACTATAAGTCTACCCAGGTGTTCAAGTGGCAACTGAACACTGGGGAGACATCTAGTTCAGCCACTAGTGCTTCAGTTAATGTTGCAAGTGAGACTCCAAATTCTAGAGAGGCACAGGAAAGTTCACATTCTAACAACCGGAAACTCCCCCCTGCGGGAGATTCGGAACCCTCCACGTCTGGAGCTCACTATTCCAAATTTAAACCTTTAAAGGAGAAACCCCTTTCCCAATCCACCAAAGGGAAAGGGAAAAGTGGTAAAGGGACCACCCATTCTCAGACCAAAAATCTAAGATGGGAGGAGGAAGGCCCCAAATCTGCTTACAGACATCGCACTTCACCCTCTCCTAAAAAATCTAGAAAGCTCTCTCTAGATTATGAAGGAATCTATCTTGGACCTTCTTATCAAGACCCAAGACAGTTAGTGTCAAATAACAGATATGAATCTTTACAAGAGGACACAGACGAGAGTGAAGATGACGAATATGAACATCAATACAACCACCAAACTAACACCCCCATTAGCCAAAAACCGAGGGGTTTTTTAGGGAAGGGCCACAACAAAGGCAAAAGAAAAAAACAAGGGGGTGCAGGGGAGGTGACTCCAGGAAAAAGGAAAAGATGAAAGGGCAGGGCATCTTTAACCTGAGTGGAGTCACACTGACAGATTCAGAACAACGCACCCTGGATAAAGGCTTAAAATATGCACCAAACAAAGGCATTAACAAATTTGACACATTTATAGATGTGCACAAATATGTTAGAAAATTAAATGTGAAAAGACATTTTTTGTCAAACGCCAAGGAAAGAAACTACACTAGCTACCAAGTTTCTCCCTATACTCACACGAATTTAAAAAATGCCTCACTTTTCAATCCCCAAGGTGTAAAAAGTAGCAACATCACGGTATTCAAAGATTTGGTTCTAAAAGACCTTGATTAAGCTAAATTTTCCCATCATTCTCAGAAAGATCTGATGACAGGAATCAAGTCACTCTGTGAGCGCAAAGATCTAATCATACGCCCAGCTGACAAGGGAGGTGGGGTTGTGCTGCTCAAAAAAGAGGACTATATAGAGGAGATGGATTGCTTGCTGTCTGATGGCGACACATATCGGATTCTTCCGAACGATCCAACCTATCTATACAAGAGAAAACTTGAACGTTTTTGATCTTGAGAGGTTATGAAGAGGGCATTCTCAATGAAAAGGAGAAAGAACATCTAGTTCCCTTAGCCCCAAGAATTCCACTTATTTATTATTTACCCAAGGTCCACAAAAGTTTATTAAAACCTCCTGGCCGACCAATAAGTGGTATAGATTCAGTCACCTCACGCATAGGAAAATATGTTGACCATTTCCTTCAACCTCTAGTGCAGCAAATCCCCGCGTTCCTCAAAGACACATCTCAGTGCATCCAGGAACTTACCAGCTTGGAGGTTGAGGGTGAGATACTGATGGTTACAGCGGATGTTTCATCCCTGTATACCATCATACCTCACCAGATGGGATACGAAGCTGTTAGTACCTTCCTTGACAGCAACTATGATCTTCCATTTAGACAAAAAGTGTTCATTTTGGAATTATTACAATTCGGAATGGAACACAACTATTTCTACTATGGTGGGAACTTCTATTTACAACAGACCGGAGTGGCGATGGGAGCTAAATTCGCTCCCAGCCTTGCCAATTTGTTCATGGCACTATGGGAGGATTGTAATATCTATGATAATAGAGAATCTAATATCTTCCTTTGGAGAAGATATATAGATGATGTCTTACTGCTGTGGAAAGGTAACATCTCTTCCCTCAAACTTTTTATGGACCGACTGAACTGTAATGACTGGGGCATTCGCCTCACCTACCAGTTCAGTGAGGTGTCCATTAACTTCCTGGATCTCACCATCTACAGGACAGGATGTAAGTTTGGCACTAAGACATTCTTCAAACCCACTGATAAAAATGGGTTTATCCCCCTTGATAGCTGCCATCACCCCAATTGGCTAACCTCGGTCCCCACCAGTCAGTTTAGGAGGATCCGCCGTAATTGTATGGACTCCCACGACTTTGAGGTACAGAGTAATATACTGAAGGACAGATTCTTGGAAAAAGGATTTAAGAAAGAAACTTTGGAACAAAATATCCTTCAAGTTAAAGATCTACCACAAAGAGAGCAAGTGGTGCCTAAACCTAAACAAAAAGGTGCCTTTTCCAAATTTGAATACGCCTTTATCACCTCGTTTTCTACTGGATACAGATGGGTCAACCGTACTTTCCGGAAGTATTGGCATATACTTAGAGGAGACAAAATATTGGGACCAACTCTTCCTGAAAGACCACCCATCATTTACAAGAGGGCCAGGAATTTAAAAGACCTTATTGCCCCCACTCCAGTCGAAAAACCTGCCATCCCTAGAATGTTTGCTAACCTAAAAGGTTTTTACCCTTGTAAGAAATGCCGTGTATGTAAAGAGTTAAAACACAAAGAACAAAAACTTTTAACTCGACAGTAACCAAGAAGAAATATGACATCCAAAACTTTGTTACCTGCCACAGCAAAGGAGCTGTATATCTCCTAACGTGTGGATGTGGTTTACAGTATGTTGGGAGAACCATCAGGACTCCAAGTATTAGAATAGGGGAGCACCTTACCAACATACAAATAGGTTTCCCTGGACATAGTCTCTCAGCCCATCACGACAAATGCCATCATCAAAGCTATTCACAATTGAAAGCTGTCGTGATCGAGGGTTACTCCCCCCATTGGAGAGGGAGCGACGTGAAGAGAACCATTTCCAGGCGTGAAACGTTTTGGATACATGAATTAAAATGTTACCAGCCCTGGGGCATGAATGTGGAATGGGACATAAATGCCCACATCAACAATGATTAGTCCCCTTATATACAATGGGCATGTAAACATTTTTTCAGCCACTGCCCTTCTTCTGGTAAACCTTGCCTTCCTTCCTTCCCTTTTTTTCCCTTCTCCTTTAGGAATATTAAACCATAATATGTGGCGATTCAGTATATGTTTTTATAGTTTTTATATTATCAATGTTTATGTTATTGACATATACACCAGTTGGTGGATGGAGACTTCCACTGTGACCCATCCAAACTAATTGCCCAAATTTTATGGCTTTTTATAACCTTTTGGTTTTAAACAATTTTAATAATTTTTTATATTTTTTATATTTTAAAATTCAGACAATTGTTCCATACAGTGTCTACATATGGCCTTTTATTTTCTTCGTGGCCATATTACATTCATCCCTTTGAGTTATTCTCCTAAGGATGATTTTTATAGATTTTAAAAATAAACATTTTCAGTTTTTTAAAACATCAATTAATTTTTTCATTTCAAATAGAAATTTTTTTTTTGCCTTTTAATATAAAATATTTTTCATACAGCCTTATTAGCAAGGTAAGATATGGCTATATTGCTTATCTTCATATAAGGATAGACACTTCACCCACCAGAAGACTGCAAAAGTCTGTTCCTTCCAGACTCCGGTGTCACCAATGACGTGTCTTGTTTACATCCGCCGCTATTGGCCAACGAGGACACCGGAAGGACGTCATAACACTTCCGGGTCCTCGGTCTGATCTATTGCGATTGGCCGACTCCGTGACCGGAAGTACGTCACCACACTTCCGGGTCCCCGCTGCGGCCGGAAGTCTCCATCAGCCAAACCATTTAGGAGAGAGGCAAACAGCACGGCTACAGCTCCAGTCCCAGAAGCCGACTCTTCAGTGGAAACGCGTCGGGGGGAGCTAGCCGTGCTGTTACAATTCTCGGACCGTACTGCAGACGTCCGCGACCACCCTGTATATGCTGCTTATTCGTCTGGAATTTGTAAGTGTCACTTCACATATTTCATAAATAAACTGAAGGTAATGCACTATAGTCCCTTCTTCTTCTTTGGGCACGATCTTTTGGCGATATCCCCCTGTTTGGAAGCCTACAGATACCCTCAATTTGGAAGCAGCTGGTTGATCCATTCCACCTGAGAATTACATCATCTAGCCGATCAGTTTGGACCTCTGGATAATATACAGTATATGCTCACATCTCTCCACATTGTGGTAAGAGTCCACTCCTATCACTGGGTGTTCACATGTGCATTGAAGTTTACTAATACTCACTTTGGATCACAGACTGGGAAGAGGCTACACCCACCTCCCATCACTCCCTAACCCTCACTATATTCTTTGGACTGAGAGACTTTTTCACAGCCTTACATCCCTTGGATATATGTTTTGTGTTAGCTGCTGTTCCAGCAGACACTATATATGAACATTTTTGTTCTCATCATTTTGTTTAGCGCACTTTTGTAATTTATGTTTCATATATTACGACCCTTTCACATTTAGGCCATCTTTATGTAGAGCAACAATTCTTTTTTTCACATCCTCACAGAGTTCTTTGCCATGAGTTGAACTTCCAGTGACCAGTTTGAGAGAGTGAGAGGGATAACACCAAATGTAACACACCTGCTCCCCATTCACACTTGAGACCTTGTAACACTAACGAGTCACATGACACCGGGGAGGGAAAATGGCTAATTGGGTCCAATTTGGACAGTTTAAATTCGGGGGGGAACTTATTTTTGTTGCCAGCAGTTTAGACATTAATGGCTGTGTGTTGAATTATTTTGAGGGGGCAGTACATTTACACTGTTATACAAGATGTACACTCACTGCTTTACATTGTAGCAAAGTGTAATTTCTTTAGTGTTGTCACATGAAAAGATATAATAAAATATTTACAAAAATGTGAGGGGTGTACTCACTTTAGTGAGATACTGTACTTTGAAGTTAATAAAGCAGAAGATACCTCTCCTGTGATTACCTGGGCTGCACACAAGGCTTCTGTTAGAAGGTTCTTTATTCAATTGTCTTCTAGGATTAAAAAAGCTCATGACGAGTTGATCTCTGCCAAGACTAAGGAGTACGAAGCCTTAGCTACCCAACACAAAAATTCCCCATCTCCTGATTTATTCACTAAACCTGAACAATCCCGCTTAGAACTCAACATCTGTTTT
Source organism: Pelophylax lessonae (assembly GCF_965119305.1). Lineage (NCBI taxonomy): Eukaryota > Metazoa > Chordata > Amphibia > Anura > Ranidae > Pelophylax > Pelophylax lessonae. The sequence continues at coordinate 93,974,049 of NC_138780.1, forward strand.
ACCATGAGAGCCGAGAAACAACTGCGTTAAACAAATCATAGGTTCTTTACTTGGTGTGACCGCCCAGGATCCTTGTTACAAGACAAGCTCACCCCTTTACACTCACATTTGGCACTCCCTAAAATTACACTTTGGGAAAGGCCATATCTTCCAAGACCCCCAAAAGATCCTTTGAGAGTTCCACAAATTTTATACTGATCTATATGGACAATCTTGGGATGCCGCTCCTTCGTCCATCAGGGACTTTCTGGGGAACCTGCCTCTTCCATCTATTGAGGGCGCTCATAGAGACCCTTCACCTGTGAGGAGATTTGTAATATTGTCAAAACATTATCACTTCATAAGTCACCAGGCCCAGATGGTCTTCCCAACAATTATTACAAAAAAATTCTGTGACCAGCTGTCCCCACATATGGTTCTTTACTTTAATTCCTTGCCGGATGGTGGAGCAGTCCCTCTGCATGAAAACAAAACATATATCAGTGTTATTCTTAAACCTAATGAGGATTCCAGTAATGTCCTTAATTATCACCCAATCTCCTTAATAAACTGCAATTAAAAAATTCTTGCAAAACTTTTGGCCTCCTGTCTTAATACTTTTTGGCACATTATATCCATAAAGATCAGTCAGGATTTATTGTAGGGCGCGAAACGTTGGATCAGATTCGTGGATCTATAACTTTAATTTCAGCTGTACGTACCAATTGGGATGCTCCCCTATCTTGGGAATTTTGCTTCTTTTGTTAGTTGTGAAAAAAGAGGACAGCGCTCAATAATTTTCTATGTGTGAATCTAATTCTAATCAATTACTCCTATTAAATGGATAAATAAATAAATATATGTAAACCACAAATCACAAAATACAATTGAATAAATCAATCGGTTCCCCCTAAAGTGCTAAACTTTAAGGTGATTGTGCATATTAAATTATATTAAATCTAAAGTCCTTGTATCTTCAAAGTGCAAGTGCAAAAACGTGCAACAAACAAATCTGAGTGATTGTTCTTATAGTGCTTCGTGTTCAGCAAAGATACGTTTCTTCATGCAAAAATAAGGGTAAGGGGAATCCGTCACGAGTGCTCAGCCCATTTACCGAACGACCCTTTGGGGTCTAGCGTAGGTAAATGGTATCTTTTAAGAATTACCGGTATCTCTTTCAGACTTGCGTCTCCCCGCTGAAATATATCCGGGATTTCCTTCTGCTAGTTTGGAAGAGGGCATCCAAGCTAGTATCTGGCTATGCTCCCACTCTAGTATCTGGCTATGCTCCCACTCCCTAGACGTACGTGTAATCGAACGATTCATATGCAAATCCGGCACCATCTTTTAGCAAAGATTTTACCTAAACATCCGACCGTCATCTATGACCAACTAGGGATCTGTGCAGGCTGGAAGAGATAATACAGGTATGAATAGGGATCCCTATTCATGGACTATGGATTTAATATAATTTAATATATGCACCTTAAAGTTTAGCACTTTAGGGGGAACCCATGGATTTATTCAATTGTATTTTGTGATTTGTGGTTTACATATATTTATTTATTTATCCATTTAATAGGAGTAATTGATTCGAATTAGATTCACACATAGAAAATTATTGAGCGCTGTCCTCTTTTTTCACAGTTTTCACAACCCACTGTTGTTTTAGACTAGCTGCTCAACTTCTTTTTGTACCTATTTATTTGAATTATTTATAAATTTCACTAATGTAATACCTAGGCGCGATCACGCGAGTAATTATTACTCACACTTTGTTCCAGCTTCTTTTGTTAGACCTTGAAAAGGCCTTTGATAGCCTAAATTGGAATTACCTATTCGTTAATTTAGAGACTTTGGGCTTTGGCCCTACTTTTCTTTCCTTAATGAATGCTTTGTATAGTTCCCTGTTGACCCAGGTTTCCATTAGAGGATACAAATCACCCCCATTCCCTATTGGACATGGTACGAGACAGGGCTGCCCCCCTCTCCCCTTTACTTTTTGCAATAGCAATGAATCACTGGCTAAGGTGATTCGCTCACACCCTAACATTCATGGATTTAATTGTGGACAACAGAAACACAATTGTGCCTTATTTGCCGATTATGTTCCTTTTGTAAAAGGATACCATGATCTTTTAACCCCAGTGCATGATGATTTGGGGAGCCATGTCATCTGCTAGTGTTGGTCCACTGTGTTTTATCAAGTCCAAGTCAGCCAGGAAATTTTAGAACACTTCATGCTTCCCTCTGCTGACCAGCTTTATGGAGATGCTAATTTCATTTTCCAGCAGGTCTTGGCACCTGTCCACACTGCCAACAGTACCAATACCTGGTTTAATGATCATGGTATCATTGCTCGATTGGCCAGAAAACTTGCCTGACCTAAACCCCATAGAGACTCTGTGATGTATTGTCAAGAGGAAGATGAGAGACACCAGGCCCAACAATGCAGGCAAGCTGAAGGCCACTATCAAAGCAACCTGGGCTTCCATGACACCTCAGCAGTGCCACAGGCTGATCACCTCCATCCCACGCTGTATTGATGCAGTAATTCATGCAAAAGGAGCCCTGACCAAGTATTGAGTGCATACTTTACTGTACACGGACATACTTTTCAGTAAGCCAAAATGTCTGTATTAAAAACCCTTTTTTTTTTTATTGGTCTTATGTAATATTTTAGTTTTCTGAGATACTGGATTTTGGGTTTTTACTAGCTGTAAGCCATAAGCATCAAAATTAAAAGAAAGCATTACTTGGAATTTATCACTCTGTGTGTAAAGCATCTATATAAAATATATGAGTTTTGCTTTTTGAATTGAATTACTGAAATAAATTAACTTTATGATGATATTCACATTTTATGAGATGCACGTGTATATTATGAAACCAAGGGATGGGCTTGGTCTTCCTAATCAACAGGCTTATTTTCAAGCAGCTCATATTGCCCAATTAGCCTACACTACTGCTAAAGGCCCTACTCCCATTTGGGTCTCCACTGAGGCACTTTCCTGCCATCCTTTTGCCATAGGATTATTAATATGGCTCCCTAGCTATTTACCCCCTCCAATACTATGCCCTTCTCTATCACATTCATTAGTGGTCTGGGACTGAGCACGTTATAGCAAATCTTTATTTTCCCCACACACATCATTAGCTTCTATCTTTTACATAGTTACATAGTTACATAGTTAGTGAGGTTGAAAAAAGACATCAGTCCATCCAGTTCAACCTATGATGTGTGTGTGTGTTTGCTTTTAACCGTACATTGTATACCCCTGTATGCTGTGGTCTTTAAGGTGTCCATCTAATAGTTTTTTGAAACTATCAATGCTCCCTGCTGATACGACTGCTTGTGGAAGAGAATTCCACATCTTTACCGCTCTTACCGTGAAGAACCCATTACGCACTTTAAGGTTAAACCGCCTTTCCTCAAGTTTTAGTGAGTGGCCACGTGTCTTATTGTATCTCCTTTCTCTGAATAGTTTGTTCCTTATGCTAGGGTCACCAGTACAGTATTTGTACATTGATATCATATCCCCCCTCAATCGTCTCTTCTCCAGAGAGACCAGGTTCAGTGCTTGTAGTCTTTCCTCATAGCTGATGTCCTCCATTCCCCTAATTATTTTTGTTGCCCTTCTCTGGACTTTCTCCAGTTCCAGCACATCCTTCCTGAGGACCGGTGCCCAGAACTGGACAGCATACTCCAGATGTGGCCGGACCAGAGTCTTGTAAAGCGGGAGAATAATCTCTTTATTTCTGGAGTGAATCCCCTTTTTTATACATCCCAGTATTCTGTTGGCTTTGCTTGCGGCGGCTTGGCATTGCATGCCACTGCCAAGCCTGTTGTCTACCAGTACCCCCAAGTCCTTTTCCATCCTAGACTCACCCAGAGGTTCCCCCCCTAGTGAGTAGCTTGCTTTCTGGTTTCTGGCCCCCAAGTGCATTACTTTACATTTTTCAACATTAAATCTCATCTGCCATGTAGTTGCCCACCCCGTTATTTTGTTCCGGTCCGCTTGCAAGGTTTCCACATCCTGCATAGAAGATATTGGCATGCCTAATTTAGTATCATCAGCAAATACTGAGATTGTACTCGATATCCCCTCCTCCAGATCATTTATGAATAAATTAAACAGGATTGGTCCCAGGACAGAACCCTGGGGGACCCCACTTTCCACACCCCCCCAATCCGAGTAATCACCATTAATCACCACCCTCTGTACTCTCCCCTGGAGCCAGTTCTCTATCCAGGTACTCACCTTACGGTCCATACCTACCTTCCTTAGTTTGTACAGTAAGCGTTTGTGGGGAACGGTGTCAAAGGCCTTTGCAAAGTCCAGATACACCACATCCACAGGCTTACCTTTATCTAGGTGGCAGCTCACTTCATCGTAGAAGGTTAATCGATTGGTTTGGCACGAACAATTTTTCATGAATCCATGCTGATTACTACTTATAATACCGTTTTCATTACTAAAGTCTTGTATGTGGTCCCTTATCATCCCCTCCAAAATTTTGCAGACTACTGATGTTAGGCTGACCGGCCTACAGTTACCCGGGATATATCTCGGCCCCTTTTTAAATATTGGTACCACGTTGGCTTTTTTCCAATCAGCTGGCACCATACCCGTCTGTAAACTATCCGTAAAAAGATCAAGAATAATGGTCTGGCAATCGCCTGGCTGAGCTCATTAAGAACCCTCGGGTGCAAGCCATCCAGTCCCAGGGATTTATTTATGTTAAGTTTCTCTAGTTTAGCTCTAAGTCTATCCTCTGTTAGCCATGGCGGCACTTCCTGAGGTGTATTATTTAGTTTGGCCTTACAAGCAAGGTTCGTGTAGCCCCCCGATTCCTTTGTGAAGACTGAAGAAAAGAAATTATTTAACACTTCCGCCTTTTCTCTGTCCTCAGTGGCCATTTTTCCTTTATCATCTTTTATGGGGCCAATGTGTTCTGACCTCACTTTCTTACTGTTTATATACTTAAAGAACTTCTTGGGGTTCTTTTTACTCTCCTCCGCTATATGTCTCTCGTGTTCTATTTTAGCCGCCCTGATTTCGTCTTTACATATCTTATTACACTCTTTATAATGCTTAAATGCTGCCAATGACCCCTCAGTCTTGTATTTTTTGAAGGCCTTTTCTTTAGCTCTAATATACATTTTTATGTTGGAGTTTAGCCACCCAGGGTTTAGTTTTGCTCTTTTAAATTTATTTCCCTGTGGAATGCACTGGCCCACCCCCTTGTTAAGTATGCTCTTGAAGCACTCCCATTTTTCCTCCGTGTTCATTGTTCCCAGGGTTCTATCCCATTTGATATTTTCTAGCAGCGAGCGCAGTTTAGGGAAATTAGCTCTTTTGAAATTCAGTGTCCTTATTTTACCCTTGTGTTTCCTATTACTGTAATTAATACTAAAACCAATTGACCTATGGTCACTGTTTCCTAAGTTATCCCGTATTTCTATATCCGTGAGCAGGTCTGTATTGTTGGTAATCAGTAGGTCAAGTACCGCATTGTTTCTTGTCGGTGCATTCACCATCTGACCCATGAAATTGTCCTGCAAAACATTTAGGAACTGCCGAGCCTTGGCTGAGTGCGCGGTTCCTTCTGCCCAGTCTATATCCGGATAATTAAAGTCCCCCATTATAATGACATTTCCCATCCTTGCTGCCAATCCTATCTGTAACATGAGGTCCGCCTCACCCTCCTCCCTCTGGTTGGGGGGCCTATAGCATACTCCCAATATTACCTTCCCCACCGTGCATTCCCTTTGAAGCTCTACCCATAGGGATTCTGCCTCGTCCTTAGCTCCATTATTAATATCATCCCTCGTATTTACCTGTATACTGTTCTTAATATACAGACATACCCCTCCCCCTTTTTTACCCTCTCTATCCCTGCGATAAAGGGAATACCCCTGAATGGTCGCCATCCAGTCATGAGAGCTGTCAAACCAAGTCTCAGTTATCCCCACAAAATCTAAGTCCCCCTCAAACATCAGCAGCTCCAGTTCTCCCATCTTGTTGGCCAGGCTTCTGGCATTGGTATACAAACCTCGTAATTTTGATCGGTTACATTTATCCTCATTTGATGTTTTTAGGCTGCTCTCTTGATTTTTCCCCGTACCCACCCTGGGTTTAGGAGCTCCGAACATCATACCGCTAATGCCCCCATTTCTGCCCTCTGAAACTTGCTTTCCACTGGCTAATTCTACATCTGTACCCTCCCCCTCATTCCCTAGTTTAAAAGCCCCTCTAACTTTTTGGCCATCCTCTCACCCAGTACGGCTGCACCCACCCCATTTAGGTGCAATCCGTCCCTACCAAAGAGCCGGTGACCGACTGAGAAGTCGGCCCAGTTCTCCAGGAACCCGAAACCCTCCTTACTACACCAGCTCCTCAGCCACTCATTAACTTCCCTAATCTCCCGCTGCCTCTCTGGTGTGGCTCGAGGTACAGGTAGTATTTCGGAAAATACTACCTTGGAGGTCCTAGTCCTCAACTTAGCGCCTAAGTCCCTGAAATCGTTTAGGACTCTCCATCTTCCTCTGCCTATGTCATTGGTACCCACGTGTACCATGACAGCTGGGTCTTCCCCAGCCCCACCCAGTAATCTGTCCACCCGATCCGCAATTACAACCCAGAATTTACACCTGGGCTGGTACCAAGATCATTTCAGTGGTGGCTTAATAAGGGGCTATTAAGGATTGGCGAATATCTTATTGGAGAGCGAGTATACTCCTTACAGCACTTTAAGGATATGATGCAAATGCTTCTAGTAAAATATATTGATGCATCCTTTGCCAGATCTAAACTCAACTTACTAGTAGGGCCCTTACACTTACAACATTCAAATTAGCTTGCCAGACAAGGGGTCTTCTAAAGGGGATGTATTTCTGCTGTGTATACCTCTCTCATTGAGCCTAACTCAAAACAATCCTGTATGAACTAATGGGAAAAGGACCTGAACTTTACATTTGATCTGAGTGGCAGGACATTGCCTACAACTTATCTAAAGTTTCCATTAATATGACTCTAATCGAAGCTAATTATCAAACGCTCCTGCGCTGGTACCTGGTTCTGACCCTAGTAGCCAAAATGCATCCTTCCACATCGCTGAGTTCCTTTTGATGCTGTGGCCAGTTGGGGACGATGCATCATGCCTGGTGGCAATGCCCCCCCTCATGACTAGGTTCTGGATCTGGATATTTAGCCTTATAAATTCGGTGACAGGAGTGTACATACGCAGATACCCAGAGGCAGCCCTCTTTCACAAGCTACCCAATGAAGTGCCCAGGAAGTCGGTGAAGCTGATCACTTATATATTGCTAGCGGCAAGGATTATAATAGCTAGGCATTGGAAGCAGTCGGCTTTGCCTCTTGATTACATCAAGAACAAACTCAACTGGATTATGGTCAATGACAAACTCATATACTTCATAACAATTTTAAAGTTTGATAAAATTTGGAACCCTTGGATTTCTTATATCTTAGTTCCCCAATGAGCTTCAGGCTGTCCTTCTTCTTCTCTCTCTATTTCTTTCTCCTCCCCCCCTTTTTTTTTCTTGGTTTATTTTTTCCCGTTCCTGTTATCTACATTTAACAAATATTTGGTTGTCTTTAGGGCCTTATACAGTTGTATGTTCAATGATAGTCTCAGGGAGAATAGTATCAGGGGTCTCCCTGCTTCTCCTTACCCGTTATTTTCCTCCTACCCACCCCTCGTAATGTATGTCCTTTTTTCTGATGTTGGATTTTGCATATTTTCTCTGTTGATGTTATTTACCTGTGTCTTGCTATGACAACCCAAGAATTGGCTTTGTTCAAATATTATTTCTATTGATACCAGATCTTTTCAATAAAAATATATAATATACTGTATATGTAGTGGTGGGATTCAGCCGGTTCGCACCGGTTCCATAGAACCGGTTGCTAACTTTCTGCAAGTTCGCAGAACAGGCTGAATCCCTCTGCGCGTCTGAGGACGCGCAGGACAATTGAATGTCCCGCGCTCGGGCAGACGTGGCGCCACGGCCCGCCCATTCTGTGACAATAGCGAATGAGAATTCGCTATTGTCACATGATCCTCCTCCTGGCCAATCAGGGAGCGGGTCCTCCCGCTTCCTGATTGGCCGAAAGGCAAACACCGTGCCGTTGGACGAGAAGGAGGCTCCGCGGGAGGACTCGGAGACGCGGGGAGCCGACTGCGAGACCGTCCGTGAGGTAAGTGCATGGGTCTCGCGGGGGGGGGGGATCGCTGGCACTCTGCAATTGGGGGCAATGTTGTGGCTGGCGCTCTGCAATTGGGGGCAATGTTGTGGCTGGCACTCTGCAATTGGGGGCAATGTTGTGGCTGGCGCTCTGCAATTGGGGGCAATGTTGTGGCTGGCGCTCTGCAATTGGGGGCAATGTTGTGGCTGGCGCTCTGCAATTGGGGGCAATGTTGTGGCTGGCGCTCTGCAATTGGGGGCAATGTTGTGGCTGGCACTATGCAATTGGGGGCAATGTTGTGGCTGGCACTCTGCAATTGGGGGCAATGTTGTGGCTGGCACTCTGCAATTGGGGGCAATGTTGTGGCTGGCGCTCTGCAATTGGGGGCAATGTTGTGGCTGGCGCTCTGCAATTGGGGGCAATGTTGTGGCTGGCGCTCTGCAATTGGGGGCAATGTTGTGGCTGGCACTATGCAATTGGGGGCAATGTTGTGGCTGGCACTATGCAGTTGGGGGCAATGTTGTGGCTGGCACTCTGCAATTGGGGGCAATGTTGTGGCTGGCACTCTGCAATTGGGGGCAATGTTGTGGCTGGCGCTATGCAATTGGGGGCAATGTTGTGGCTGGCACTCTGCAATTGGGGGCAATGTTGTGGCTGGCGCTCTGCAATTGGGGGCAATGCTGTGGCTGGCACTCTGCAATTGGGGGCAATGCTGTGGCTGGCACTCTGCAATTGGGGGCAATGTTGTGGCTGGCGCTATGCAATTGGGGGCAATGTTGTGGCTGGCACTCTGCAATTGGGGGCAATGTTGTGGCTGCCACTCTGCAATTGGGGGCAATGCTGTGGCTGGCACTCTGCAATTGGGGGCAATGTTGTGGCTGGCACTCTGCAATCATTGGGGGCAATGCTGTGGCTGGCACTCTGCAATCATTGGGGGCAATGCTGTGGCTGGCACTTTGCAATCATTGGGGGCAATGCTGTGGCTGGCACTCTGCAATCATTGGGGGCAATGTTGTGGCTGGCACTCTGCAATCATTGGGGGCAATGCTGTGGCTGGCACTCTGCAATCGTTGGGGGCAATGCTGTGGTCACTGTGCATTGAAAGGGGGGCACGCTGGTCTCTCTGCATTGAAAGGGGGGCACGCTGGTCACTGTGCATTGAAAGGGGGGCACGCAGCGCTGGTCACTGTGCATTGAAAGGGGGGCACGCAGCGCTGGTCACTGTGCATTGAAAGGGGGCATGCTGGTCACTGTGCATTGAAAGGGGGCATGCTGGTCACTGTGCATTGAAAGGGGGCACGCTGGTCTCTCTGCATTGAAAGGGGGGCACGCTGGTCACTGTGCATTGAAAGGGGGGCACACTGGTCACTGTGCATTGAAAGGGGGCATGCTGGTCACTGTGCATTGAAAGGGGGCATGCTGGTCACTGTGCATTGAAAGGGGGCACGCTGGTCTCTCTGCATTGAAAGGGGGGCACGCTGGTCACTGTGCATTGAAAGGGGGCACGCTGGTCTCTCTGCATTGAAAGGGGGGCACGCTGGTCACTGTGCATTAAAGGGGGCATGTACACTGGTCACTGTGCATTGAAAGGGGGCACGCTGGTCACTGTGCATTGAAAGGGGGAATGCTGGTCATTCTGCTGGGAAAGTCGGAACTGGTTACTAAAATTTTTGAATCCCACCACTGTGTATATGTAAAGTGCTGCGTAAATTATTTTTGCTATATAAGTACCTGTAAAAAAGAAATAAAATAAATTCCAGTGTTTACCAGTTAGTGACAGAAGTGCCCTCTAGAGCAGCATTTACTAGTTTGGGAGAGAGGACCCTAAATATCAGTGTTTACTAGTAATGAAGATATATATATACACATCTAAACTTTGTATTTAACTTTTTGCCTGGAGTTCAGCTTCAAATAAAAGACCATAATACCTAAGCTAAGTATTTTGGCTTCTGGGATAAGATGTCTGAGCAAGTGGCTTTACCTTTAAAAGATTAGTCTTAAAACAGAAAAAGGATATATTAAACAGAGGTAAGGAAACCTGTACAGAAATATTGCATTTTCAGATTTGAATATACTATAGATAGAACTTATATAATTCAGGGGTGTATGTTTCTGCTCACCACAGCATGACTTTACTGCTAGATTACTGCACACCATTCCACCCACAGGGGTGCTGAACTCCACTAACACAAAATTGTATGTGAAGCCAAATAATCAGTTAAGGCCCGTACACACGTACGGATCGTCGTCATACAAACGTCGGCGGACGAAAGATCTGCCGATTGTACGCGTGTTAGTATGGTGCCTCCGACAGCTGTCTGCGCACAATCCGCGGACAAGAGTCTTTCTTGCAAACATGAAAATTTTTGTCTGCGGACACCAGAACGGACGATTGTTCGCCTGTCAGTACAGAAATCAGCCGACAGACCGCAGATTTGCAAGACTGGGCATGCTCAGAAAATAAAAAACACAGGGAAAGTTAACCATTACATGACATCACTTCTGCAGTCAGCTGAAGTCTGCGGACAAAATTCTTGTGCTGTCCTTGTGCTGTCTTTGCACTTTTCAACAGACACCGACATCCCGGGGAGAAAAGACGAACGTTTGTATGACGACGATCCGTACGTGTGTACGGGGCTTTAGACCCAGCCAGAGGTGGGGGACTCGAATTACATGACTTGACTCGAGTCAGACTCGAGTTACCTTTTTGAGGACTTGCGACTTGCTTGACAGAATTCATTAAATGACTCAACTTGACTTTGACTTGCGACCTATGACTTGCGACTTGACTTTGACTTGCGACCTATGACTTGCACTGACTTGACCCCCGCTGCTTTGGTGTGCCTCGACTGTCTCCGGATCTCCGCTGCACTGGTTGCTAGGGAAGGCCAGCCCGATTGGCATCTAGCAACCAGTGACGTCCAGGACCCATCATGCACAGCGGAGGAGGATCCTCCTCTTCGGCTCGTCCTCTTCTCCTCCGCGCCAAGAAGACTGGCTCCACCCACCTCCTCCCTCATGTGCTGTGTGGCAGGCTGTGGAAGAAGGTAACTATTAGCCCCGAATCTGTTACTCTCCTTCCCTTCTCCGATGGCCGCCCGTCCTCTGCTCTGTGTATACAGTGCAGGTGACGGCTCGGGAGGTGTAGCTGTGTCCTATCCATGCCCCGCCCACACTGCTCCGTCCACTCCAGCATGTCTGCAGCCCGACCTCATACCCTGAGCTTCACACACATTCCTCTCCCCCTCCCCCCTCCTGTCTGCTCCGTCTGTGAGGGAAAGGTGGGCGGGAAGATTTAAAAGAAGCAGCCGAGCCACAGCCTGGAACTGCTGAATGAATGAGAAAGTGAGCCCCCAGGATTATTCCAAGTGAGTGATCACTTTCACTGACCATACCTTGCTCTCCCCTCTCTCCAGTTGCCCTCTCTGTCCCTCTGATCCCCCCCTCTCTGTCCCTCTGATCCCCCCCTCTCTGTCCCTCTGATCCCCTCATCTCTGTCCCTCTGATCCCCCCCCTCTCTGTCCCTCTAAACCCCCCCTCTCTGTCCCTCTGACCCCCCCCTCCTCTCTGTCCCTCTGATCCCCCCCCTCTCTGTCCCTCTAAACCCCCCCTCTCTGTCCCTCTGACCCCCCCCTCTCTGTCCCTCTGATCCCCCCCTCTCTGTCCCTCTGATCCCCCCCTCTCTGTCCCTCTGATCCCCCCCTCTCTGTCCCTCTGACCCCCCCCCTCTCTGTCCCTCTAAACCCCCCTCTGTGTCCCTCTGATCCCCCCCCTCTCTGTCCCTCTGATCCCCCCTCCCCTCTCTGTCCCTCTGATCCCCCCTCCCCTCTCTGTCCCTCTGATCCCCCCTCCCCTCTCTGTCTCTCTGATCCCCCCCTCTCTGTCCCTCTGATCCCCCCCTCTCTGTCCCTCTGATCCCCCCTCTTTGTCCCTCTGATCCCCCCCTCTCTGTCTCTCTGATCCCCCCCCCCTCTCTGTCCCTCTGATCCCCCCCCCTCTCTGTCCCTCTGGGGGGGGGGGTTACCAGCATACTGCCCAAACCTCACAGTGTATACAGCATTAGGCTAATGCTGTATACACTGTGAGGTTTGGGCAGTATGCTGGTAACCCCCCAATTCATTAACCAAGACTGGTATTTTAATGCAATGCAGTTGCACAAATCTGTACAAACATATCACATATAGTGTCCTGACAAGGATACAAACCAAGGACCCCAGTATCACAGAGCAGAAGTACTAACCACTAAGGCACATAAGATATGCAAAACTAAGAGAAAATATTGGCCATGGTATTGCAGTGCCACCACTATAGCACCATTAGAATTTTTACCCTCATCCATGCCAAATGTAATGCCTAATGTGCCATCCTCTGTGTGTGCCATCCTCTGTGTGTCATGTACATCCTCTGTGTGTGCCATCCTCTGCGTGCCATCCTGTGTGTGTGTGTGCCATCCTCTGTGTGCCATGTACATCCTCTGTGTGCCATCCTATATTTGCCATGTACATCCTCTGTCTATGCCATCACATACCTGCCATGTACATCATCTGTGTCATCCCATACCTGCCACGTACATCCTCTGTGTCATCCCATACCTGCCATGTACATCCTCTGTGTACTATCCTATATCTGTCCTGTACATCCTCTGTGTGCCATCCTATACCTGTCATGTACATCCTCTTGTGTGGCATCCTATACCTCCCATGTACATTCTGTGCCATGTGCCCTCCTGTACATGTCCTGTAAGTCATCTCACTGTGCCATCCTATATCTAATATATACATCCTCTATACCTGTCATGTGCATCCTCTGTGTGCCATCCTATACCTGTCATGTACATCCGGTATCTCTGCCATCCAATACCTGCCATGTACATCCTCTGTGTGCTTCTCTCTCTCTCTCTCTCTCTCGTTGTACCAATAAATATCGCCTTATCGATAATTTGCATTTTTTTTCTCGTGGGTAATTGTGATCCCTCCAGCACCTTCTCCAGCCAGGCAGCCATTACCCAGCCGCACGCACCCCACCGAGAATCATTCTCTGTGACTGTGAAAGAGTCTTTCTTATTTGAATGAAGAAAAGTGAGTACAATTTATTTAATTTTATATATGCCCTAAATAATCACACATTACTGTCTTCTGTGTGCCATGTACATCCTCTATGTGCCATCCTCTGTGTGCCATGTACATCATCTGTGTGCCATCCTCTGTGTGCCATCCTATACTTGCCATTTAACATCCTCTTGTGTGCCATCCTATACCTCCCATGTACATTCTGTGCCATGTGCCCTCCTGTACATGTCCTGTAAGTCATCTCACTCAAATTGGGGTAGATCAGTATTTTGACTTGATTTGTGACTTGACCAAAATAAATGACTTGACTTGACTTGCTTGACTTCTAGCAGTGACTCGACTTGACTTGCTTGCTTTTCGCCACAGTAACTTTGGACTTGCTTATGACTTGAAGGTTACGACTTGAGACTTGCTTGTGACTTGCACATGTGTGACTTACTCCCATGTCTGGACCCAGCCACATAGAATATATGCAAGGTCAACTCCAGACAAAGAGTAAGATCTAGTCATGAATAATAAAACTTATTTTTCTTTACATATATATATATATCTGGTAAATGTACCCTTCTGTCTCTTCATGTAATCGCAGACAGGCTCGATGATGTTGAGATCAGGGCTCTGTGGGAGCCAAACTATGACTTTCAGGACTCCTTGTTATTCTTTACCCTGAAGATAGTTCCTAATGACATTGGCTGTATGTTTGGGGTCATTGTCCTGCTGCAGAATAAATTTGGGGCCAATAATACGCCTAGCTGATGGTATAATGGGTAAGTATTTGCCTGTATTTCTCAGCACTGAGTAATAATCCTGATTAGGATCCTGACCAAATCTCCAACTAAATTAGCAGGAATGCAGTTCCAATCTTGTAAGGAACCTTTGCCATGCTTTACTGTTGCCTGCAGACACTTACTATACTGCTCTCCAGCCCTTTGGCAAACACACTGCCTCCTGCTACAGCCAAATATTTCAAATTTTGACTTATAAGTCCAAAGCACATGCTGCCATTTTCTGCACCAAAATTCCTATGTTTTCATGCATAGTTGAGTCGCTTTGCCTTGTTTCCATGTCAGGTCTGGCTTTTTGGCTGCAATTCTTCCATGAAGAATACTTCTGGTCAGACTTCTGAACAGTAGATGGTTCCACCAGTTCTGACACTTCCAACGTCGAAGGCATGTGAGCATGATGTGTCTTTTATCTGTTGCATTAAAGTGGTTCTAAAGCCTAAACATTTTTTACCTAAATGCATTCCTTGCATTAGGGTAAAAAATGTTTAGGTATCAGCACCCCCCCCCCCTTTTACTTACCTGACCTTTCATTCGATCCAGTGCTGTGCGCATCTGCCGCTCTTCTCTCCCACACTTCATGGTCTTGCTGGCTTTGCTGGAGTCCTGGGAGAAATTGTCTCTCGGTGCTGTCAATCAAAGTGACGAGGGAGCGGGTGGCAGGGCCGAGTTCCACTGTCTGTGTCAATGGGCACAGCAGTGGGGCTCAGGAGCTAGCATGCACGAGTGCCCCCATAGGAAGTGGCTTCCCATGGGGGCACTGGACAGAGAGGAGGGACCAGGAGCACCGGCAGGGGAACAGAAAAGAGAAAGTTTGCAGCCGCTCTGTGCAATTCCATTACATAGGGCAGGTAAGTATAGACATGTTATTTTTTTTTTTTTTGTTTTTAATTTTTACCTTTACAATCGCTTTACGTTTCCTTGACCAACCATTGCGTCTACATTCCTCCTTTGTCCAATCAATGGTATCCTCAATGCTGAGAAATACTGGTACTTATCCATCATGTCATACCATCAAAGAGACATGTGACTGGCCCCAAATTTATTCTGCAGCAGGATAACAACCCCAAACATACAGCCAAAGTCATTAAAAACTATCTTCAGCATAAAGAAGAACAAGGAGTCCTGAAAGTGATAGTTTGTCCCCCACAGAGCCCTGATCTCAGCATCATTGAGTCTGATTTGGATAAAATGAAAAGACAGAAGGATTTGAGGCAGACTACAAGATGTTTGGAACAACCTACCTGACAATTTCCTTCAAAAATTGTGTGCAAGTGTACCTAGAAGAATTAATGAGAAAGAATCACACCAATTATTGATTTGATTTTGATTTTTCTTCTGTTCAATCACGCTGCATTTTATAATAGATAAAAATAAACAAATAAATGTTATATTTTTACAAGCATTCTTACTTTACAGCATTTCTTCACACCTGCCTAAAACTTTTGCACAGTACTGTATATCTGGCCCTTTTTTGAATCACCTTTGCTCTATACTAATCACCCCGTACTATTCCAGTCATTTGGGAGTCTTTATAGATCATGAAGAGTGACTTGGCTATCTCTGGGCTAAGCTCCCTGAAAACTTTCGGGTGTAAATCTTTAAACCCTGGTGACTTGCTTATATTTAGCTTTTCTTGCCTGTTTTGGAACCTGTTGTCCTATAACAACGGGGGGTTTCTCTTACTTTGGTATAAGCATTATCATCCCTACTAATAAATCCCCTTTTTGTATCTATAAACTGAAAAAAAAAATGAACACATTAGCCTTACCTCTGTCATTTGTGACCAAAGTTCCATATTCACCTTTTATGGAGCTTACTTGTTTTGTCCTTACCTTTTTACTGTCGATGTATTTATATGTTACTCTTGCTTTCTGAAACAATATGTTACTCATAATCCATTTTGGCTGCTCTGATCGCCATCTTGCATTTCTTATTGCATTCTATGTAACCCTTAAATACTGAAGTTGTCCTTTCCATTATGCATTTTTATCTCTAAATTGTTTTTTAAGACTAGTATTGAGCCACATAGGTTTAACTATTATTCTTTTATATTTGTTACTTTATAGGATGCAATTGGGAAAGTTTTTTTTATCACACCCAGAAGTACTCACACTTCTGTGTTCTTTGTTAATACAATTTAGTCTAATTTAGTATTTACTTTATCTAAATTGGCGATAAATGGAACACCACCAAAGGCTGCTAGGCCAGCCTTAGATGTTGGAATCTCAGCCAGTTCCTGCTGAACCGGGCAAGATTCGAACCCTGTATGTGCAGAATGACGCATAGTCTGCAGGGAAACTGCCACCTCCAGGAGTGTTGATCTCCCCCACAGCTCTCACTGGTTTCTCCTGCTGACCTCCACGTCATTACAAGATACAGTAATGACATCATAGATGCAAAAGTGAGGAACCAGTGAGATTGGTTGGGGATCCAGGAGATCAACAAAGTTTAAATTTCCCATGAAGATTTCTCAGGATGTGAGTAGCATTGACAAAAGCAAAGGTGTGTATTTATCCTGTTTTAATCAAGGTATGTCTTGACTAAAAACTTTAGTATAGCAACGGGGGTCACTTTAAATTACGCTATGCTATATTTTCTGTAATTGTACTTGTATATTAAATTTCCATATACCTTTGCCCACTAGCTGAAATATCAGACTCACAATAATTGCAGTGGATGCTAATATTAAACAGAAGGTGCAGAAAAAAGCTGATTTGCAAAAATTCTTGACTGCACTTTTTCATTTTGGTAGCTGTGATGATGTCTTGTTACATGCACTTGTGTTGAGTAGAGCTGGTGTTAGCCACATTTCACAAGGTGAAGGTTAGGTGCATTTTTATATATTTGACTAAAGTTTGTATTTAAAGCTGAACTCCAGGCAAACAATTAAAAACACAGATAAAATAATGTTTCCTGACAGACTCCATGGCAGCATACGTTTTGGGGGTTTAGCCCTGCCTACATTCCTACCCTATAGGACCCCACTCCCGTAAACCTTTGCTCCTGTTCAGCATCCATGTTCCTTTTTTGTCCTCCTCCGGAGCACCTGAATGGTGCCCTGTTCCTACCAAAAACAGGCAAGCGGTGGCCGAGAAAGACGGGTCGCTATATTCCTATAGGCTCTTGCTATTAGCAGGGTATGGAGTGGGCAATGGAAGAAGTGCTAAATGCCTGATTACTGACTGGCAGGCGAACGGTTGGCCAAATACCCCAGCTGCTGCGGGTGGACGTATTTGCCCCAAAGTCCGTGTGTGCTTCCCTGGTCCCAGATTACAGCGCAGGAGTGGTAAGACATACCTTCCATGGCAGCAGCTTCTCATGTGTATACTTTTTGTGTGTGTTTCCTCCTCTCCTTCTTTCTTCCTCTTCCCTGGTGCTCGGCCATCACGGCTTGTCCGTTTTCACGTTCCAAGCCGCCGCTGTGTGTTCTAACTGCGCATGCACGACGGTCTCGGAAGCGAGGCTTGGTTGCACGTGCGCAGTAGCAGCAAGATGGAGCACTTGCGCAGTGCACCGCCGCACGGCGTCGGCGATGACATCAGCTGAGGAGCCCATTTCAAAAGGGATACAGTCCTGGCAGCCTGTGGGAATGATCATGGGTCAGGTGGCGACTTCCCTAGGCTCCAGGAAGGGGGTAACAAGGTAGGACTTGCTTCTTCTAGCAGTTTGTGGGCCCCTCCCCTCTCTGATCTGGTTGTCCGCTTCAGTTCTTGCAGGTCAGTATCCAGAGATGGAAGCCTCACTACCCTCCTGTGGCCAGCCCTCTCGCATCAGGTACCCAGTGGGGTTATATGCCAGGGACGGCTGTGGTAGGTGCTGGAGGAGGGGGGTTGGGCAGTGCATCATATCCCTTGCTTTCTGTGTGTTTCTTTCTCTCCTTTTTTTTTTGCAGCCCTTCTAGGTCTGATCCCCAATGCACCGCATGCATAGAAGACGGTCATTGAAAATCGCAACACCGCCACTCTTTTTCAAGGCTCAGGTGCATGTCCCCAGTTCTTGCAGGTCCTGGAAGCCTGTGGGAATGATCGTGGGCCAGGTGGCGACTTCCCCAGGCTCCAGGAAGAGGGTAGCAAGGTAGGACTTGCTTCTTCTAGCAGTATGTGGG
Source organism: Pelophylax lessonae (assembly GCF_965119305.1). Taxonomy (NCBI): domain Eukaryota; kingdom Metazoa; phylum Chordata; class Amphibia; order Anura; family Ranidae; genus Pelophylax; species Pelophylax lessonae. Next base: position 93,992,200 of record NC_138780.1, read on the forward strand.
CCCCTCTCTGATGTTGTCCGCTTAAGTTCTTGCAGGTCAGCATCCAGAGATGGAAGCCTCACCGCCCTCCTGTGGCCAGCCCTCTTGCAGCAGGTACCTAGGCCTAGTGGGGATATATGCTAGGGACGGCTGTGGTGGGTGCTGGGGGGGGGGGGGTGGTGCATCATATTTCTTGCTTCCTGTGTATTACTTTCTCTCCTTTTTTTGCAGTCCTTCTAGGTCTGATCCCCAATGCACCGCATGCATAGAAGACGGTCATTCTGGCTCAAGGCGCCAGAGTAGGGACCAGCCTCCTTACCTGGATCCTCTCATCACCCATTCAAGACACGGTGCTGGGGATTCAGCTGTTGGGTTCCAAATGGGAGATCTCTGCGTGATCACTGTTTTTCCCAGGCTGCGGGCGAAAGAAGTAGCTTGGACCAACGGCTAGAAACCATGGTGAAACGGGTCCTTAAGTATTCCCTAAGCGAATTAGGAGTTAGCAATGCCCAGAGTCCGGCCTTAGATTCTCCACGCTCTCCTTCCAGAGTGGCAAGGGCCAAGACACCTTGAAATCATCACAACCAAGCTGCTCTTCGGCCATGTTCTCAGACAGCGATTCAGAGGTAGAAGATCTCTGTCATGGCTTCGACTTTGGCCTGGTTCCTCCCCTGATCAGGAAAGTGAGAGAAGCTCTAAACTGGGAGGATCCAGGGTTCTCTCCCCCTAAACAAAGAAAATTCCTAAACAGCTTAACAGAGAGCGATTGAATTTTCAAATTCTGGGAGAGCTGGGAGAAGTCATCACGGACGGGTGGAGTAAGGTGGAAAGGAAAAACTCTATGCCGAAGATGCCGAAACTGTATCCCTTTAACCACTTTAACACTAGCCACTGTGCTGCTACTGCAGCAAAGTGGCTCTTGTAGGTCTGACGACGTAGACCTACGTCGCCAGACTCCTCCCCCTGTAGGCGGCGCTCGCGCGCAGCCGGAGGCGCGCTCCCGCTGTTTTCATTCACAGCGGGAGTCGGGCCAGGGGAGGAGCGGCGGCGATCGCCGCTGCTCTGCCCCGATCGTCGGGGAATCCAGTTTGGAGATCCGCCCGCCTGTGTAAACAGAGCGGGCGGATCTCCTAAGTGACAGGGAGTGACAGATCGGAGTGTTCAGCATAGCTGAACATCCGATCTGTCCCTGGCTCACTCAGTCACCTCCCCCCCCACACGTTAGCAAGCACCAGGCATACATTAACCCCTCCCTCTCCAATAAAATTAACCCCTTCCCTGCCAGTGTCATTTTTACAGTAACAGTGCATATTTATAGCACTGATTACTGCAGTAATGTCACTGGTACCCCCAAAAGTGTCAAAAATGTCAGTCAAGGGTCCGATCTGTCCGCCGCAATGTCGCAGTCCTGCAAAAAAAATCGTAGATCGCCGCCATTACTCGTTAAAAAAAAAACACCAAAAATGACATAAATCTTTCCCTTAGTTAGTAAACGCAATAACTTTTGCGCAAACCAATCAAAATACGCTTATTGCGATTTTTTTTTACCAAGCATGGGTAGCAGAAAACAAATTGGCCAAAAATTAAAAAAAAATTGGTTTTTACATCTTTTTTGGGGGGAATTTCATATAAAAAAATGTTAAAAATATTGTTATTTTTTCAAAATAAACGCTCTTTTTTTGTTTATAGCACAAAAAGTAAAAATCGCACAGGTGATCAAACACCACTGAAAGAAAGCTCTGTTTGTGGGAAAAAAAGGACGTAAATTTTGTTTGGGTATGACGTCGCATGACCGCGCAATTGTCAGTTAAAGTCGCACATCGCCGAATCGCAAAAAGTGGCCCAGACGTAAGATAGCAAAATGCTCTAGTGGTAAAGTGGTTAAGGAGGAAGAGGTGAAACACCTGCAGTTTCTGCCTCCTGTGGGTGCGGCTGTGATGAGGCTTGTCAAGCATGAGACCCTTCCGCTAGAGGATACAGTGTCGTTCAAAGACCCTCTGGACAGACGGATTGACCTCAAGCGAGTCTATCTAACAGCTGGCATGGCTTGCAAACCAGCCTTAGCCCTAGAAGCAAAGTCCAAAGCGATGGCAATATAAACAGACAATGTGGATGAGACCCTTAGAAGCGTCTCGGAATAGATGGCCAGAAGCTCTACTATTCAGGAGCTGAAGATGGCCTCTGCCTTCTTGGGAGAGGCTTCCATCGACATCATCCGCCTTATGCTGTAAGGTTCTGGCACTCTCAGTGCCTCCTATCACATTTATTCCGGGTGATTTCCATCTACCTAGACAGAAGAAACACATATAGGTGTGTTTCCCTTTAAGGCTGAAGCTGTCATCACCCAGCGCCGGACTAGATGGCTATTTAGGGCGTCGGTTCTCACTCACATGTGTTCGTTCAAACACCAGTACCTGGATACTAATCTTGCTTGAAGCTTCCATGCTTGCAAGCTCTCCTCGCTGACGAACCTCGCTGCGCTGATCCCTGCATCCTGCTACCGGATCATCCGCATCTCCTGAGCGATCCTTCGGCTATCGCTATTAGTGCTAAGTACCCCACAGGGGAAATCTCTATAGACTTGTACTAGGCTTACACTATTTAGCTCTGCATAGCAAGGACTGTCTTTTACATCTGCATAACTAGATTGCTAGCTCTTGAGGCCACTGCTACTATTTCCTGCACTGGGTTGATCTCTCCTGTATGCACCTGCTACTCTGTCATCTGTTATCATACATGATCGCTAACCCTTCCTGCATCCATCTGCACTGTCTCACCTCAAGTGTCTGTCACCTACCACTTCCACTCAAACCTATCCCTAAGACCTTTATCATTGTCTTACCACATGTATATAAAGTCACACTAGGAACCAGCTTAATTACTGTGTGTATTTACTGGCTGAAATAAGACCTTCCATACATGATGAGTCATTGAGGTTGGGATTGGTATCTCAGCATATCTCCTACATGACTACTGACGTGGAACTACTTCTGCAGCTGAAAATCCACACCTTATAAGAAACGCAAGGAGCGTTACATATGCTCTCTTCGGTCACCACCAAGCGTGTCCCTTGGCTTCAGCCTTGGGTAGCTGACCCTGCATCCAAGCAGGTGGGGTGTCAGATCCCGTTTGAGGGTTCTTTCCTCTTCAGGAATAAGTTAGATAGTACCATAACTCAGGCCACAGAGGGTAGTTCGGGATTCCTTCCCTAAGACAGGCACCTACTGAATCAGAAATGGGCCCAAAACAGGAAGCAGATCCAAGATCGTGCTAGGGAGGCACACAACTACAAGCCTGACAGGGAGTTCAGGAGAAGATGGAGGTCAAGACAGTCTTCTTTTCAGAAACCCCCCAACAGTGGTTCTACAGGGGACTGAGAGGCCACCAAGTACTTTTGAGATTGGGCTTGCTCAGACATGTCAGGTGGGGGCTCGTCTACTCCACTTACGGCATGTCTAGGCGGCCCCAATCCAGGACTACGGGACCGTCAGAACAGTTTCTTCTGGTCATACCTGGGCTATCAGCAGCATTCCTAGGCTCAGGTTCGTCCCCACTTCCCTGCCCCTTTCGGCAGAAAAAAGGTAGACACTTCTAACCTACGTGGAATCCCTGGTATCTCAGGGTGCTGCCATTCCCATCCCAGAGGACGAGTGTGAGCAAAGAATCTATTCACCTCACTTCATGGTGCAGAAAAAGAATAGTACTTGGATGCCTGTCATAGATCTTACCCATCTAAATCTGTTTATCAAGAGGGAGAGGTTCAAGATGGAGACACTATTAACAATCCAGCAATCGGTCCAGCCGGGAGATTGGCTAGCGTCAATAGACCTAAAAGATGCCTATTTCCATGTTCCCCTTGCAAGGAACTTCCAGCAGTCTCACCTACAATTCACCTGTCTCCCATTCGGGCTTTTCACATCGCCTTGTACGTTTTCGAAGTCTTGTTGGCAGTTGTAGCCTTGATAAGATAAGTTATTCGGCTCCATCATTACTCAGGCGACCTGTCTCAAGACAAGGATCAACTTGTGGAGCATCTGGGTCAAGTCATTTCCACTCTCCCGCAGTTCCGGTGGCTCTTAAACATGGAAAAGAGTCATTTGGATCTCACACAGTCCCCCGTATTTCTCGGGGCTTAGTTCGACATGGCGAAAGGCACCATCTCTTTGCCCGAGGAGAAAATTCCAGTGGTCCGAAAAAGGATACTTCTCACTCTCTTTTCCTCTCATCTTCATGCCCGGCAGTGTCTACATAAAGGTCATCAGGACCATGGTCACCACAGCTCCCATGGTGAAATGGGCTTTGTGGAGAATGTGACCATTCCAGAGAGGTTTTCTCCAGCAGTGGAATACAGAAGACTTGGACCAACGCATCTTGGTCATCCTAACCCCATCCATAATGGGGTGTCTTCCCTGATGGCTTTGGTGGGAGAATCTTCTCAACTTCTACTCCATAGCCCCTGTCTCATGGGACTCATGGGGCATCCGAAGTCACATCCGTGACTTCGGATACCAGCAATATATTTTGGGGCACCCACTGTCTTTTGGCAGGTGGGACTTTTTCCCTCGTGGGATAGTCTCGAACACCCTGGAACTCTGGGCAGCGTTTCGAGCGCTTCAGGCCTTCTGCCATCGAACGATGGAATCTTCAGTGATGCTCAGGTTGGACAACATGACGGTGGTGGCCTACATAAGGAAACAAGGGGGGACTTGCAGTTTCTCTCTGTTAGGAGAAGCAGAGCCGATTATGACCTGGGCGCAGAAGAACCTGTCCAACCCATCGGCTATGTTCCCAGAGTCTAGATAGTGCAAGTGGACTTCCTCTCTCGAGTCCGGCTAGACAACAATGAGTGGGCCCTCCACAAGGAAGTCTTTGAGTGGGTTATGACTCTGGGGATCTCGCCAGAGGTCGACCTCTTTCCTCCCCTATGCAAAAAGCTGTCAAAGTATTACTCAAGGTTCAGAGATCCCGAAGCTTTCGAGGTGGACGCCCTCATGGACCAATGGAGGTTCCGCAGAGCCTTTGCCTTCTATCCGATTCCGATGGTTCAACAGTTCTTGGGGAGACTCAGGATGGAAGTGGCAGGGATAGTGGCGATAATCCCATTCTTGCCCAACAGGCCCTGGTTCCCACTTCATATGCTACTCTACCCCTCAGGCTGGACTGTTGTCACAGGGCACTACTCTACATCCATGCCCAGCTCATCTGCACCTGAAGGTCTGGTTTTTGAGAGGGGAAGGCTGGAGGCTCTAGGCTACCCTGAGGAAGCCATTCCCACACTGTTGAATGCCAGGAGGAAAAGCACTAACAGGGTCTATGAGAGGATATGGCCACTAGGGTCAAGCTACCTGTCCCTCCTGAAGTCCAAGATGTTCTGGGCTTCCTACATTTGGGCCTGGGCCTGTCCCTGTCGGTCAGCTCGCTCCGGGTGCGGGTATCGGCTATTTCAGAGTTCACTAGAGTTTCATGGGCCAAACATATACTCGTCTGTCAGTTCTTTCAGGGGACAGTGAGACTCTTACAGCTTAGTCTGGATCCGGACAAGCCGCCCATGATTAAGGAACTTACTCCTAAAATGGTCTTTCTGGTGGCCATCACATCAGCTAGGAGGGTCTCCAAGATTTGAGCTCTGGGCTCAAAAGAATCTTTTCTGACTTTCTTCCTGGACAGAGTGGCCCTAATTCCTATTCTGTGGTCGAAGCCGAAAGTTACCGAAAGTTTGTGTTTCAAGAGAATCCTGAGATTGTCTTGCCGACTTTCAGATCAGGCGAGAGCTCAGTCATCCATCCACTTGATGTAGGCAATACCATGAAGTAGTACCTAGAAGCCATGGCTTCTTTCCGGCAGTCTGAATACCTGTTTGTTCCCTTCTGTGGAAAGAGTAAACCGAATGCGTGCTTCATCAAGATTCATTGCTGCATGGATCCTTCAGTACATATAGTGGGCCTATAAAGCGAAGGGCTTGGTAACAGAGGTGGTAACAGCGCACTCGACTCAGAGCATCTCAGCATCTTGGGCGGTTTCAAGACATGTTGTCAATGAAGTAATCTGTAAGGCAGCCTCCTGGTCTTCTATCAACACGTTTCTGTCCCATTATTGTGTTTAAACGGCTGCTTTGTCTTCTGTTAATTTTGGCTTACAAGTCCTGTCAGTTGATGGGGTCAATAAACGTTTTTTTTTTTTCAGCATCTGCTCACCCGGGTATGTACGGTGAGTTATTTTCCAAAACGTATGCTGCCATGGAGTCTGTCAGGAAAACGGAAAATTGTTATCAAATACTGTGTCCAAAGGTGAAGATACCACGCTCAAACCCATAAGTCCAACAATATATAAAATTGTGAATAATAAGTAAATGTTGTGTCTACAAGTAATGTGCCAAAAAAACTCCTCAAAGTGAGTATGGTGGGTTCCCTTATCTCAAGGCCACTAATTCAATTGTGGGTTTGTGCACTCCTCCACCGACACCACATGCACAGCCCACTTACAAAATGTCTCTTGAAATCTTACAGTATATTAGTATGTAAAACACCACAACGATTCACTCAGTACCAAATAATGGATGCCCCTTGGATATTGCCAATATAGTAGATCACAGCGGTCCATTCAGTACCAACACTGAATCTCATAATTCAGCTTCTCTGGAATGCACAATGCGCAATTGCATTGGTGTCTTATACACCACTTCTTTTACAAATACTTACTGTAATTTTCCTTTCCTGATGGACTCCATGGCAGCAGGAGTCCCCTCCAAGTTCCTGAGTAGGCTAGTTACAGAACACAGATGCTGAACAGGAGCAAATATTTATGGTAGTGGGGTCCTTTAGGGTGGGAATGGAGGCAGGGCTAAACCCCCAAAACGTATGCTGTCATGGAGTCCATCAGGAAAGGAAAAGTACTGTATGTATTTGATAACAATTTTCCGTTATACCTGCCAAAGGATTTAAAGTTCTGTTCAGCTACTCAGAGATGTATAGTAACTAAGTAGAACTACTTCACTACTGTACTTAAGTACCGAAAGGCGGTATCTGTACTTTCCTGGAGTAGAATTTGTTTCTCCTACTTCCACTTTTACTTCACTACATTTTTTCAATGATTTCAATACTTCTACTCCGATATTTTTTTTTTGTGCTGCATAGTTACTCGTTACAATTATAAAAATTACCACTGCCAGAACAGTAGATGGCAGGTTTCATGAAGCTCAAAATGTGTATTATCAGCGAATACAAAAATTAATGCTACTGTATGTATAAATAAAAGCTGCATTTGAAATAATAAAAAACAATATGATGTTCAAACTTTTGACTTCTTTCTTTAATAACTACATAACACAGTACTTGTACTTTTACTTTCAGTACTTGAGTAGCGATTTTTTTTTTCAAAACTACTGGTACTTTTACTTTCAGTACTTGAGTAGCAAAATTTAAAAAAAAACTACTTGCAATACTTAAGTACAAAAAATGTTGAATACTTTAGTACTTCTACTCAAGTGGCTTTTTGATCGAGCACAACCACTTCTACTCAAGTCACTTTCTGATCGAGCACTTGTACTTTTACTCAAGTATGGGTTTCGGGTACTTTATACAACTCTGCAGCTACTGTGACCCAAGCACACTTACCAAATGGCACAGACAAGCCTTAGACCTGGTGCTGCCCTTCCTCTCCTAGTGTGAATGCTGCCATGCAGAGCATCATAGATTGCATGTTAACATTCTACTGAATACTGTACATAACTGGTCTAAATAGTATTTTTATATTTGTTTAGATTTTACCTTTACCAAGTCACTAAGATCTGGAATCTATCCATCTGAAATATTTAGTTACTGAAAACAGATTCCATTCACACAAATACAAAGGTGACAATGTTCTGAAATTATCTTGAGACCAACACAATCATCCAAATTGTTTTTTTTTTTTATAAAAAGAAATATGGCAAGTATTTGGGTCTGAATTACTAATGTGTGAAGCTAGATGGAGTGCAATGAAACCAAGGGAGTCTGTCTTCCTATTAAACATTCGATCAGAAAAAAAAATAAAAACCATAGTGAATGTTTGACGTAAAAACAGGTACACTTTGTATTACCTCTCTTCATACTTTAGCAAATCAGGCCCATGGAGTAAAAGCATACGAACATGCAAATCTTTGGCCGAAGATCCTTGAAGGCTGATTGACCTATTAGCAACCTATATTTGCCCCAGCTGTATTTTTTTTTTGTTGTGGATGGTGTTAATGTGTGAAAGAAAAGATGCCAAAACTGCAAACAAATCCAAAATGTAAAGTTTATTATGAAAATGGTTCCTGCCGGATGAATCAAAAAATTAATTTACATAAAAGACAGCATGTATGATATGTAAGCAGGCCTAGAAAAGTATAAAAAAGAACCTTTTTTAAAAAGAAAAATGAAATTATGTACAGATTTTTTTTTTTTATTTGCTTTTAATTTTTTTTCTCTGGACCATATTAATCTGATGGTTAATGGAAAAATAATGTTTTTCTTATTTTATTATACAACAGATGAGGCACGTTGAGTTAAAACTGAGTTAGTCTGTAACACACAAGAAAAGTATCCATACTGTTCATTTTTTTATGTTTTAATATATATATCTCTCTTTTTAAACGTTTATGTTGGTAACACTGTTGGGTTTACTGGTACAATTCTGTCTATTTCCTAACAACCCTCCCTTTCATATTCTTAATAATTAATCAAAGTGGCACCAACCTTATAAAGTTTTCATATTAATTTACAGGAAATAGTTAAAAAAACACAGACACGGTCGTCACAAATAAAAAAAAAACGTATTTGTCATTTTTGCAAACTGTCGAACAATTTATTTTGAAAGCAGCTGTTAAACTCGCTCAATTGAAATAACCAGAAATCTTCAATAGTTTATTATTATTAATAATATTATTTTTTAATTGTTTGACACAACACAAACACTTATTAAAAAAATATTAAAAAAAGGAAAGGAAGAAAAACGAACAGAAAACAAGATGGAAGACAAAGGGGTAAAACAGAAAACCTTGACGTGAGTTTCAGTGTTTTGCAACCACCACGAATGTGCAGAGAGTTGTTTTTTTGACTCATTCCAGATGCGCAGTATTTGGGTTCTGGATTGAAAGCCAGCCTTCTGACAGAGAAGCAGGGCTAGCGTCACTGTCCTAACCCTTTCCCTGCAGGAAGACACAGAAGGCAATGGTAGAGGAGGCTTAAAGGTTGCAGTTTATAATTAATCCCTTCCTACATTCCCTCACTGAAAAGATAGGAGGTAGAGCCAATGCGTAGGTCTGGCTTAATTTTCTGAACACAGCAATAGACAGCGAGGGACATTGGCTTGGGACATTGAAAGAGCACGTCCCCTGCTAACACATTTCCCAAATGTTGCTGGATGATTGTAAGGCACCCCAATTAAACTAGGAGTCCACGTCATGCCTGGATTTCTGGAATGCAGAAAAAGTGGCTACCAGCTGGCATTGGCTGTAGTGGTAATTGATCTAATGGCTTTAAGAATTCTGCCAGGGCAGAGACATACCTGCATGGACTGTGAACAATGTACAAAAGTAGCCATAAAGGGCTGGACAGAATGTAGGAGCTATTTCCATTTTGAAACTAGTGAGCCTCCTCTATTCACAAAGTAAATGAAAATGAAACTGAGCTTCTAACATGTAAGATTAACTAGTTTATATGTCCAGCTTATTGTGTGATGCTGTAGGGTCATCATTCTTCAAGCTGGGAAAGAAGAGGAAGCTAACTGTCCCTCCCTTGCACAAAGAAGGTATGCGGCCTTTTGAAAATGTTACATTGCTGGTTTATGTGGGAAAAAGACAGACATGAGACAGGTAAAAATTACAGAACAGTCATTAAGACAGAGTACTGAAATTTCACAACAGTAAAAGCGATAGCAAAAATGAAAACAAAGAAAGAGCCAAGTTTACCCATAGGGTGTACCAACAGTGAAAGCAGCGTTGCCACTATACAAACATCCACGAACCCCCCAGGTACCACCGATTCACTGACACACAGGGAGTAAAGAACGTGACAGACCCAGACTACAGTTTTAAAAGCACAGAGAAAGACAACAGATATAAACACTCACATTAGCTTAGAATATACTGCATATTGTAACACACGTTGAAATTGGAATGAGACAGCTAAAAAGACACTTGGAAATGGTTCTTTTTTTTTTTTTTTAAACTTTCTTAGATTTGTGTTTTTTCTTTTTTTTTTTGTAACACACTAAGCAACACATTACAAAGTCTCACACCTGGTAATAGATGTTTCACGGATAAGCTGCCAAACAGACTGGAAGTAGGAAACAGAAACCTATTAGTCCATGAAACGTCACTTTTGGTTTCTTGTGACTCCGTTTTTTTTCCCCTTCTGATTTCTGGTGGCCAAAACAAAACCAATATCTGCACTTTGTTATTTTTAATTGTTTTTTTCTTGGTGATTCCCCCTTGCCCCTTCAAAATTTTGGGGGAGACTTTCTGAGTATTCTAAAAGAAAAGTTGTATTTGCTAGTCGTTGCCATAATTTGACGCTAGGCTTTAAACCTATCAAAGTGCATTAGACGGAGAGTAGAAATGTTAGAGGGCATTATGAAGAAATAATAAAGAGGTTAAGATGGTTTTTATGGGTTTTTTTAACCCTTAATTTACTGTAAACTATAACAGGTAGACACAGTGCTGGTGAGGACACGCAACATGTAACAGCAAAAACATGATGGGTCAGTAAAGTGTTTTGTGCAATAAAAAGAGTCCACAAAGTAACCCACTGTATACACATCATACTGCCACAATCGTTGTTTTGCTTGGAAAAATTACCTGGCTTATGAAGTTTAAAATTAGCCGCAATGGCTTTTGCCCTTACAGGGCCAATCACATCAGCGGTCTACAACCCTATGTTCTAAGCCTCTCTTGATAGCAAAAATAGCTATGATGTGTTTGAATTTAAAGAAATTCCCTGCTCTATGTCCCCTATCTGACAAAGTGTTAATAGCATAACTGATGTAGGAAAGGATTTATTCCCCTAGAGCTAGATTTGACTCAAGAGATCAAGACTATGAAAGGTAAATCAGCAAATATAAAAATTAAAGTGTGCACATTTATCCCATCCTCTGCTACTTTCTTCATTCTTACTGTTTAATTATTACATCCAGTTATACCATGTACTCTGAATGTGCTCATCCCTCAGTTCCTGCATTCTCCCCTCAAGTACAGCTTACAGTCTCCCCACCCCTTGGTCGATCTTTTTAGCTCCTTCTCTGATTAGTGTCTTCACAGCTTGCCCCTTTGTCAGTCATTCACTGTAGTTTTCTCAGAACTCCATTAGTAATTTCACAAAGCTCTTCCGAAGGCTGCTGCTTAAAAGTTAACCGAAGCCCAGATGCTCCTACCAGGTGCTCCACCAGCCCTTCTGCAAAAACCCACCAGCTATTCCTCCTTTATGGGCCTGAGTACAGTTGTAAAGCTAATGCTTTCTCCCTAGAGATCAATTCGGCTTGCATTCTACTGCAGAATATGTACACCAGAAAACAATGAAAAAAAAATCACTGCTGCATTCCTACTTATTCTTGATCTAGAAACATGGAGATTGTGGTAGTGTCAGGGTCTTAAGCAGGCCATAGACGAGTCAAAAATCAAACAAATATTCCTGTTGATCATCAGGTTGTTAATTTTTTTGCATCGTTATTGTGCCAGCTAAGACACACACAATTTTTGGGTTGCAATCAAAAGTGCCTGATTCAACATGCTAGATTTTGTTTTTAGAAAAACAAAATAAAATGATGGCATAATTTTATGCGCCATTTTCGTTTTTCAATTGACAGAACGTTCATTTTTCACTTGTCTATGGCGGCCTTAACTGTTCGGAGATTACCATACAAGGATCTGTATGGGAAAAGATCCTTTCAGTTGTGGCAAGGCACCCTAACCTAGTAAATGCATACCATGGAGTTGAGGTTAGCAGGCATTCATTGGATTGCAGACACAGAAAATAGCAGTATCAATTTCAACTTTGGGGACAACTACTAGATATGCTTTTATTTACTTATTTATTAAATGATGCCAATATTTAGCTGTAGCACAGAGTCCTGCTGGTAAATCTGCATTTTGCTGACTGTCCATGAATAAGGTAGGCTATAGACATTTTAAAGGGTAAAAGGATTTTTACAATTGCCCTCAACCAGTCAACTTTCTTAGCACTGCAAAGTGCTCAAAAAACTTGTAAGGTTGGATTCTCATCTCATCAGGTTTATGATGAGCGGTGGAAGGTACAAACAGACACTGTCAGTGGGGAGGAGGTGAGAGGTACAGACACTACCAGCACCACTTGTTGGAAAAACAATAGCAGTTGCCACAAATTATTTGACGATTCCACCTACGTACCCCTAGATTGTTGAGTCCTTGTTATCACAGGGCAATGGGTTGCTTGGAAAGATGACACAGGTAATGATTTTACTTTACAGATAATCTGATATAGTCTGGTCAGTACTGTGCAATCTAGATCTATAGAAATCTGTAATGACATTTGTGTATATTTTAGTAGATGAAAATACAATCTATTAGGCCCATAAGGAGGAATAGAGATGCAAAACCGGTCTCATTTGGCAATTTTTATATAATGAAGAGTGCACTAATGCTGTTAATTATTGCACACTTGAATGTTGCACTGTCTTTACATGTATCACATATGTATTTATATTTACGTAGAAAGCAGCATCAGTACACTCTGGAATAAAAACTGTGCCTGGACAGGAATGGATAAAGCAGGTTCTTTAGTCTTAGTAGCTGGTGAGGAGCCCTTCTTGCCTCCAAATCCAAAGAAGTTGCATGGGCTATTATAGCAGCAGTTAGACCCCTGTTACCAGAACACTCTACTTTTTAGCCCTTTTCCTATAGCATGCAGAGAATTGTTTTGGCAAGAAGGAAACTACTGAAGAAAGAACCATTCTACCTGTACTCATTATGTAAGTCTACTCTTTGCTTATGGAGCTCTTGCTCAAGCACCTAAAGCCAGATTATTCAGCAAGAGCTTTAAAGCAGCTACTCTTCTAAACTACTGTAGATCCTGTGAACTAAGGGAAATTCACATAATACTAAGACATTACAAACAGCTAACTTCAGGGATCTGCCTGAAGCCACCTTTGATGAAAGTCTTCTTTATGAATCAGGTGTGTAGAACTTTCTTTCCTGCAAGTGACAAGTGTAAGAAACATCTTTAAACATACACATACACGAACCTTGAAAAGACAAGGCATCTTGGTACATCAATACGTAGCTGTCTTGATAACTGTTTCAACCATTTTTTAACAATGTTGTGGGCTTATGAAAGGCTGACAACACTTTCAGGATCCAGTAGTACAAGTTGAGTTAACTCTTTTCTGCCAGAGCAGCATGCAGTGCATTGACTTCTCTGGCAATTTAAGAGTTAACAGATCTAAGTTCTAGCAGCAGAGAGGGAGAGGCCTCAAAAGAATGAAAAAAATAAGTACTACACAAAATGCCATGTCTCATTATTTTGGCAGTGACTGGGTGAGGAGTAAAAATAAGACCATATAAAGTTCTGGGGTCAAAAATGGGGGAATCTAGGTGTGAGTCAAAGTGCTGGAATACTTTAGGTTGTAAAGGATCAGAACGCAGCCGTTGCCCCCAACTCTAAGTGACGGCACAACGGGCACAGTGCGAGCGGTCCCCAGGAGAGGCATCTGCCAACTAAGCCAAAGCCGCAAAAAGAGGCTGACGGAGAAAAGGTTTTGTGCAGCCCTGCTATAAGTATGAGGTGCGGAAGACGGGGCTACTGGTCCCAGAATGCTTTGGGAAAAAGGTATTCATAAGTACAACTCATGAGGGAAACCCAATTTTGCGGCCTTGGGTTAGGAAGCAGTGGAGGAGACATTGGGTGGCCAGGCTTAGCTGCCCCTAGGACCAATACATAGCCACCTACATTCTGCATCATTTATTAATGTCTTTCCCTGCTCCTGCAGTCTGTTCATTTTTCTCCTCCTCATTCTCTCTACTTTTCATTCACCTCTCTCCTTTGTTTTTTAGTCCTCTTTACGTTCTAGAGTCTGTGCTGCATGGATGCCATTGCTGTACACTGGAAATGGGAGGGAGGAGAATATCCCCTCAGCTGTAGTGAAGACACTGGCAGCAGGCACCTGGGTAAGACCAGCACCTGACACAGCTCCTCCAAATGGGCCAGACATGTTAAGTCGGTGGACATGATGGTACAGCATCTCCATTGGGGTCTTGGGATCCAAACCAAAACCTGGGCCATTTACATCAACAAAGTTCACAGGATGAGCATTGGGCAGCAGGTTGCCTTGCATGGCCAGAGTCACCTCAGCTGGGGCATAGCGAATGGTGCCTGTAGTATATACCCTCTGTCCACTGCTTCCTGTGGCTGCAAGGGTTCCTGCCATGCGATGCACAAGAGGAAGGACCACGTTGCCTGCCTGAAGCCTCTGTAGTGCTTCCAGCTCACCTGCGTACAGAAGGGAATTTGATGGGCCACCTGTTTGGGGAGGTTTTTCTCGAGGAGAGGCAGACAGTGGAGGTGAAAGAGGGTCAGAGTTGACAGGGCCTAAGCCCCCTGAGGATCCAGAGTATTGCGCTTTGCTGCGTCCCTCAGCCCCACCTGGGGGTGTGAGAACAGAGTCCGGTATGGAAACATGGAGGGCTGGAGGGGCAGCAGCAGTGGAAGATGGGGAAGGGGAGAAATGTTCGCCCCCTGTAGGAGGCTTGGTCATACTATAAGGGGATTCATTTCGTGAGATCTCTCGATTGGGTGGGAAGTTCCAAATACTGCTGTCATTATCAAAGTTAATAGGCTCTGACATTTCCGTCTTGATCTTTAGCACAGATGAAGAACAGCTTCCAGTGGGGGGAGGGGTGGAAGGGAGCAGTCTTGGGGGATCCCCCAATGTGGTTTCTAGCCCACCAGGACTGGATCCTCCAGAGAGACGTCTCCTACGACCTCCACATGGTCCCAAACCCTTTCTCCTTCTCCTTTTTCTTCGCTGATGTCTACTTAGAACACCAGTAACACGCACACCTGTGTCTTCCTCATCATCCTCCTCCTCTTCCCCACTCTCAGAGTCTTTGGCACTATCAGAGCTCAAAGATTCAGGTCCACGCATGTCCGTTTCACTTTCTGTGTAACGTTCTACTTTAATGTGCATAGGGCCCAATGCTCCTAGAGCGCCAATAGCCCCTAATGCACCCAACCCCCCTTGCTCTATCTCCTCTTCTGTTTTCCTCACTTCACAGTCTTCGCTTTCTTCACTTTCTTCACTGCAAGCATCGCTTGAGCTGTTGGCCTCTTCATCACAGTTCATGTCTGGGTCAGAGTGGGGTCCTGGTTGCTTGTGATCAGGCTCAGGGTCTTCACTCTGCTCAGAAAGGTTCCCTTTTCCATCGGACTTCGGATTATCATTATCCTCTGTAAGGATTAACAACATAGATTATTATGTTACATTCTTCAGTCTGTACAAAATTATTACTTTTAGCGCCAGTGTGATTTCACAAAGAACAGTTTATTTGGTAAAATGTCTGACAACCTTAAAAACTAAATTTAAGTACCTTTTGCACATAGCCTTGCCTTTTATTACATAATTTAATTTATTTAATAATTTTTGTAAAAAAAAAAAACATATATATATATATATATATATATATATATATATTTCATACAACCCTAATTCCAAAAAAGTTGGGAAGCTGTGTAAAATGTACATAAAAACAGAATGCAATGATTTGCAAATCTCATAAACCCATATTTTATTCACAATAGAAAATAGAAACTGATGGCAGCAACCTGTCTCAAAAGAGTTGGGAGAGGGCCAAGTTTACTATGGTGTAACATCCTCTCTTTTTTAACAACACTCTGCAAATGTCTGGGAACTGAGACCAGTTTCTGGAATTTTGGGAGAGGAATGTTGTCCCATTCTTGCCCAATATAGGAATCTAAATGCTCAACAGTCCTGGGTCTTCTCTGTCCAAATTTTCGTTACAAGATGCGCCAAATATTTTCTATCTGTGAAAAGTCTGGACTGCAGGAGGGCCAGTAAAACACCCAGGGAACTGAGTTCACAGACATTTTTGGAAGTATTCCTGGGCCCAGGCAGTGATGTCCATCCCAGAATCATGCCTGTTGTTAATGCAGTGCCATCTGAGGGCCCGAAGATCACGGGAATCCAATATTGTCTTTCAGCCTTGTCCCTTGTGTCAGAATCTTTTGATGATAATATGTACTGTAGATGATGATATATTTAAAGTCTTGGCAATTTTAGGTTGAGGAACATTATTCTGAAATTGTTTGGCAATTTTTAAGCTCAGCTTTTCACAGATTGGTGAACGTCTGCCCATCTCTACTTCTGAAACACCCTGACTCTCTAAATGCTCTTTTTATACTCGATCATGTTAGTGGCTCAATTACCCTAATTAGTTGCAAAATGTTCTCCAGCTCTTCCTTGTTAGTACCACTTACTATTCCAGCTTTTTGTTAGCCTGTCCCAACTTTTTTGAGACGTGTTTCTTTCGTCAATTTCAAAATTACCTTATTTTTTTCTTAAAATGGTGCATTTTCTTAGTTTAAACATTCAATGTTGTTTCTCTTTTCTATTGTGAATAAAATATAGATTTATGACCTTGTGTTCTGTTTTTTTGCAGATTTTACAAAGCTTTTTTGGAAATGGGGTTGTATATAATGTAATTGCTGTAAATCTTTTTTGTAATTTAGGGTCAGTAAAAATACCTTTCTATTTTACTATGCTGAAAACTGTGATTATCTAAAGTCTCTTTCAGAGAGGTGGTTAGGGTGGGGGTGTTAAAAACTGGCAGTTGAGCAGCGGTTTTAGGCCCCCCTCCCTTCCCGATTATGCATCTGAACTGCAGAATAACAGCCGGACAGGGCTATTCATATACCACGGCTGCAATGCTTTCCTTTTCATGAATGGAATTTTAAACTCAGAGTGCAGTTTGACAAGCAGTACTGCTTTTTAAAATCACCCTTAAAAGTTCAATACCGTCTCCTCTCTGCCTGTCAAATGCCCTTTATAAAGTGTTATTAAAGCAGATCACTATTCAGAGAGCACCACACTACTCTGAGTGTCATAGAGCCCTAAATCTAGAAAAAGAAAAAATCAAACCTGGCTTGTATATACAGGAGCAATCTGTATACTGTTGTTGAACAGAACTCTGGACATTTCATTTCCTGCTCAAGTTTTACACTGTTACACTGATCATGGGCCTATAGCAGGAAGTTCTTCCACATCCTCATAAAGTAGGATGTGGCTTCAGAAAGTAGCATTGTATACCGACCAAACAAGCACAAAAGCTAGTAGTAGTCATATTCTACTGTAATTTTGGGGACATTTCTAAACTTATCCAAGCCACTTTTTTGGTTTTATTGCCAGGAACATACCCTACCCATAACACAGTGTACAGCTGGACAATCAACATCTGCCTTGACACATTCAAAGGTGATGGGACTGTGCTACCTGTGTAGATATAAATGCTGGGGTATGTTCCTTAAACTCTATCTCGTATGTAAATGTACAGTATGTCCATGTGCCACCCAGTAAGCAGAGGATATGTCCTTTAACTGCCATTACAAAGAATCTGTGGCAATAATCCTGGGATTTCCCATGATATGTGTTATAATTTACCTAATAACACAACTAAATAAAACAGTAGTTTCATATCTACTATTCGGTAGATGGTTTGATTTCCTCTTTCAAAATGTGGCCAACATCTGATCAGAGATAAAGTACAGAGGTGTCAGGAATAGAAACCAAAACTGTTCTAGATGTAATTCTATTGTACATGATTCAAAACAAAACACCAACATATCTACATACTTTGGCAGCAATAACAATTCCAGGAGCCATTTACAGATAGTATATTCCTCGCTATTACGGTAATGTACAAATTGGGTTTTTGACTGTGTTTGGCATCTACAGCAACCTTTTATTGTGATGCATTGTTAGCAATAAAGAGCATCGTAACCACAAACCAAACAGCTTCATTTTGTGGGATTCCTATATAAGAGAACATCTTAGTTAATAACAATTTATCATACATATCTGCCTCACCTGAATTATCCTTGGAGTCTGAATCTGAGTCAGAAGTCTCGGAGGATTCCGATGTCTTTTCAGGCAAATGTGGCAGCTGAGCAATATCCATCGGAATATCCTTGTATTCTGGTAAACTAAACCAAATAAAAAAGATTTATGGACATAAAATCCTCAAACCACCATTAAACCTACTGCTTTATAACCATATACATAACTGGTCACATAATTATAAAAAAGCTAAAGAGATATAACAAAGATAATCAATGCCACCAACTGACAAAACTGGATTTTTGTCTTACTATAAAATCATTTTCTCTGATGTCCTTTAATGGCTACACCTCCATATCTTCATTGACCCTTGGGTTATGCTGCTCTCCATAGGAGTAGGACTAGGCGGAAAAATTTTTTTAACTACGCCCCTAGGGCAGTCCTAGGGGATATACTTCCCACTTCCTGCTATAGGACTTCAGTTTGAAACAGGCAGTGTCAGAAAAATGCATAACCCAACTCAAACAGAGGGGTGGGTGCTGTGTCCATCAATGAACATCAGAGAAAAGGATTTTACGGTAAGACAAAAATCCAATTTTCTCTTTCGTTCATTGACGGACACTTTGAAAAATAGCCAACCAGGTAAACAAGGAGCCCAACCAGGAACAACTGAAGCTTACCACCAGTAAAAAATACACCCTCAAGATGCGGGAGCCTCTACAAAAGGCAGCCTGCAAAACTTTGCGGCCGAACGCAGCATCCGCAGATGTGAGTACATCCACCTTGTAAAACTTTGTGAATGTATGCACAGACGACCATGTGGCTGCCTTGCACACCTGAACCACTGACGCCTGATGACGAAAGGCCCAGGAGGCACTAAGTGCCCTTGTAGAATGCGCCTTAACAGGGAAAGGTGGATCCTGACCCTAATGGAATAGGCCTGATCCATCTGGAGAAGGTCGCAGCAAATGCATAAGAACAAAGAAAGAATCCGATTTCCGAATCGACTCAGTCGCCGCCAGGTACACCCTGATTGCCCGAACCACATCCAGGGAATGTAAAGCAATTTCTTTAGGATGTTTGGGCTTAGGGCACAAAGAAGGCAACACAATGTCTTCATCCAAGTGGAAACCAGAGACGACCTTAGGAAGGAACGACGGAAAGGGACGCAGCACCACTTTGTCCCTGTGAACCACCAGGTAAGGTGACCGACAGGACAACGCAGCCAGCTCCGACACCCTGCGTGCAGAAGTAATAGCCACCAAGTAGGCCATCTTCTGTGACAGAGTAGGCAGAGGAAGTTCATGAATATTTTCAAAAGTCTTTAAAGAACAGACAGTACCAGATTGAGGTCCCACGGAGGTAACAGGGACCTTACTGGAGGAGCTATGTGATGAACTTCCTAGACAAAGGTATGATCCAAGGAATTTGCCGCCAACGCCCCCCCGAGACTCACACCAAGAAATGTACTTCCTCCATACATGATGATAAATCTTCCTAGATATACATTTTATAGCTTTTAACAGAGTAGGAATCACTGAATCCGACAACCCTCTATCCTTCAGTACCTGGCTTTCAATAGCCAGGCCTTTAAGGCCAGCGACCGTACAGCAGGATGGAAGATCGGCCCTTGAGACAAAAGATCTTCTGTGAGAGGGAGTCTCCAAGGAACATCGGCTACCAGCCTTACTTAGGCCTGCGTACCAAGACCGGCGAGGCCAGTCCAGAGCCACCAGAATGACTGGAATTCCTTCTGCCTTGATTCTGTGTAGAAGTCTCGGCAGACGCTGTAGTGGAGGAAAGGCGTAAATCAGATGATACTGACCCCAAGGGGCCACCAGAGCATCGTCGGCGTTGACCAAAGGATCCCGAGATCTTGCCACAAATCTCTGAACCTTGCAGCTGAGACGAGAGGTCAGCAGGTCCACATCAGGTGTTCCCCACCGGAGACACAGTTGTTGAAACACTTCCGGGTGAAAAGAGGTAGTCCGCCTGCCAATTTCCCACTCCTGGAATGTGCACAGCAGAGAGGGCTGAATCATATCATTCTGCCCACCTTAGAATGCCGGCAACTTCTCTGGCTACCAGGGCCCTTTTGGTGTCCCCTTGATGATTGACATATGCCACTGCCGTGGCATTGTCCGACTAAATCCATACTGGGCACCCCTGCAGACAATCGGTCCACAGTGACAGGCAAAGTCTGATCGCATGAATCTCCAGGATAGTGATTGGCATACTGGACTCCTCCCGAGTCCAAACCCCTTGAGCCGAATCTTTGTCCAAGACACCTCCCCACCCGGACAAGCTGGTCTCTGTGGAAACCACTGTCCAGTACAGGGGGAGAAAGGACTTCCCCTATCGAAGCACCAGGGATGGAGCCACCAAATCAAGCATCCCCTCGCACCCCAGGCTCAACAGGATCAGCATGTCTAGAGATTGAGGATTCTTGTCCCATTTGGCAAGAATCTCCTTTTGTAGAAGCCTGGTATGGAACTGTGCAAATGGAACCGCCTCAAAGGTGGAGACCATCTTGCATGCAAGTCCTGAGATGACCGACGGGTGGACAAGAGGAGATGAATGGCATGCTGTAACTTCATCAGTTTCGCCTCCAGAAGAAACACCCTGGCTGAGGCTGAATCCAAAGTCAGGCCCAGGTAGTCCAGGTTGTTGGACGGAGACAGAACTGATTTCTGAAAATTTAGCGTCCAGCTGAACTCTTGCAGAGTTCGCACAGTGATGTCCAGATCATCTTGTAAGACAGACAGAGACCCTGCTCACAGAAGGAGATCGTCCAGGTACCCCAGCACCGCGATCCCCCTCTGCCTGAGCAAGGCTAACACCGGGGCCAACACTTTTGTAAACACCGGAGGAGCTGAGGCGAGGCCAAAGGGTAATGCCACAAATTGATAATGCTTCTCTCCCACGGCAAAGCGAAGAAACCGCTGGAGCCCGACATATGTTGGGATATGAAGTTAAGCGTCCTTGATATCAATAGGGGCCAGAAAATTCCCTTGATGAAGAGATGCCACCACCGTGCGAATAGACTCCATCCAAAATTTCTGAATCTGCACAAAGGGATTCGGGGCCCTTGAGGTCCAAGATCGAACGCACCTGGCCTACCTTCCTGGGAACAGTAAACAGATTTGAATAAAATCCCCAAAAACCTTCCAACTCTGGAACCGGCACAATAACTCCCTGTGATAGCAGATCCTGCACAGCCCCGTAAAGGTCCTGCTGCCGATCCGGGGACAGGCGCAAGTTGGAACGGAAGAATCTTGCAGGAGGCAAGGACCGAAACTCGATCTTGTAACCGGACTGAATTAACTTTTGGACCCACTTGTCTTGAATGCAAGAGATCCACGGGTCTGAAAAGAAGCAAAGACATCCCCCAACCCCAGATACGGGTGAGGGCCCCCCTTCAGGCAAAGGAGGGCTTGTCTGCAGAACCAGTGGGACCCACTTTTGACTTACCAGCCCAGGGCCTCTTGTAACCTCTACGGGTGGATTTTTGTCCCTTGTTCTGCGAGCCTGTGGGATGAAAGGGCCATTTGTGAGCCGAGAAAAAAGGACCACGTTTGCGACAAGGCTCGTTGCTCTTGGCTACCTGTGGAAGTACTCTTACCTCCTGTAAGAACCTTAATGATTTCTTCCATAGAAGCTCCAAGCAGGCGATCTCCTACAAAAGGGAGATCAGTGAACACCTTTTAAGAAGCCTGGTCCGCAGACCAGTATTTTAGCCAAATCATATGGGGAAGGGTCACAGCTGTCACAGGGGCCGCTTCCAGAGAGGCATCACAGATATACTGTAACCCCTGTATCAATTGATCGGTCAGCTCCGACAGCTCAGGAGGATGTTGACCCCCTTTAAAATCCTGGCGCAGAAGCTTAGCCCATTCAGTTAGGGTCTGGGAGACCAAGGTGATGGCAAACACCGGCCCCAAAATTGAACCTGCCAGTGTGTAAAGGTATCAGACCAGAGCCTCAGTTCTCTTGAAGTGGGAAGTATACCCCCCTAGCACTGCCCTAGGGGCGTAGTCAAATTTGTTTCCGCCTACTCCTGCTCCTATGGAGAGCAGCATAACCCAAGGGTCAAAGAAGATATGGAGCTGTGTCCGTAAATGAAAGAAAGAGAAAGTAAGTTTGAGTAAAAATGTTTTTACAAAAAAGCATAACATAGGCACAAGTGAATAGCCCAGGTTATACTATCTATTGAATAAAAGAAGAAAAAAAACACTCATATTGCACTTACAACTCTCCTAATTAGAGCCCTGAGGAAGAGGGATGGCCCTGAAATCAGTCATCAGTGGCGATATCAACTCATACAGGAGCAAGCTGAGCATATGTGCTGTCTTGTAGTGCTTGTTCCCTTAGCTGATCCTTTTTCTCTTGTGCTAGCTAAAGGAGAAAATTGCTTTTGGAGTGGTTCTGCTTTACTCGTTTTGGCTGGGGGTTTTATTCCCTTTTGGGCCTGTTCACTAAGGATCTTTTTAAGCAGTTTTATTCAGTTATTCATTCAATCGCAAGAACTGCGCTATTCAGTGCACCTGCATTTACAGTTTTTGAGTGCCCCCAGGATTCTTTTAGAGATTTTGAGATATTTTATAAGGATCAGTTGTAGTAGCAATGTTACTGGATGGTTGGCAGGTCCAGTGGTGAGCCCGGTTTCTCAGTTTACTTGTAAAAATGTTTGTTTAGATCAGCCTTTTTTAACCAGGGGGCCATTAGGTTTCTTCAGGGATGCCTTGGAAAAATGCCAAAAAATTGTCCAAAAATTGTATACAAGCTAGTGGGTGGATCAAGTCTGCATTTTAGTTACACAAAGCAACAAGTTTTCAATATGCGCCATTACAACCTTCTAGCCGTCACCATCCTAACAACCAATGACGTCATCAGTTGATAAGGAGGATGTCGGATGCTTGCACACTATCCTTGCTTGATTCTTCTGTGCCCCTCTCTGTCAGCACTGGGGTCACATTAGCTGAGTGAGGGACAGAAACTGAGCGAGAAGAGAAACATTAGAATACTAGTCAGTACCAGTGTGTTTGCTTTGGAAGAATAACTCCCCTCTAACACTAGGTGTCCTATGCGTGTGGATGTTGCTGCAATATGTAAAACTATTAGTTCATTTTTCTACATTATAGAATAGGAATAGGGTGTTTCCAGATTGTGCAGAATTTTAAAGGGTGACCTGACTGAAAAAAGGTTGAGAAACACTGGTTTAGATTATTTATGTATGTGAAATTGGTCTATACCAATTGTGATCAGACTAGATAGTTCAAAACTGCTTGGGTAAAGGCCTCCCAAAATGTTCTCAGTGCCAATAAATATAGTATCATTAAATAGCAAAATCCAGGTGTCAGATGGGTATGTGTGGGTTTTACAGTATTCCATGTTGTGGCCACCAATGACAAATCATTATCAACTAAAGCAAAGTATCCAAATTTCAGCCTAGAGCATATTCCATAAACTGGTTGGGGCAGGTGGCATTCTGGCAGATTTAAAAGATCAGAACAAGCTGCTTTCAGGCACAATTAAATCACACAGAGGCTGAACCTGGCAACAAACAGATACTAAGAGTGTGAATGCAGGCTGTAACCAGGGTATCAATCAGGATTCACAGGATAACTACTAAACTGTGTTAGGACCAGCCAGAATTTTTTAGTCAACAGCTCTCCTGGCCCAAAGGGAAGTTCATGTGTGACATATGAGCTGGCTACATAAGCATATAACTAGATGCCACCTGAGTAGCATGGCTGGGTTATGGGAGCTTCATCTTTTCAAAATGTTTTTTTACTTAGTAAGGCTGACAAAAACTAAAGTTTATTTCATTCAAACTCTTCCCTTTCTATTCCAACAGAGGACACAAACTGCTAGAAATGTGCATTGCAATTTATGAAAAGTCATTATAGCAATTTTACTTCAGCATGTTGTAAATGCATGAAAATATACTGTGGTAACATTTTCTAGTACTGTACCTGCAAAGATCTGACGATGTCCTGAACATGCAAAAGCTACAAAGTTAGTTTCTGGTGCATGAGTCATTGCTTGTCTCTCAGTGGAAGAAAGATGGGAGTTGTGTAAATGTATGGTACATGCCACACCACTGTTACAAGTCATTTTGTTTTTCCAATAGTGTTGTAGAGTGTAAAGTCGTAGACCTTGTACTTTCCACATACATAACTACATGTAGAGGCTGGCTTCTTCCAGGAAGGCAAAGTCCCTGTTGGTATGACTTATGCTGGCCATACATGTATTGATTTTCGGACAAGAATATTTGTACGAAAATTGTTCGTACATTCGATAAGTGGACAAATGTCGTTAGAAAATTTCACTTGCTTTTAACATTAAATTTTTATAATGAATATAATTTCCCAAAGAAAACCACATACACTGTCCGCAAATTCCTTCAATCGAGAAATGTTTTCTGTTCTGCACCTTTGAATTTTCCCATCACTGTGGTTGAAAACAAATGTCTATTTGACTCTACTAACGATTAGAAAATCAAACGAACTTTTGGAAAATGGAAATTTTTAAAATAAAATGTATATGTGTATTGCCAGCATTAGATCTGCAGCATGTACTGAGTGGGTTTAGTACCCATGAAGCAACACTCGCTGTACTTTTTCTGTATCTCAATGACTGATGTATCCATGTCTATCCAAGACGCAATAAATATTTTAACACAATTGTTTCCAGGAAGCAGTTTGTTAATTGATAGATTCAAAACAAAGAAGAAAACTGGGCTTGTGTTATACCTCAAAGTATAGTTGCAAACACACCAGTGAGATATTTTTCACCAAACCATAACATAAATATACCGTGTTGCGCTTTCAACCATAATCAGAAAAAATTCATACTAATCATAATAATGAAACATTTAAAATGCAAATAAAGTTAAATTCATAGTGCAAATGTCCAAAGTAGAAAACCAGTCAATTGTATTGAGGTTGAAATAAAGGTGATTAAAAAAAACACACAAAGATGAGTGAAATCCTTCCTTTCACCGTAAAGGGCACATATCAACACCAAGATGAGATTTACTCTTACCAGACGTGTCCTGTAGTGATGAAACGCGTAGGAAAGAGCGGCTTGGTCAGGTCATCGCGTTCCCCGGAAGAAGAGGCGGACGCCATTCTCCTTGCCCGGGAGTGTTTTCTCTTGAAACATGAGCATGGAATTTTAACTAAACGTGAGTAGTTATTCGTTTTGAATAAAGAATCCATCTTAAGGTTTTACACTGTTGGGTCTTTTTATTTGCATTGCATCTTTGGAGTTGGCGATACCTCTCCCGAGACGTATGCCGTGGTACTGTTCACAGGACTGATGACTACTGGCTGGATTGTTTACAGAGGGATAAGTTCCCCCTGTTTACCTACCTGGTGTCAGGGGGTCCAGCTGCTCTGGTAAGAGTACATCTCATTGGGGTGTTGATGTTTGCTCTTTAGGGTGGTGGAAAGGATCTCACTCATCTTTGTGTGTATTTTTGAAACATCTATTTCGACCTCAATACAATGAACTGTTTTTCTACTTTGGCCATTTGCACTATAAATCAAACTTTATTTGTATTTTACTTTTATTATTATCATGATTAGTATGAATTTTTTCTGATTATGGTTGAAAGTGCAACACAGTATATGTATATTGTTAATTGATAGGCCAAACTGCGAATAGCTCTATTAGTAAGCCTAACATATTTTATTAATGATTACCAATAATAATACACAAATGACAAAGGAACACATATTGTACCACATTTTTGTCCCTTATAATATGTATAGGAAGCTTTAACTCTTTGTAAGGTCTTCCTGTCACTGGAGTATATGACGTACATACAGCACTGAACATGCTGTGTAACTACTGGAGTTATCCCCAGAAATTGTAGGGCTCAATTCCAGCTAATCACTTGAGATGAACCCTTTGCTGACAAATGTCTCTTTCCATACTTTGAAATCAATAAATTAAAAGGCCAACAAGGTGTTACAATCCCACAAATCATCCCCACATATACTAAAGGAGCATAGCAAGTTCCCTTTAAAATGTGAATTATACGCTGCAAGAGAATTTTCACTAAGCTTATGAAGGAGGTGAAGCTATGCTGACTTCAGTCATCCTATCATGTGCAAGAAAAAAAAGGCTGTTTTTTTTTAATTTTCATTGCACGTGATTGGATATTCTTGGCAAAGGGTACAGTATTTTAACCTCATTCATAGCTAAGTAAACATTCCCCTGCAAAGTGAACATGCTCTACTCCTTTCATGCACCAATCCCTGTGTTTCCACAGTAATCATTTGAAACAGTGAATATCACAATATTCTCTATACAACTGTTACATGACATTGATGAAAACAGAGAAGAGGGAAAAACGTTTGGAATGACTGTGTGAAATCTGCATTCAAGTCACAACTTTAAAATAAACTGGCTCCAAGTTTTCCTCATTTTATACTGGTTCTGATTTATCAGCTCCTGCCTCTTTCTACCATCTCTAAGGAAAACAAGGGCGCTGTCAAGTCAGTGATGATGCAATATATAGAGTTTAAATGCCAGTACTGAGTCTGGCAAAGCTTGTACCCAAGGTATGAAGTTACCTGAGGATATAATTGACCCAGATGATGTTCCTCTCATTGGCATTCTTGGCATTGATTGCGATGGTGGCACAGGACTGGACCCAAATGTAGCCACCATTCTTCTGCATCCACCGATAATACTTGGTCACGCACTGGCCCTTGTTCAACACTGAAAGGAAAGAAAAGTCCTGAGATCTGCTCCAAGTACCAGTTATGATTCTAATCAGGTGCTATTTGCTGTTATATAATAATGTTTTTATTCAACAACCAAGGTCCCAAGCATGAAAGTGAAGAAACAACCGCCTGCCCTGCCCACAGCAACAAGTCAGATTCTTCTTCTTTTCATGTTTCCAGTGTAGTTTGGAAAATGAAAAAAAAAAAATTGATTTGCTGTCATGGGAAGCGCTGACTACTTTTTTCAGACAATTTTAAGAATGAGGTGCAATTCGGCTGATGTACCTATAATGTAACATAAGTAACACTGACAAGTAACTTCACAGAAAAGATCTGAAATGACTGTCAAACATGGACATGTGCAACACTTATATGAGTACACTAAAATTATTATGTCCTAACATATGGACTTACATTAAATGACCAAATTAACTTTCAATTTAAATCACCTAAATACATTCCAGTTGCATAAAAAGGGTGCACAGAAGTTGGTTTGGTTGGCTGGAACCTGGTAGTGCATAGGGTTGTCACTAGGGGTAATCCCAGAAGTACTCTTCAGTCACTAGAGAAGATCATAGTGCCACCTGTATGGACCTTTGCTGCAGTGCTGAATCTGAGAAGTCTTTCTGGGGGTCCTTCTTGGTCTCAGGACAATTACTATTAATGATCTCCCTGCCACCCACAAGCAATGCGTTCCAAAAATATGTTGCTTATAGGGCTTGAACTTGGGGGTTGTGAGCAATGTTGTTTGGGTGTGGATTGGCGTGGGAGGCCTGTCATGTAGGTTGTACCTGGGGCCCCATGAATTCTAATGGCAGCCCTGCTCATAAATTCTTTATGCATGTATGAAAAAGCCTAATGGTGCCCATAGATTTTTCAACTGATCAGGTACTGGTCAATACTGACCAACTTTTTAAAACCAAATTAGGTAGGAATCAAACAGGCTGGACAATATACAGAATGAAAGTTGTAACTGAATAATTCCTTTCCACTTTAATATTTTTACAATATTAATAAAAAAAAAAAAAAAAAAAAAAAGCTTGAAATGACCCTAAAGAACCTATTTAGCAAACAAATTAATAGATGTAAAAATATATATTATGTGTGCATTTATCCAAGGCGTTACTAAAGCAATTTTTTTAAATTAAAATAACAAACATATCATACTTACCTGCTCTGTGAAATTGTTTTGAACAGAACAGCCCTGAACCCCCTCTTCTGAGGTCCTCCGCTGTCGCCGGTATGGGGACAAACACTGCAGGCTCGCTCCTGAGCTGTGCTGTATGCAGGGCTTTTTTTGCTCAGAGAATAGGTGCAGGTACTCCCCTCTTCTGAATCACCCCGTCTCTGCCCCCTACCCACCTCTAAGGACCATCCCTTGGTTTTACCCCCTACCCACCTTCCTGTACCCCCCCTTTCAGAGAATAACGAAGTATGTTTTTGTGGTGGTGAGTAATTTGTATGAAATGTGTTTAAGTGGAGTTCCACCCGTTTGGGGTTTATTAAAAGACAGCAGCTACAAAAAGTGTAGCTGCTGACTACACAAACTCACCTGTGCCACGGTCCAGCGATGTGGCCGGTGGGAGCCTTGGTTCTCCCCCTCTTTTCTCCCCGTGGTGCCGGCATCTCTAGTGTGGGCACCCGGCTGTGACAACTTGCGGCTTCACATCCGGGTGCGCACTGTGCATGCGCGAGTTGCGCTGCGCGTCCTGAGTAGACGGGCAATCTTCAGGGACCTGTGACGTGTCCCAGAAGATTGTAGGGAGGGAGAGAGGAGAACTTCAGCTTGAGCCGCCTTGGAAGTGGGAGAGGGTACCTGTCAAATCTAGGTACCCGTTCCCCTCCCCCCCAAAAAAATGACATGCCAAATGTGGCATGTCAGGGGGTCAGGAGGCCTTTAAGCGGAAGTTCCACTTTTGGGTGGAACTCCGCTTTAAGGATAACAAGAAAAGTAGTAAAATAGATCTCCTGCAACCAGCAACAATACCCCCCAGCAACAATAGATCCCTTGCAACAAAATACTTCCTCAGCAACAACAGATCCTCCGGCAAGATTAGATCCCCTGCAACAAAACATTCCCCACAGCAATATAGACCCCTCCAGCAGAAATAGATACACGAGCAACAATATATTTCCTGCAACAAATAACCCTCCCCAGCAACAATAGATCCACCCTAGGAAAAGCTGACCCTCCAGCAACAACAGATTGCCCAGCAGATAGCAATAATAGACCCTCCAGCAACCAGAAACAATACCGTCCAGTGGCAATAGATCCCCTCAGCAGCCAGAATTAATGGACCATCCAGCACACCATAACACACCTTTCCATTACATACATTCAGTGCTGGAGGTGCCAGAACTGCGTTCCCCAGCATTCCTAATGTAAAAAGCCCTGGCTGTGTGTGTCCAATAAATGCACATAGCATGGCTCTGCCCTGTCTCATTGGATTTGAGGGACAGCAGCAGGAGCCAATGGCACCTGCTGCAGCCTCCATGTCTAGTAAGAAGAGAGAGAGAGGAGAGCACAGCCTCAGATTAAGATCAGGGGTAAGTATTTAGTGGGGGGGGGGGGGGGGTTAACATTTGAATGCTTTTTTACCTTAGTGCAGAGATTGCATTACGTTTCCTTTAGAACCACTTTAGGAAGTGCCAGGGACAGACAGGAAATTTGAGGTACAGTCATACATTCAGAGAAAGAGCAGAGTTCAATGCTGAATACTACTGCGGCCAGCCAGGATAACACTCCAACTCTCTCTCTCCTTGCCTGCCTGTTAGAGGTTATTTGAAAGTATTTGTGCAGCTTTGATCCCTGGGCTCATTTTGGGGATTCCAGTAGGTCAGAAAATACAGCACTTTCTTTTCATCTTGTCAGAGAGAATTTACAGCTCTCAGAAGAACAAAATCCCAGTCGGAAAGGTGGGGTGAGGGGGACCAGAGACCACAGAAGTTAATATGTGAAGACAGCAGAGGGAAAGATTTGTGTAAATGAGGGAAAAAGAAGAAAGTTGGAGAAATAAATGTGGTGATGATGATAAAAGTGACTGAAAGAGAATGGATGTAGAGTTAAAAGAGAAAAGCATATTTGGGGTAATTTACAAAGCTCATAAATAGCAATGGGCAAGTAATGTAAAATCCGCTCCCCTGGTGCTTCACCCGAGTGGGCCCTATCATTTGCTCCGCTGCGCAAATATTCAATTTAGCTGGCAGTTTTAGAAAGCTGATGAGACGTGGTCCAAAAAGCTACAGTGACACCCCGTGTGACATTATCACCTTAATAAAAATAAATAGCTTTCACATTAGTCCACTCATGTTAAAGGCAGTGGAAAATCACTTTGGCCCTAAAAATAAAATCCTTTACTTGGTTCTGCTTGTGAACTAGAGGTCACTAGGTATTGAAGAACCTATCCTGGGAATGTTGGTTTTTTTGTATGGGTGTCCGCTTTAATCCCTGCCTGTGCCAGAAGGGAACCAGATTCACCCAACAACCTGGCTGCTACCACACAGCTTTCGCAAGGAATATGTTCTGTCTGGGCCTTCTTCCTCCTGGAAATGTGCTTTATGGCCCTATTTATTTTTATGGATGATCCATACTCATGGTGGCCTCCAGCTGTCCAGTCGTATACAGCGAACCCATAGGAATGACTGAGACTGTGGCAAGCGTGGGCAGTGAGAGAGAACCTAACTGGGACATTTTCCTTGAAAAGGCTGTGCTTTCCTGAGCATGGATGCAAAATGAAGATTGCAGGAGCAGGAAGAACGGTAGGCATTTTTCTAGGTGGGCTTCACTTGAGGGGGTCGAGGGTTTACTAAAAATTAGGCTGTCCTTTAACCAGTTGCCGACCGCCGCTCGACAATATACGTCGGCAGTCAAAATGACGTACCGGTACGTCACTAGCCTGTCACTTGCTTGGGAGCCAATAGCGGGCGAGCGCACGCCTGCGGAGGCGCGCTCCCGCCCCGGCTCGTTCCCCAGCAAGGCTGTGCGTGTGACCGGCAGACCCGATGTCCGCCGGTCACTTGCCGATCGTCGGTGCAGAGGGAGAAAGGCAGGCGGCTGATGTAAACAAGCCGCCTGTCATTCTCCCCTGTGTAGAAACAGTGATCATACGGTTCTACTATGTAGGACCGTTGATCATTGTTCCTACACTTCAAGCCACAGCCAATCACAGTAAGAATCACGCCCCTAGGGACACACACCACCCCTCCCTCTCAAATAAAGTTAACCCCTTCACTACCAGTGTCATTTTGCAGTAACAGTGCATATGTATAGCACTGATTACTGCAGTAATGTCACTGGTAACCCCAAAAGTGTCAAAAATGTCAGTCAAATTCATTTAGGTACAGCGTCGCACGACCGCACAATTGTCCATTAAAGTCACGCAGTAAATAATCACAAAAAAACCCCTGGTCAGGAAGGAGGTAAAATCTTCCAGGGCTTAAGTGGTTAAATATCTGCATTCCACAATGTTTAAAGTGGTTGTAAAGGTAGAATGTTTTTTTTTTTTTACCCTAATGGATTCTCTGCATTAAGGTATAAAACCTTCTGTGCAGCTCCCCCCCAGCCCCCCTAAATACTTATCTGAGCCCAACCTCAATCCAACGCTGTGCTGAAGAGCTCTCCTTCCTCACTGTCTCAGAGGCAGCAATGTATCAATGGACAGAGCGTGGCTCGTGAACAAGCTTGCACAACTGCCCTACTACCCTACTGCCAAACTAGCAGGGGGAAGGTTCAAAACAAACCTTGAAAAGTATTGGTTTACTTAAAGAGTAGCTGATGCTTGGAATAAACTACCAGCAGAGATAAAGAGTCAGACAACAGTAAATTAATTCAAACAAGCTTGGGGCAAGCACAGACCTAAAGAAAAAAAAAATGTGGCAGATGCTATGGAAAACTTGGCCTTTTTACTGCCATCAATCACTCTTCTATGTTATAGGCTGCCATTACTGCCTAATCCTTCTAAAATGGGAGCTTTCTTGGTGCCACCTGATCCATTAACTTGAATGCTTCCTGAGTCGCCAGCCCACAACAAACCCTCGAATTAGGCATTCAGACTTTATCCTGACTTTCCTTGCTGCATACTTGATTCGGGTTATTTACTCAGAAAAAAAAAGTATGTATTTTTCAAGAGATTATTGGAATGATGAAAAGTTTCTTCAATTTTCTAAAGAGGTCATTTTTTGAACAGCATGTGAGATGTATTTGCAAATAAATATTGGTAAAGCTGAAGGACTATGGGATTTATTAACAAAGATCCAATAGACCATTTGAAGTTTCTATGTGAAAGAAAGAATATTTAACATTATTCTGTAGGGCTATATCTTATTGCTTATGGATTTAGCAAGAACAAATAGTTGCAGTGCAGGTAACCCTATGCTTTAACACTGGGCTATGTACACATAGGATTCACACAAATGGGAAGCAACTGGTTAAATCGGTAGCCCTATGTGTAGCGATATGGGTTACAGGCTGCATAAATGTTAATGAGCATACTGCCTCATTGCCTGCATGGTAGTCAGAACCGTCATATAGTGTAGCATGTTCACAGAAAAATAATTAACCATGAAATTACATTGGTGTCTGAAAATCTTTCCATAGGAGACAGCGAGCAGAGGGCAGTTTCATCACGTCACCATGAGGGGGCAGTATGTCCTCAGCAGCCCCTTGTCCCCTTACTGTGTCCTTGTCTCTGTCTGTCTGGAATGGAAAACCTTCTAACTGCTGTAATAAATTTGGCTAAATTAGTGGTTAAATGGTTATCTCAAGTAATATGTATTTGCATTAATCATCTTGCTGCAAAGCAGAGCTGAGGAGGGCTTCGGAGAAAGCACTAAATTCATATTGTCCATTTAATTGTGGCTAATAAGTGCTACACAATACAGAGTGTGCTAGGGAGGGCTGCAGTGAAGAGGATGGTGGGGGGGGGGGGGGGGGCACAGGAGAAAACAGATTGAGGAGACCTGAGAGGTATGTGGAAAAACAATGTAAGCAATATATGATGCATTTACAATGTACAGATACTCTCAGTATAAGACCATAAAGCCCCGTACACACGAGAAGAAATTCGGCCGGGAAATTTCGTCCGATCTGCCGATTTTCGGCTTGTTAGTATGATGCTTCCGACAACCGACTCCGACTTTTCGGCCGAAAAAAATCCTGGTGTGCAGGCTATAAAATTTTTGTCGACCGTCAAAACACGTCCGATTTTCGTCTCATTAGTACAGATTTCGATGGGGAAAAATCTTATGAGCAAGACTAGGCATGCTCAGAGATGAAAGAACACATAGAAAGCAATCCAACACATGACATCACTTCTGAAGTAGAATTCTGTTGTGCGGGAAAATTCGTGTGCAGTCTAGAGCACATTCCAACCAACAGACACCACTCACAAAAAGACAAAAGACGGACGACCGGTCGGCGGAAATTCGTTGCCTGTGTACGAGGCATAAGAAGATCCCCCAAATGTGTTGGACAGCACTGGAGTTCGAGTAGAAGACTGCATGCTTCACGTACGAAAACAGAATTTGATGTTATCTTCCTCATGAACAAAAGTCTCACAAAAAGCAGGCAATATAGGCCATAAGAATGGAATCATACAGTTGTTCAACTAATGTTAAATAATTAAAAAAAAAAAACTCGTATTCAAAGTGCATCAATCACCTTCCCATCAGTTGTGTCACCCAATGTAGGTGGAACAATTATTCACTCTGACAATTCAAGGAGGCCTACTGTAGTCCCATGGCTGCCTCACACAGCACAATACTCAATATTCTGTTGGGTTCAGAACGGAAAGTGGGATTCTCTTTACCTAGAAACATAGCCCCTACTGTCCCCCACCCCTACTGTCCCCCCACCCCTCCCAACGCTGGACTCCAAGCAGCTATAAAGGTCACATACTCATTCCGCTCTGTATTAATAATCTTTAACCACTTTAAGACCGGAAGGATTTGCCCCCTTAATGACCAGGTCACATTTTGCAATTCGGCACTGCGTTACTTTTACTAACAATTGCGGGATTGTGCGATGCTGTACCTAAATAAAATTGACAGAGCTTTCTTTTGGTGGTATTTGATCACTTGTGCGATTTATATTTTTCGCGCTATATAAAAAAAAAAGAGCAAAAATTCTGAAAAAAAAATATATATATTTTCACATTCTGCTATATAACATTCCCAAAAAATTAAAAAAAAAAAATCAAAATTTTTTAACATTCTAGGCCAATTTGTTTTCTGCTACATATTTTTGGTAAAAAAAAAATCGCAATAAGCGTATTTTGATCAGTTTGTGCAAACGTTATCGCGTCTACTAACTACAGAAAAGATTTATGTCATTTTTATTTATTTATTTTTACTAGTAATGGCGGAGATCTGGGATTTTTTGCTGGACTGCGACGTTGCGGCGGACAGATCGGGCCCCTAACTGACATTTTTGACACTTTTAGGGGGACCAGTGACATTACTACAGTAATCAGTGCTAAAAATATGCACTGTTACTGTAATAATGACACTGGCAGGGAAGGGGTTAACACAGTACGTGATCAAGGGGTTAAATGTGAGCCTAGGGGAGTGATTCTAACTGTGGGGGGAGGGACTTGTGAAATGATCACAGAGACCTGTGTTCCTATATCGAAGGATCACAGGAGCTCTGTGATCATTCCAGAGAGAAGAACGGTCAGCTGTGTTTACAACAGCAGCCCGTTCTTCTCTCTCAGCGGGGAGCGATCGTGGGTGTCAGGCGGCAATCAAAGCCGCCTACCCCGTGCATTGGGATCCCTGCTGACGAGCGGGGTCGGGCGCGCGACTGACGTAAACCTACGGCGGTTTGCGCAGGAGTGGCTGCCAGCCACAGTATAACTGCGGCGGGTGGTCGTTAAGCGGTTAAACGTGTTTTTAGAAATGCAAGGAGTGTAAGTAACTGAATTTTGCTTGTATTGCTAGTCCCTGTACAGCAGAGCTCAGACTGAAAGTAAAAGAAGCAGCACAAGGAGTCAATCAGTCAATGTGTTTGCAAGCAGCATTTTGATAGGAAAAAGCAGAGTGACAGAGAGATAAGCTCACCGGTCTTCTTTCTACTCCTTTCACTGTCCAGTCACAGGCTGGGGGTGAGAAGGAGACAGCTCAGTCTAAAGCCCCGTACACACACACAGATCGTCGTCATACAAATGTTCGTCTTTTCTCCCCGGGATGTCGGTGTCTGTTGAAAAGTGCAAAGACAGCACAAGGACAGCACAAGAATTTTGTCCGCAGACTTCAGCTGACTGCAGAAGTGATGTCATGTAATGGTTAACTTTCCCTGTGTTTTTTATTTTCTGAGCATGCCCAGTCTTGCAAATCTGCGGTCTGTCGGCTGATTTCTGTACTGACAGGCGAACAATTGTCCGTTCTGGTGTCCGCAGACAAAAATTTTCATGTTTGCAAGAAAGACTCTTGTCCGCGGATTGTGTGCAGACAGCTGTCGGAGGCACCATACTAACACGCGTACAATCGGCAGATCTTTCGTCCCCCGACGTTTGTATGACGACGATCTGTGTGTGTGTACGGGGCTTTAGTAAAATGAGGTATCCTCTCCTCTCCTAGACTGGCCTGCGCTGTGTGGTAGAGCTGTGTAAATCTGAGAACTAGATGGCCAGAACTACAACTTATTATATACCCATACATGTATTTCATCTATGTATTTAGCTGTTTACCTAAAGTTCAGCTTTAAGGCCTCATGCACACTGGATGTTTTTACAGCGGCTGTTTTTGGCGTCAGACGTTTTTTAATACAACCAGTAAACTCCTCAGCATGTTATCCTATGTGTCCATGCACACATAGGCTGTTATCAGCAGTTTTCGGGAGGGGCGTTTTCTGGGTGGAAAAATCCCCCCCAGAACAAATGGGTTTTGAGAGGAGTTGTAAATATGCTCTAACTCTGATAAAAAACGCACAAAAAAACGCTGAAAAACGCACATATTCTGTGTTTATCAACATTTTTGAGCCATAGGCTTTTGTGGGAGTATTGTTTTGGTAAAAAAAAAAAGCTAAAAAACGCTACAGCTAAAAAAAAGTCTTGTTAGATTCATGGGTAATTTCAGCAACATTTCGGATTTCCATATATGAGCATGCAACGCCATGACTTGTATATATGTTTTTGGGTTTTGGATGCATAGATCTTTCTATGCTTGTCATGAAGTAAGCCTTTATTTCCTGGAATCTATCTGGTCTTCTCTACCCTATGCATACTCCCAATGGACCTTTTCAGAATGTTTCCTCCTCCAACATTAGTTACCCCTCCCCCAGTCAGTGTCTCTTGCTGAGATTTTCCTTAGAAATGAGTCATGGTGCTATTGTTATCTCCATGGGGTGATCCTGTGGTGCAGCATGGGCCCCAATCCATCAAGGGTACAGACACCATTAGCAGGCTCACTTACACATGCATGACTGGATCTCTTGTAGATCCCATGTGTCATTCGCCTTAAGTCCACATACATTTATTTCATCTGAACTCACTCTACCAGTTCTATCAAGATTCAATTACACAAAGCTACCACGATGGTGCCCTAGCTTTACTGTTTGACATAAATCGCACACATGACAAATCGCACCGGTGTGAACAAGGGCTAAGGGTTGAATTTCCAATGAGGAAACCTGATATGGTGACGGCCATATTTCCCCTCACTTTAGATAGATTTCCTCTTACCTTTTGTAGAGCTAATAGAATAGGTTGTTAACAGCATAAAAACAAAAATGAGGTCTTACCTATTCTATAAAAAAAAAAAACATAAAACATTTTGGTTTTACATACAGTGTGTCTTTCTACTTTTTCAGCCAATTTGGGATAACACTTACTTAATATTTGTTACTTGTTCCCATTCATATAGCTAAAAATGGTTCCAAAGGCAGATGGTATTTTATCTTAATGAATTCTATGTATTAAGATAAAAAAACCTAATGTGTGCAGCAGCTTCCCTCAGCTCCCCTAATACTTACCTGAGCCCCATCTCGATCCAGCGATGTTGCATAAGAGCCTTGGGTGTCTGGGACTCATGGGATGATACAGCGGGCGCCATTGGCTGTGACTGCTGTCAATTAAAGTTAGTAAACCAATGAGGAGAGAGGGGGCTGGGCTGAGAAGCTATTCCTTGTCTAAATTGACACACAGAGCAGCGGCTTGGCTTGGCTCGTGTGACCCCATAGCAAGCTGCTTGCTGTGGGGGAACTGGGCAGGGGGGAGGGGCCAGGAGCGCTGGGCGAGGGACTCGAGAAGATTTGGGCTGCTCTGTGCAAAACTACTGCACAGAAGAGGTAAGTATGACATTTTTGTTATTTTTAAACAATAAAACAAGGCTTTTACTTTAACTTAAAAAAAATATTAAAAAATTGCCTTTTACATTTTTACTTAAACATTTTGCCTAGCTTTTCCATTCTATGTAATGTTAAGAAGGGGGCTGGGGGGTTTTGTTTATCACAATTGAACTGACACTAAAGGCCTCTTTCACACGGCCGCTCCGGTTTTTTTGTCCGCTGCGGCACTTTTTTTTTTTTTACGGACACAGATGACACTTGTGTCATCCGGCCTGTATGTCTGCATATCATCCCATACGTTTGCGGATGATATACGGACATAATGCATGTCTATGGGCATTGCGGATGTCAGCGGATGACACCGCTGACATCCGATTTTGCTTCCTTTCCGTTTTTTTAACGGGGGAAAAACAGAACAGAACTGAAAGGACACAAATCGGATGTCAGTGGATGGTCATCCGCTGACATCCGCAATCCCATTGACATTTATTATGTCCGTATATCACCCGCAAACGGATGGGGTGATATACGGACATACGGAACATGCGTGTGAAAGAGCCCACACTGGTTTAAATAAAATATCTATTTAAGTATGTATTCATAACTCAGAAAAGTACCTTTATTGCTCTCAGCCTCCTCTGACTCTCAAGATTACTTTTTTGGCTGCTGTGAGCCAACCTCCTGTTAGAGGGTGGCTAGGTTCATTCGCCACGGTCCCACTGTATGTAGGAACATGTATGGTCCCTCTGTATGTAGGAACATGTATGGTCCCACTGTATGTAGGAACATGTATGGTCCCACTGTATGTAGGAACATGTATGGTCCCAATGTATGTAGGAACATGTATGGTCCCACTGTATGTAGGAACATGTATGGTCCCACTGTATGTAGGAACATGTATGGTCCCAATGTATGTAGGAACATGTATGGTCCCACTGTATGTAGGAACATGTATGGTCCCACTGTATGTAGGAACATGTATGGTCCCAATGTATGTAGGAACATGTATGGTCCCACTGTATGTAGGAACGTGTATGGTCCAACTGTATGTAGGAACATGTATGGTCCCAATGTATGTAGGAACATGTATGGTCCCACTGTATGTAGGAACATGTATGGTCCCAATGTATGTAGGAACATGTATGGTCCCAATGTATGTAGGAACATGTATGGTCCCACTGTATGTAGGAACATGTATGGTCCCAATGTATGTAGGAACATGTATGGTCCCAATGTATGTAGGAACATGTATGGTCCCACTGTATGTAGGAACATGTATGGTCCCACTGTATGTAGGAACATGTATGGTCCCACTGTATGTAGGAACATGTATGGTCCCAAGGTATGTAGGAACATGTATGGTCCCAATGTATGTAGGAACATGTATGATCCCACTGTATGTAGGAACATGTATGGTTCCAATGTATGTAGGAACATGTATGGTCCCACTGTATGTAGGAACATAGCCATTCTCTCTTGCTTGCTCCTGAGATGGGTAGGTATTAGTGATCGACCGATATCGGTTTTTCGTTGCCAATACTGATACCGATATTTTGGCCATTGCATATCGGTATCGGCCGATATTTTCGTACATTTTAAAAAAATATATATTTTTTATTTTTATCATTTGGCAGGTATTCTTGTGGAGGGATCTGGGGGTCTAAAAGACCCCAAACCCCTCCTCTGCACTTAAAAGCATTCAAAACGCCAAATTTGGCTGTTTTGAATGCTGTCATTTTTTTTAATCTGGCGCCGAGTACCCGGAAGTGACGTCATGACATCCCTTCCGGGTTTTTAGATGGAGACCCGATCAGAGCTGAATGCGGCTTTGATTGGGTCTTCGGCAGCCAGGCCATGCAGGCTGGTTGCCTGGGTCTCCTGGTGGGACGGGAGACCCGTGCGAGCCGCGGAAGGCAGCGGGAGGGGGGGTCGTCCCCTCCCGCTCCTTGGAATGACAGCCAAGTGGCTTCTCAGCTGCATCGGTTGTCATTACAAGATAGTCGACCGTTGGCTATGGACGCCGGTACTGGGGTGATGCCTCTAGCTGCAGGCATCACTCCGGTACAGCACTTTCCCGAAATATCAGCAATATCGGTCACCTTGGTGGCCGATTCCGATATATTGGGGAAACTGCATATCGGCCCTCTATATATCGGCTTTGCCGATAATCGGTTGATCCCTAGTAGGTCCCCATCAGTACTCTCATAAAACAGTTTGAATATATAATATATACATAGACTGTCCAATTGTAAACGCAATACCGTATACTAATCCCATGTAAATAAATGCATGCAATGTAAATCATACAATAATTATGCTGTATCTCCCAGCACCTATAATAGAATCTCCTGAGGAAGCTGCAAAGTGATTGGCATTTGGAACACCAGGATTCTGTTCAGCCCAGACACGTGACTTTTCACCGATCCGTGGTATTTACTCGCCAGATCCTGGCACACATAGGGCAGGTTTCAGATTCCTGTGCTACTAGCAGATGTTACACCGCACCAATTTACACACCTCATATGTTGTTTTTAAACCTTTTTAACATGCTATAATACAATTTCTACTTTTTAATATAAGTTTGAGTACTGTTTTGTCCACCTGGGATACATGGTGGCTACCTTTAAAGTCCTACCCTCTTTTATATTTTTTCCTACATTCATTTATGGATGCGGTGCCACATTATACTAAGTCACTTCTCAATATCTTACAAACATATAGTGAGGGTTTCTCATATTTGATTGGAAAAGTAGAAATACATTACTGTAAAACTATTTTAAAAAGTATTCTTATAACCTACTTTAGTAAATACGCCACAAGGGTCATGTGGTATATTGTCATCCATAAGTAGCTAAAGTATACCACTTTCACAGCGAAATGTCCCTGGTCTTTAGTGTGCAGCTCCGTTGGTGTTACTATTGGGGGCTCAGCAGACATACTACAATATGTTAATCATGGCAGATTTACTGCTACAAGGTGGGCATTCTGTGCAGAATCACATATATATACATCATTAGCCAGTGCCATTAGTACAATGACAGGGCATATTATTAGCACTGATCACTGTATTAGTGTCACTGGTTCCCACAGTGTCAAAAGTGTCAATTAGGGTCACATTGTCTGCCACAATAAGGAAGTCACGCTAAAAGTCGCCGATCACTGCTAGTTTGTAGATGCTACAACTTTTGGGAAAACCAATTAATATATATTTATTTTTATTACCAAAAACATGTAGCAGAATATATATTGGCGTTAATTTATGAAGAAATTTGATTTTGTATTGGATATGCTTTATAGCAGAAAGTAAAAAATATTGTTTTTGTTTTTTAATTGTCAGTTTTTTTTTTGTTTACAGCGCAAAAAATAAAAAACCCAGTTGTGATCAAATACCACAAAATGAAAGCTCTCTTTGTGAATAAATTTTTTGTTAAAAATGTTATCTGGGTACAACGTTGCATGACTGCGCTTAAGAGGAATATATATTGCACTTTAAGCGAGTTTATTTATTTATATGATGCACATTGTCACTTTATTTGATTTTATATAGCGCTGTATACATATTTGTTTATAGTTCACTTCTCTTATTAGTGAAGGAGGTTTTATATAGCTGCTGTATTTTCTTTATGTGTCCCAAATTATTGGGTCTTAACACTACACCACT
Source organism: Pelophylax lessonae (assembly GCF_965119305.1). Taxonomy (NCBI): domain Eukaryota; kingdom Metazoa; phylum Chordata; class Amphibia; order Anura; family Ranidae; genus Pelophylax; species Pelophylax lessonae. Next base: position 94,032,917 of record NC_138780.1, read on the forward strand.
TTATATTTAATTGCGCTAATTTACCTTTTTGCACAATGACTGCGCAACTGTCAGTTAAAATAACGCAGTGCCATATCAGGAATAATGGCCTGGTCATAAAGAGGGGTAAATCCCTCCAATGGCAAGTGGTTAAGGTAGTATCAGCAACCAAAAGTAGTAATTATTCTACTGGCCAGATCAGAGGAAGAACTGGCTATGGGTAGGAGCAGATGATAGCCAAAAAAAAATTGCTATATGATGAGCCACAATTCCATTGTAGGTAACTTGCACCGGATGATAATAATACTTGTAAGATTCTCCTTAACATATGTTCCTAGCTAATGATATCCATGTGTACAATCTAAATATATAACCACGTATGTTTGTAAAAAGGGAATGCTTACAGTATAATACAAGAAGAACAAAGATAAAAGTTGGTGTTATTGAGAGGACAGAGTCAGTGGAAACCGAGATGGAGAGGTTTGACAATCCTTGACACCTGTCACAAAGGATGCTGAATCTGCCTGCTATTAAAGCTTTTTATTGCCAGAGGGAGAGCAACTTAACCCTGCCTTAGTACAATCAATTGGTATTTTACTACACATGTCCTTGTATTCCTCCAAACACCTGTCTAGAGAGGGACGTTCCTCGACAAGGCAGTCTAATAACTGGGAAGAATAAGGTTTGGCTGTAGTGTGACTGGCAGAGCCTTTCTCTCTCATTGTCCTCCCCCCCTCCACTTTCCTCTCTCCAGTCACCAAACTGGCAGCTTCAACATGAAAAGGAATAAAACTGCTTTAATCTGCACCTCTCGCCCACGGCACCCTGACAGTCAGCTCCGTCCTCCGCGGCAGCTTTAAAAACAAACGCCAGATGACGCCTCAACGCTGAGGGACGCAGCGGGGAGGGGGTGTAAGGGGAGAGTGGGTGATCACACACGGACGGGAAAGCCGTGAAGTCTCTGGGATTCGGGAAACTAAAGTTTCTCTGTGTCCTTCACTGTACAAGAAGGTCAGTAAATGGATTTTATTTTAATATGCATTAAATTAAGTTCTAGAAAGCACATATGCCCAAATGTGTAGAGGACACTGCTTTGGAACAAACTGCACAATTCCTATTGTCCAAAGTTTGATTTATTTTCATGAACACATTGTGAGAATATGCTAACTCCATTCCCTTGCATTTATCAATGGGTACAAACTATAATTTGAGAAATGAGAGGTCAAGTGTACCTATTTTATTTTTAATAGCAAAAAAGTGCCCGTTCCAGATTGGGAATGGTTGAGGATATAACAAATGATGGTAAAGAAGTGTCTTAGCAGGCAGTATATGCAGAGTGCAGAGGTTATGACAGCAGGCAGCATGTACAGGAGAGGGGTGTGGAGTGTATGACAGAGGGCAGGATGCGCTGGAGGGGAGTGCAGAGAGTATGACCAAGGGCAGTTTATGCAGAAGAAGAGTGTGGAGAGTATGACCGAGGATAGTATGTGCGGGAGGGGAGTGTGGAGGGCATGACAGAGGACAGTATGTGCAGGAGAGGAGTGTGTAGGGCATGACAGAGGACAGTATGTGCAGGAGAGGAGTGTGGAGGGTATGACAGTGGGCACTGTGTGCGGTAGAGGAGTGTGTAGGGCATGACAGAGGACAGTATGTTCAGGAGAGAAGTGTGGAGGGCATGACAGAGGACAGTGTGTGCAGGAGAGGAACGTGGAGGGTATAATAATGGGCATTGTATGCTGGAGAGGAGCGTGGGGGGCATCACATAGGACAGTATGTGCAGGAGAGGAGCGTGGAGGGTATGACAGTGGGCAGTGCATGCTGGAGAGGAGTGTGGGGCATGACAGAGGGCAGTATGTGCAATAGAGGAGTGTGGAAGGCATGACAGAGAACAGTATGTGCAGGAGAGGAGTGCGGAGGGCATGACAGAGGACAGTATATGCAGGAGAAGAGTGTGTAGGGCATGACAGAGGACAGTAGGTGCAGGAGAGGCGTGTGGAGGGCATGAAAGAGGGCAGTAGGTGTAGGAGAGGAGTGTGGAGGGCATGACAGAGAAAAGTATGTGCAGGAGGGGAGTGTGGAGGGCATGACAGAGGGCAGTAGGTGCAGGAGAGGCGTGTGGAGGGCATGACAGAGGACAGTATGTGCAGGAGAGGAGTGTGTGTAGGGCATGACAGAGGACAGTAGGTGCAGGAGAGGCGTGTGGAGAGCATGACAGAGGAAAGTATGTGCAGGAAAGGAGTGTGGAGGGCATGACAGAGGGCAGTAGGTGTAGGAGAGGAGTGTGTGTAGGGCATGACAGAGGACAGTAGGTGCAGGAGAGGCGTGTGGAGAGCATGACAGAGGAAAGTATGTGCAGGAAAGGAGTGTGGAGGGCATGACAGAGGGCAGTAGGTGTAGGAGAGGAGTGTGGAGGGCATGACAGAGAACAGTATGTACAGGAAAGGAGTGTGTAGGGCATGACAGAGGACAGTATGTGCAGGATAGAAGAGCATAGGGTATGATAGCGGGAAACATGTGCAGGAGAGGAGAATGCAAGGTATGGTAGAGGATGTGCAGGATAAGAGTGGTGAATGTATGATAGAAGGCAGTATGTGTAGGAGAGGAATGCACAGGGTATGATGGAGGGCAGTATGGGTGGAAAAGAATTAAATTATTTATGTGCAGTACTATATATATATATAATATATTTATGAATTGTCTATCACACAGAACATATGGTATCGTGTTAAGTGTCAGCAGGTTATAGTATTTATTAGGTGTACATAGCAGCTCATAAGGTTTTTTCATACTTATAGGTGGAAAAGGAGTTCGGAAAGTATGATAGAGGGCAGTTTGTGCAGGAGAGGAGTGCAAATGGCATGACAGAGAGCAGTATGCACAGGAGAGGAGTGTGGAGGGAGTAATAGAGGGCAGTATGCACAGAGGAGGAGTGTGGAGGGTGTAATAGAGGGCAGTATGCACAGGGGAGGAGTGTGGAGGGTGTAATAGAGCGCAGTATGCACAGAGGAGGAGTGTGGAGGGAGTAATAGAGGGCAGTATGCACAGAGGAGGAGTGTGGAGGGTGTAATAGAGGGCAGTATGCACAGGGGAGGAGTGTGGAGGGTGTAATAGAGCGCAGTATGCACAGAGGAGGAGTGTGGAGGGTGTAATAGAGGGCAGTATGCACAGTGGAGGAGTGTGGAGGGTGTAATAGAGCGCAGTATGCACAGGGGAGGAGTGCAGAGGGTATGAGGATTTGCAGGACAAGATTGGCGAAGGTATGATGGAAGGCAGTATGTGTAGGAGAGGAGTGAAAAGTGTATGAAAGAGAGCAGTATGCACAGGAGAGGAGTTCAGAGGGTATGAGGATGTGCAGGACAGGAGTGGCGAAGGTATGATGGAAGGCAGTATGTGTAGGAGAGGAGTGCAAAGTGTATGAAAGAGGAGTGAGGAGGGTATGACAGAGGGCAGTATTTGCAGGAGAGAAGTGCAGGGCGTTTGACAGAGGGCAGTATGTGCAGGAGAGGAGTGCATAGGGTATCATAGGGTATGACAGGGAGCAGTATGCACAGGAGAGGAGTGCAGAGGTTGTAATAGAGAGCAGTATGCACATGATAGGAGTGTGAAGGGTATGACAGAGAGTAGTATGCACAGGAGAGGAGTGTGGATGGTATGATAGAGGGCGGAGTGTACATGTGTTATTGCACCTAAACTAGGGCTGAGTGCTATGTGGTTAATACTTATATGCTGGGGATAGGTACAGGAGGATTTAATGCACACACACTACATAATTATCAGTGAGGGGTTAATGCACACACTCTTGAAGCAGATCACAAATACTACAAACAGTTTACTGAGGGGTTAACGATTATAAGCTGGTTGTCTGAGGGGTTAGCGTGTCTTCTGGCTGATCACTAGGAGGTTAATGCACATACACTACAGACTGGTCACTGATGGGTTAATGCTCATACTCTGCTGGTGAAAAACTGGCTACAGAGGTCTGTGTACACAGGAGGTTTCACTGCTGGCATAGATACTGGGGAGTGATGTGGGTGTACTGGGGGCAGGATACAGATGGGAGACCAATGTGTGCACTAACAAGCACAAACACAATGCTGGACTATACAGTGGGAAGTATAAAGTGAGAAACCCATCAGGGGAGGGTACTGAACTTCCAGGCTGTGGGGTTGGATTATCTAAAACGGGAGACTTCAAAATCTGGTGCAGTTGTGCAAAGAAACCAATCAGCTTCCAATTTTTTGTTAAAGGTTAAACAGTGTGGAAAATCTATGGTAAGGATGTGGATAATATTCAGAAGACAATTTGTACGATGGGTGTGACTGTAGATTGAGGGGTAGACTAGAGATTGGGGTGATGAAGGTGGGATACAGGAGGGAAAAAGCCAATGTGTTCTGGAGGAGGGTACAGGGGAAAGACCAATGTGTGTGCTGGAGGAGGGATACAGGGAAAAGACCAATGTGTTCTAGAGGTCTAGAGGAGGGATACATGGGAAAGCGCAGTGTGTTCTGGAGGAGGGATACAGGGAAAAGACCAACGTGTTCTAGAGGTCTAGAGGAGGAATACAGGGGAAAGAGCAATGTGTTCTGGAGCAGAAATACAGGGAAAAGACCAACGTGTTTCTAGACGTCTAGAGGAGGGATACAGGCGAAAGAGCAATGTGTGTGCTGGAGGTGGGATACAGGGAAAAGACCCACGTGTTCTAGAGGTCTAGAGGAGGGATACACGGGAAAGAGCAATCTGTTCTGGAGGAGGGATTCAGGGAAAAGACCAACATGTTCTAGAGGTCTAGAGGAGGGATACATGGGAGAGGGCAGTGTGTTCTGGAGGAGGGATACAGGGAAAAGACCAACGTGTTCTAGAGGTCTAGAGGAGGGATACAGGGGAAAGAGCAATGTGTTCTGGAGCAGGAATACAGGGAAAAGACCAACATGTTTCTAGATGTCTAGAGGAGGGATACAGGCGAAAGAGCAATGTGTGTGCTGGAGGTGGGATACAGGGAAAAGACCCACGTGTTCTAGAGGTCTAGAGGAGGGATACACGGGAAAGAGCAATCTGTTCTGGAGGAGGGATACAGGGAAAAGACCAACGTGTTCTAGAGGTCTAGAGGAGGGATACAGGGGAAAGAGCAATGTGTTCTGGAGCAGGAATACAGGGAAAAGACCAACGTGTTCTAGAGGTCTAGAGGAGGGATACAGGGGAAAGAGCAATGTGTTCTGGAGCAGGAATACAGGGAAAAGACCAACGTGTTTCTAGACGTCTAGAGGAGGGATACAGGCGAAAGAGCAATGTGTGTGCTGGAGGTGGGATACAGGGAAAAGACCCACGTGTTCTAGAGGTCTAGAGGAGGGATACACGGGAAAGAGCAATCTGTTCTGGAGGAGGGATACAGGGAAAAGACCAACATGTTCTAGAGGTCTAGAGGAGGGATACATGGGAGAGGGCAGTGTGTTCTGGAGGAGGGATACAGGGAAAAGACCAACATGTTCTAGAGGTCTAGAGGAGGGATACAGGGGAAAGAGCAATGTGTTCTGGAGCAGGAATACAGGGAAAAGACCAACATGTTTCTAGACGTCTAGAGGAGGGATACAGGCGAAAGAGCAATGTGTGTGCTGGAGGTGGGATACAGGGAAAAGACCCACGTTTTCTAGAGGTCTAGAGGAGGGATACACGGGAAAGAGCAATCTGTTCTGGAGGAGGGATACAGGAAAAAGACCAACGTGTTCTAGAGGTCTAGAGGAGGGATACAGGGGAAAGAGCAATGTGTTCTGGAGCAGGAATACAGGGAAAAGACCAACGTGTTCTAGAGGTCTAGAGGAGGGATACAGGCGAAAGACCAATGTGTGCGCTGGAGGAGGGATCCAGGGAAAAGACCAACGTGTTCTAGAGGTCTAGTGGAGGGATACAGGCGAAAGACCAATGTGTGTGCTGGAGGAGGGATACAGGGAAAAGACCAACGTGTTCCAGAAGTCTACAGGAGGGATATAGAGGAAAGACCAATGTGTTCTGGAGGAGGGATTACAGGGAAAAGACCTATATGTGTTTGCTGGAGGTGGGATCTCACTGGAGAATGACCACGAAGAAGCAAAGCAAAAGCAGAACTTACAAATAATTTAAAAAAAAAGATTCAATAATATTGTGCTAATTTCTTCATAAAGCCTAGTGGACATTAGTGATGCAGGGGATGATCTACCAAGATGTATCATGTGGACATTATTCTAGCCTCCCTACATCCTTATGGTCTTTGTTATTCCACATATTGTCTGTGAAGGCTCTTATCATTCATCCAAGTCATGGTACAGCTATAATAGTTAGTTACATCACACTAAACATGACTAATGTTGAAGATGTTTTGCCTATTTTTAACCACTTACCCACTGAGCACTTAAACCCTCTTCCTAACCTAACCAATTTTCAGCTTTCAGTGCTCTCAAATTTTAAATGAAAAATACTCAGTCATGCAATGCAACACTGTACCAATATGAAATTTTCTTCCCTTTTTCACACAAACAGTGCTTTCTTTTGGTGGTATTTAATCATCACTGATTTTTATTTTTTGTGCTAAAAATGAAAAAAGACCGAAAGTTTTGTAAAAAAAAAAAAAAGGCATTTTTATTCGTTTCAGTTTTAAAATTTTGCAAATTTAGTAATTTTTCTTCATAAATTTTGGCCAAAAGTTATACTGCTACATATCTTTGGTAAATATAACCAAAATAACTATATATTATATGGCCTTTGTAAAGGTTATAGAGTCTACAAGGTATGGTGCCAATAAGAATTGATCACACCTGATGTACTGACGGCCTATCTCATTTCTTGAGACACTAACAAACCAGTAACGTACAAATAACCCCCAAATGACCCCTCGAAAGTAAACATTCCAAGTGATTTGGTAAGAGGCATGGTGAGTTTTTTTGAAGTTGTAATTTTTTCCCACAATTCTTTGCAAAATGATTGTTTATTTTCACCAAGTTATTTCTCACACACTGGATAGGCATACTTGCAACTACACATCAAAATACATTCTGCTACTCCTCCTGAGTATGGCGATACCACGTGTGAGACTTTTACACAACCTAGCCACATACAGAGGCCCAACATCCAAGTAGCACCTCCAGACGTTCTAGGAGCATATATTACACATATAATTTCCTGACAACCTATCACAATTTTGAAGGCCCTGGAGCACCAGGACAATGGAAACCCCCACAAAATGACCCCTTTTTGGATAGCAAACACCCCAACACATAATCTAGGAGGCACTATGAGTCTTTGAACATGTCATTTTTTTGCACAAGTTTTTGGAAAATGTATAAAGAAAATGAAAACGCATTTTTTTTTTACACAAAGTTGTCCATTTATATGATATTTCTAACACATTTGAGCATCGAAGTGGTATGAATGAGTACTGATATGCAGAGATGTATAGTAACTAAGTAGAACTACTTCACTACTGTACTTAAGTACCGAAAGGCGGTATCTGTACTTTCCTAGAGTAGAATTTTTTTCTCCTACTTCCACTTTTACTATTATAAAAATTACCACTGCCAGAACAGTAGATGGCAGGTTTCATGAAGCTCAAAACATGTGTATTATCAGCGCATACGAAAATAAAAGCTACTGTATGTATAAATAAAAGCTGCATTTGAAATAATAAAAAACAATATGATGTTCAAACTTTTGACTTCTTTCTTTAACCACTTAAGCCCCGGAAGATTTTACCCCCATTCCGACCAGGGGGTATTTTGCGATTCGGCACTGCGTGACTTTAACGGAGAATTGCGCGGTCGTGCGACGCTGTACCTAAACGAATTTGGCGTCCTTTTTTTCCCACAAACAGAGCTTTCTTTTGGCGGTATTTGATCACCTGTGCGATTTTTTGATCACGCGCTATAAACAAAAAAAGAGCGTCCATTTTGCAAAAATAGCAATATTTTTCCCTTTTTTTTATATGAAATTCCCCCAAAAAAAAATGTAAAAATCAAAATTTTTTAAAATTTTCGGCCAATTTGTTTTATGCTACCTATGTTTGGTAAAAAAAATCGCAAAAAGCGTATTTTGATTGGTTTGCGCAAAAGTTATTGCGTTTACTAACTAAGGGAAAGATTTTTGTCATTTTTGTTGTTTTTTTTTTTAACGCGTAATGGCGGCGATCTGCGATTTTTTTTGCGGTACTGCGACATTGCGGCGGACAGATCGGACCCTTGACTGACATTTCTGACACTTTTGGGGTTACCAGTGACATTTCTACAGTAATCAGTGCTATACATATGCACTGTTACTGTAAAAATACACTGGTAGTGAAGGGGTTAACTTTATTTGAGAGGGAGGGGCTGTGTGTGTCCCTAGGGGCGTGATTCTAACTGTGATTGGCTGGGGCTTCAGCTGTATGCAGAGTGATCAACGGATCTACATAGTAGATCCATGTGATCAGCTCTCATACAGCGAGGAGAATGACAGGCAGCTTGTTTACACAAGCTGCCTGACTTTCTCCCTCTCCCCCGCCGATCGCAGAGTGGCCGGCGGCGATCGGGTCCGCCGGTCACACGCGCGGGGGGGTTCGTGACCACTCGGGAGCGGGAGCGCGCCTCCGGGGGCGCGCGCTCGCTCCCTAGACCCTCACAAGCTAGTGACGTAGCCCTACGTCACTTTGCCTGTGAGGGGCTGACCGCCGACGTAGATAGTCGTGCGGCGGTCGGCAAGTGGTTAATAACTACATAACACAGTACTTGTACTTTTACTTTCAGTACTTGAGTAGCGATTTTTTTTTTCAAAACTACTGGTACTTTTACTTTCAGTACTTGAGTAGCAAAATTTTTTAAAAAACTACTTGCAATACTTAAGTACAAAAAATTTGAATACTTTAGTACTTCTACTCAAGTCACTTTTTGATAGAGCACTTCCACTTCTACTCAGGTCACTTTTTGATCGAGCACTTGTACTTTTACTCAAGTATGGGTTTCGAGTACTTTATACAACTCTGCTGATATGGCACAGATAAACACTGATGTGGCACGGATGAGCACTGATATGGCATGGATATGGCACTGATGTGGCACTGATGTGACATGGATGAGCACTGATGTGGCTTGGATGTGGCACGGGTGAGCACTGACGTGGCATTGATGTGGCATGGATGAGCACTGATGTGGTATGGATGTGGCATGGATGAGCACTGATGTGGCATGGATGAGCATTGATGTGGCATGGATGTGGCATGGATGAGCATTGATGTGGCATGGATAAGAACTGTTGTAGCATGGATGTGGCACGGATGAGCACTTATGTTGCATGGGTGGGCACAGATAAGGCATGGGTTGCCACAGAAGAGGCATTACAATGGCATGGATAGGCATGATTGAGGCACAGATTGGCATGGTTGAGGCACGGATGGCCATGATTGAGGCACAGATAGGCATGACTGAGGCATAGATGGCCATGATTGAGGCATGGATTGGCATGATTGAGGCATGGATGGGCATGATTGAGGTATAATTGAGGCACGATTGAGGCATGGGTGAGGCAGGGGTGAGCGGTGCAGACCTGTGTACTGCGTGTGAGGAGAGGAGAGAACTGAAACGGACATGCGCCGGTTTGTTGACAACTGATCGTTCCTCATTGGACAGAGCAATCATGTGGTAAAGGGCCCCTGTCATTGGCCCTTTACCACGATCCGTGATGCGCTGGGTCTGCGGACACTTCCATGTGCGCGCCTCAGGACATCATTGTACGCCCTCCCAGAATAAACTGACCACACTTTATCCGTCATTTGGCTATGGCCCAGTCGGCAAGTGGTTAAGAAAGAAGAACTGAATAAGCGGCTTTGATGAGCTGTAAAGCATCTTCAGCATTACAGGACAAGCCCAGTTAAATGTGACAAACCACTAACAGTTATCTCACATGTTATAAGCCTGTACATTTGCAGGTCAGGAAATCCCAAGATCCTAACATCACTTATCTCTAAAGATAGGTGAGGTGTGTATTCTAAACATGTATGTAATCTACAATAATGAACTTTTATTTTTTGCTCTCATTTCATCTGGTAATTACAGGACTAAAAGCATAATGTTATATCTATTCAATAAGTGCAAAAAAAAAAAAAAAATGCAATACCTGTTGATCCTGCCTGAAATCCATTGATCTGGTAACTTCCTATGCCCTCTGCAATGTTATCTTATGTAGTATCTTCAGCCCTTCCTAGACACCTCTGTGAACTACAGAACATCCAGCCCAAATTTTATAAAGAAGAGGTGTTCCTTAGCTCAATCACACTTCCTGCTCTAGGGTGACAACACTGTTCCTCTAAAGGATATACAGTAGTGAGCAAAGCCCCATACACATGGGCAAAATATCAGCCAAAATCAGCCGGTACAGTAGATACTGCTTGACATTCGGCTCATGTGTACAGGTCCTTGTTTGACAGAAGTCAATCTCACGACCAGCTTCTGTCGAATGAGCATGCTGGAAAACCAGAAGCCGATCGGCATCCGATCAGCGCTCTCAGTCAATAGCACAGAAGGAAGATTGCTGTACTAACATTGAATAGCTAGGCCAGAGACCGCCTCGTGAGCTTCTCAGTTTTTTTTTTTTTTTTTATTCAGCCCAGTAGGCTAACCTTGTATACCAGGTTTTAAGCTTGCACAGGGTGGACCTGTGGCTTTTTTCAACTTTATAAACAATGTCACTACATAATGTGCTGTCACCCTAGGAAATGGAAGTGTGTTGCTGGCAGGATTACCAGGTGAAAATAGGAAAATAATCCTCAAAAGGAAAATTCATGCAACCACCACATCTAGGGACTAGTAAGCTGATATATCTCAAATGTTTGTTCTTGGGTATAAACACACTTTAATTTGTGTGGTCACCTTCAATATGCATACCTTCAGATAGCTCTGACACCCCCTAATGATGCAGCCCAACTGCTCTGCATTTCTCTGGGACAGGGATGATGTACAGCACAGAGGCAAGAGGCTACAAACCCACCATAGACAGTTTTATATGTACTCACTATTATAATTTACAGATTTCATCTGCATCTTAACTTGGTGGTAGAATAGCACGCTCTGTTGCAACCATGGAAAGCATTGTATTTATATTGACAGATGTCAACTCCTTGCAAAGTCCAAAGAGTGAGACTTTTGGTAAAACTACATTGTGGAAAATATGATGTAGCTCCGCGTAGAAACCAATAATTTTCCAGGTTTGATTGTCAAAGCCCCAAGGAGACCCTGGCTGATCAGTTTCTACAAACTGGTTCCCATCCTTCACTTCACCTCCTGAACTCTATTCACTTCAGCACAAGGCATGTTCACAGGTTGACGGAATGCAGATAGCCCAGGAAGTTCAGGATACATGTTTTGTGTGGAATGGAGCTCAGAACTGGGAAGTCTCTGGTCCCTAGTGATTCCTAGATCAGTTCTGATTATCCAATTTTCTTCTGCCATCACTAATTTCTAGAGAACAGGACCTTTAATAGAAGCATCCATGTTGGCAAGGAAGCTGAGGAACTTTTATGCACACTGAAATGTATGATGATTATCAAAGCAAGAATGTGAGTCCTTGTATGCCTGACAAAGAAGACCCTGCCTAGTCCCAAATTTTTAAGGTTGCCGCTACTGGAACATTTAGGTGTGCTGATTATATACAATTTGGGGTTAGTATGAGGGTTGTAAGGAGGATTGCTGTGAGGCTTAATGTTAGGGTTACAGGGAGGCTTACTGTTAGGGTCACAAGGAGTGTTAGTGTTCTTCATGTTAGGGTGACATGGAGATTGAGCGTTAGATATGTGTCTAAATCTATCTTCCTCTGAAGCATAATTGGGGATTAGATCACACTTCAGGGTCTACTAACAGGTATTAAGGAAGCAATGTGATGCCTCCTCACCACCTGTTTTAACCCCATTTTTATCGACGTATTATTATGCGCTGTATGCATTTGCAGGGCGTTTACGGCGCTTCCCCAGTTGCCTGAATGTGTTGTATTGGCTAGGCTTGCCACTTGCCAATCGCTACATGTCGGTTAGACTTTTCTGTGGGGAAGCATCGTGCCGGCATGTAAACACCCTGCCTATTTCAGCCTAAAAGGGGGTAGTTGCCTGATGGCAAAAACACAGCTCAACCGAGCATTTTTAGCATCCCCCCCCCCCCCAATCAACCAACCACACATCTAAATGAAGCTATAATGTTAGGGTTACAGTGAGCTTTAGTCTGAGGCTTTAATGTTAGGGTTACAGGAGGGTTATTGTGAGGCTTAATGTTAGGGATACATAGAGTGTTAATGTTAGGGTTACAGGAAGGGTTAGTGTTAGGTAGACAGGAGATCTGGTGTAAGGCTTCAATTTTAGGATAACCGGGAAGGTTAGTGTGAGAATTACTGGAAGGTTATGTGGTTGTAACCCCAAAAAAACCTTCCCGGTTATCCTAAAATTGAAGCCTTACACCAGATCTCCTGTCTAACTAACACTAACCCTTCCTGTAACCCTAACATTAACACTCTATGTATCCCTAACATTAAGCCTCACACTAACCCTCCTGTAACCCTAACATTAAAGCCTCAGACTAAAGCTCACTGTAACCCTAACATTATAGCTTAATTTAGATGTGTGGTTGTGTGGTGTGGGGGTCTGGGGGTGTGGGGGGGGGGGTGGTGTGCTAAAAATGCTCAGTTGGGTTTTTCCCATCAGGCAATTGCTCCCCTCTGGCAGAATTACCATTCCTATAACACCTCTTCCTATGGGCCTCCACAGGACCACGAGTGTGGGTAATTTGCATTCCAATCTCATTGATTCTGGATTTAAGGGGACGGAGCCATTGTTCTCTATTTCTTCACTTAAACCTCAGAGGCACCCAAAAATGATTGAACAGTACTCCTTTTGGGGACAACTAATCCCTGGATGCAGCTTTAAAGAAGCCAACACACAAAATACCAATAGCAAACCCCAGAGAGAATGTGATCAGAGGGGAGATTCTGAGAGCCATGGCGCCCAAGCAATGAACTTTTACACATTTTAAATGGCCATTGGGTGTTTACCTGTCTGCTACAGTTTTGAAATTTAGTAGTTGAGCATGCTAGATATGTCATTGTCAATATTATCACATATAGATACATATACATATATAGAAAGGCTTAATAGGGAGCAGAACAGTTAGGACATGTTTTTAAGTGTCTTGTCATTTATATCTTTGTGGATTTTGTATTTTGATTTCAATTAAAGATGATGACTTTTATATGTCAATGGGAGTAATCATACATTATTTACCATCCACTTTCCTGCAATTTCATGGTCAATCAAATTGATGATGTATATAGACCTATAGAAATTCATATGTCAGTGGAAATGTATAAGAGAAGGTAGAGCTTATATCCATTTGGGTTTGGGTATTTGTGTTTTGTTGATATTGGTCTTCTCTACATTTTTAAAATTTGTATTTACAGGATCCATTATTTTTGCTAAAACAGATATACAGATAAAATAAGACATGGATAGAACAGGGCTTTTTTTTTTAAACATTGAACATTTTCAGAAAGATAACTGCAGATAACCAAAGATTGGTTTCTGTACTTGCTATTGTAATATTAAGGCCTATAATAGCTTCTTTAGCTAATTATTTTTTAATACTTTACCAGATTAATATTTAAAAAGCAAACTAAACTATTCATGGGTTAGGTAATTCACCATTATTCTAATTTACATTGCTGATGTATGATAGCAGATATAATGAGTGCCAACAGTTGCTCCCTGGTTAGACTTGTGTACACCGCAGTGCTACCCAGTAATCTTCAGGAGCACAGGCTGAACTGCTATCCTGCTGGTTGTGTCTCTTTAAGTGATGTCTAGCGTCCCACAGCGTCCTTCATATGTACAGGAGATATTAGCAGCTGTAGACACTCCTGAGGCAGACAGGGTGACCTTTCTGTGAGCCAAATGACACCCGCCTGCTCCTGGCAGCTTCTGCTTTTGTAATTTAGGGCTCAGTTAGGACTTTAACATTGAATGAAACAGCCATAAAAATGGCTCAAACATCCATATTCCATTTATCAGATGGCAGAGAAAATGTGTCCCTGAGGTGGAGATAGAAACACAGGGACGCAGAGAACACTTGGACGAAGCAAACACAGACTTTAACTACCAGGAAGTCATATAAGCATGAGAACAAGGGATCTTGTCTGATATGGCAAAGAGCAAAGTGCAGTGACCCATAGCAACCCCAACACCAATCTTTTTTCATCTGCTGACTTCTCTAAAGAGATGAAAGTTTCTGATTGGTTACTACAAGTTACTGTACTTTTCATATCATCATTCATAAACTGCCTATCGAAAAAAAAATAAAACTGAATTTACTTTGTATTGATGTTTTATGAAAATATCTCTAAAATGTAATTCAATTTTTTATCCAAATACTAATTAAAAAAAGTAATAAATACCTTTTCTCAGTATAAAATACAAAACATACAACATTATTGAATGATCATCGTTGATTTGTCATTGTTACTGATGGAAAGAGTACAGTACAGATGTAGTCGTTTTTGTTACCTTGGTTTTTATCACGTCTGCTTAAAAAACTTAATAGACTGTATTTATTATTCTGACATAAAAGGTCAGATCGAATTTTAGGAACCATTTAGGCAGCAAATGAGAAATTATTAGAATCTGCAAACCTTTTCTCACAATTGTACATCTGTGGGTAAAACGCGTAAGCAAGGCTATACATTTTAAACCTTGCATACATAATACATATATTAAATACATTATTAAAGCTTCATAATTTTCCAATATCCTGTTGAGTGTGGACTTATTTTGGATGGTTTGGACATGTGCTGTACTGTCTTGAAGTATCGAGAGTCATTATATTCCTACATATGATATGTCTAAAATCGTAACATTAATATTTTTTGCACTTTAAATATTGATCTTTGCTACATAATACATTAAAGGAAATCTAGCCTGGGAAAAGCATGGAAGCTGCACTGCTGATTCTGCAAATACCAGTTTCCTGGCTGTCATGCTGACATTTTAAGTCACTAGCCCAGAACAAGTGCAGATGCAGACTTTAGATCGTACTCTGACTATCTTTATATGCATACTTGTTCCAGATCAGAGCCTCAGACAGAGCTGAAGTCAGAGGCTTAGCCAAAAGAATCTTAAAAAATCATGCAAACATATAAAGAAATTAGAGGTATAGTGTTTCAGTTCTTAAAACTAGGGTCATTTCTAGAAGAATAAAGAAATAACAAAATTTCCATAGGAAAGTCTTCAAAACCTGGAACTATCTCTGCATTCCATGAACAGTTACAAACTACTGCTGTACACTAGCATTGATCTGTATAAAAGGCTACACTGAGCATGACCTAAGAACTGACAAATGTGGGGGACAGGAGATTTCCTGGTTGGTATACCATGTGATATTTTATGTTTGGTCTGTAGGTATTCAGGGAGAGATGACATTGAGGAATGAACATTCTATTCATACTTGTTTGTACAATATTCTATGAGATAGTTGTCTTTGGCCAACAACCCCTGGTCATCTCACAGTCAACCCTCTAGATTTCTGATTTTGAAGTGTGTGGTACATCTGTGTTTCACTTCTTACAAGTGGCTTTGTTATTGTGGGGTATCTGTGATTTTGGGGCATATTTATTTTCTAACTCCTCACCCCCCCAAAAAAAAAAACACTCAACTTCGTTCCCAAATATAAAGCTCACATACACCTTATTTCTTCAGAAGATCATGAAACAATGGCTTGCATTAGCTAAGCTCTAGAACTATAACTGCACAACATACTCACAGTCCAGGTGGCTGTGCCTGATTCCTTCTACATCTTCAGCATGGATAAAGTGATAGCATCTTTTACCCATTAGATCCACAGCATTGAGGTCCATGTAATCGCTGATTCTGAAAGAGTCATGGAAGTTAACGTAAAAAAAAATGTAAGGTTGACATTAGAGGCAATATAAGCAGACAAGGAACTGATACAAGAAATTATAAACAAGCGTTGCCCAAATTTGTCATAAAAAAAGGTTGACCCTGTCTTATGGTCTTATGTAGCAGCGTGTTGCATGTTAACCTTGCTGTGATACAGGACGTTTACTAAACTACCTGTGATTAGTCATTAAGGTGAACCAAATTATCTCTTAACACAGAAGCATTATATTTTAACAAGTATGAATCCTAACTCACTATAGTTCTGATTGCATAAATCTATACAGGACATGTGGTCCCCGGTGATTTCAGTAAAGGCTGTGGTCATTGCTTGCCGATAACTTTGCAGTGACACCATATACAGGTGAAGCCAGTCTCTCACAGAGTACCAACTGGGAGATAATGGGTTTACTGAGATGACCAGAGGTTGTTGGCCAATGATCACTTTCTCATAGAATTTGGTACTCTGTGAGAGACTGGCTCCACCTGTATATGGTGTCACTGTGAAGCCATAAGTAGAAATGAGACCCTGACCACCTGAGACCCTGGTAGCAGCCCACTTGGGCCCTAATGTACTTTGGTGCCCTTGTGCAGAAAGATTGCATAGTTACTATGTTAATATTTGATAGGATGTACAACATATTCTATAGAGAGCCTGCCCACACTACAGTGGTAGAATAGTGACATACTGTCACTACATAGTGCTAGGCAAAAACTGCACCACCCCAAGAAGGAAGCTGCAGGTAAAACATACACCGGTCAGCCATAACTTTATGACAACTGAGAGATGAAGTGAAAAACATTGATTATCTTATTACAATGGCATCTTAAAGTTGGTGGGATATCTTGTTACAATGGCATCTTAAAGTTGGTGGGATGTATAAGTCCTCAAGTAAACATGTCCCTGAGGTTGATGTGTTCAAAGCAGAAAAAAAGGGAATCTTGCTTTGTTGTGTATGGGGTTGCACAGCTACAGACCGGTCAGTATGCCCATGCTGACCTGTGTCCACCGCCAAAAGTGCCTACAATGAACATGAGAGCATCAAAACAAGGGCAATGGAAAAAGGTAGCCTGGTCCGATAAATCATGTTTTCTTTTACATCATGTTGTTGGCCAGGTGTGTGTGCGTCGCTTACCTGGGGAAGAGATGGCACCAGGATGCAGTATGGGAAGAAGGCAACCTCATGGAGGCAGTGTGATGCTTTGGGCAATGTCCTGTTTGGAAACCTTGAGTCCTACTGTTCATGTGGATATTACTCGGCACATACTACATTGTCGAAGGCCAAGTACACCCCTTCATTGAATTTGTATTCCCTAATGGCAGTAGCCTCTTTCAGCAGGATGAAAAAAAGGGGGGTGGACCTGGCGCACAACTAGGGAGGTGTGTGTCCAAAAAACTTCTACAAGCTCCAATGACAAACATGTACTAGTCCACTGAGCACAATAGCTTTATGATATAAATAGAAAAAGTCCATAAGAAAAGTCCATCTACATACGTCTCCGTGTACCACACTCCGCAGGCTGCTCTGCAAGCAAGTAGAAGGGACTTGTGATGAGCTGCAGGGAGAAAACAGGCGCCACACTGAGTGCAGTATATCAGGATCATACGTTTAATAGACACAGTGAACAGGTACTCACAAGCGGTGTAATAAAAACAACATGGCAGTATTGCAAAGTGGAATGATGATCCCAATGTCCGGATTCAGGATGGCACAAGCGGTCTCGAAGCCCTGGGCAGTAGCGAATGGAAGATCGATACTTCCCATACACTAGGGACACAGCACCGGCCGTTCTGACGTCACTTCCGGGATGCGTACTGGTGCCGGCGACGCGTTGTCGGAGCATGCGCTCCTTCCTCAGGCCGATCTTCCGTATGGGAAGTATCGATCTTCCATTCGCTACTGCCCAGGGCTTCGAGACCGCTTGTGCCATCCTGAATCCGGACATTGGGATCATCATTCCACTTTGCAATACTGCCATGTTGTTTTTATTACACCGCTTGTGAGTACCTGTTCACTGTGTCTATTAAACGTATGATCCTGATATACTGCACTCAGTGTGGCGCCTGTTTTCTCCCTGCAGCTCTTTTAGCAGGATAATACTCCCTGCCACACTGCAAAATGGTTCTAGAAGGGTTTGAGGAACACAACAATGAGTTTGAGTTGTTGATACCTGGGGACCAACCTCACAACTTACAAGACTTAAAGTATCTATTACTGACGGCTTGGCACCAGATACCACAGCTTAACTTCAGATGTCTAGTGATGTCCATGCCTCCATGGGCCAGTGCAGTTTTAAATGGGTGGTCATAAAGTTATGGCTGATCAGTGTATACACAAATGTTTTTAGAAATGTTATCCTATATTAAGAAAACAGCAGGCAACTAATAATGCAGCTGTATAGCAGGTATCCTACTACAGTCATGTCTAGTGCCCCAAGAGCCCCGATAATCTCATAGAAAGACAGACCTTGTGATTGGCTGCTCAAGCACTTTACTGTTGTGGAGGGAGTGTACATGCATGCCCTATACTTGGAAGTATTGGGATAACAAGGATTCTAAAACAGCGCTGCACCTTATCATGCCTTCTATACAATTCCACTTTTTATGTTTTAGATCCCCTCCCGGGTTGGGTAATACGCCAAATAAGACAGAGACAGCAATAGAAAAGCATACCAAAGTCCTAGTCTTGCACAAGTCTACTACAAAATGGTCTTATTACTGTTGTGTCCCTGTTAAAATATTTCCTCCTTCTTCCTGTTCAAGTAAAAATGTATGTGAAAATAATAGAAATGGGGAGAAATCTCCCACAAGGACACAGACCGTGATATAAACCTAACAAGGGTTCTAATCCATCCCCACTGTAGTCCGTACTAAGCATGACACATTTGGAATGAAATTCCACGTTAATCCATAACTTTTTAGTATTTCAGTCTGTCCAGTTTTAAAAATGCTGAGTAAATGCCCTAGGAATCTAAATAAAACATTATATATACGGTATGGGAGGGTGGGTGAGTCTGCTTTCCTAAGGACGCCTGTCTGCTGCTCTGTGATGTCATCTTGCACACCTGCGGCGGTGCTGTGTATACCTTTACCATGATTGTCTCTACTGAACATGTGAGTGCAATACATTTTAAATAAATTCTTGTTTTAGGGCTCTTTCACACGGGCGTTCCTTTTTTTTTGCCCGATCAGGTCCTTTTTTTTTTTTTGTAACAGACACGGATGACACTTGTGTCATCCGGTCCGTATGTCCGTTTTTCATCCCATCCGTTTGCGGATGAAAAACTGACATAATGCATGTCTATGTAAATATGGATGTCTGCGGATGACACCACTGACATCCGTTTTTGCTTCAGTTCCGTTTTTTGAAAGGAAGAAAAAATAGGGTTCTCCTCCGTTCAAAAAAACTGAACTGAACTGAACTGACAAAACTGAACTGACAAAATCATCAAAATCATCCTCTGACATCCGTATTTACATAGAGATACATTATGTCCGTTTTTCATCCGCAAACGGATGGGATGAAAAACGGACATACGGAACGCCCGTGTGAAAGAGCCCTAAAGCTGTACTGCACTGAGAATTTGGCCATTATCTGTGGATTTGTGGGCTAAGGAGACAGGTATCCTCTGTTATCATACTGGAGCTGATTGCCAGGATCCTCAGTATTATTCAAAGAGCTCTGTGACTTTTCTCTGGTAAAAGGCTGTGCATCGGGGAGTGGCACTTGAACACTGGAAGCACTTATATTCTGAATGTCACTTAGGCATCTTGAGTTTCTAGCGGACTTTTGATATAATTTTTGGATGTCTTGGCACATATGTATTTTATGCTTTGCTCCTATTATTCATGTTTATGTTTTTTTGGTTTTGTTTCACTTTGCGACTGCATTTAAAAGGGGACATGCACACTTATTTTTGTTTTATTTAATGTATAATAATGGACAGAATAAAATATTAAATTTGCAGGGACTGTAAAGTAGAATGTAATGTAGTACCTCAGAGTGAAAATGAGCATATAGAAAAAAAAGGAGTATTTAAAGAAGAGAGGGTAACAGTGTGCCGGGACAGGGCAAGTAAAGCAGCTGAAAATATGTATTTTGCACCCAGAATCACTGTATATAAACCTATATGTTCAATGTCAACCTTGTATTGTCTATCCTGTATGTTGCTGGTGACTCTCCAGAGTTTTCTTAAATTCCAGAACTTGGATTGATTGTTTGCACTGTTTATATGTTCTTTTATCTCAAAGGTTGTAAAGAAAGTAGCAGAACATGAATTCAAAGCCTCCATCATATTTCAAGGCACTTTGGAGGGCATACCTACCAATGATGGTGCTGTATAGAGCATCACATGAAGAGCTACTGGTTACAACATAACTATATAAAAGCATTGCTAAACTTTAAAAAACAGCATTGTTCTTTGCCATTTACCACTCAGCAAAATTAGAAATAATACCTTGTACAGTCTTTCAGAAGACTTTAGAGAGAGCTGACCACCATTGCTCTTTGTGACAACCCAGACAATCTTTTCTAACAAGGAAGGCAGTAGCACTTTCATGACAACCATCTTTTTTTCCCAAATAAGTTTTGCAGACTGTTCCTGTTGGATTTCCATGTGTGCTGTGTGTATTATAGGCTGTAAAGTTTAGTTTGCTTGGGGTGAAGTCACCTGTATAGCTTTTTGGCCATAGGAAAGTTCAAGGTAATTAGGTGCATTAGGGTGACTTCTTACTGGTTTATTAAGGATGTGGTTAGCCTAGGAATACAAAATATCTGTATATATTGTAAAATGTTAAAGAAATCTCTGGCCCGCTCAGACTCAGCCCCGATTACTTTATTAGACAAAAAGAAAAAACATGCTTAATGGCCATTTTGATATTAATCCTTTTCCTTTCTAAGGAGGTTGATCACGCCTGTTGCTAAGGCCACTGATAAGGCAGCGAAACCTAAAAATGTTCACTTTGCGCTAATGCTCCTCCTTTTTTAACCTTTGCAGTAAGCACAGAAGATTGTCCGTAGACATAACAGCAGTATCAACTGTTGCCTGTTTTTTGGCAATGAACTAGTTACCACATGACACTGTGGTTGGTAAAAAAAATGGACAATCGAAAACCCTAGAGAATTTACAGAATTGGTTTCCTTTGGCTGTAACCCATTCCATGCCAAAACCCGTGCACAGCAGTTCAAAGATGGCAACTTCTTTCATCTTCCCACCTCACAGGGGTTAAATCTGCCCCTCATTTGTCCTTTCTAAAGACTTTGTAAAAGTGAATGTAAATGGAAGTAATTAACGAGCAATTATTTCTGTCGGATCGTGAAGGCGGAAAACAACGAGGCCACTAATTACCCAAAGCGCGGGCGACACAACGCTTTCTGCGTGGCTGTATCGGAATTATAATAATCAGCGGATATTACTTGGTGAATGATATAAATGACAAAGCGTGTAATAACCTGTAATAGCGCTAATAATGGTAATAATAAGGCTTGTGATAATAGCAATGATCATCATTATATTGCATGAATAATGAGCCAGCTAATGAAGCTACACAGAACAATGGAAATCACGGCACAATGTGTTGAACACTAACATACACACAGAGATGTATATACCAACAATGGCCGTCTACCTACAACACTACTTTATTTCTGCTCCATCTACATTAACCTACAGTAGGAAGTAATCAAAACTTCTGTTGAACAGTTTATGGAACCGGTCCAACCAGTTAGTAATTAAGCCTGGCAACTTCTGCATGGCATTCCAAGCTGAGCTCACATGGTGATTCCATTATCTTGGGGTGCCAAGACAAAGAAAAGGCCTAAGATCCCCAAAAAAATAACTTTTTCTTTGCTACATTAAAGTAGAAACTTTTCTTATCTTCCTTCAATTCAGAAATGAACCTGTTCAGCACTCTTCCAATCTGGCAAACAGGACAGATGAATTACATGTACAATATATTAAAATAGGGCATTAACACGGTACAATTTGAAATTAAATAAGGTCTCTGCACGTCATCCTCTAACTAGTGTTCTGTGGAAACCTGGGGTTTCTCCAGAAGTTGCTAGAACAGTTGCAAATGAATCTCCCGCCTATAGTGACCACCAATCTAATTGGGGCAATGTTCTGCTGATATCCGGTGTAACTGTTCACTTCTACACTGACCTCCAATGTTAGGCATCCTCTTGTGCCTTCGAATGTATGGAAAAAGAACGTGCCATTTATGTAAGACTGTTGTTGGCTGGATTGTTTTTAGCCTACGTTAGGAACAGCAAAAAAGTAAATAAAAAGCAGTGAGCGTCCTGGATTGCTTAATATTTTTAAAAAGTGGAGAGCACTGAGATTCTGCCCAGCAATCTAAAATGGCATTCGTCCACTGACTACTACTGCAAAGAGACACTACAATTTTTATTGCCTGCATTAAAAATGATTACATTATTGCTTAAAATGAGTTTGTTGTACAGACTAGAGAGAGGACAAAAGTTATCCTCCATGGCTTTTTAATGCTCAAGGCAAGCCACATTCTTCTTTTTAAAACTTTGAACAACTTGTTGATCATGCCAATGTACCAAAACTGTAGATTTTTTTAAATTTTAAACATGGGTTTCGTGAGACCTGAGCATTATTTTTAAAGGTTCCTCCAGAATTAAAAGGCTCTAAAATATCCAAAAAAACTGACTATATTTTATTTAATCCCTTGGTAATAAGGATAACTACTTTTTAAAACATTACGAGAGCAGAGTACAGTTGTAAGGTGCTACTAGTCAAGTGCCAATTTCAGTTAAGCTCAAAACTTCCCTTTTCTTAATGAAATATTCCATAAACACAAAAGTTGATTTTATTGCATAGATGTCTTGTGTTTAATAAACAGTATTTGTCATAATAAAGCTAAAATACGCCCTATATAAAAATCAGTACCACAGTGCCACCCAGTGGTCAGATTATTTTCTTTATGGATATAAGGTAAAGCTGAATTCTAGGTATAGATTATATAGAATAGGTCCAGATTGGATCAATGTAAGTATGTATATTCCATACCTGTGGGATCCCTGTGAAAACTAGAATTCACTGTAGAAGTTTCTGTTAATGTAGTGATACCTGCTATATTCTGGTCCCATGCCAAGCAACTGCCTTGCTGCATAGTTAAAACAAGAGGCTCCATGCTCAGGACAGGCATCATTCATAAAACACCGTGCATTTTTTCTCTATATGCAAGGAGTTCTCTGATTAGACTAGGTGGAGGTTGTGTTGGCACCACCCCAACTCTCTACCTCATCTAATCAGAGAATGTCTTGTATTCATTAGAAAGAATGCAAGGCATTCTATGAATGATGCAGAAGGGCAGATTCTTGGCACAGGACCTGGAAGATATTGACAATCACTGTAGTAGCAGAGACAACTACAGTGATTTTCAGCTTCCACGGGGATCCCATAGGTATACATAAGCATACTGGTACTGGTCCAAGCTGGACCAATGTAACTATGCTATAAAATCCATACCTGGAGAAAACATATTCTTCAAGTATATAATGAACTATGCTGGCCACATTAATATGATGGCAATTGTGTGCATCTCCATGGCTCTATTGCATGCAGGATGTCAGGTTTGTTCAATAAAAACTGTCACATACAGAGGCTTCCAATGGTAATCCTCTTATGAAAATGCTAATTTCCTGGCTGTCAAGTTGATCCTCTGATTTCTATACTTTGAGCCACTGACTTGAACAAGTATGATTAAAAGTGCTGACAACCCATTGACATCACTTTTTAATCTAACAATAAGGGGCCCAAGTCTCTTGCGCAGCAATAAAGGAATTTTCCTCAATTGACAAGTAGAGCCCAGCTTTAGACTCCTCTGTGTAGTGACATATAGGCTACACATCCCCTTCCTCTCTCAAACTTTTTGTAAACAGGGATCAAATTCTGCTGTTTAATAATATGTGCAGGATATATTATTGTGTCAGTATTAGGAACTGTTGCGATTTCTCCATATGAGCCAATGCTTTTATTTTTCCAGCTATTATTTATCAAACTAGGTCTAAATATATAATTGTTGACTGATATTTTAAATGGAGTCCGCAGCAATCCGCCACCTGTCGATCAGATTGTTTCCCAGTTTAAACAATCAGATAATCACAATTGGTGTGGAAATCAATCAAAAATTCCTTTAGACTTGTGTTGTGCTGGTTTTGATTGATTCCTTTCACAATTTTGATCATTCAGTTGCCCAAGACAAAAAAAAGAAAGTCCATATGAGTCATGAATCCCAAAAAATGGATCTTAGATGGGAAGTAAAAATCCAAAAGAAGGTTGAGTCCCAAGGTTTGGTGAACAGGAGGAAGACACCCGTGGTAGAGGAATGAGAAATGGCTGCTTACCAGAGGGAGTGGGCCCCCAACTTAATGGTGTCCGGACACCACGTTCGTCACGCCCCTCTTGACGCCGGCTCATCTTACTTCCGCAGGACGCCGCGATTTTATGCTGTTTTGCCTGTACATGTCTACTAAGATGTAAGTGGAACTTTTAATAAACTTGTTTGATTGCAAATGCTGGATTACGCTATGGTCTCCCTCTATCTTCCTTCCCATATGGTTAACACTTTACACCGGAGCTGTATATGAGCCTTACTGCTGCAGTGTGTTGTACCTTGGAATGCCAAGAGTGGTTACAAGCGGTCCATATCCCTATGTTTGTGGAGGAAAGAGTTTATCCTGAGTGGTTTATTTCCATAGCCTTTGTGGCCTGTCCATTAAGTTGGGGGCCCACTCCCTCTGGTAAGCAGCCATCTCTTATTCATCTACCACGGGTGTCTTCCTCCTGTTCACCAAACCTTGGGACTCAACCTTCTTTTGGATTTTTACTTCCCATCTAAGATCCATTTTTTGGGATTCATGACTCATATGGACTTTCTTTTTTTGGTCTTGTCTTTCTTCACTGCACCCATGACCAATGTGATATATTTATTATTTGAGTTGTTTTTAGCGCTGCACTAATTTGATATGAAAAGACGATCACTACTATAGTGGGGAGAACTTTCTCTCCTTTCTTTGGAGAAAATGCTGGAACTCCTTCCACTGCGCTGCTCCGACAACGAAGATGGCAAGGAGGTAGCTGCTTGGTAACCGACGCTTGTCTTATATCTAAGCACTAACCCAACACAAGCAGCGGCAAGAGGAATGCATTAGGATGGGAGGCTGACACACTTTTCTCTCTCTCTGCATTTCTCTTGTCATCATTTGTCTTGGACAAGTGCTTTAAGCCAAGACAAGCGCCACTTTTCAAGCAGCCAACTACTTGCCAGCTATGTTGTCAGAAAGTTGCAGGAGAAAGGGTTTTGGTGGCTGTTTGACCACATTGCTAGGCTTACAAAACATGTAAGAACATAGAACAAAGTACTCTATGGGTGACAGAACATTGAACACATTGAAGTAAGAATTATTATTTAGGAGAATGATAGGGCTTTACTATCAACAGACAACTGGGCAGGGCTGAAACCAATTTTTGCAGTTTTAGACCACAAAAGGGCACGTGGAGTCACTTCACAGAGGAAATGAGGAGCTAAATCTAATTCGCACAGACCAGCAGGTATTTTTTTGCACTTGCAGGATTTTTAAAGGGAAAAAACATAGTGAACTGAGCACGTAGTGCATTTTTTTTGTCACGACATACGCTTTAACTACTGCAATCTTTCCTTGTTTACCAAGGAACTCTCTAACGTTTGACAACCATTGGGTATTGTGTTATTTACACCATACAATTGGACTATAGAGTATTGAACACTTGACATGTGTGAGCATGGTGTAATTGTAAAGTGGGCTAACTTAAATACACTGCAGCTTTCTGTTTTAAGTCTGTGGTATTTTAGATATAATGTGCTGTACAATGGTCTCATCACTCTGTTATCAGAATGTATCAGTGTTTTACAATATTCATTGCATTCCCAAAACTAGGCCAATACTCTGATGAAGTCACCTACCTATTTTCACAGTATATAATATTGAGGTCCATGTTGACACGTGTTACAAACATGTGGCAGTCAATGCGGACTTCATTGATGGTGGGGGGAGGGAGAGCATGAGCCACAACTACTAAACCCATCACTTGTCCTGGCCCAGTACGCCCATGAGACAAAGACACACGAAGACGCAGACGTCCAGTTACATGAATCACCTGGAAAACATTAAAAGACACATCAACTGCCTGAGTAGCTAGAAAAATAAGGAATTATTTTATGGGGATTTATCACATCCATACACTGTGCAGCGACACCCTACATTTTCAGTTTTTTCCCCCAAAGCAAATACACTAATATAACAAAAAGTAAGTTGCACTTTTCGAATACAGTGCAAATGCATAACTATCATAAAATTGAGGATTTCAAAAATTCATCAAACATGTGAGTGAGATACCTAAAATGTTTAAATGTACAAATCAATAATTATTAAGTACAACTCATTAAAAAAAGTGGTACTCCATTGCCCACTTGACGATGTTCTTTTGGACGAAACGTGTCAGTGGAGCAACAGCTGTGAGGTCATCATACCTGCCAGGGTGCTGATCATGAGTTTCTGTGTTACACTTGATTTTCTTGCTGGTCTGTTGTAAGTAGTTTTAACCATATTAAATGCTGGATTTTTAAACTACTACACTATGAGATACCTCTTTGCATTTGCCTTACATTGGGTTCCATATGTGGATTGCCTTGGTCGACTGAATGTTTTTCAATGGAGATCTGGATCCCATCATCCATCCATCCCAGTGGCTTTTCTCCCATAAGTGCAGTCAGACCCCCATCACTGAGCTCTTATCTGCTGGTAAGTAGTTTATCAGTGGGGGTGTGTACTTGAGTGAAGAGTGCTGTTCACTTAGATTGGATCACTAGAATTTGGGGACATATATTCACCAATGGACTCTTTGCACTGAGCACTTTTCTGTCTAAAAGAGATTTCCTTTGGACTGTTTTTTTTTTTTTAAATTGCACTTAATAATTATTGATTTATACCTTTAAACATTTTATGTATCTGAATCAAATGTTTGATGCATTTTTTAAATCCTCAATTTTATTATATTTATGCTTTTGGTCACTAATATATTTTTATGTGGATATTTAGTGATTGCGGCTGTCACTGAGACATCATTTTCACTGTTTTACTTTAACTTAGTGCAACTACTATCCGATTTATTCCTTTTTGACACTAAAGCAGTGTCAGAGTTTTTAAAAGTCAAAAAGTGTAGATGATAAAGCAAACACCTGCCACTAGAAATATCACACTGAGAATGCTCATGTGTATGAGTCTGATAGTATGCCGTGTGGTGGAGGGCATACAAGCTCATTATCTTGATCACCATTACAACTACTATGTCATATAATAATGTCCAGTGGAGATTTAGCAAGTTTTTTCCATGACTTTTGGCACAGAATTTTAGAAACAATTTCTTAGAACAGTCATCACAGATGGATATTGGATGTATAATTCACATCTGATAATACAGGAGATTGTAATGAATTTGACACCCAAGAGGGCAGTAGCTGGGGCTATTTAATCAGGTATTGCATTCATTATACACTTAAAGTGCTGCTAAATCCCCTTATAAAGTTTCTGCATACGCTCTGCTTTTAAACAATGTAACATGGCGGCTCTAGAGAAACTGAAGGAGATTTCAGCAGTTCCGAAAGACAGTGGCTATAGGTGGGTTGTCTTATTCTGGCTTTCAAAATCTGAATTTCCATTTTATAATCTCTGCTTGTATAGGCTTCTCTGCTCTCTAAATATATACATATGGTTATACCAGCCTTTTTCAATCAGGGTGCCTTCTAGGTTCTTCATGAACGCCTTGGCAAAATGCCTAAAAACTGCCTGCCTTTTTGTTACACAAAGCCACAGGTTTTTACTAGTAGGAAAAGAATTAGCCACACATCCAGGGATTCCAATAGGTTTCAAATACCTTTATTTCCAAAAAGTTGCAAGTGATGACACCAAAGACACCAGCATAAAGTCTCGTAGACGCGTTTCACACATACATCTTGTGCTTAATCATTACAATGACTGTAGCTGACAGGTTTTTACTATGCAGCATTACAACCCTGGGCACTATGCGGGACAGCAACTGCCATTCTAACAACCAATTACTTCATTGGTTGATAAGCAGGACGTTGGGCGCCTGCATCCTTATTTGCCTCTCCCCTGCCTCTCCATCAGCCCTGGGGTCACGTTAGTGGAAACAGGGAGAGAAACAGAGAGAAGAGAATGCTAGAATACTTGTCAGTACCAGTTTGCAAAATTGGAGGAATAAATCACCTTTAATGTTGGGTGGCCCACATGTGCAGTGTTGCTGCGATATAGAAAAATATTACTTTTGTGTTTTAAAACAGGTTGCCTTGAGAATGTTCAGAATTTTAAAGTGAGCCTTGACTGAAAAAAGGTTGAGGAACACTGGGTTATACGATGTGGAAAAAATGTCGAAACAGCAAAAGACAATTAAAAAAAAGTGTGAAAATGAAAAAACACAATGAAAATGCATAACAGACAGTTCTGAATGGGAATAAGTAGTCAACACATGTATGATAAAGGGTACTAAAGCATAATATGTGCAGACATAGTTTACAGAGCTTACACCAGCATTCATACTTTCTGGTACACATCTCTTAGGCTGATTTGTCATCTCCAGTACGGTAAAAGATAACCATCCCTGAGACTGATGGGAAATGGATCACAGACAGGGATTGAGAGAGATCGGTAGAGAAAAGGATGGGGGGGGAAGAAAATGTCTACAGAAAAATGGATGAAAAAAGAAACGTGGAAAACTGAAAGCTACATGTGTAATCAGAGAGAAAATAGATAAATAAAAAGACAGATGGAATGTGAAACGCACTTACGAAGAGGAAGATATACTTTGTAATACACATATGAGAAAAACATGGCTGTAAAATAGGGAGACACAAGGAGGAAAAAACATAATACAATATCCAAAAATGAAAGGCAAGAAATAGACAGAGAATGACCAAAGCAAGCAAATATAAAGCAAAGGGCAAGCATTAAGAAAAGAAATTCGGGAAAAAGGAAGGCAAGAAATAAAAAGAAGGTCTGGTCAGTAGGAGGCAGGGCACCACAGCCTGAATCTTCCGAAGAGCGGCAGAATAGAGTGAGCAGAGTCCTCTTTGACACATGTGGGGAGTTTTGCTGCTGGATCGCTCATGGCAAGAAACACATCAGAGACTCCTGTGGTACTTTTATATATTTCAGCAGCTAAATCTAATATGACACCGAAAGCGGGGGGAGCGGAGGTACACACAACGTCAGGAGCCAGATCCCCTTCCTATGACCTTAACTGATAAAACTGGGAGAACTCTATTAACCCTTCATCAGACAGTGCTGCCTCCAGCTCCTTCATGTTTGCTTTATTCTATATATTCTTTTTACATTTAAATAACTGAGAATATGATTCCAGTGGTGAGTGGCAGGTCTCTCCTATATGTGCGAACAGTAGTACAGAGTTCAAGGTATAGTTATTGTGTAAGGTTAAAGTGGCTGCAACAAGCTAGTTAGTGCCCTACACACTTTTTGTAAGCATTTAAGTCTTCCAGACCACTGATTGGGGTTCTTGATATTAAAAAAAACAAGTCTAAGAAACAAGCAAATCCAATCTTGTGTCTTCTAATGTTTTCCAGGAAATGTAAGGAATGAATTGGGGTCAGAAAACCACTCTACTTGCCTCCTCTGCTGTAACCACCATGCCCTAAGGCTGGGTAGGACTGTGGTATCCTGTGGGCCAGGGGCAGAGGGAATTACCCAGTCTCCTCCCTAACAGCCAATAGGGTAGGTGAACTGGGAGAAAGCGGGCATGGCCTGGTGTTAAGCTGGCCATGTACTTTATGAGAGAACGAGCGGCTCGTGCTAGAGCCGCTCATGTGATCGGCTGTGATTGACACAGCCGATCACGTGGTAAACAGCCAATTTCTATTGGCTGTTTACCTTGATCAGGGATGGGCTATGTCCGAGGGACGAGCCTCACCCCCGATCGCCACGCTGTGCGCCCCCGGGGGCGCGCAGTAGAGGGGAGATCCGGGCGACGTCATATGACGGCGGCCCGGATCCTCACAACCACTTTGTCGACGTCATTTTACATGACGCGGTATGGAAGTGGTTAACCTACCATGGAAAATAGACCCATATATTCAGACTTGTACACCTACAGTATGTGTACCTATCTGCTGCCTTTTAAAAGTGTACTCCAACAGATACAAGAAAAAGCATAGTGACCCAAAGCAACCAATCAGAATTCGTCTTTCACTTATCTGACTAGAGAAAACTGACAGCATATGGGGTGCTATAGCTTTACGCTGACCCTGCAAAATAAAAGGAGACCAATTCTGCAAATCTATCAAGGCAACTAAATGACCATTCCTGCTAGCAAATGCGATATGTCTACTTAGGCCTGTGACTAGCTTGACACATACAGTGCACTCATCACAGGTCAAACCAACTTTGCTTTCTAACTGTAATGGCCAATAACACTCTCATGTGTATAATGACAAATCCCAATAACTTTAAATGTAAAACTTGTAGCATATGATATGGTGCCCATCCTATGTTCTTGCAGTCTCTATGCCAGACAAGTATGATTGCTGTTCTCTCTTTTTTTTTTATCCTCTCTTGCCTCAGGAGAGAGGAACCATCCTGATTCTTTATACACTGAGGCTCTTCAAAGACACCTTTAGATTGTAGGCAGCCTGGGGGGGAATTCTCTCCTAGACACAATTTGGAAGCAACATGAAGGCCTTGAAGTTGAAAAGCAAAGCAGAGGGAGGACAGAGGGAGCAGGGCAGAGGAAGGGGGTGTGGGACGAAAGCTCTGTGTATTTTTCCTCCATTCCTTCCACTCCCCCAAGAGGTAAAAAGACTTGCATACGCAGAGTTTTTTTTACACGTGAGTATAGGCTCTTGTTTATCTTGCTAGTTCCGACATTTCTAATTGGTTTAGGAATCAGGCAGTAAAATGGAAAGATATGGAACAAAATGAAGACAGACATAAAAATCAAACAGAGAAAGGAAACAAATGATATGCTTCCAGGTGTAGATTAATATTCAGATGGATTTCAGATAAGCAGCTGTTTAGTGACAAATTTTCCACCACTCATAATCACATAATCCATGTAATAGAGCTTTATTTAATAATACTATGGAACTGACCACTAGTACATATCACCAGATTATGAGTTTTAAATGCTTTACTCACTTCAATATCGGCATGTACAGATCTGTCTGATGCAGAGAATCATGTAATGCGGGTAGTTGTCCTTCATGAATTGTATGATTCTCCACAAATTGGACAAATGTGTATGTTTGTAATCAAATGATTAAATCAAATTTGTTTATTATTCACTACCAACCCAAAATTGAATTTTAGTGGATTCGAACCATTAAATGCTGGTCTCTGATGGGCTGCTATATGGGTTGCTTAACAAATCCTTCCTAAGAGGAACATGATGGTTGGGGAGCTTCTTAAGATGCCAGTTTCTATTAACCTGACTGGCTTCAAAACTCACTGCTCTGGAACAAGCATGCAGATCAGGCAAGTCAGAAAAAAGTCAGAAGTCCTTAACAGCATACTTGTTCAAGGTCAATGACGCAATTATCGAAACAAGAGGGTTAGATTTATAGTCAGCAACCAGCATTTGAAGAATAAGAAGTAATAATGGTATGCTATATATATCTCCTAGGAAAGGTTTCCTTTAAGGACACACTGGGGTTGATTTACTAAAAACTGGAGAGTGCAAGATTAGGTGTAGCTCTGCATAGGAGCCAATCAGCTTTCAGGTTTTTTTTTTTTGTCAAAGCTTAAAGTGATTGTAAAGTCTCATTTTATTTTTATTTTTTTAAGTAACAAACATATTATACTGTGGTATACAGCTGGTTTTGCACAGAGTGGCCCAGATCCTGCTCTATTTGGGTTCCTCTTCTGTGCTCCTGGCCCCTCCCTCCTGTTGATTGCCCCCACAGCAAGCAGCTTGCTGTGGGGGCACCTGAGCAGAGTCAGAGCTCCCTGTGTCCTTTCAGACACAGAGCCGCGACCTGCCCCCTCTCTCTCCTGATTGGCTGACTGACAGCAGCAGGAGCCAATCTCTCAACGCTGCTGTCTCAGCCAATGAGGAGGGGAGTCCCGGGCAGCTGAGACACTCCTGCAACATCGCTTGATAAAGATGGGCGCAGGTAAGTAAAAGGGGGGACTGCTGCATACAGAACATTTTTTTATCTTAATACATAAAATGCATTAAGATAAAAACAAAAAATTTCAGCTTTTACAAACCCTTTAATTTACCACGCTGAATTAGTAGCTGATTGGCTACTATGCACAGCTGCATCAGATTTTGCACTTTGCAGTATTATTAAATCAACCCCACTGTCATCTTGCACATTCAGGGCAAAGTGACAGTGTCTTTGCAAAGTACCCTTCCATCCCCACTGATACTTATTTTGTTTGTGTTCCGCGCCATTCTTTCCAATGGTGCAGCTGGCAACAAAATCGGTATGGGCAAGACATTTGACCTCCTCCAATGTGACACTGCTTAGGTCCAGCAGCAAATCAAAAGGTTGCTTGATCCTAACACTATCATCCTGGTAGTAAGGTCACCACTTCCCCTACCGTCCGTCTGCCAATTAGCTGAAGAAGGGCAGGAACAGCAGTGAAGCACTGGCAAGGTGAGTAACAGGTGTTTGGGGGAAGCCCTCTACAAAGACACTGTCACTTGGCAAATAAAGCTCTGCAACATAAAATGATTTCCTCCCTCCTATTGGCAGCTCATATACTTTACGTGTGCAGAATTTATTTTATTTTTTTTCATCATACATCACATATTAGCACTGCACATTTGTTTACATAAGTTAGGCTCTAATTTGAATAAATTGATTTTTTTCTACTAGAGTAAAGTCCTGGAGAAGGTCTTCCAAGGGTAGTATTTTCAGGGTAGGGATCATATTTACCCAAGAAAATATCAGCAGAGGTAGAAATGATAAAGCCTCATTTTGGAATTTTAGCAGAGCAGCATTCACAAATGGGTCATTCTAGATCCACTTCAGCCAATACAGCTTTTTAGTATATTTTTAAATATACTTTAGCACTGAGATGTTACCTTCATGGTTGGCAGTAATAAGTCCACCCAAAACTGAGATTTCACATTTTGGTAGAAGCTGCAGTGTTACCCCCCCCCCCTCAATTTCCTATATCTTTAGAGGGACTATACTGGTGAGACATTAGTGCTTTAGTTCCAGGATCTTCACACCGGCTGCAATCAATGTGTAGGGTTTCCACTCATTATGTTGGAGTTTTAGTTATTTCATATATGGAGACTGCAACAGGTGGTTCTGGTATAGGCAGAGACACCTAACATTCCTTGCCAGATAAGAACAAAGTATTCAAGGCATAATAAAAGTAGGAGTTGACTCCTTCAGGATCTACCGTGAACTAAGACATCATTTTATTGAAAGAACTGACATTTAGAGTAGCAAAATCCATGTGGTCACTTTCCTGGGATGCTAATAACATTCAGACTGTTTTGTTTTGTTACCTGTTTTCGTTTTTGTTAACTCCAAGACGGGTTTTAACTGCTGTAGCTAGCAGTTACCAAATGCAAAAGTCCTAGATGACCAGGTTGTTACACAATAACAGAATAGCTTCTTCGGGTCTCATATAATAAGTTAGCCATGCAGGAGAAATTCTTAGGTTGCAATATGTGTAATACATTGCAGCCAGTATGTAACTCACCTTGTACCCCGAGGATTTTATATGTACACCTCTTTTAGTCAGTGTAGATTTCATCCGAATGAAGAAAGACCTTTCTAAAGAGTTGTCCTGAGGGAGAATTCCAGGGCTTGAGGACTCCACTAAAAGAGAAGAATAGAGATTTTACACCATACAATATCAAAAAGCCAACATAACCCAGTAAAACTAGTCAAATTAATAACAGTTTTGATTGTATAGTCACTTGCTTTATCACAAGTATGCACATCCTGTGCATTAAACAATTGTCATATATACATGCTGAAAAGTATTGTGCTCACTTTGTATTGCTCACCCATCTCTCCCCACCACCCATGTCTGCACCCACCTTCTTTCACCACCCATCATGCCAGTATCCCCTTAGACACCACTGCATAAAACCCCTCACTCTCTACCAATGCACACCCCCGCCTAATAATGGGATTTTTGACTTACTGTAAAATTAATTTCTCGGATGTTCATTGACAGACACAGCTACTTATTCTTCTTAACCATTGGGTTATACTGCCCCCTACAGGAGTAGGACACTAGGCTGGAAAAAGCTGGACTACGCCAATGGGAAGTCCCAGGGGGTATACACCCACACTCAGCAATAGGCACTCAGTTCTGGTACAAGCAGTGTCAGAGGAAAGCCAACTCCACAGAGAGGTGGGTGCTGTGTCCGTTAATAAATATCAGAGAAATGGATTTTACGGTAAGTCATAAATCCCATTTTCTCTTTCGTTCATTGACGGACACAGCTCTTGATTCTTCTTAACCATTGGGATGTCCCAAAGCAGTGTTAAACATGAGGGGTGGGAAAACAGCAGAAAAAAATTCCCAAGGCTAACTATAGTCAACCAGGTAACTGTCAAG
Organism: Pelophylax lessonae; assembly: GCF_965119305.1. Classification (NCBI taxonomy): domain Eukaryota; kingdom Metazoa; phylum Chordata; class Amphibia; order Anura; family Ranidae; genus Pelophylax; species Pelophylax lessonae. Next base: position 94,067,441 of record NC_138780.1, read on the forward strand.
GTCTTACCTTGCCTTCCTGTTGGCAGCCATCTTGGACATGTGCAGACTACTGTCTTTTATAAACTCTGTTTGCATCATCACTTGCCTGCTGCCTGGGCGTCGCTCAGTGATGATGTTGCACACCTGACTGGCTTGCAGTCCTTTGCCCTTGTGTTTGTGCTCCAAGGTGCATCCCTGCTAACAGTCTTCTGTTCTCCGTGTTCCTCCATGCATGACCTGGCTTCGCTGACAACTTTCCTGGCTCTCAATTCCGCATCGGCAGACGACACAGCATCGGCAGACTACCCGCCTCTGGACTCGACCCTGGCTTGTATGACTACCCGCTTCTAGACTCAATCCCGGCTTGGATGACTACCTGCTCTGGACTTGACCCTGGCTGTTCCTAATTTCGCTCCTCACTCTTGCTGTGCGTTTATTGTTGTTGCTCTAATAAACTGCTTTACTTTACTTGCATCTTCGTGTGGTCTGGTTTCCTGGCACCCTGACATTTACATGGAGCTCAACCAAAACAACTGGAGCTCACCTGAAAAAAACAATACACCCTCAAAGAGGACCAGGCCCTCTAAACAGCAGCCTGCAAAATCTTGCAGCCAAAAGAAGCATCTGCAGATGCCAACACATCCACTTTATAAAACTTTGTAAAAGTGTGCACAGATGACTAGATGGTCGCCTTGCAAACCTACATCACTGATGCCAGGAGGCACTAAGCGCCCGAGTAGAGTGGAAAGAAGGAACCTGACCCCTAACTGAATAGGCCTGAATCACTGTCTGTCTGATCCATCTGGAAATGGTCACAGCAGAAACGGCCAACCCTTTTTCTAGGTCCAACCGTGAGTACAAACAGTGAGTCTGGCTTCCTAAAAGACTCCATAGCTACCAATTACATCCTAATTGCCTGAACCACATCCAGGGAATGCAGAACAATTTCCTTAGGATGTTTAGGCCTGGGACATAGAGAAGACAACACAATGTCTTCATTCAAATGGAAATCAGCGATGAAGAACCACCCTAGCTCTGTAAACCAAAAGGTAAGGTGAACGACAAAACAACGCCGCCAGCTCCGACACCCTGCACACAGAAGTAATAGCCACCAAAAAGGCCACCTTCTGAGACCACGAAAGCAGGGGAACCTTCCGATATTATCGAAGGGAGATTTCCTGGATAACTGACAACACCAATTTGAGCACCCACGGCGGTAATGGAGACTGCACTGGAAGAACCAAGAGTCGAGCTCCCTGGATAAAGGTATGCACCAAGGAAAGTGTGGCCAATGGACATTGAAAGAAAACCACCAAAGCCAAAACCTGGCCCTTGATGTACTCAAGGCTGGGCGCTGCTCAACCTCCCTGTTAGAGGAAAGACAAAATCTGAGCTACCGAAAAGGAGCGAGGGGGAACCCCAAAAGACTCACACCACGCAACGTACGTCTTCCAAATACAATGGTAGATCTTCCTAGAGGTAGATTTTCTAACCTTTAACAACGTAGGAATCACAGATTCAGACAAACCTCTATCCTTCAGCACCTGGCTTTCAACAGCCAAGCCGTTAAAACCAGCGACTGTAAGGAAGGATGGAAGATTGGTCATTGAGACAGCAGATTTTCCCTGAGAGGAAGTCTCCAAGGAGCATCAGCGATACAAGAACAGCATACCAAGACCAGCGAGGCCAGTCTGGAGCCACCAAAAAGACCAGAATTCCTTGCTGCCTTGATCCTGCACAGGAGTCTTGGCAGTAGTTTGAGAGGGGGAAAGGCATAAATCAGATGATACTGACGCCAAGGAGCCACTAAAGCGTCTGCAGCGTCGGCCAGAGGATCCCGAGACCATGCCACAAACCTCTGTACCTTCCATGAAATGTGTACAGCAGAGAGGGCTGGAACAATCGTTCTGTCCACCTTAGAATTCCGGCTACTTCCCGATCTGCCAAGACACTTCTTATTCCCCCATGGTGATTGACATAGGCCACGGCCATGGCATTGTCCGACTGAATTTGTACCAGACACTTCTGAAGATAAATTGTTCCAGACAAAGTCTGATCGCTCGGAGTTCCAGTACATTGATTGGCAGTCTGGACTCTCCCAAGTCCAGACCCCCTGAGCACAAGCTGTGCTGAGGACAACTCCCCACCCAGACATGCTGGCATCTGTGGTGACAACCGCCCAGTACAGGGGGAGAAGGATTTCCCTGTCTAAGTGCCGGAGAACTAAGCCACCTCTACAGACTGTGGATTCTTGTCCTGTTTCACCAGAATCCCTTTTTGCAGAGATCTCGTGTGGAACTGTGCAAGCGGAACCACCTCAAAGGTAGACACCATCAGGCCCAGCATCCGCATGTAAGACCAGAGGGATGACCGTCTGCTGGACAACAGAATCTGAATTGCCTCCAGCAATTTCTGGAGTTTTTCCAGAGGAGCAACACTCTGGCTGAGGCCAAATCCACCCAGATAGTCCAGTTTTGTGGACGGAACCAGAGCACTTCCGAAGGTTTAGAATCCAACAAACTCCCTCAGAGATCACAGAGTAATCTCCAAGGTGTCCATCAGAGCAGTCAGAGACTCTGCTCGCAGAAGAAGATCGTCTAGGTACCCCAGTACCGCGATCCCCCGCTGACGCAACAATGCTAGCACTGGGGCCAACACTTTGTGAAGACCCGAGGACCGGAGGCGAGACCAAAGGTAAATGTCACAAACTGATAATGCTCCTCGCCCACGGCAAAGCGGAGGAAGCGCTGGTGACTGGTACATAATGGAATGTGAAGGTAGGTGCCCTTGATGTCAAAGCGAGAAAATCCCCCAGATGTAGGGACGCCACTACCGTGCGAATGAACTCTGTACCCGCCCTTCTGAACTTCTGTACCCGCACAAAGCAGTTTAGCGCCTTGCGGTCCAGAACTGGACGTACCTTGTCTTCCTTCCAGGGAACTGTAAACAGGTTTGAGTAAAACCCCTAAAAACATTCCGTGCCGGAACTGGGACAATCATTCAGCGAAGTAACAAGTCATACACTGCCCCGAAGAGACTCCGTAAGTGATCTGGGAGCATGTGCAGGTTGGAAAGGAAGAACCTTTCCGGAGGAAAAGACCAAAACTCAATCTTGTGCCTGGACCGAATTACTTCATGGACCTGCTTGACCTGTACCAGAGAGTTCCACGGATCTGGAAATTAGCGAAGACGTTCCCCCACAACAGATACAGGTGAGGGCATCGCTTCAAGCAGAGGAAGACTTTTCCGCAGGTCTGGAAGAGCCCCTCGTGGCTTGCCAGACCAGGTCCTCTTGGATCCTCCGGGGGAGGCGCTGAAGGACTTTTATCCCTGAGGGACGAAAAAGGCCTCTTATAAGCCGAGAAGAATGGCCCACATCTAAGATGGGGCTCCTTGTCCTCGGTAGCCTGTGGAAGAAGAGTACCAGTGGACTTTGGCATGCTTATCACTGTCCTCATTTCATGCCTGCACAAGCCACCCTGCCCCACACTGCATCCTTGTGCTCTTAACCATTCCTGATCTTTCCATCTTCCTCTCACCACTGTATCTCTTCACCTTATTTCCCCACTGCGCTTTTACAACCATCGACTCACCAAAAGTCCATCTCTCACCTTAAGCCTGCACAAAGTACCGCTTCAACACTGCACCCGCAACTCCAATTCTCACTTTTACAGCTACACAGCCCCCTTTTCACCACTGCACCTGTACCTCCACTCACACAATCCTATGTATGCTTCCACCCACTGTAAAATAAGTTCAGCTGGAACCAAGCAGGCATTGGCACACATGTGTGGGCACATTAGCGTGTGCACAAGAAGAAAGGTATGTATGCGCGGATGTGCACGTGCACCCACTGGTGCCAAACAGCCTATTTAAGTCGAGCAATGACAGGAGCACATTGCTGAGTGGTCTTTCAGCTTGTTCCTGTTTACCTGTGCCCTGATCTGCTTCCTGCCTACCTGTGTTTGACCTGGCTTGACCTTGACTCTCCTCTGGATTCCCACCTGCCTACCTGTGAATTTGGCCTGTGCTTTGCCTTTCAGAACGGCCCACAATCTAGCTGTTGCAGGTATGTGCAGGTACATCTAGATACCTGCACTTTGTACCCACAACAGTTTTTCCCCCCTTTTTTTCTAGAGACAGTCTTTCAAATGGCCAAAGCATTAAAGCTGATTTACAAAATGGATCAGGATGTATAGAGAAAACTACAGACTAGTCTGCCTAACATCAAACGTATGTAAGGTATTTGAGGGAATGGGAAGGTACTCTATACAGAAATTTGTTTGTGATAAAGGTAGCATGAGTGACAGCCAGCACAGATTTATGAAATAACATTCTTGACAGATCAACCTGTTATTCGTCTATGAGGAAGTGAGAAATTGGATGTTGGAAGTCCAGTGGATGTAGTTTCTAGATTTTGCTAAAGCATTTGATACTGCACCCCATAAACATTTAACCTATAAATAAAGGTTGCTGGAGTTGATGAAATTGTATTTCCAGCAAGAAATTATAAATTACTAATTTCCTGACTGGTCTAAAGTTGTGGGTGGTGTGCCCCAGGGTTCAGTCTTGGGGCTAATGCTTTTGAACTTGTTTATCAATGATACAGAGGTTGGAATCAAGAGGTCAATTTCCGTGTTTACTGATGAAACCAAATTATGCTGGAAAATAACTTCAGCACAGGCAATAGCATCATTACACGAAGACAAAATATGGGGTACAGCAGCTATATGGCAGATAAGGTTCACTATAGGTGAAAGAAAATTAACAAAGTGGATGGAGGACCTCATTTATATGGACTGATTACATAGATTACTGTTTTTTACTCTAGAGTAGAGGCACTTAAGGGGGTAGAGGATCACATTGTACAAATATATAAATGGTAACTTCAGTAACTGTAACAAACCATTTACTCTAAGTTCCCTGAAGAGGACATGCAGCCACATTATAAGGTTAGAAGAAAGAAGGTTTAACCTTAGACTGCAGAAAGAGCTCTCAATTGTTAGAGCAGCTAAAATGTGGAACTCCCTCCCCCAAAGTAGTGTTAGCTGAGAGTGTTGACATCTTAAAGTGGAGCTCCAGTCGTTTTTGTGTTTAATAAAAGTCAGCAGCTACAAAAAGCCTAGGCGATCCAAGCAGAAGTAGAAGCAGCTACCTGTCAGAACTAGGTACCCCCTCCCGCATCTGTTAACTACATGCCCATCAAGAACATCTTCCTTTCTATTTAGGTTTGGCTCATTGCCTCAGGCATTGCCTGAGTAACAACTAGTGTTTGGTCCCCCCCAGTGAGTTCCAAGAAGTTTCCTAGAGTTTCCTGATTCCACTGGAGGTGTTTCCTAGCAAAAAGTTTAATAGTATCCCTGGCTTCCTGCGAATATTCAAATGACCCCTATACTCCTAGTTGTTATAAAAAAGTTTTCCGCGCAAATGGATAAGCTTAAGTAAAATTTGTTGGCTGCAGCCTACCCTAAAAATATAGTGTGAGGCTATATTCAGGTAATGTGAAGGGATAGGGTAAGTTGGCGCTGCCAAATAAATAAATAATTCAGTGGGAGAAATGTGTTCCTTATACACACTAAATAAATGTAGAAAATACAACACAGTCACATATGTAAATGGTGTAAATTGGTAAACACCCGCCTAATGGGGGCAATTGCACTTAATCAATAAATAAATAAAATACAAAAGTAAAATACATCAATAAGTGGTAAAATGCAAGGGTAAAGTGACTGGTGCTATTTCAAAAAAGCATAGACCTAGGTTGAAACAGTGATGGTGCTGTGTATAAAAAGAAAATGAATAAATATATAATAATAAATATCAGATGAGATAAAAGATATAAGTGAGTAATTGATAAATATACAAGTGATAATATATAATATTAAAAACGGATATCAATGAGTAGGTGATATATGGTGAATAAATAAATTAATGATAGAGGTGTATAAAAACTAAAAATCCAGGTGGTAAAAACGCAAATATCAATAAATAGGTGCTATATAAAGTGATTATATAAATCAATATGTGTATATAACTCATATACGTGATACAGTAAAAAAGTCCGTAAAAAAATGTATATTTAGTATCAGAAAGAGTCCATAGGTGAAATATTTAAAGTAGATTGAAAACGTGCAACAAATCTTCTTAATGGGGAGAAGGTGAATGCCAGTGGTGGTTTCGGAATGTGGGTGCCGGGTGAGGGAATCAGTGCACCCCTCTCAATATAGCCCGCACTCACCAGAGAGCGGCACCCCTACAGGGGTAACCAGCATTGTAACTTTATGGGTGAAACACTCAGTCAGGCCCGGTTTACACTCTCCACTTCTCCTGGGGTTAGTCCTACTTCCTCTCTCCCATGTATGTATATGCAAACGATAAGTGGTCTCAAAGGCAACTCTCCATAAGGTGTGCAAATGTGACACTTATCATTCCCCAGAATCACTGTGCACTTGCAAGTACTCATACATATTGTTACCTCTGTGTTCCTGTAAGCTCAGCTTCCCACTGCTGTAAGGATACTCGAGTCTCCCTGTGAGCTGTGTCTCTTACTAGTATGTTGTGTCCTGCCTGTCTACACCCAAGTCCTGCATTTCGTGTTTTCCACGATCCTCACCTATGTAATTCCCTCTACCAGGTCAGATGTAGCCTCTTGGAGCACACCTCCATCCAGCGTGCAGGCTGCATGGAGGGTCCACTATCCCAACCATAAATGACATGCCTGTTCATGAAACATAAATTGAACTGGATGGACTGGTATCTTTTTTTTTTTTTAAACTTATAAACTACGAATTCTTATCATACCTATGCAAAATATATTTGGCATACATATATGCACGCTATTTTATTGTAAAAATATTTGTAATTCTGTCTAAATAATACAGAACAGTCTCACACGAAAATGATCTGCAGATGTTTCATTACCTTAGTGCTATTCTGCCTAGAAGCAAAATGGTTAATCATAAGAGGCTGTTAATGGCATGAGTTGGGGTTAAGCACCCATCTCTACGACAAATAATTCTGCTCTCTAATCCAGTGGAATCAAACCTATTTCTTTTATCACAGGGCTCCCATTTTGAATGAAACAAGCTCATTATTTCTAATCAAAAGCTGTAAGATCAAAAAACTGAAGTGTCGGCTTCAGATCCAGCTGGTTCTAGGATCCGATGCTTGGCTTCAGCAGAGAACAGGATCATAGGAGCTTCACGATGGGGTGGGCCAGGATAGCTCCCGAAAACATGGCACGTACTAACTAATGCAATAGGAAAACTGTATCAGCCTCTGGCTGTAGATTCGTATGTTTTAACCGACTAGACTGCAAAGGAACATGTTTTAGGAAAAAATGTACTGGGAAAATGGGATTTTTGACTTACCGTAAAATCCATTTCTCTGATGTTCCTTGATGGATACAGCTCTTCATCTTCATGACTGTAGGGGTATGCTGCCCCCTACAAGAGTAGGACACTAGGCAGAGAAAAGCTTGAGCACGCCTATGGGGCAGTCCCTAGGGGTATACTCCCACTTCCTGCTATAGGTATTGACACAATAATATAATAAGGAAAAAATTCCATTAAAAAAAGAAAAAAAAAAAGCTAGGACCAGAGATCCTGGCAAGGAACTAGGTCCTTACTCCTGACTTGGCAGGAAAAACTGAATACCTATAGCAGGATGTGGGAGTATACCCCCAGGGACTGCCCCATAGGTATGCTCAAGCTTTTCTCTGCCTAGTGTCCTACTCCTGTAGGGAACAGCATAACCCTACAGTCATGAAGATGAAGAACGGTGTCCCTCAATGAACGAAAGAGAAAATAAGAGACTGCCATCAAGATCACTAAATTGTAAGCCCATATTGGTGGTCAGGGTTGAGGGCATAAGATTGTTTGGGGACACATTTTTAAAAGCTACAGTCAAGTGTAAAATATAACATCGTAGCACCCAACTGTCCCTTTCTTGGACTCAAATCCTGTTGTCCTTCCTTACTACTCAGGGTCTAACTACCAAAAGTGCTGTACTGTGCTAAACATTTCATCCAAACTTTATATTATTGCATTTCCTATTTTGGAAAGCCAGTATAGAAAAAAACATTGTGCTTAACAAACAAAAAAAAAAAAGAAAAACTTGTGGTTTTTGCAGCTTTATTCAATCTTATTCTGCTAATTAATTCTACTTGGTTTACCTAACTTGGCCGCCTGTGTCCTTTGCCTACATACACTGAGCTACAATGTGTTTTAGAAACTTGAGAGATATATAACTGCAGCACTGTAATCGGGCATGTGCCTATTTTGACCTTATTTGATTCACTTTATTTCTTTGAATATTATTGGCACCAGCTGTCAGTGTGCCCTAGTTCTGGGCACCAGCATGTATGGATCACAGCCAAATGAATTGTGTAAGGGAATTATCTGAGTAGCCCCAAAAATTGTGGAATCCCTTGTTTTTTTCCACAACATTTAAAGCTGAACTCCAGGAATGTTTAAAAATAAAAGTCATGTGTATTTTACATGAACCTTGATATGCATTATATAATTGTTTCAGATCTGTGTAGAACCCAAGGTGAAACTTTTCCTCTGTGAGGAGCTCCCTGTAAAAAAGACCAGTCACTATTGTTCTCTCTCCTTGTGTGGGGTAACTGGTCTTGTACCCGCCCCGTCCTGTAGATTTCTGCTGCCAGCCTTTAGTGGGTGGACCTGATGGCCCCCTCCAACAGCTAAGCTCCCTATACAGGCTATGGGCTGCTACTTTTACAAGGCATTTGGTGCACACAAAGTGGATTTATATCCTTTGTGACTATTGAGGAATATATTTAAGTTTTTGTGCTATGAGTTCACTTAAGGCACCTCCATTATGCAGTAACTGTTCCCATAGAAAAAAACAGACAAATGTTAACAGCTAGGTATATTCATAATCACCACTTGTACACTTGTATAATCAGAGATTTTAGCGACAATCAAAAAAAGTCGCCACTACAGGCATTAGACCACGGTTGAAAAGCAATTAATGGAATATAGATCTTTTTTTTTTTTTTACGAGATGCTAACCAGTGTTATAAAGGTAGGTCCTCTGAATCATAGCACCGTGGTCACCTCTGCAAGTACACAGGAGAACAATGAGCTGTTCACTGCATAATCTCAACCCTGCAGACAGACTTTTCCTCGAATGATTATGTTCTGAGGATATCAGTAACAGTCTTTTGTATCCATAGGCAGCCAACTGTCAAAGTCTACTAAGACTGAACTTACTAGTTGAGGACGTCTAATATCTGCAGTTACTTCATTTCATTGACATGTAATAAGAGACATGAAGCCACTAAAGGACAACTGATATTTGGGCAGTTTACCAAATACATATTACAATGTTTGTGATCACCTCAAGCAAGACATTTGTAAAAAACCCAAAACCTGTGTGCTGTAACCTTTTTTGGAAAGGAGCTCCCGTAAGGATTTACCATTTGGAGCCCAGTTGTAAACATCTAATAGAACATCCAAGAGTCCTTTGATGTTAGGCAAGACAAACATAACGCACACAGTGTTATAGAACAAATACTGTAAATTTTGTATGAATGCATTAGCCCAATGGGTTTTGTTAAGCATTCTTAAAGTAATAACCTGCATTTGTGTATGGACCTAAATTACAAGTATACAGCCCAGATATCTGATATGATTTCTTTCCTCTACAAATGTTTGGAACAGAGGTCTGTAAAATAAAAAAAAAATGGACAGTTTGCTGTCCTTCAGACAGTAGGGGTCCCAACTGTGGCCAGTGGGATTATAAATTGTACTGGCATCAGTGGGAGTAAACAGTGCATCTTTGGGAGGAATAGTGCCCCATTGTTGGTGTCAGTGGGAGGAATAGTACCCACTGTTGGTGTCAGTGGGAGGAATAGTGCCCCATTGTTGGTGTCAGTGGGAGGAATAGTGCCCCATTGCTGGTGTCAGTGGGAGGAATAGTACCCCACTGTTGGTGTCAGTGGGAGGAATAGTGTCTTGAATCAGTGGCAAGAAAAGTGCCCCAAGGGCCAGAAAAACACAAGCAATGAGCCCCAGTTTAGAGACTACTGGTTTAGAAGGTGTGGATCTGTGGGAAGACCACATATTCCCGAATCTAGCGCTGAGAAATGGGTGCAGCACAGTTATTTTATTGTCATTTTTCTCCTACGTAGATCTTCAAAAACACAATTATATAATAGTTATTGTTTCATTACATGTTGAATTAAGTAATATATACAACAGGTGGTTACAAACTGTTGTGACCACAAACCTGTGGAGGCTCATAAAAAAAAGGTCCGTTATCCAACCATATAATATGATACAACATGGTTCCATATGGATATCATATGACTCCTCCACTCACTAAATCAGTATAACTGCGCTACCGTGTGAGTCAGGCGTTCAATAAACTTTATTCATTTCAATGGAATGGACATCCCACCAAACACCGCAAGCTCTTAAAGCTTTTAAGGGTTACAGCTTGAGGTGTTTGGCAGGACGTTGGTCCCACTGGGAGGAATAAAGTTTATTGAAGCCTGATATGTGTTTTTATGCAGATTCTTATGGAGTACAATGAGGATGAGATGAGTCCTCTAGCTTGTGCAGTACCCATGGCTGGTGAGAGCAGCCATAAGGAGCATAGAAGAATTATGAAAAGGTTGGATTGCAAATCATATAATTATGGCAGAAGCAGAAGTATTCCAAAGCTACTGTAAGAGAGGGTCACTGTGTCCATAACCATACTGTAATATGATGGAAAAAGAAAAAAGCACATATTTCAGACTATAACATACAATGAGTTATACAAAAATAACACATAAATACACCTATTTAGATCTGACATTCCCAAACAGGCTCGTGAACCAATGTGTGGTTCACAAAAGGCTCACATTATCAGCTGATCTTTGAAGTGCCTGGCTAGCCGAACACCTGCTGCACAATATCCATTGTCATAACCATACGGCAAAAAAGGCAATTTAAACTAGGCCAGTATAACAGGCCTATTTAGGAGCAATCATTGTGAGAAAAGTACAATAACTCATAGCGGTCAATCACACTTTTCTTCCCTCTGATCAGGCAACACTAAACTGACTTACCATGTCTTGTTCCCCTCTGTCTCTGTGTGGAGCTGGCCATCTTGATCAAGAAGCAGAGTTTGCTTCCCCCATATAAGAGCTGCCCTCCTGGTAAGTGGTGGGGGAATATTAAAGAAGCAGCAAGCGAGGTGGAGGAAGCACAGATCCACAGAATAAATGAAGCAGGAAAAAGGGAGATTTTTGTACTGCAGTTTCCTCTCCAGCAAAGAAAACAGGGAGCAACACAGTAGTGACGTCACCAAATCTCACTGTAAATCTTCTTAGACTAGTAATTTAGAGTAGCAGCACCTTAGTTGATTTTTCACTGCAGATATACAGCTATGGGCCTCAAGCATTGATCTTCACTTTTTGAGTTAATGGTCTATGTTAAGATTTCTTTTAAATCCTTCCTATTTTATATCTACCAAAAAACATTTAATTGGGGAGTACAAAGAAAAAATAATGTGTACTAACCCAGAAGAGCAAAATATAATAGTTTAGGGTGGTAAGCTCAATACAAGAAGAATTCTCATTGGATGCTATGGGTTACAACTTAGTTGTTGTACCTTATTAAAGTAGACCTATGATCAAACACATTTATTTATGTTATATATACTGTATATGTCTGCTAGGCAATTTGTAATTTTAACACCTAAAGGTATTAACTACTTCTCTGAGCTCATACATCATCCCCTACTTCCTACAATGTCTGCTGTTCCCTCCAGAAAGACAGTGCCATCATCCAAAGTAAACATCTAGCTCCTGGACCGAGATGCTGGCTAAGAGATGACAGAATCATAAAAACCTTGGTGCCTTTGATTTGTTCATACAGAGCAGCCTCTCACCTTATTACGCTTTATCAATATCTTATTGAAATACATTTAATAAATGTTCGATAAACATATGTAATACAAATTGGGGCGAGTCAATGGTAAGGAAGGATCTGGGTGTTCTGGTATGTCACAGACTTAATAATAGCTGGCAATGCCAAGCTGCAGCTTTCAAAGTGAGCAAAATGCTTTCTTGTATTAAAAGACTCAGGAGAGACATCATTTTGCCCCTGTACAAATAATTAGTAAGACTTTATCTGGAATATGCAGTTCAGTTTTAGGCTCCAGTTCACAAGCAAAGGATATTTATGGACTGGAGAAAGTGCAGAGAAGTGCAACCAAACTGATAAGAGGCATGGAGGAGCTCCGCTTTGAGCAAAGGATAGCTGAGTTGAATGTATTCTCTCCTGAGAAGAGATGATTATGGGGGGATATGATCACCATATATAAATACATAAGTGGTCCATATAGTAAACGTAGTGTAGAGTTATTCACTTTCAGGTCAATATAGAGGACAAGGGCATCCTTTACGCCCGGAGGAAGAGAGATTTAACCTCCAAATAGGAAAAGGCTTTTTCACAGTAAGAGCTGTAAAAATGTGGAATATGGACTCTTAAAAACTATTTCTGGACAGTTCAGTAGATTGTTTTAAAAAAGAGCTTGATGTATTCCTAAATGCACAAAATATAACTGGATGTGTTTTTTTTTTCTATTGGTGAACTAAACAGACTTGTGTCTTTTTATAACCTGGAAACCTATGTGACTAAGTATATATAAATATATTCAGACTTATAACAGTTAAACTGCTGCTTCCTTCAGGGTAACCATACTACCCTCTGGAGAAGAGACGATTGAGGGGGGATATGATATCAATGTACAAATATTGTACTGGAAACCCTAGCATATGGAAAAACCTATTCAGAGAAAGGAAATACAATAAGACACGTGGCCACTCACTAAAACTAGAGGAAAGGCGGTTTAACCTTAAAATACACAGGGGGTTCTTCGCTGTGAGAGCAGTAAGGATGTGGAATTCTCTTCCACAAACAGTCGTATCAGCAGGGAACATTGATAGTTTCAAAAAACTATTAGATGGGCACCTTAAAGACCACAACATACAGGGGTATACAATGTACGGTTAACAGCAAAACACACACACATCATAGGTTGAACTGGATGGACTGATGTCTTTTTTCAACCTCACTAACTATTTAACTATGTAACCCTAACCCTATAACCCACCAGGGTTCAAAATGCCTCTTTTTCTCTATGTTAATTCCCATTGCCCAAAAGAAGTCCATTTCCAAAAATCTAGAAGTCTAATGTATGATATTTATTTTATAGGGTAATCTTTTCTCTGTCAATTCTCAAGGCATTTTCTTCAATATGATCAGTATAGCAGCATCAAAAGATTATTATCCCTTTCCCTATGATGTGGTAAAAACACTAATGTTGCAAATGTCAGGCTCACCAAACCGTCTAATCATTTCTCAACTCGATTCCACATCCTCTTAACCTTCCTGTAGTGAAACAACATATGGCTGAGATCTAGACAGAAGGACCCACATTTCAAACACTGTGGGTCACTCTCTTCCATCCACTCACAATATTTCACTGTATAAATATAAACTTCTCTAAGATCAGTTCCCACAACTAACTTTAACTAATAACTCACCTAGATCCCCTAAATTAGTGAAATACTTAATTTTTTGTTGTATTGGGGAAAGTATTCCTGCATGTATTGTTGTATTGGGGAAAGTATTCCTACATGTATTGTTGTATTGGGGAAAGTATTCCTGCATTTCATGTTGTATTGGGGACAGTATTCTTCAACTTTTTGTTGTATTGGGGTAAGCATTCCTCAGGTTCCTGTTGTGTTGTGTAAAGTATTCCACCATCTCTTGTTGTATTGGGGAAAGCATTTCTCAGTTTCTTGCTGTATTGGGGAAAGCATTTCTCAGTTTCTTATTGCAATGGGGAAAATATTCTTCCATTTTTTGTTCTATTGGGGAAAGTATCCCTTGGTTTCTTTTTGTATTGGGGAAAGTATTCCTACATGTATTGTTGTATTGGGTAAAGTATTCCTACATGTATTGTTGTATTGGGGAAAGTATTCCTGCATTTCATGTTGTATTGGGGACAGTATTCTTCAATTTTTTGTTGTATTGGGGTAAGCATTCCTCATGTTCCTGTTGTGTTGAGTAAAGTATTCCACCATCTCTTGTTGTATTGGGGAAAGCATTTCTCAGTTTCTTGTTGTATTGGGGAAAGTATTCCTCCATTTCTTGTTGTACTGGGGAAAGTATTCTTCCATTTTTTGTTCTATTGGGGAAAGTATCCCTCGGTTTCTTTTTGTATTGGGGAAAGTATCCCTCGCTTTCTTGTTGTATTGGGGAAAGTATTCCTCCATTTCTTGTTCTATTGGGGAAAGTATTCCTCAATTTTTTGTTGTATTGGGGAAAGTATTCCCCTATTTCTTGTTGTATTGGGGAAAGTATCCTTCCATTTTTTGTTCTATTGGGGAAAGTATCCCTCGGTTTCTTGTTGTATTGGGGAAAGTATTCCTCCATTTCTTGTTGTATTGGGGAAAGTATTCCTCGGTTTCTTGTTGTATTGGGGAAAGTATTCCTCGGTTTCTTGTTGTATTGGGGAAAGTATTCCTCAGTTTCTTGTTGTGTTGGGGAAAGTATTTCTCCATTGTTGTATTGGGGAAAGTATTCCTCCATTTCTTGTTGTATTGGGGAAAGTATTCCCCTATTTCTTGTTGTACTGGGGAAAGTATCTTTCCATTTCTTGTTGTATTGGGGAAAGTATTCCTCGGTTTCTTGTTGTATTGGGGAAAGTATTCCTCGGTTTCTTGTTGTATTGGGGAAAGTATTCCTCAGTTTCTTGTTGTGTTGGGGAAAGTATTTCTCCACTGTTGTATTGGGGAAAGTATTCCTCCATTTCTTGTTGTATTGGGGAAAGTATTCCTCCATTTCTTGTTGTATTGGGGAAAGTATTCCTCCATTTCTTGTTGTATTGGGGAAAGTATTCCTCCATTTCTTGTTCTATTGGGGAAAGTATTCCTCTGTTTCTTGTTGTATTGGGGAAAGTATTCCTCCATTTCTTGTTTTATTGGGGAAAGTATTCCTCAGTTTCTTGTGCTGGGGAAAGTATTCCTCCATTGTTGTATTGGGGAAAGTATTCCTCCATTTCTTGTTGTATTGGGGAAAGTATTCCTCCATTGTTGTATTGGGGAAAGTATTGCTCCATTTCTTGTTGTATCGGGGAAGGTATTCCACCGTTTCTTGTTGTATTGGGGAAAGTATTCCTCCATTGTTGAATTGGGGAAAGTATTGCTCCATTTCTTGTTGTGCTGGGGAAAGTATTCCTCCATTGTTGTATTGGGGAAAGTATTGCTCCATTCCTTGTTGTATCGGGGAAGGTATTCCACCGTTTCTTGTTGTATAGGCACCTTGGGATTTCACGCAGTTACAATGTTTCAGTTCGATTAATAGAGGCGAGCTCAGTGATGGCTTTTTAAGGTGCAGAGTTTCTAAATCATGAAAATGTTGCTGTATATTGTGATGTCAAGATTTTTTTCCTGCAGAAGTTCCTGAAAAGTCCCCTTCAAATTTGACAGCTGTTTTGGCTCAGTGCCACTGGTTATGTTTGAGTGTGACCCACAAGGTAAAAAGTAAGTTATTTCTGCTTTAGGTTGTATATGTTTTAGCACAAGTCCAACATTATTCAGTATGCAATCAAATGACAAAAGTGTAGATGTAGAGACGTAATCCCCAACCAGTGGCCCAGAGGTCACATTTGACTCTCAGTTCCTTCTTGTGGTGCCCCGAGCATCTTCTCAGCAGGTGCTCACTAACTGCCTAAAAACACCCGCTGCATTATATTTTCCACGGACATGATGCAAATTAGAAATCTGTGTCACTTCAAGTGTATTAACACTTTGAGTGCTCTTCTTGAAGCAGTTTTTAATTTTCATGACTTGGTTGGACGCTTAGATTTTTAATGCGTGAATGCAGTATATATGTATGACACTAATACTTCAAAGTGGTACTGCTTCAAAACATTTAACCTCTCTCTTGCCACAAATGCCTTTGGAGAAAGACACCTAATGTAAATTTGGCCAAGCACTCGTATAGAGTAAAGGTAAAGCTATGCAGTAGAAGCAGGAAATAGGTTAATAAGCAGTCTGTGTGCTCCAGCTCTGTGTAAATGCACTGCGTTGTGTGTGTATATTTCCTGGGGCTGTATCTTTTTTCCTTTCTTGTCTCTCTCTGTCTGCTCTCTGTCAGTACACCCAGTGGATTAACTGACTATTGAGGATTCTCTTTTAAAAGAAGCTCTTTTAAAAGGGTCAGATAAAGAGAGAGAGAGTGAGAGCGAAAGAGAGAGAGACTGTCAAAATGAGCCTTAGACAAAGATTTATTATAAACGATTTAAAGGGCTTAATGTATGTATCCCCAATGAGGCCTCGCAGCTATGAGAGGAGAGAGATGGATTGTGAAAGATGGCAGAGAAAGGAAGGAGGGGGGCAGATTCTCTGTGGCCCCCTCACACACCCCTCTCCTCGCACAAGCACAGCATGAGTCTGGAAACGCGTTCAATATTTCAAAACAGGAATTGTCCCTGTGTCACTGTGAGGACTACTAATAATGGATGAAGCATGTGTCTAATAAACACATTGCAGTGGTAAGGAAGCCTATGGAAAAGGTGGAAGGCTGGTCTGGGAGATAAAGGACAGACAATTTAAAAGTTGACCAACTAAGTTTGCTATGACAGTAAATTGAAAATACATGGATTATAGATGCTATTAATGTAGCTCACAGAGACTAAAACCGCTAGAGCTGGTTCAGTCCATACAGGAGCTGACTGGCAACCTTTGGCCCAGGGGGCAAGTACAAACCAGAAAACTCGGTCCCCTCCCACTCTACCTCTTCCTGGCCCCCTCCCGACCCCCATTCAAGGCTGAAGCTCCGCTCCAGGTACTTTCTACTCACCGGCTAAATCCGGGTTCCCAACCTGGCCAGCAGGGGGCGGTTGGGGGAAGCTGAGTTGGGGCTGGCCGGGGGAGAAGAGTCTCCAGTGGGGCATGGAATGGGCCTCTTCTCAGACACAGTTTACACCATCCATGCTGGAGGGGGGAGGCCTGCGCTCTGTCTTTGTCTTCAACCTGCACTTAGTAGGTCAGTGGCAAGGACTTTTTACTTCTCTTTACTAGGAATGCCTTAAGGCATGTCTGTGGCAGAAGTGGTGCAGCCTTTTAACGGGGCATCAGAGTGGCCCAGGGGGCAAATGCCCCCCTGCCCCCTGGCCCGGTCCTCCCCTGAGTCCATATAACAAACAATTCCTTTCTTTATGATCTTGTTGGGTGATGTGGTCCATCAAACCCTACTGCAATCTTCCACTTTGGAGAGACATGATAGAATGTTGATGTCCTTTCAGGCTACCCAAATGTTTTTGTCTGATCATATATGTTTTATTCCTACAATAAATCAGTAATAAAAAATAGATATGGTGCTTCACTGATTATTTAGAAAGAAAAATGGAAAGAAAAATATTTTCCAAACTAATTGTTATTGAATGTCAAATTAACCACTTAACCCTCAGGCCAATTCTGACACATCTCACATATATGTAAAAATCAAAATTTTATTGCTTGAAAATTACTTAGACCCCCCTCCAAACATGATATATCTTTTAAGCAGAGGCCCTGGAGAATAAAATGGTGAATGATGCAATTTTTTATATCACATAGTGTTTGCACAGCGGTTTTTGAAATTATTTTTTTTAATACACTTTTTAGTGCACACAATATAACACACAATTTTTTGGTAAAGTATGTAAATAAAAATAATGATGGTTGGCCATGTAAATAGACATCTAATATGTCACGTTTGTAAAATTGCGTGTGGAACAGTGCCAAACTACAGTACATAAAATCTCCGTAGGCGACGCTTTAACAGCATTTCCAGGTTATGAGTTTACAGTTCCACAGGAGTTCTGGAGCTAAAAATTTTGCTCTTGCTCTGACGTTCACGGTGATTCCTCACATGTGTGGTGCAATCACTGTTTACATTTGAGTGTAGGACTTACATATGCATTTGCATTTGTGTGTGAGCACAGAGGGACAGGGGTGCTTTAATTTTTTTATTAATATTATTATTGATTTTTTTTTAAACTTTTTTTTTTTACACTGTTCCTTTTTTATTTTGATCAATTTTATTAATATCACCAAGGATGAACGACATCCTGGTAACAGCAATAAGCATGACAGATCTTCTTTATGGAGTGATCTGGGGTCTATTAGACCCCAGATGTCTCCTCTGGCCTCTAAAGCATTTAATCAAACCATGATCGGTTTGATCAGATGCTTGTACAAGCCGGCAAGGGCTTGTAAATGTCATACTGAAACCGAAAATCCTCATTGCTTACACTTTCTGATCTAGCAGAGAGAGAGAGAAACAATGTCAGCCTCTCTCTCTGTGCAGTGAACAGGATGGCGCTGGTTGGAGCGGTCCCAGGCTCCCTGATGGGACAGGGGAGCCCGGAAAAGGCAGCGGTGGTGGTGGGAGGGGAGGGACCCCCTTTTGTCACCTGTAGAAGTGATTAAGTGTCTGTATAGCCACTCAAATCACTTCTACATGAAAGAACATCGGCTGCTGAAAATGTGGTTTATATAAACGTCGATGTTAACTTGGGACATAATTTTTCTTCTAAATTAGTCTAAATCATCAAATAAGCCATCCAATGGACCAAAGTCATTTTTAATACTGATGAACTGCAGGTTTACTACACATATGACATACCCTAGTAAGTTTGGGTATAAGCTTGATATATGTACATCAAGAATGAAATAAGATAAAGAAACAAAAGAAGTATAAATAAAATAGGATATATTTAGGTACCGGAAAAAAATGTTACAAACCGTTCATGAAAGCAATGGATATATTGTAATCCAGCTGTAATCAAGAGATTGAAGACAAACCAAGCTTACCTTAATTATTCCAAGGTACAGTGAGCTTGGTGAATCACATGCTGGTAAATTGCACATTATGCCTGCTTACAATTACTCTCATGCAACCTTTTTTACTTTTCAATCTTGCCATCTTTTTAACTGCAAAATTTTGAAAAGAAAAAAAAAACCCCACAATTCCAAGAAATATTAGCCCAGCCCACCAAAAATACAGAACAAGTATCTCACGTCATCAAGGTCAAGAGCATATGTGCCTCTTATATGTTCAAATGAGAACCAATGGCTGTTTAGCATTGGTAGCTGGTGAGTGCTTCTAAAAGAGCTTCCCCTCTCAAACAGCAGCCTAAAGTTGATGGCCACCAGGCTTCTATGATCTACTGTGGTCCTAGAAAAGAGAAGCAGGTCAATGGGGGTGGGGAGGCTGTATGCAGCTTACCTGCCTGTAAGGTACTTTTTGCCCGTGCATAAAAGCAAAAGAAGTGTAAGCATTTTGTTCTACTGTTTTTCGTACAGAATTAAAGTGGTTGCTTTCAGGGTTGTAGAATATGAACATTTTAAATTGGTATTATTATTTTCCAGCCCTCTGAATACTCATATATATATTTATATATATATATATATATATATATATACACACTTTACCAAAAGTATTGGAACGCCTGCCTTTATATGCGCATGAACTTTATTGGCATCCCAGTCTGAGTCCGTAGTGTTCAATATTGAGTTGACCCACCCTTTGCAGCTATAACAGCTTTAACTCTTCTGGGAAGGCTGTCCACAAGGTTTAGGAGTGTGTCTATGGGAATGTTTGACCATTCTTCTAGAAGCGCATTTGTAAGGTCAGGCACTGATATTGGAGAGAAGGCCTGGCTCGCAGTCTCTGCCCTAATTAATCCCAAAGGTGTCCTATAAGGTTGAGGTCAGGACTCTGTGTAGGCCAGTCAATTGTCTTCACCCCAAACTCGCTCATCTATGTCCTTATGGACCTTGCTTTGTGCACTGGTGCGGTCATTTTTGAACAGGAACGGCCAACCCCAAACTGTTGCCACAAAGTTGGGAGCATGAAATTGTCCAAAATGTCTTGGTATGCTGACGCCTTAAGAGTTCCCTTTACTGGAACTAAGGGGCCAAGCCAAACCCCTGAAAGACAACCCCACACCATAACCCCCCCCCCCTCCACAAAATTATTTGGACCAGTGCACAAAGCAAGGTCTATAAAGACATTGATGAGTGAGTTTGGGGTGGAGAAACTTGACTGGCCTGCACAAAGTTCTGACCTCAACCTGATAGAACACCTTTGGGATGAATTAGAGAGACTGGGAGCCAGGCCTTCTCGCTCACATCAGTGCCTGACCTCACAAATGCTCTTCTGGAAGAATGGTCAAACATTCCCATAGACACACTCCTAAACCTTGTGGGCAGCCTTCCCAGAAGAGTTGAAGCTGTTATAGCTGCAAAGGGTAAGCCAACTCAACATTGAACTTGAACAACATTGAACTCTACAGACTAAGACTAAGACTGAGATGCCATTAAAGTTCATGTGCGTGTAAAGGCAAAGGCGTGTAAGCAACATTCAAGATAGCATAATACAGAGGCATGCATGGTGAAGGTGAATGTTTGCTCTCCCACACATTCTCTCTGGAGTGGCATTATGGGAGTGCTTATTGGGAATTGGAACCATGAACCTGGAACATATTTTTTTAAAATTTTTGCCAAACCAGCTGCTGACAAGGCTTGAGTTTAAATTCACACTGGGAGAAATACCAATAAATATCCTGTTCACTTCTAGCTTATTCACATTGTTTTCAATCAAGTACTGATGAAGGAGTTGTTTTTGGACCCCTGAAATGTGCTGGCTAATTTTTGGATTGTCCCCCTGACTTTTACTAGAATAAAATTGCATCAGACCTTTTAGCAGCGGTGTGGTGCTTCAATTTCCATTTCTGGTGACATTGTCACTGAGGCAGGAAGTAAGGCAAAATCTTTATTGACGGCGTTCTATAAGAATACTGCTACCTATCAGATTCTGTAACCAGAAGTGACGTTTGGACGAGAACAACTTCCTGCATACGTTCCAACATGGCCGCTATGTGTTCCAATAGGTTTCTAGAGAGACAGAACATGAAGCAGCGGCGGACATCTTCTTACACCCATGCAAGTCTTGAATTTTACATTTATTTTAGCATTAAACTCACCTTATAGAATGAAACAGACTATTTTACCGCGACCAAGTGAAATGGTCTATTTCACTATATAGTCAGTTTGTTGATGAGCAGTGTACCAAGATGGCCGTCGCCACCTTCTGCCAGCAGGTTTCTCGCTATATTTACTATATCACAATGATAATACAAATGTAATACTGTTATTCAGTCTATAAGGTGAGTTTACTGCTAAAATAAATGTAAAATTCAAGACTTGCTTGGGTGTAAGAAGATGTCCGCAGCTGCTTCATGTCCTGTCACATTAGGAAACCTATTGGAACGCCTAGCGGCCATGTTGGAACGCATGGCACCTGCACAGTATGTTGTTCTTGTCCGAACGTCACTTTTGGTTACAGAATCTGATAGGTAGCAAATCTCTGACAGAACAATGGCACAAATAGTAATAAATAGCTTTCCCAAATAGCTTTCCCAAGTGTTTTTATTGCCATTTTATATTTGCTTGAGTGATTTTTATTAATCAAGACAGAAAGTGAGCAAATATCTTCAGAACATGGCCACATACAGGAAAAAAACGGACAGGGCTTCTAACTTTTAAAAAACAAAATTTTGACTAGAGATATATTTTATCTTTAATCTGCTGCTGTGTGTGTATAGATGACAGGGTCCCTTAGAACCCCATCTTAATTATCTGAAGAAATGTATTAGTCTGGCACTGAACTGGGTACACCTGTAATCCAGATTGATCACTAGAGTGTGAGTAATAGAATACAGTACTGTGATAAGAATTACTTTAACTGATAAAAGAAATTGATCCTGAGCGCAAAATAGAACTGCTTATATATTCATAAAGACCACAAACAGAAAATAAACTAATACACTAGATAAAATATAAGGTATAGTTGAGTATTTTGCAATATATATGTAAATGGCTTAGTAAAGCTACTGGTTTCTCTTTTATCACATGAAGCTGTTCCATTTCCGGTATGGCAGCTGCCATTAAACATGTGGAGAGCTACCAAAAAAAAATAAAAAAATCATCTGGTGCAGAACTACATGCTGGCAGAAGAGACAAACTTCATGGACAGATAGGAAAACTCAATTGTTTTTTTGTGTACAGGTTTGGGTCCAGCAATCTAACAGTTCAGAAATCACAGGTTAATTACATTTTTTTTGGCGTTCCCTTTTAGATTTAGTTATGGTTCATAATGGTGCAATGCGGAGAAACCCTGCGAATCCTGCGTGGGTTCCGGCATTGTACATGAGTTGCACACTGGTTCACACTGACACCTGCGAACCACTAGGGGTGTCAATGTAAAGTTAATGACACCCCAAATCAGTTTGCAGATCTCACTATGAAATGGTACAGGAATTGGATCGCATGGGTGATTATTCGCATCGCTCAGACATCGCATATGATGTGCACAGCAATGCAGTGCGAATCACATGCAGTCTGTGATCGCAACAATGTGAACCCAGCCTAAGTATTGGTCAATGTCACTAGGATTGGGTGGGTGGGGGTTAAGTGTTAAGGATTTGTTCAAAGGGCTAGGTTAGAAAAAAGTCAAAGAGAATTTGACAGGTTCTCTTGATAGGCTGCCCCTCCCCCATTCACTGATACAGACACTGCTCCATTTATCTGTCCCAACCCTTGAGTAAATTCTGTATTGGGGCTTACACAGTGTTGAAGACCTTCTCCCTCCACCCATGTGACATGTTCAAGACAAGTGCATTGCATCTTTGGAGTAAGGGGAAAAGGTCACATACTTCCCCATACTTGTAATAGCAAAGGCTCACATGGTAAAGAAAGGGTGACCCTGCATGGAGCAAAATTCCCTGCTAAACCAGCCAAATTGCGATCCACGTGTGGACAGGCTGGTTGTACAACCAGTCTGTGGGGTTTTTTAACCAGCAGAGCTGATCAGTGTATTCTGACAGTGAGGAAGACTCCCTGTCTTCATTACACAATATCACAGCGAGAGTGATTCCCCCATCCACTTCAAATGTGTAGATGGGAGAATTGGGCAATTTTTTTTCGTTCATTGGTTCCTTGGTTGAATGAGAAAAAAATTGCCTCTCCTTTCAATCGACAGCATTGTATTTTTGTAAAATGCAATGCAATATGGCTGTCTAGAGGTGTACAAAACACCCCCCTGAAATGTAATTTCCTGCATTTTTGATTGGCTTACTGATTTTCCCAGAAGTCTGTACTAAGATTTTTGTCAGATTTTTGGAATCCCCTGCAACAAAAATGTCATTTTTGGTGAAGATACTCTCATAGGGAAGTCATGTCTAAAGGGATGCAGACCCTGCGATTTTCCTCATAAGAGCCTTGTAAGTGCAGCAGCTGAGTTATAATTATGCAATATTTTCACACACTCCGTACATTCATTTTGCACATGGACACAGACAAGCAAACTGAGAAAATGTACCATTTTAGGAAAAATATAAGGTAACATTGAAATTGATGCTAGCAACACATATCAAAAAAGTTGGGACAGGGCCAAGTATACCACAATGTAGCATCCCTCTATCTTTTAACAAATATCTGGGAACTTAACCACTTTTACTGTGGGCAGATGGCATGGGCAGGCTGGATGACATATACGCCATCCAGCCTGTTCCGGACACAGTGGATTGTGGATTCAGGCACCAGGTGGATTCGGCAGCCGGGGGATCATGTGATCACTATGCGATCACACAATCACAATGTCAACAAAGCTGTTATAAATTAATTTTATTCATAACAGCTAGAAATTGCAACTTCAAAAAACTCGCCATGTCTTCTTTCCAAAAAGGGCCTTCACACAAATCAATTAATATACACTTATTGGGATTTTGTTTTACCAAAGACATGTAGCAGAATACATTTTGGTCTATATTTATGAAGAAATTTGATTATATTGGATATGTTTCATAACAGAAAGTAATAAATAACATTTTTTTTTGTTTTTTAACTTTCTGCCTATTTTCGCTTATATAGCAAATAATCTAAAAAATTATTACCAAATACCACCAAAAGAAAGCTCTATTTGTGTGAAAAAAAATTATATAAACCTAATTTGTGTACAGTGTTGCATGACCACGCAAATTGCAAGGTAAAGTAGCACAGTGCTGAATAGCAAAAAATGGCCTGGTCATGAAAGGGGTAAAACCTTCCAGAGGTCAAGTGGTTAAAAGACCAGTTGCTGGAGTTTTGGGAGAGGAATGATGTCCCATTCTTGCCTGATTTAGGATTCTAACTGCTCAACAGGCCTGGATCTTGTTTGTGGTATTTTTCGATTCAAGGGGCACCAAATATTTTCAACTGGTGAAAGGTCTGGACTGCGTGGCCAGTTACTGTATGCAGGCTGCAGACTCTTCTACTACGAAGCCATGTTGTTGTCATAAATGCAGTATGGGGCTTAGTGTTGTCCTGCTAAAATATGCAAGGCCTTCACTGAAAATAGATGCTGTCTGGATGGGAGCATATGCTGCTCTAAAACTGGGATTCTTGCATTGATGGTGCCCTTCCAGATGTGCAAGCTGCCCATTCCATATGCATTAATGCACCCCCATACCATATTATCAGAGATGCAGGCTTTTGAACTGAGTACTAATAACAAGCCGGAAGGTCCCTTTCTGTTTTGGTCCAGAGGATACGGCACCCATGGTTGCCAAGACAAATCTCAAATTTTGATTTTGATTTGTCTGAATATAGTCAGTAAAGTCTGTGCAATTTTTTGTTGAGGAACACTGCTGAAATTGTTTGGTAATTTTGAACGGAATATATCAGCAATCCCCTTAGCTGGCCCTGGAGGCTTTCCATTAAAACTAGAAATCCCATGTCTATGTGGAACTCCTCCAATCAGCTTAAGTGACCGAAACTACAAGCCAGTGCTGTATTTTGGCCTAGGCTGACAAGGCCCAGGCCTAGGGCAGCACTTTGATGGGGGCAGCAAAAAAGCTGCCCCCCCTCCACTTGAGACTCTATTGACCACTGGTTGCCCCCTCTTCCCTTTCTCTCATCCCCCCTCTCTCTCACCCCCTTTCATCCCTCCCTCTCTCTCATCCCTCGCTCTCTCTCTCTCACGCTCTGCACCTTGACAAAGACAATGCTGTAACATAGGAGAAACAATGGAACATCCTCTCTTGGCCTTATAATGGTCATGACTTGGAAGTAAAACTGGCAACTCCAATTAACTGGTAAACTAATAATGACTTAAGAATCCAGCCAATATATTTGTGTTAGTAGGACATGGCCCTTAACACCATCTAACTAAAGGATGCCAGTAGTAAGCAGTGGTACCAATACTAAATGTGGGGGACGAAGAGGATCCTTTATAATATTGTGCACTCCCTTGTGGCAGCCCAAGAGTTAAGTAAAACCTGTACAGCAGATGAATGTAACGTCCTCATCTCCTCCTCCCAGTAAACCCAGTGTGTTTTAGCCTGTTTTATCCACACTGACTAGCGTAAGCTCTGATACTCGCCTGTCACGTCTAATCTTAAAAAAAAGAGAAACTGAAAGGAACAAATTAATATGCAAATTTCATCAGCTTTGTAATAAAAAATGTCCTTGGAAAAAAAAAAGCCGAATAAAAAGAAAAAAAAAAAAAGAAAGAAGTGGAAGAAAAAAAAGAGAAGGTACAGGACCCGTGAGGTTTGGGGTTTGAATTATCACGGCCTCTGGATCCGGGATGTTGTTCGGAGAGAGAGAGAGGCCCGTTAGGAAATCAGGGAGGAGATCTGACTTGGAAATAATTATGATAAAGAAAAAACTGCGTGCCGGCTGAATAAATGCTTCAGCTCCTCACAAGGTCTCAGCTGCTTGCTATTCACTCAGAATTAACAGGATTCGTTAGGAGGTGGGGAGAGGATGAGAGTGCGTGTGGACACCTTCAATGCTGGGTGGAGGGAAGAAATGCAGAATAGGTCAAACATGAAAATGTTTCAACTTACAAAGGAGTTCCAAGTTCAGAAATGGTCAGTTCAGCTATTTCTACTGATCATATGCTACAGCATATGATTGGAACAATAAAGGTCAATCAAAGTAAAGAAAGGATTGATCACTCAGTGGCCAGCATTGCAGCTTAAAAATGCTGGGATCTTGGATCGGATTCCTATGTTGTATTTGCTGTCTCTTTGTACATTTGTATTTGATTTCTAAGTCTTCCACAGAGATATACTACATGTCCAGTGGCTTATACTAACCCCACAGCAAGGGACACTTTTCATTCGATGTAAGTACTGTCCCTTGTGCTGATTTAAAAACAAAAAAATGAAACAAGTGGAACTGCACTCTCTCAATCAACATTGACTATTTTTAATCCCTATGCTGCTAGCATTAGTATATAGATAGGAAGGTATATTATATTTACTTGTTTTGACTTTTTTTTTTACATTTCTTTAGTTACTTATAGTTTTCTGGCCTAGGCAAAGGATATCCCAGGAGTCTTCAGAAGGGGAGGAAGGGCTTTCTCAGCTAAGCACACCCTACTGCCTGCACATCTGAGCTAAGGTCTAATGGACTCCAGGACATGGATGGATTGGTGAATTTTCTTTGAATATTAAAAATGAATTAAATAGTGTTTTTGGTTTTTGGTGCTTAGATGCCATGTAGTTCCACTGCTTTAAAGTGGTTGTAAGCCCCCCTTGTGTGTTTGTACATATAGGTAAGCCTATAATAAGGCTTACCTATAGGTACTGTAAATACCTTCTAAACTTGCACTTCCCCATCATTACCCTGAAGTGTGCGCTGGGCTGTATGGTCAAAATTTGTTAAGGCTGCTCTGTGCACTCAAGCATTGGGTGTTGTGGGAGTCACTATTGCTTAAGGCAAGGGGGAACAATAATCAAGTCCTAATTAAAGTCCACATGTCCCTTTTTTTTACACTCCTGGATTCCAGGACTTAAATGACTTTTAGTTCCACACTGGGGCAACTTGTCAGACAACTTAGTCGCCTGACAAGTCGCGCTCCATTCAGTGCAATGAAACCGTTCTAATCTGAGCAACTCAAGTTGCTCTGACTTAGAAAAAGTTTCCTGCACTACTTTGGGGGTGACTTCCATTGACTTCTATTAGAGAAGTAATTTTCAAGTAGCGCTGCACGGGGCAGGCTTCGGAGTCGGGCGACTTTGAAGCCGCCCCAGTGTGAACCGAGCCTTACTTTCTGTTACCAAAGATGGATCCTTACCTAATTTACTATCTTGCTGTTATCCTTGTACAATCAATGAATTCCTAACTTTTATATAAATGAAACTGGTTACTACAAACAAAGATGTGCTAAAAACTAGTGAGAGCCAAAAGCCACCTATACTTGTTGGGAGTGCTGACTGTGCTCTCCTTTTCCTCCCCCATTCACAGATGCTGTAGTATAGCTTGAGCTTCCCACAATGAAAAGCACTCTATGACTGGAGAGATGGATGGGCAAATGAATGAAAGGACTGCCTCCTCCATTCATAGAGCATTTTTAATTGCGGAAAGCAATATTAAAGCTTTCTTGAATGGAAGACGGGAAGAAACGGCTGGCATAGGTGGCTTTCTTGATGAGTACCTATGACAGGTTTGACTGCTCCTTTTAACCTGCGGAACACCAGAAGATTACCACGGTGGAGGTGGGGGGTAGAGAAATGAAGATTAAAATTAGGAGAGCAGCCTTCACCACAAGGGACACTTGTCATTCAATGTAACTAAACGTAAGCTTTAAAGAGATTCTGAATAGGAACAGTGACAGAGCCTCTTTAAACAAGGTGCTCATATCCTCGCTGCATCTTTGCAAGAGTGAATAAATTCAGTTCAGTTAGTCTTTCCATTGTAATATAGAGTATGTGCTCCGTATCCCTGACTAATTAAGCTGCCCTTCTCTGGACTCCTTCCGTTTCAGGATATGCTTTTTTTGAACATATGCCCAAAACTAAAATGCATAATCAAGATGAACATGCTATAAAACTGCATTTGAGAAAATTAAGTGTCTTAAGTCTATGCATCGCTTAGTTCAAGAGCATATCCAGCTAGATTTAGAAGCTGCAGGTTGGCATAGCGTGTTGGTATTAAATCTGATCTGTAAGGTCACTCTTTCTCCATCATTGATTTAACCATTTTTATTTATCTAGAATTGTATGTTGAAGCCCCCTAGGCTCATAACTTTACTTTTATCCAGAAAGAACATCATTTGCCATGTACCTGCCAAATCAACCAATGTGTTATCCAGTTCTCTTAGAAATCAGGATTATCAGAAGCTGCTTAGAACAATTTAAAAAAATATATATTGTCTCCCATAGCAGCCAATCCAGACTCTCTTAGCCTCCCTGGCGGTATGATTCTTTCGGATTTTAGGTGCTGAAAGCGGTACCATTATTTTGCATGTAATTCTTGAGAATGAGCAGCCCAAACCAACTATTTACATATTTTTTTTTTTACTGTGCGTTCTTCTTTATAACATCTTGGGTATGATAAATTTTGAAACACAAAATCATAAATTCTAATTTAATAAAAAAACGATAAATAAGTTAAAGTATGTATGTATGTATACATATATATATATACTATATATATATATATATATATACACACGTGTGTATATATATGTGTATGTATATATATATATATATATATATATATACACACACACGTGTGTATATATATATGTGTATATATATATATATGTATATACGTATATATATATATATATATATATATACACATAAAAAGTACAGTAAAACTGCAGGAAAGGGCACTGGGGGGCAATGTAATGTGAATTTATTTTATTTTGAATGGTGTCAGTGTGCTTGGTGTGTTTTACATTTGAATTTGCCGCCGGTTCCCCCACCCTGCGAACGTCATGTCGCAGGAGACGGAAGCCGGGGCACGGAGAGGATCAGGAGGAAGATCCGCTGCCGCATACCGCTCGCATACATCGCTGGATCCCGGTGACAAGGTAAGTAACCTCTTTTACAGGATCCAGCGATGCTTCTGGCGGTACCCAGAGTGTGGCTTGGGGTTACCGCTTTTGGCTCTGAAATTTAACCCCGAGCCCCGCTAGGGAATACCGCTAGGAAGGTTAAGTGATCTAAACACAGTAAATAAAACTTGACTGACTGTTCTGAAGAGTTGCAATACTTTGCAATTTACCCCTGTCCTTGGAACTGCTTGTATTCTCAGAAAAATCACTATATACAGAGGACAGGTGCACAGCACAAAACAGATGCAGGCTTGCACAGTTGTGTTTACATGCTATTAAACCCACAAAACCCTGACATTTACCATATTGCAGGTGTGGCAAGGGTAAGTTTAACGGCATAAACACGCTGTAAGTAGTCTGTCATATTTCTTGTCAGCCGAGGCCCTTCCTCCGCCAGAGACTCGATATCTCGCGTCTCTATAATTGAATTGCTAGCGAGCCACAAGAGAGAACGGTACGCAGCAGCAGCGTGAGAAAAGAGGAGCGTACTACTGGTAAAAAGAGGAGGGAGAGGTGAGGGAGCAAGGGGATGGAAACTATATAGGAATATAAGGAGGGTGGGAAGGTAATATGGAAAACAGGAATAAATGAGGACGAGGAGACATGAGAAATCTAAGAAATCGAAAAGGGAAAAGAATTGGAGCCAAAAGAAAAAAAAAAGACGGTAGAATAAAAAAAAAAGTGAGAAAACCTGTATCTGTGAACAAAAGGTCTTCATGTATAGGCTCTGGGACACACATTTCTGTATTCAGGAAGATCCCTGCTTTTCAGGGGGTGCCAGCTGCCATGTTTTAGATGTACTGGCCGGTTCTGCCATATCTTGGCAAGTTTGTAACTTGAAGTCTCCACATGTACTCATACTGTATAATCTACTGGATGTAAAATTGATTTATCTAAACTGACATTTTAGTTACAGGTGATACTCCAAAAGTGGGATTGAAAACACAGAAGGGTGGTGGCAGAAAAAAGACCAAGTGCTCCATCAAGTCTGCCTTGATCTGATCCTGTCTTGTCTACATGCCATATTTTTTGATCCCACTTCTATCTACTTGAGAGTTGTGAGTGTTCCTGAGAGTGGGGCCACCTCATAATGGCCAAAGCATGTGTGCAGACTCAGGAATTCAAGTGCAGATATCTCACCAATTGAGTCCCTTGGAAATAAAAGAAACAGCCAGGTGGTTTAATTCTTCACAAATATTAAAAAACTGTAATATCAGTAGGGTAGACCAACCCTGAATCCATTAACCTGCTTAGCGGTATCCCCGAGCGTGACTCGGGGTGGATTTTCCATGCTATTACTGGTATCCCCGAGTCACGCTTGGGGTAGATGAGCAGAGCCTGCAGCGCTGTCTCCTACCTTCTCCTGGCAATCCAGCGATGATCTCCCATTGCTGCGATCGCCAGCCGAGATCCCAGCCGCTCCTCCGTCGGTCTGAGGACTTCCTGGTTCCGTTCCCTGCAGCAGCAATGCTGCATGGGAGCGGAACTAGGGAGGGAAATTCAAACGTTGCACAAAACACAAACACATAACATTTATATTATATATTTATATTATATATATATATATATATGCACACACACATATATATATATATATATATACACACAGATATATATATAATATATAACGCATGAATTATAATCTAATTAATAATATAATTTTATTATATAATATAATATATATATATATATATATATTATATTATATATTATATAATAAAATTATATTATTGATTAGATTATAATTCATGCGTTTGTGTTTCAAATTTATCACATCTGGGATGTCTACTAGACTCTTGTTTTGGTCAGGTTTAAGTCAGTAATTACTAAGAATTGTAGGCCTATAATACATAACGTCAAATTTCCATGCAAAAAATTGTACCGCTTTTGGTACAGAATTCCTGACATAATCATACCGCCAGGGAGGTTAAGGGTTCTGGTAGTCCATGCCTACAGAGAGATGTGTATACTCTATATTCTCCAAGTGGAAATAAATATTATAGTATATATTATGTGAATATATGGGAACCTGACTCTGTATGGCAATAACCTTTGAAAAAGTATTTTAAAAATACCAGTTGAAGTGTTAATTATTATTTTATAAAAACCTTGCTTCTAAGTATATATAGTTTGTACTTATACATAGGGGCAGCATAGATCCTCATCACATATTCCTGTATAGTAGAGCTGTACAATAGTTACCCTTTGCTGATCCTCCTATTTGACTTTACTTCTATAGGGCAACGTTTATCACACTGAAAAGAATGAATTAAAAAAGTGCTCTGCAGTCTCTAATGAAGTTAACTCACCCAATGCTCCTAGCAACTAGAAACCATGTGAGCTTAGCCTAGGCATTAGGTCACCTCAGGAAGCTTGCAAGCATTGTTTTTATCCATATCAAGACAGGGATGTTTTTATTTAAATCTATAATGAGATTTGGTCATGTCAATGTGTTGTTCTATTGATTTATGTGCATTTTAATGATAAACAATCACACAGGATAGTCTAATTTCTCTATGCCAACAATTATGAATAGTGATATGAAATCTGTATTCAATTTAAGAAGATATGTTGCCAACAATGCCATACATTGTAAGTTAGTCCCAGAACACGCAATGATCGTGTAGCTAGCATTGGGTATATTTATGACTGAAAGAAGGATACCTTAACTTGAAAAGAAGCTAAACAAACAAAGGCTCAGAGTCCCCTCTCAATTCCAAAATACTGTCCCTTTTGTGCTCACATACACGGTGAAACAAGAGGAAAAAATCGGATTCCAGCATTCCCCACGAGAGTAATCCAGAGAGAATAAGCACTAGGCAAAAACCTTGCAATGAAAAAAAAAAAAAAAAACACAGAAAACCACAAACGTGGAACTTCAATTAATTTAAAGCTTCAATCAGCAAAGGATAAATCCGTCACAGATCTAATTACTAAGGCTCTCGGAAGGCCGGGGACAAGACGCCAATCTCGTGGCTGTTTGAACAGCGTGATGAACTGGGGAACGATGGATATCAAGTCATTTTGTTTAATTTATAAATGGATTTTCCCCTAATGCTTGAATTATCGTCAGAGCACAATGAAGGAGTAGGGGAGCACAGAGCCACAGTGTCGGCCCCCCTTCCCTTACCATTTTCTAGAATTGAAGCAATGAGCTTAAAGCCTGTTTAGAGTATTTTTATAGATGATGTTGGAGGCTTATCTTATAAAGGTCTGTTGGCCAAGAAAGAAGGCACGGAAATAAAATGTAGAGCAGTATTCAAATGCATTGATTTCGCTGCTTTGCTGCTTCTTATCAGATCAGTCGTCATCAGAATCCTTTATTCAGAGTTCACGCAGTGGTTCACATTTGTCAATCCACACCCTTCACCAGCATTTAATGGCATTCTACACCTTGCATGTCACAAGCCTTCCTCAACCCTTCCCGTGTAATTGTGTGTCTCTGTATTTTCAACTGTATACGGTAAGGATGTGGAAGGATGTGGAATTCTCTTCCACAAGCAGTCGTATCAGCAGGGAGCATTGATAGTTTCAAAAAACTATTAGATGGGCACCTTAAAGCGGAGTTCCAGCCTTTTCACTCACCTGTCCAACGGTCCAGCGAAGCGGCCGCCCGAAGCCTCGATCCTCTTCCCTCTGGTCTCGGCGGCGCCGGCATCACTGCTGTGGGCACCCGGCTGTGACAGTTTGCGGCTTCACAGCCGGGTACCCACTGCGCATGCGCGAGTCGCGCTGCACTTCTTGATTGGCCGGCAATCTTCTGGGACCTCTGACATGTCCCAGAAGATTGCAGGGAGGGAGGGGGAGAGGAGAACTTCCGTTCAGGGCGCTGCGGCGCTCCGAGCGGAAGTGGGAGCGGGTACCTGTCAAAACTAGGTACCCGCTCCCCCCCAAAAAAAAATTACATGCCAAATGTGGCATGTCAGGGGGTTAGAATACCTAAAGCGGAAGTTCCACTTTTGGGTGGAACACCGCTTTAAAGACCACAACATACAGGGGTATACAATGTATGGTTAACAGCAAACAAACACACACACATTATAGGTTGAACTGGATGGACTGATGTCTTTTTTCAACCTCACTAACTATGTAACTATGTAACTATGTAACTACTTGTTTAATTGTTTTACCTAAACCTATTTGTTTCCCAACTTTTCTCAGAAAGTATAACTGAAGGCAAACAGTAGAACATCTGTCAGGTTTTTAACAAAAAATTTGGGTTGTCACCAGAACAGGAACGGAAATGAAATCTTCCAACAACCAGGGATTCCCTCACTTTCGAGGGATTTCCTCACACTCCCTGTTCTAGCTTTGGGACAGGAGATGAAGGGAAATCTCCCCTATGGGATGCCGATGGCAAAGAACAACCTGACAGGGGCTATAACACTGCAGCCCCACCTACAAGCACTGGGAAGATGCAGCGTAGAACCATGCAGAGGGAACTGGCAGTCACTTCTATAAGCAGAATGATATCATCTGGCTGCACTGAATTTCTATAACAGTTTTGTAATAAAGACAATCCACCCAAAATCAATTTAACTTACAGGTGGTGTCCAGTTGGATGAGCATGTCGAAGGTACTCCATTCCAGCTTTTTTTTTTTTTTTAATTTCTAGTTTTGAATAGAGTATGCCTATACAAATAATCACAAGCTCCTCAATCCCACTTACCTGGCTCTGGAGTCTCTGACTGTGAGGATGAAGATGCTGAACTGGCACCATCATCATTGGCACTCTGAGAGAGAAGTCCACGTCCTGGTGGAAGTTTCATGCCGAGTTGCTCCGCCGTCTCTACGTGGTCCCCTGGGTGAACATAATCAAACATGCTGCTTCCAGTCAGCTCCACCTGCAGAGAATAAAAGATCATTTGAAATGTTTATGACAAATAAAACAAGAACTCACATAGAAAACACCTGACAACCATGACATAAATGAAAGTGTATATAAGCTTTAAACCATTGTATAGTAAGAAAAAGATATCTTTAGTCATCTAAACCAGGAGTACACTGTATGCACTGAATGGGATTCCAGAATACAGTTTGTGGGTTAATATGCTGACATAAGATATGAAACATAATGGGGTTGATTTACTAAAACTGGAGAGTGCAAAACCTGGTGCAGCTGTGCATCGAAACCAAACCAATCAGCCTCTAACTTCCGCTTGTTCCATCAAGCTTTGACACAAAAAAAAAAATGGAAGCTGGTTGGTTTCTTTGCAGAGCTGCACCAGATTTTGCACTCTCCAGTTTTAGTAAATCAATCCCACTGGGTTTTTGTGGGTACCTAATAATGGTGGTCACTAAAAATGGTAAATCTGGGATCCCAAAAGGTACCCCTGATTTACCAGAATTTGGTGTTTGGAGCCTTGGGAGGTGTAAATGAGGACTAAAGAGGGTAGGTTAGGCCAGTTATGACTAGAGGTAAACCCGTACATGACCCTATCACCTAAATACCCTCTGGATTGCATAATTACCTTACTGGATGCCAGCGTTGTCAGCCCTAAGCTGAGATCCCACAACAGAGAAGTCTTATCATCAAAGGCTACCAATACACAAGTAAAAGGTTACATCTAAAGACTGTTGACTTATGTTCTGCTGTTATGTTCTACTGTTTCCACTGCTTACAGAAGAGGGCCATTAAATCTGAAAGGATGGGTATTTTATAAATACATAATAAAACCTTGGGGAAGAATCAGAACAGATCACTTAGAGAACTGACCCTGGTTCATAGATGAATCTGAAACACGAGACTTGCTGCAACGTACTTAAAGGAATGCCTGCACCAAATATGAAGAATAAAGATTTCAGATACAATGATGCAAGGAAGACAAAGCTGGCCATAGATAGATCAAAATTCAACTAGTTCAGGAGGGACCTGCCAAACTTCATTCCATCTGTGGCCTTTCCCATTCCAGAGAAGTCGATCTAAAAACCCGCTTCTCTCGAATGCGAATGTTAGAAAATTTGTGTTGGATCAGCGATGAAGCTGACTGGTCATTGAAAGAGCCTTCATTGTCAGAATACATTAGTACAGCGAAGAGGATTCCTTCAATCGCCATGATTGTGTGGATGGGGGAATTCATCGGCCTATTTTTGGTCAGCCAAAAAGCTGATCAAAAAAAAAAAAAAAAGATCCATCTATGGCCAGCCTAACATAGTGGCAGCACATATAAAAAGATCTAGAGATATTATGTATAGATATCAAAAGTAAAACTTAAAGGATTTGTTATGAACTTAAAGCAGAGAAATTTGAAGAATGACATATTCTGCATATAGCCGACTGTCCAGAGGTCCAATTAAAAGACACTACAGACAGCCTGTTCTCAGCTGCTACCCAGGTCTGGAATGTACTGTAGTTCCAAATGGCTCATTGCAGTTAACAATCAAGCATGGTCACTAAACATGGAAACAGGCCTCTGTAGAGTGTTCGCCTCCATCAGATATACCAAAATGTAAAACTGGGAAAGAGGAAAAAAAAACTGTTGTGACCCTGACATAACAGGTTACATGGCACAGAGCTGCAGGAGGTGCCTGGAATCCCTGGTGAGAAAGCAGGCTGGGTAATTGCATCACTGCATGGCAACCATAGAGGAGGGGCAGAGCGGGCGTATTACTAACGCCAATTTGACACACACAATGGTGAGTTTAGCATATTTTGCTGGCCTCTGTCTTATGACCAAGAGGAGATCCAGGAGTGCAGAAAATGTTCCACTGCAGTTAGGAGGTGGATAAATTGCTTAAAAAGAAACAAGTCGTCAGCCCAAACTGATAATACTGACTTCCACGCACTATAAGAGTGTTTATCAAGTACTCCTTATGTAAAAACAAAAAGAAAACATATAAATAACATTTTAGTGAGAAAGGTGGTAACCCATTCCAAATGATCACAATCTCTTAGTTGTCTTATAGTCTTACTGCACACTGCTTCTTGCATTGCTTATTGGACAAGGCTACTAGTATGCATGCAAGAAAAAGCAATATTTTTATATTTTACAATATTTTTAATTTTTTTTAATTTTTATTATTTATTATTATTTTTTATTTATTTATTTTAACAATATTTTATCCTTTCTGTGCTTCTGCATTATAGTGGTATTATATATTATATTAATGGATGCATATATTGCAGCTTACCATTCCCTAGGTGTGGTGGCTGCAATAGTTTCCTTTTTTAGTCTTTTTCCCTTTATTTTGACCTGGTGTTTCAGCCAATAACATATTTCCTGGCTGTATCACCAGGTGAATGTGTAGCTCAGGGTATATTATAGGCACGGTGCTTGTTTGCAAGATTGAAAGAATGCCTACACATGCATAGGAGCTAAGTCATCCTGCTGGACATCAGATCTTTAAAGAAGAGGTGGGGATTGTGTTTTTATTTCCATTTGTTACAACCCTCCAACTGCCACTTTTGCTGGATAATAGCTTGGTCTATTAAAGGAAGCTGAAAATAACAGTCTTAGGGGCCTGATCACCAGGTGAAAATAAAGGAAAAAACAAAAAAAAAAAAAGATAACTAATCCAGTTATGACATTTTAGGATTGGTGAGCTACGATACATAAAATTTTTGTTTTTGATACCACTTTAAAGAGGTTGTAAACCCATGAAACGTTTTTTTTTTTTCAACCTGAAAGACAAACACATAATGAGCTAGTATGCATCGCATACTAGCTCATTATGAAATACTTACCTTAGAACGAGCCCCCGCCATGCCGCCTGCTTACCTGTATGAAGGGCAACATGTCCAGTCGTCCGTCTTCCGGGATCATCATGTATAGATGAATTTTAAGTGAAACCTTAAAGTGAAAGTTCAGGCAAAAACTAAAGTTAAACCTGCTCTCTGCCACATTCTAAACCTAATCTATGTAACCCTGTAAAGCAGAAATCACTGTACTTACCTTTTCTACAGCCGATCTGATCCGGTCTCCAGCGGTGGAAGCTGTGTGCAGGAGGGAACCGATAACGACTGTAAAATAGCTGGGAAGTGACATGACACATAGACTTACTATAGGGCTTCCATTGTTGGCTGCCTCTCCTGAACCCACCTCCACACTGAAGCTGCCGCTGACAGCTGATGGTGGGACCGGACTGGATAGGCTGCAAAATAGGTAAATACAGCAATTTCTGCTTTACAGGGTTAGATAGATTTGGTTTAGAATGTGGCAGAGAGAAGGTTTAAGTGTAAGTTAAGTTGGGTTTTGCCCCAACTTCTACTACTACTTTAAGTTGATGGAGCTTTCAGGATTTGAATAATATGGTGGCTCCACTATTCTAGCTCTTTGGCACCAATGCTGTTTTTTTATGGTACACTTGATTACAATTAGAATACATGAGGGGAAAAGGTGTTATAAAGCACCATTGCAACATTAAGGAATCTATGATGCTTCTTTCTCTGTGTCTGCCTTTATTAGATCCGTATATTTCTCTGCTTGGCTCGTAGTTATTAATTTACAGAATCAACGCTGGGAACAGCTTTTGTGATCTCATATTAAATTTCCCCCTGAATCCGCCCCGTGGCAAAAATTACTCACATCGTTAAAAAATATTTAATTAGGCTGCAGTTTATAGCGGGCTCACAAGGGAGATGCTAGAATTAATGTGATTTGCATGAATTCCAGAGCCCTTTTTTTTTCCTGGCAGAGAAGAGTTGGGAATTGGGTTTTTATCGAGGTCGCTGACACAGACAAGGACAGAGACTCTTGAGGTATACAGAGATGTCACACAATGAAATCCCACAGCATCCTTGGGTTTAAAGCACAGATTACTGACTCTGCACTTTAACCCACTGCACTGCATTGTTTAATTCTGCTTTGACCCAGGAGCACACAGCTTTGTCCCTGTATCACAGTCTGTGATTTATACACTGATGTCCACCATAAACCCCCACCCCGCCCCCTTTAAATTAATCAGAGTAGATATCAGCAGGCTACGGTGGTGACCTTCCCTTTCCCCATACTGCCAAATAATTGTCAGCCAACCGCTAGACTTTCACTTATAAACCCGCAACCCTTTTATCATGTTTCCTCCATTCACAGCGAGTGGCAGCTACACCTGTGTTGTGTGCCACATCTCACCTTCTTCCTAAATTGTCAGATGCTTTTAGTACCAGCTGCCAAATGTCCATCTATACAAAATGATTATATCAGCTTCCTGTAAAAGTGCCAGTGTCCATTTGCAGGCTATGAAAGTGCCAATCTCCACCCCCTTCAAAATGCCAAGACCTCACCTGTAGAAGGAGACAGCGCCACATGTTTTTGCCAGTTGCTTTGCCCACCTGGAAGGTGGTACATTGAACCGACTCTGTCCTCTAAGCTGGGACTGTGATCACTGGCGATAATGATGAAATTTGTGGATAGGAAGCAGAGCACAGAAACAATCAAGATTATTTCATTTTTGTTTAAACAGGCAATTAATGGCGGAGGAGAAATCATAGAGTCCATGTGACGAGCACAATATGAGCTGATTGGTGGGGAAGAGAGTGGTTGCTAAGCGACAAGTAATGGAATAATTGAAGGAATACTCCTTCCACTGTTAGACAGGTTTAAAAATTGATAGGTTAAACAACCAGCTACATAAACGCGTATGTCTCATAATTTATCAGGATTATTTAGGAGGAACCCTTAGGGAAGCTAATATACCTAGAACAGACATGGGTTTGTAGGAAGCCATCTTCTCACTGTGAACGGCAATGTATTAGGAGAAGCTTGTGTTATCCCAGTACAATACAGTATACTTCTTTGTCTGGTTATAATATAATGAATTTGCTTTTTTACTGCATACGATGTTAGATTACCCATGAAAGTGATGGAGGAGAAGTAGCCTTTTAATGTGCGAGGGCTTTATTGTACATTTTTCAAGTGTAAGGCCAGCAAATGGAAGTATGAGGCATACGTGTAGGCAAAAAATAAAGCTTATAAGTGGATTGCAAATAATTTGATAGTTTAAGGTGAAAAAGTGCAACAACCCTGTGCAATCCATCAGAATTTAATTTTACTAAAATTAATTTGAGGGTCTACTACACTTTGCTTATCACCATTGCTCTCTCACTACAGTATTTTAGGTTTACCAAAGCTGAACTCTAAGCAAACGGAAAAAAACACCATCTAATCCTGTTACACGTTCACTAGAAATCATTGTGTGTATTTTATATGGAACCAGCTATGTTACCTGAATCATAAGTATTAAGTCATGAGTCTTAAAAAAGTGTGGGTTTGTGGCGCGCTTCAGAAGTGAATTAGTGTAAAATATAATAAATATGTATGCTTAATTAATAATCCAAGTAAAGTGCCGTTTTTTAAAATAACGTATTCTTTTAGCTGGAGGTATATTCCCACTTCAATATAAACGTGATGCAGTAAATAGATAAATAAATAGATAATCTGTATTGCCTCTATACCGTGTTAAACCATATTTTCTAACTTAAAAGTGCTGAGTGCTTTCAATCTTCAAAAAAATAGCTAAAACCAGCAAATAAATAAATACATATTCCAGTAAATATAATGTGAAGACAATTAATCCAAAATATAAGGTGCTGTGTGCTTTCACTTTTCATTAAATATAAATTAATAAGGTGCAGTGTTCATTAGTGTCCATTTAATATAATCCACAGCAAAGTGAAATTCAACTCAGTATCTTCAACTTAAAAACCAAAAGTGCTTCCGTGCAGATAAATGTGCTGTGACTTGCTGCCTCCACCAGGTGTCACATCGAGGTGCTCTAAACTCTCACCTTATTAAGGTGTACAATACGCCTGTGTATATAAATTGCCCTCCGGGATGGTGATCAGGGGCTTTCACTCTTTCCAATCTCCTATTCGTGCTTCCGGGTGATCCTGTTGTATCCGTTCCTAGGGTGCTTATACTTTATGGGATCCTCAACTCCTATCTCGACCTCGGGCTCAGTAAACATAGAGGGCCATCATGGTGTAGTATTTAAAATCAATATATTTATTAAAATAATCAATTGCACTTACAATTAGACGATATCTTATGCGCATGAAAATGCTAAAATCAGCGTCGGGAGAACTTCGCCTCGATCTTTAACGTCACTTCCGGTGTCTGGCGGCTCCTCCTACGCGTTACGTCACGTCACGTGACTTCCTCAGGGAGTGGAACTCCCTGAGGAAGTCACGTGACGTGACGTAACGCGTAGGAGGAGCCGCAAGACACTGGAAGTGACGTTAAAGATCGGAGCGAAGTTCTCCCGACGCTGATTTTAGCATTTTCATGCGCATAAGATGAGGGCCGCCAGACACCGGAAGTGATAAGTGAAAGTATAAGCACCCTAGGAACGGATACAACAGGATCACCCGGAAGCACGAATAGGAGATTGGAAAGAGTGAAAGCCCCTGATCACCACCCCGGAGGGCAATTTATATACACAGGCGTATTATACACCTTAATAAGGTGAGAGTTTAGAGCACCTAGATGTGACACCTGGTGGAGGCAGCAAGTCACAGCACATTTATCTGCACGGAAGCACTTTTGGTTTTTAAGTTGAAGATACTGAGTTGAATTTCACTTTGCTGTGGATTATATTAAATGGACACTAATGAACACTGCACCTTATTAATTTATATTTAATGAAAAGTGAAAGCACACAGCACCTTATATTTTAGATTAATTGTCTTCACATTATATTTACTGGAATATGTATTTATTTATTTGCTGGTTTTAGCTATTTTTTGAAGATTGAAAGCACTCAGCACTTTTAAGTTAGAAAATATGGTTTAACACGGTATAGAGGCAATACAGATTATCTATTTATTTATCTATTTACTGCATCACGTTTATATTGAAGTGGGAATATACCTCCAGCTAAAAGAATACATTATTTTAAAAAACGGCCTTTTACTTGGATTATTAATTAAGCATACATATTTATTATATTTTACACTAATTCACTTCTGAAGCGCGCCACAAACCCACACTTTTTTAATTCTGTATCAACTGGTTCCTGGTACCAGTTTCGTGGTGCAGCAATAAGAAGGAAACACATACTACCTCAGATAGCGCAGGAACCACCCATACATACAAACCTGAATCAGTCTTATTATCAGTCTTCAGTAATCCCTTGCACAGCAGGGAAGAGGGAAGTAGCACTTACAGGGAACATGCTTACAAGAGGAGAAAGCACAGGCTCCACTAACATATAATGGTTATCATCTAATGGTGATCCTTCCCTGCCCATTAACAGGCTGGTGTGGGACTTTCACCAGGCTGTATTTCTTAACAGTCTGTAGGGAGGTCCAGTTTCTGGCTGTGTTGTCTAGTAGAGTTGTCTGAATTACAATATCAGCTAAAACTAATTATTAGCAGGCAAAACAGTTAACTGAATATTCATGTATCTGGCATTCAGCTTCAATATTGAACTATCACACATAAGCTGGTGATACAAGGGTCAGGATTGCCACACCATACCATTTTAATGTAACTATTTCAAGATTCTTGGCAGCCTGAATAAATCTATATGCATGTATTTAATGTATTGCAAAAATTGCAATTTGTAAATTTGCCTAATTTGAAAATTGTCAATTGAAAATGACCATCTACTCATCCTCACTGACACAGCCACAGATGAACATAGATAACTTGGCGCCCTCCCCTTTCTTCCACATAGGTGGTGGTCAGGAGGGAGTCCTCCAGCACATAGTAAATGGAGGATGTGCATGTCAGGTAAAGTGAGGAATCTAACAAAGGTCTTATGATTTGTTAGTGAACAACAAAATCCTACTGAGTACGGCAAGCTTCATGCTGCTTACACACGAGGGGAACATACTGGCAGGTTAGACTATTCTGATTCCATAACTGACCCACTGGCAAGCAGAAAATTGCTCTCTGCCCAAAGGATCTGTGTTTAGCATTGAATAGATATCGAACAACCAGAACACAAATGAAATGTAGTAGGGATCGACCGATTATCGGCAACACCGATATATCGGCGGCCGATATGCACTTTCCCCGATATATCGAAATCGGCCCCTGAGGTGCATGTCCTGGCGTGAAGCCTGCAGCTAGAAGCATCACCCGGTACTGATGTCCATAGCCGACGGTCGGCTGACTTGTAATGACAACTGATGCGGCTGAGAAGCCGCTCGGCTGTCGTTACAAGGAGCGGGAGGGGACGTCCCCCCCGCGGCCTTCCACGGCTCACCCGGGTCTCCCGTCCCACCGGGAGACCCGGGCATCCTACCTCCACTGCCGCCGCCGAAGAGAAGACCCAGTGTAGCACGAAGATGTGTCCCCATGAAAGCCGGTATCCCTGCCGCAAGTGTGCATGCACCGGTCTCCATGTAAAAAACCCGGAAGTGATGTCATGAGATCACTTCCGGGTACTCAGCGCCGAATTAAAAAAAACT
Source organism: Pelophylax lessonae (assembly GCF_965119305.1). Taxonomy (NCBI): domain Eukaryota; kingdom Metazoa; phylum Chordata; class Amphibia; order Anura; family Ranidae; genus Pelophylax; species Pelophylax lessonae. The sequence goes on from NC_138780.1 coordinate 94,109,738, forward strand.
GACATCATTCAAAACAGCCAAACTTGGCGTTTTGAATGCTTTTCAGTGCCGAGGAGGGGTTTGGGGTATTTTAGACCCCCAGATCCCTCAACAAGGAGTACCTTTAGGAAAAAAAGAAAAACATTTTTACATGTCTGAAATTATCGGCCGATACCGATATCGGATGACCAAAATATCGGTATCGGTATTAAAAAAACGATATTGGTCGATCACTAAAATGTAGTATCATCATGGACTCAATTCCCAATGTGACTACAAAACAAAGAAAAGCCAATATATTAAGATCTAGCAACCCAAAAATGAACAAATGGCAAAATCTGCTGGTGCACAGTCAGGGTCACACCTTTATGTTCAAAATAGAATAAGCATGCTGTATGGTTGAACAACAACTACTTCAGGTTTTCATTCAGGCATTGCTGTGGCATACTGCAACCCTCCCATCTCCATTTTGTTGGTAATTTGGTGGTCTGGGAACCACTTTTGCTGACCTGTTGGTATTGTATTCCTTAACAACCCATGGTAGGCTGCTTGCCAGAAAGCCTGCCGTATCGAAATGCCATGACTAGTATCAGTGAAGTTACATAATCTAACTGAAGATAAATTAAGTAGAGAGAGATAACGGACATTACTTAGCCCCGGCTTTAGGAAGCAAAACCACCCTTCCAACACTTGGGGAGATCTGTTGAATGTGGCGGCAATGGATTACATAGAACAAAATGAGGTAAATTGAGTGACTTTCTAACTTGCTGCATTTCCTGGATGGCGTTAGCAGTTCATCTGTTCTATGACTAATTTCACTTGCTGTTTGGAATTGCTTTTTAATAATGTACAAACAACGGGAACTGCTGCCATGTGGCCAGATGCCTGTAAACACGCAGAAGATCACAAGCATAAGCGTGATCAGTAACTACTTCTACAATGTAAAAAAAGAGAATATCTAGCATCTCCTTCAATAGAAGAAGTTAATGTGACTGGCTGCAAATCCCTAAGAGTTCCGTGGAACACTGACAATCTATAAGCACCTTATCCAAGGTCACAGAGTTCTGACATTGCGTCTTGTACCCAGCCTTCAACTTCAGTGGCTAGTTTCTTTAACAGAAGCAAGCGTCTCCTCCCCCTCCTTACAAGAGGTGTCAGGAGGAAAGTGCTGGAACACGACCAAAAGGAAACATACATATTTCAGAAGTGCCGTTTCATTAGAAATCTCTTGTTGAGAAATGATTTATATCTGAGAAGGAGGAACTTGGAGTCTGGACAAAGGCATCATGGGATGTCAGCGTGTGGCAGCAGTCATCCTTCTCTTGGGATGGACAGTGACATATGAGAGGACCTGACGCTGACAGGGGGATTTAAAGCTTGGTGACAGTCACCTCCCACCCCCTCTCTCAAATTAAGCCTTTTATTGCCAGAAACACAAAAGTATGTGTCCCTGACATCTGTGTATTACGAGGATGTGACATATCCCTCTGTATTATGAGGACAGAAGGCCTTTGCAATATATTATAACAGGAAAAAAGCTAAAGTCATTGATGTCCGCATTACCAGAAGGCACCAAGTACTCATATTAAAGGATGGTTTAGGAGGTATGTGCACGAGCTATTCAATTATCAACAACAATGAATTCAGATAATTAGGCATCCCTCTCGTAGGTGAGCCATGGGCTGACATGTCCCCGGCCTTTTGGTTGATCCGTTAGGAGTTTTCTTACTTTTCATAAACTCCGACTCTTCATTAGCCAATTACAATTGTAACAAGCAGAAGCATGTGAGCCCCAGTCACGCAGGGGTTAAACTGCTTCCCAATGCTCGCAGTCTCTCCCCTCCATAGGCTGCGTGTGTTGACTCTCCTCTCGCAGGCGTTTAGTAATTCACGCTGACTGTTTGTCTTAATATTGCTCTCCGTTTTGCAGTACATGGGAATTATGCAGTTTAGATGTCTGTATATTAAAAAAGGATTTAATTAAATCTGGTGCCTAGAACACCCCCCAGCACACTCAGATTCAGGCTATAATGACAAATTTACTTCCTATTTATTACCATGCACAGGGGACCTTCCTCCCTGTCTCCTCTCCCCCCCCCCCCTTTTAACTTTCCAAAATTCACATTCTCTGCATATTACCATAATATTCATTATCCCAACAAGGCATAAAATGTGACTTCCCACGAGTGCAATACCTAATTCCTCAAAAAGAGACAAAGATAGCGACATAATCATTGAATTACAACTTTTTACATCTGTTCATCTTGTCGGCATATAAATTCTGTTGTTATGGAGAGAGCTGAAACAGAGATTAGCAGGGTCCATATATTGAGGGGATTGGCGGGCTGGAAAAGCAGCTTGTAAAGCCGTGCTGGACAGCAACACAGTGAAAACCATTAAAAACTGGAAGAACGCTATTACTAATTGTATCAACCTAATAACAAAGCCTTCTTCAGTATAAAAGTTTAAATGCCCCTATGGTAATATATGCAGTAATGTCCACAATAATAAACCAGGCTGAAAATATATTAATATTAATTCGTTTTTTGAAGTTGAAAGACACATTGACCAAGGATGCATGGATTCTGTTTATAACTTTTTATGACCATCTTTGTTGCAACTCTGTATGTACCTTCTTTGTTGTTTGTATGAAAAATCCTTAGTAAAGACCACAAAACAAGAAAAACATATTGAAGCATAAATATATATATATATGTATGTGTATATATATATATATATATATATATATATATATATATATACATACATACATATGTGTATATGTATATGGTGCAGAAGTATGGTGAGGGCCACAGTTTCTAAGTAAAGTGGTCCCAAGGGATTGCCAGGACCCCATGATTGGTTTAAAGGGTGACACTGAATAAGTTATTTAATAACATGCTCCTAGCTGGTGTGCAGCTGTTTTCCTTCAGGGTTTTACCAGTCCTAGTGCTGTTATACCGGAATACAGAAAGGACGCTGTTGCTGAGAAGAAGAGAGGGTCATACTTACCTGTGCCTTCGTTAAGCGGAAAGCTGGCATCCAATGGACGGAGTTTAAGCTCTCTGTATAGCTTGTATCCAGGAGGGTTTTGATGCACATTTTTTCTCCAAACCAGCCAGCTTTCCACCTGACAATCTCTTGGATTTTTTGCGGACACAAACTTTATTAGGGTAAAGTTGGTAGACATATGATAATAATTTGTTTATAGACATCGCTGTAGTGTGGGCTTGAACCATTACAGCAGTGCACGTCAATTTTCATTTAATTATGGTTTTAGATCATTAAATTAATTATTTGTTTTTATGTTTTAACCACCAAAAAATTGGCCCGTGTCCCATAAGGTACTAATCTAAATAGGCCCTAAAAGTTTTCAGTACACAGAAACCTGCGATGGAAAAAATATGGGGGCTTCCATTGGTGAAATCCTACTGAAAATGTTGCTTGGCTGTCCAGCTATTACAATGCTTTCCAAGTCACTGTCCTGGAACAATCATAAATCTAAGTCAGAGTGACTTCGGAAGTCCTGATCCATATGACTGTTGCTTGTAAGTGAGTCAGAAACTACCGAAGTCACTGGATCAGAAAGATAGCCAGGAAACAAGAATTTTCAGAGGAAAAGTCAGAAATGTCAGCTTCCACGTTTTTCTTACTATAGGTCTCCTTAGAGGATCTGGATTGTTTTATTTGTACAAGCAAATGTACATGTTTCAACCCAGAGATTTCAGCTTAAAGAAAAATGAGAATGTCCTTCTTCATTTAAAATAAAATTGGAATCTCAATAAAATACAGTAAGCGCTTCAGAGGTGAAGCTGCTAGCACAAAGGGGACCAACGCTATAATAGAACTCAATGATATAAAATAAAAAGTGCAGCGCTGCAACATTTTTAACATAAAGTGGCATGTGTAAGCAAAAACATCATAAATTGAACATGTGATAATCACATAAAATCCAAACAAGTAATAAAAAGTCCTAGACAGTCCATAAAATGCAACACATGTCAAAAATGTGTACAGGTCATCCAAAAAAAGGATGTCCCCAGATGATATCATACATATAAAGTGAGAACAGTGCTTCTCTGCTCCAGTGCGGTTTCCTTCACCAATATGCACTCACCAGAATGCCATTGGTATATGGGATACCATCAAAAAATCCTTTGAGAGTACCTAGCAATTATCCAGTGGGTAATTCACGGGTATAATGGCCTCTCGTACTGAAACCTGATTAGAAGGGTGCTCACCATACGGAGCCCAAGAAAAGCTTTATGGTGTAGTAATTTATTATAAAATTAGTAACATATAATTAAAATAAAGGATGTACATCCAGTATAAAAACATAAATGGCCGAACTCACAATAATAGCCACCTATCTCAAACTAGGATACGGCGGCGTGGCGTCAGCATGCGTGGCTCCTTCCTATGTGTTTTGTGTGCACGTACATCATTAGGAGATCCACCTACAGGTACACCTTATTTATTATTGAGTTCTAAAATAAAATTGGCTATAAAAGTGTTTAATCAAATGTTTAAAATGCTCCCTTTTATTTTAAGCACCATCTTTGCGTTGTAAGTGCTGTTAGTCTTACAAAAGTACACAACCACTATGTGGCTTAAACAAAACTCCAGTTAAAGCCGCGAGCACTGTAGGAGCTGTAATCAACCCGCAGTGCTCAGAACACCTGAAAAAACTTTTCCTGAAGTTGTGCCAAAAACTGTTGATGCTGAAGTTATCTTTGTATTGCCCAAGTATTAATTAATGGAGCTCACGGGTGCTTGATCCACGGTGCTTTGTCTGAGAAGGTAATCCATGAAGATGATCTTCACAACCAATTGTCGCTTAACAGGACAGGTTCCACTCAAAGCAGGCCTCGCCATGGTCGACCAAAAGAGTTGAGTGCACATGCTCAGTGTCATATCCAGAGGTTGTCTTTGGGAAATAGACATATGAGTGCTGCCAGTATTGCTGCAGAGGTTGAAGGGGTGGGGGTTCAGCCTGTCAATGATCAGACCATAAGCTGCACACTGCATCAAATTGGTCTGCATGTCTGTCCTCCCAGAAGGAAGCCTATTCTAAAGATGATGCACAGGAAAACCCGCAAACAGTTTGCTGAAGACAAGCAGACTAAGGACATGGATTACTGGAACCATGTCCTGTGATCTGATGAGACCAAGATAAACTTATTTGGTTCAGATGGTGTCAAGTGTGTGCGGCGACAATCAAGTGAGGAGTACAAAGACAAGTGTGTTTTGCCTACAGTCAAGCATGGTGATGGGAGTGTCATGGTCTGGGGCTGCATAATTGGTGCCGGTCCAGGGGAGCTACAGTTCATTGAGGAAACCATGAATGCCAACATGTACTGTGACATACTGAAGCAGAGCATGATCCCCTCCCTTCAGCGACGGGGAGTAGGGCAGTATTCCAACATGATAATGACCCCAAACACACCTCCAAGACGGCCACTGCCTTGCTAAATAATCTGAGGGTAAAGGTGATGGACTGGCCAAGCATGTCTCCAGACCTAGACCCTATTGAGCATCTGTGGGGCATCCTCAAATGGAAGGTGGAGGAACACAAGGTCTCTAACATCCACCAGCTCAGTAACATTGTCATGGAGGAGTGGAAGAGGACTCCAGTGGCAACCTGTGAAGCTCTGGTGAACTCCATGCCCAAGAGGGGTAAGGCAGTGCTGGAAAATAATGGTGGCCACACAAAACATTGACACTTTGAGCCCAATATGGGCATTTACACTTAGGGGTGTACTCATTTTTGTTGCCTGCGGTTTAGACATTAATGGTTGTGTGTTGAGTTATTTTGAGAGGACAGCAAATTTACACTGTTATACAAGCTGTACACTCACTACTTTACATTGTAGCAAAGTGTCATTTCTTCAGTGTTATCAAATGAAAAGATATGATAAAGTATTTACAAAAATGTCCTCCTCCACATGACTACCCCATATATTGTTCTTCTGCTCCTTCCTCTACTCCCACATTAATAGTCATGAACTGTTTACCTATCCATCCCTTGCCCAATAAAGGAAAACAAGGAGAACTTAAGTTACAACTTCTCATTACCAACGCAATTGGAAATATACGATATGTACATCCACAGACAGGCAAACTGTCAGATAGCTCATACTGTAGACTTTTATATATGTGTTGGTATCTTTACACTAGTGTGATTTTCGTACAGTTGTAAATTTTTCTGTTTTTTCTGCTTGGCTGGAGTCACAGTGGCCATTGCTGGCAACCTCCTGAAAATGTTACTTGCCTGCCTGTTATGATGACTCTTTGGGGATGATTTTCTAAAGGCAAAAAGGCTGTTCTCCTTGCAAGAGAATTTTCCCTTAGCTTAGTGAGGTTGACTCTATTGACTTTCATCAATCAGTCATGAGTAGGAAAAAATATTGGGGTTGATTTACTAAAACTGGAGAGTGCAAAATATGGTACAGCTCTGCATAGAACCCAATCAACTTCCATTTTTTTTTGTCAAAGCTTAATTTAACAAGCTGAATTTAGAAGCTGATTGGCTAACACGTCCAGCTGCTCCAGATTTTCCAATTTGTTTTTTTTTTTCTTGCATGTATTTTTTGGCAAAATTAATTTTCATCACATTCACTAAGCTATTTGACTTGAATAAATCAACCCTTTGTCCTCAATACTGACTTGAAACAAGAATGGTCATTCAGAAAGCCAAAAAACCTTATGCACATACTTGTTCCAAATCAAGGACTCAAAGTGCTGAAGCAAAAGATTCAGTATGTTGGTCGGGCAGCTAGCAATCTCAGAAGGAAAGGGCAGTAATGGAAGCCTCTGTGTTTCTCTTGTGACAGGTTTCCTTTAAAAAACAAACAGACTTGTATTTGCATAAAACGTTTTTTGTGCATCGGCTACCTGCCTCCTGAGATTTGTCCAGCCCTGACATCATTCAGTGAGAATGACATGGTAATCACAACAGAATTATATTCATGTCAGTCTGAATAAACTAATAGATTGCACGTAACAGAAAATCCTTGGGAAAAATAACCCTTTACGCTTTGCATGAGCCACAATATAATGTGGAATCACAAGCCATCATGAAGCTTCAGCTAATAAATGTATTCTGCTGCATCTATAATTAATATCTTATTTGGTAAGAGTGATGCATTAATGTGCACATCACAATCCTACCTATTAGCCATCAGACATAAATCTCGGGTAAAATGGTTTGTATATATGGCATTCCGTGTATGTATGTGTGTTACGCTGGATGATATATGTGTGTACAGAGTCGTCTCTGGCTGGCAGTCTAACTGTTTGTTTTCACACGCTGAGCTGGGTATAATATTCTCGGCTTGAATCTTTATTACCCATCTGGCACAGCCCGTGCCTAGTATCATTCATTCCATTTACACAAACAAATATCAGGGCTGAACGTTCGCTGCATAGGGGCTGAGGGAAGCTCACCTTCCAGCCTCCTCACACCGAGAAGCTGCTCGACCAAAGGGACACCAGGTGTGCAAGAGGTCAAGAAGAAGAAGATTCCGAAGAAGGAAGAATAAGCAAATTAGAGGCAAAAAGAAGGATGGATTTAAAAAAAAGGTACAGAGGGAGAAATCACAAGAAGCTGATAGTCATGAAAAGAACGACGGTCAGAAGTGGTAAAAGAGCTGCCTAAATATACTGTAGAGATTGGATGTATTAACGCTGGACCCATTAATATTAAGAAAGAGGGAGTTATGCTCTAGACATTATTGAGACATTTCTTTTTTAATTATTTATTTCTTTTACAAAAGAATATTTAGCAAAAGCAGCACTATCTAGGTATTAAAACGAAATTAACCCAGATTTAAAAGAAGAACTAAAGAAACAGACAAGCACAACAAAATGCTAAGTAAATTCAGTTATTCTCTTCTAACTGGACCAGCACAATCCTTCAGCCTTAACAGCCCTCAACACCGAAAGCTCTTTGTACGTCTATAAATTACGTAAAACATGTCTGACCTGAGATTATGCTAAACGGAAAGGATAAAAGTAAAAGTCCATATCCATTTTCATTAGACACCTGGCCGTAAAGATGTTATAGTAAAGAAGGGTACAAAAAGTCAATCTAACATCTCCAAGTTTGTTTGACAGAACTGAAGCTGCTGTCAAATTTTTTGAACTGGTCCAACTGAAATTAGCAAGCTTCACCATAACCTAAATTCATTCTTCATTGGCCTCACATACAGCGCCAGTTCTAGAATATATATTTTCCTGTTTGACCATGCTTGTTAAAATGTGTTCCACTATCCAAATAAGACTTGGGGTATGCCCAAGGATGTTTTTATGTAGAAAACTGGCCTTATGAACTTGTATGGATTAATGAAAACTAATGAGATGGGATGAAAACTGAAAAAACAAAACATGACAAAACTGATAGTAACAGAAAGAGAAGCTACTGTAGGAGAATATAAAGAAACATCTCCGAAAGGTAAGGCACTAATTCTTAGGAAGGAACAACAGATAAGAAAGCAGGTGAGGAACAAACTATGGTTGGTGATTGAGGTAGGTGTCAACACTGGAAACTAGGGATCGACCGATTATTGGCACAGTTGATATATCGAGGGCCGATATGCACTTTCCCCGATATATCGGAATCGGCCCCGGAGGTTACCGATATTGCCGATATTTTGGGAAAGTGCTTGTACCGGAGTGATGCCTGCAGTTAGAGGCATCACACCGGTACCAGCGTCCATAGCCGATGGTCGGCTGTCTTATAATGACAACCGATGTGGCTGAGAAGCCGCCCAGCTGTCATTACAAGGAGCAGAAGGGGACGCCCCCCCCCTCCCGCCGCCCTCTAGCCGCTCGCCCGGGTCTCCCGTCCCACCGGGAGACTTGGGTAACCAGCCTGCACAGCCACCGAAGATCCGATCAAAGCTGCATTCGGCTCTGATCGGGTCTCCATGCAAAAAACCCGGAAGTGATGCCATGACGTCACTTCCGGGTACTGGCGCCAGATGAAAAAAAAATGACAGCATTCAAAACAGCCAAACTTGGCATTTTGAATGCTTTTAAGTGCAGAGGAGGGGTTTTGGTTTTCTTAGACCCCCAGATCCCTCCACAAGAGTACCTGTCAAGAAAAAAAAAAGATTTTTTTTAAATCTACAAAAATATCAGCGCATATCGGCCGATACTGATATGCACTGGCCAAAATATGGGTATTGGCAACGAAAAAATGATATCAGTTGATCACTACTGGAAACAACAGCATAATGTGAACAACAGATAAAGAAATAGAAGAGTGCCAGTAACCGTGATGACATTTTTTTTTTCTTTATTTAAAGTTTTTAGCAGAATACAAAATACGGTACAAGAATACAAACAGAACAAAACAGCAAATTGTCAGGGGGAAACCCCCGTTCCAAAATGGAACAAAAACTGTGTTACATGACTGTAGAGCTCCTGGAAATGATCAAGAATATATCAACCTACTACAAGAGGATTCCCAACCAGAAAGAAAGCAGGGTCCCCTCCATCACTGTCAGGGTTCACCTTCCACTGACATATTGGGGTTGATTTACTAAAGGCAAAAAGACTGTGCACATTGCAAAGAGCAGTTGCTCCAGATCTTAGTAAATGAGCAGAAGCTCTGCTGACTTCCATCATCCAATCATGTGCAAGCAAAAATGCTTTTTTTTTTATTTTTATTTTCCTTGCACGTGATTGGGTACTCTTTGCAAAGTGAGGCCTGGAGCAACTGCACTTGCAGAGGGCAAGTGCACAGTCCATTTGCCTTTAGTAAATCAACCCCAATGAGCTATAATTCTAGATCACTGGAGTAGCCATGATGCAATTTAACCACTTGCCGACTGCCGCACGACTACATACTGCGGCAGTCAGCCTCTCCTGGGTAAAGTGACGTATGGGTACGTCACTCATCCACGAGCCTGTAGGGGGCGAGCGCGCGCCGCCGCGCTCCCGCGCATTCACTGACATCCCCACGCGTGTGACCGGCGACTGCGATGTCCGCCGGCCACTCGCTATCTCCCTCAGGAGAGGGAGAAAGACAGAAGGCTGATGTAAACACAGCCGTCTGTCATTCCCCCTAAGATCACGATAGAGGCTATGCAATCCTGCTATGTAGGATCGTATGTCTCTGTGATGATCTAACAAGCCACGCCCCCTTACAGTTAGAATCACGCCCCTAGGGACACACTTAACCCCTTGATCACCAATAAAGTTAACCCCTTCCCTGCCAGTGACAGTAACAGTGCATATTTATAGCACTGATTACTGTAGTAATGTCACTGGTACCCCCAAAAGTGTCAAAAATGTCAGTCAACGGTCTGATCTGTCTGCCGCAATATCGCAGTCCCGCAAAATAAATCGCAGATCGCCGCCATTATTAGTTAAAAAAAAAAACAATAAAAATAACATAAATCTTTCCCGTAGCTAGTAAACGCAATAACTTTTGCGCAAACCAATCAAAATACGCTTATTGCAATTTTTTTAACAAAAATATGTAGCAGAAAACAAATTGGCCTACAATGTTAAAAAATTTTGATTTTTACATTTTTTTGGGGGGAATTTCATATAACAAAATGTGAAAAATATTGTTATTTTTGCAAAATTGACGCTCTTTTTTTGTTTATAGCGCATGATCAAAAAATCGCACAGGTGATCAAATACCACCAAAAGAAAGCTCTGTTTGTGGGAAAAAAGGACATCAATTTCATTTGGGTACAGCGTCGCACGACCGCGCAATTGTCCGTTAAAGTCACGCAGTGCCGAATCGCAAAATAGGCCCTGGTCAGGAAGGGGGTAAAATCTTCCGGGGCTTAAGTGGTTAAGGACATCTCAGTAAAATCAAAAATATCAACCACATGCAACTGTGAGAGGAAGCAAACAAAAAAAAAATCTCACAAGACGTTAGCAAAGGTAACTGAGAAGTACCAGGAGCAGTAAATGAAAGTAAAAGGTTGAAACTAATTTGATCCCCACTCCCAAAGCTTAATAGACCTTTATCGTTTCCAAAGTTACTCCATTAATGGAGATAAATGTGGAAGCGCTACCTACAGAAAGCATGCTGTGACGTGTTAAGTGGTGGTCTATAAAAGCTTCTATCTGCACTCTATAGGGGAACGTCCGGTAACAATAAAAGTATGTGAGTGCAGGATCAAAGTCATTTCTTCTGCAAGTTTATCAGATATTTACTGAGATGTTCAAAGCACCCTGGGGTTTCAAGCCTAATGGAAGTGAATAATCCTTGAGATTCTGGAGAGTTGACCTAGTGTGACCTGTTTTCTCCACATGGGGAAAAGGGGGGGGGGTAGTAACTGCGGCTCACTTTGTCTATAATTATATGGTGAAAACAGTGAACATAATTGATGATCTACACAGCTTTTGTTTGGGGATATGGCTCATTCAGTATTATACACAATTCATAGGCACTATATTTGAATTCAGTCAGGAAAAAGAACAGGAGGTCAGTGAGAAGACCCTCGGTATGAAAGTACGTAGAGATCCGGCAGTCCTGGCATCAGCTAAGGGTGAAGAAACAGTGATAGAATTATAGGAAGCATAGCAGCAGAGCAGTGTGAAGGAAGCTGCCGCCTTTACCACTGAGTGAGTGCAGCTGAGCTTTTCATTTCACTGTGAGCCCTGCGGTCTGTTTAGAGCAGGTCGATACACTTGTCTGAGGCAGAGAATGGATTAGCACATCATTCATGCAGCAGGCGGGAGGTGCTACCCAGGGCGACAGGGACCGAAAAACGAAATTACAAAATGTGGCGGGGCAGAGGGCATAAGGGGCAGATCACATGGGACACCTAGTAACCAAAAGCGTGCTTTATTTGGTGAAAATGCGTAACACGTACAGGTCTACCTTCATGCACTCGGCGGTATCCCAAACGTCTCTGCACTCCCAATAACTTTATGATGGCTAAAACTAGGAAAGCATAGTAAGTAAATACTTAATAAAGTACATAGACTTTTTCTGCAACTCAAATAACAGCAGCATGTCAGTCATAATTTACTGTATTACTGATGACAAAGGAAAACTATTTCAAGGATAAGTACATTTTCACTTATGTTCCCATGCAGAAATAACTAAAGCGTTCCCTCTATATCTGTATAGTATACTGCTGCAGCATTAGAAAGTTAAAGTGGATGTAAACCCTAACATATACCCAGTGAAGTGAACAGCCTCAGATGATACACAGAGATGAGACAAATCTCCCTACATACCTTTTATTTGTATATCTGCAATCTTCAGCTTGCTACACTGTTTAGAAGGTGAACATTGTGTTAGAATGTTTTCTTCCTGTTCCAGCGCTGGGTTTGGAGTCTTGGCATACACTGTGTGACAGCTGATTGGAGGAAAGGTACACACCCCCCCTCCACATAGGCAGAGGAAGGAAGAAACATGCAGAGCTGTGCTGTGAATAGACCAGCCGTCTGCTAATATATCTCTATGCACCCACCCCAACACAAATTTCCAGCTGCTTTTATCTCCTGTGTCAGAGAACTTGTCACAAGTTATCATGCTGATAACACAGGAACAGAGTAGCAGAAAGACACGGATTTGGGGTTTTAGAAAGAGAGAGATAGGTAAACCATACAGATGAACAGAAAAAATGCTCAGTTTTGCTCTATATTGCAAAATATGGTATCTATCCAAAAATTAAATATGAAAGAAATCAATCCCAAATGGGATTAGCAATTGGAGAAACGTAACATTGCGATACCAAGGAAGTGTATTGAGAAAAGTTGATGCAAAAAAGTATATAAAAAAATATATCTTTTATTGATTCAAAAATAAAAAGATCTTTTTATTTTTGAATCAATAAAAGATATATTTTTATATACTTTTTTTTGCATCAACTTTTCTCAATACACTTCCTTGGTATCGCAATGTCCCCTCTCCCGACTGCTAATCCCATTTGGGATTGATTTCTTTCATAAACACTACAGATGTATGTGCCCAGGTCAGTTTTCATGAAAGGAGTTTACATCTCCTTTAAAGTCATTTCTGATATGGCTGTCCACATGAGTCCCTAAAGTTTGTTCACAGCCAATGACACCAATCTGCCACAACATCTGACAAGTGGAGATGGCCTCTCTATCAGGCTGATCACTGCAGGAACATCCCTCCATCCTCATCCCAGGAAGACAACTCTGAAATTGATTAACTAAAGATAGTGCAGTATATATGCAGACTTAGGGATGTATTTATAGAAAATTTGTATAGAAATTCACACTGTAAAGATGCATATACATTCATTCTGTGCAAATGGGGCAAACACAAATGTTATTAGGCGATTTCCTGTGCTGGTTGAATGTTTTTCATTAATTTCATTGATTTAAAATGAAATGGAAAATACTGCATTTGCCTACTAGTTGGCACTAAGTATCACATATATCTCCTATGATTCTTAGCGCCTCTAGTGGCCAAAATGCAGTATTTTTGTTTTAAATCGACGAAAAACATTCAACCAGCACAGGAAATAACCAAATCATGTTGATTTTTGTCCCATGTGCATAGAATTACAATGCAAATGCCTGGGCGAATTACAATGCAAATGCCTGGATGAATTACAATGCAAATTCCTGATAAAAACACCCCTTAAAGTTAGTACTTTAGCCTTAAGAGCATATCGCTAGCTAGACTTTTTAGGTTTGAATATCACATGAACAGCTTCAAATTTCTGAGTATTTAATGTAATCTGAAAACTCACCAATGGAGAACAATAAAAACATGACAGATGATCTATGCTTTTGTCTACTCTTTCCAGAACAAAGCAAAGCGTTTGGCGTCTGGAGTTACACTTTACATACTGGATAATGCAATCCTCAGAAAGGGTATTCTGCTGCAGACTAAAGCATCATCATAACAAAATAAACATATATTGAATTAGAACTTTGTCCATAAGCAGTGCCTAATGTAAACTGTCAGTTCACAGAATAGTTTCAGCTTAAATATTTGTGGTCGGAGGACAAGTAAAATGGTTCCCAGCGGTCTTTTTACGCTAAGTTTCATTGCAATCGAAGCCTGGCAGAATATTCCGCAGTACGTAACAATAATAAGATATCAAAACACCTCCAAGCCATAGTCTGCTTCTGAAAGAATGAAGCCTGTGAACGCTATCTGTCTCTAGCAGAGAATTGGTTAATGCATTGGTGAGCTGCCCAGCCAGATTACCTGCCAGCTCTGTACACACAGCCAAACGGAGGGACAATGAGCTTTCCTGTTGACATCTTTAATATTAGCCTCTCTAACTAACACCAATGAGCAGGAGATGTCACTAGGATGAAATATGAATTACTGCATCCAACATGTGCTCATTTATCAACGGAGGATGGAGGCGAGGGAAGTGGGAGGGGGCCGGCAGGAATAATATTTAGGAATGGGGGAGGATACAGCTCTAGTTCTTCGTATAAAACCTGATAATATAGAAAAAGCTCCTCTTCAGATATCGTATTAATATCAAGATGGCCATGTCCCCTAAACATTCATCAACTGACAGGCAAGTGCCTTAGGATTACCTAACAAGACATGCAAGGAGCAAGGATCTGCAGCAAAGATGGCTACAGACATACCTATGTATATCGATGGTACAGCGAACGTACGATCTGATGTCAGGCCACGTAAGGAAAGACTGTATACTTCCATACACGCCATAAAATAACATATAAAAAAAGGAAAAACTTCTCCCAGGCAGAAGAGGTCAATCACCTAAGGCCCCTTTCACACTTCAACCTGAAACTTTGCTGCTACTCTGCCGCTCGACTTTGATGCGACTTGAAGCACTGCCTGTGTAATCTTGAGGTGCATGGATCTTAACCACTTTTTACCCCCTTCCTGACCAGGCCCTATTTTGCGATTCGGCACTGCGTTAATTTAACAGACAATTGCGCGGCTGTGCGACGCTGTGCCCAAACAAAATTGATGTCCTTTTTTCCCCCACAAATTGAGCATTCTTTTGGTGGTATTTGATCACCTGTGCGATTTTTATTTTTTGCACTAAAAAACAAAAAAAGAGCGACAATTGTGAAAAAAAAAAATATTTTTCACATTCCGCTATAGGACATTCACAAAAAAAAAAATGTAAAGATCAACACTTTTTAACATTTTAGGCAAATCTGTTTTCTGCTACATACTTTTGGTAAAAAAAAAAAATCGCAATAAGCATACTTTGATTGATTTGCACAAAACTTATCGCGTCTACAAACTACAGGAAAGATTTATGTCATTTTTTTATTGTTTTTTTTTTTTTAACTAGTAATGGCGGCGATCAGCGATTTTCTGCAGGACTGCAACATTGTGGTGGACAGATCGGAATCCTAACTGACATTTTTGACACTTTTGGGGGTACCAGTGACATCACTACAGTAATCAGTGCTAAAAATATGCACTGTCACTGTAATAATGACACTGGCAGGGAAGGGGTTAACGTTATTGGTGATCAAAGGGGTTAATGTATGCCTGGATGCAGGGGAGCCGCACTGCTGCAGTAATATTACTGTGAGCGGTCAGCAAGCGGTTAAGATGTATCAAAGCCAGACCAAAGTAGTGCAGGGACTACTTTGAAGTCGTTGCGACTTGAAGTCACACAGATATGAACGGTACTCAATTGGAAATCATGGAGTATGACTTGTAATGCGACTTTGCAGTCCGAAGTCACAGGACAAGTTGCACAAGTGTGAAAGGGGCCTAAGGACACTAGCAAAAACTGGAGTCTCACAAAGTAGGTGGGGTTATATGAGCTTCCCCCAAGGCTGGGTTCACTTTTGTGCATTGCTTTTGCAGGCACACAGCTGTACCCATAATTCTGAACCATCATGCATTTTGGTGCAGCGTTATTTGAAGTGATACTAAAGAAAAAAAATTAACAAACATGTTATACTTACCTGCTCTGTGCAGTAGTTTTGCACAGAGCAGCCAGGATTCTCCTCTTCTTGGGTCCCCCACCGGGGCTCTGGGCTCCTTCCCCTGCTTGCTATGGAGGCACTTGTGCGTGCTTGAAACACTAACACAGAATGAGCGGGGCTCCAACCCCGCTCTCTCCTTACTGGATTTAATTGACAATTGGCTCCCGCTGCTGTGTCTGAGCCAATGAGGAGGCAGAGAGCCGGGAGAGCAGCTGTTCTCGTGCACATCACTGGATCGAGATCAAGCTCAGGTAAGTGTTAGGGGAGCTGGGGGTAGGGGCACAGAATGCATTAAAGTAAAAACGTTCAGCCCTTAGAACCAGGGTCATGCACTTCCCATTCAAATGAACAGGTTTCCCTACCACAACACTGCATATAACCCATGGTCTGTAAATACAGGTCCTGTGTCCTGTACGGTAGGGTTAACTGCTTGCCGACTGCCTCATATAGGAGTACGGCAGCCAAGAATCTCTCCTGCACTGGATCATGTATCAGATATGTGATCCAGCACGTATGAGTAGGGGCAATGCACACACACAGCTGCTGCGCCGCACACACTGCTCATTGACTGGCTGCCCTCACCACATACTGCTAACTGACTGGCTGTCCTCACCGCATACTGCTCACTGACTGCCTGCCCTCATTGCATACTGCTGACAGGCTGCCCTCACCGCATACTTCTCACTGACTGCCTGCCCTCACCACATACTAATCACTGACTGGCCTCACTGCACACTGCTCACTGACTGACTGCCCTCACCGTACACTGCTCACTGACTGACTGCCCTCACTGCATATTGCTCACTGACTGACTGCCCTCACTGCATACTGCTCACTTACTGGCCTCACCGCACACTGCCCACTGACTGACGGCCCTCACTGCAAACTGCTCACTGACTGACTGCCCTCACTGCATACTAATCACTGACTGCCCTCACCGCATACTAATCACTGACTGGCCTCACCACACACTGCTCACTGACTGCCTGCCCTCACTGCATACTGCTCACTGGCTGCCTGCCCTCACTGCATACTGCTCACTGACTGGCTGCCCTCACTGCATACTGCTCACTGACTGCCTGCCCTCACTGCATACTGCTCACTAACTGACTGCCCTCACCGCATGCTAATCACTGACTGACTGCCCTCACTGCATACTGCTCACTGGCTGACGGCCCTCACTGCATACTGCTCACTGACTGGCTGCCCTCACTGCATACTGCTCACTGACTGCCTGCCCTCACTGCATGCTGCTCACTAACTGACTGCCCTCACCGCATGCTAATCACTGACTGACTGCCCTCACTGCATACTGCTCACTGGCTGACGGCCCTCACTGCATACTGCTCACTGACTGACTGCCCTCACTGCATACTGTTCACTGACTGACTGCCATCACTGCATACTGCTCACTGACTGGCCTCACCGCACACTGCCCACTGACTGATGGCCCTCACTGCATACTGCTCATTGACTGACTGCCCTCACAGCATACTTCTCACTGACTGCCTGCCCTCACCACATACTAATCACTGACTGGCCTCACCGCACACTTCTCACTGACTGACTGCCCTCACCGTACACTGCTCACTGACTGACTGCCCTAACTGCATATTGCTCACTGACTGCCTGCCCTCACCACATACTAATCACTGACTGGCCTCACCGCACACTGCTCACTGACTGACTGCCCTCACTGCATACTGCTCACTTACTGGCCTCACCGCACACTGCCCACTGACTGACGGCCCTCACTGCATACTAATCACTGACTGCCCTCACCGCATACTAATCACTGACTGCCCTCACCGCATACTAATCACTGACTGGCCTCACCACACACTGCTCACTGACTGCCTGCCCTCACTGCATATTGCTCACTGGCTGCCTGCCCTCACTGCATACTGCTCACTGACTGGCTGCCCTCACTGCATACTGCTCACTGACTGCCTGCCCTCACTGCATGCTGCTCACTAACTGACTGCCCTCACCGCATGCTAATCACTGACTGACTGCCCTCACTGCATACTGCTCACTGGCTGACGGCCCTCACTGCATACTGCTCATTGACTGACTGCCCTCACTGCATACTGCTCACTGACTGACTGCCATCACTGCATACTGCTCAGTGACTGGCCTCACCGCATACTGCTCACTGACTGACTGCTCTCACTGCATACTAATCACTGACTGCCCTCCCCGCATGATAATCACTGACTGCCCTCACCGCACACTGCCCACTGACTGACTGCCCTCACTGCATACTGCTCACTGACTGACTGCCCTCACCGCATACTGCTCACTGACTGACTGCCCTCACTGCATACAGCGGTGGCCTCTTTCAGCAGGATAATGTTCCCTGCCACACTGCAAAAATGGTTCAAGAATGGCTTGAGGAACACTATTTTGAGGTGTTGCCTTGGTCTCCAAATTCTGCAGATCTCAATTCATGGAGGCCCCAACACAAACTGAGAAGACTTGAAGGATCTGCTACTGACTGCTTGGCTCCAGACACCACAGCATACCTTCAGAGGTCTAGTGGAGTCCATGCTGCAATGGTCAGGGCTGTTTTGTTGGCAAAAGGGGCACCTACTCAATGTTAGGTGGGTGATCATTATGTTATGGCTAATCAGGGTGTATTTTCACTGTTTTGTACTGGAACTGTTTGCATTTCCAGCATTGTATGTTTTCATTATGTAATGTAATGTCATATCCCTAGTAAAGTGCATTCCCTTTAGCTCAATGTCTTTTCTCTGCACTTATCCTTTACTGTGTATGTTTTGTACTGCAGTCGCTTACACACCATAGACATAGAACCGGTCGCACAAATAAATTGAAAATGTGTTGTCGGAAAGCTATGTAAGTCTTTGGCCAGCTTCTCCCATATTAGGCAGGCTTTACAGATTTATTACGGGGCTTATTTACCATGACAATGCAAATAGCAAAGCGTAGTAACCCACGATGGCGTTTCCCAACATTTACAGCAGTCAGTGCAATAAAACAGAACTACTGATTAGGAGCTTCTCTGAACAGCCATTTCTTTTAATAAACTGCCCAATGTACTGCGTCAATATCTACGTTGTTTCAAATGCAAAACAGCCCGTCAAATTGCTCTGCAGCCTTCCATAAGCATTTGTCATTAGCTGCCCGGGCTGCACCGAAGCGGTTAAACGCCCCTGGACGGCAATTACCCCTCCACGCCTGGGTTTCTGCCACAAATACACCTGTCTCCTCCCCTAAGCAAGAGAAACACAGGAACCTTGACTCTGAAAGTCAGGCCCTGCGAAGAGTGATAAGATTCCCTGGGGATCGCTGGCATTATCTCTCTTCAGCACTTGGACAGCTCCCAGCCATTGGCGGCCATGTGGCCGGCTCTTCTAGGAGGGAGGGGAGCCTTGCAGCCCCTGAGAAATCAATTTCCTCGCCTGCTCCCCTATTTGCTTTTCAGAATGCCCTTGTCGGACGCGCACTGAGACATGTGAGCGTGGCTCACTGATAATACAGCCAGTGAACTGTGTCCTGGGAATTGTCCGCCCCTCTTCCTGGAGCTCACAATTTCCTCTCTCCCGCCTCAATCTCTGCTCATCTCTCTCCATTCCATTAGCATTTCTGCCAGATTCTTGCTTAAAGTAAGCGAACAAGACAAATGTTTGCCTGCATTCCTATAAGCAACAGCGCAGATGTAACCGTCCCTGATTTCCAGGTGACAGTCCCTGAAGTTGAAGGTTTGCCCCTGGAAATGAAAAACGTCTCTGGAAATGCTTTTAATTTCCAGTAACGGCCCAATCTGTCTGAAAACCACCTTGTCTGTACGTTACATTCAGCTGACATTGACTGTTCATTCCGCTTTTTAAATTAATATTTTTTTTTTTTTTTAGAATTATGATTCGAATCCACAAATAGTTATTACTGTGCCAAGCGAATGGGTATAAAGTGTTCTGGAGTTCTTGGTGAGTGAATGGCACTGCACTATAAATCATCGGTTCAGGAAAAAAAAAATATGGACAATGCTAAATTGTAATTCAAAATATTATCATACGCAAATAACTGTTTTTTTTTTTGCCTTCAAAATTTGATTTGCAGTAAATTTAAGCGCATGTAATCTCATACAAGCTTTAGGCTACGTTCACATGTGGGCATAGCGGATCACCGCGATTTTGCCCACGTTCCGGAATCATTGCAAATCGCAGGACGCCTGTGCAATGCCCGTGATTTGCAATAGCACCCCAAACGCTGTGCGATGCTGCCACGATTTTCGCCTGCCGAATCGAGGTAACATCGCGCAAACAGAATCGCGGGACGCATGACGCCTAAAAAGGTACAGGAGCTTCTTTTGTGCATCATGTGTCCCACCATTTTCTGTTTGCGCGATGTTACCTCGATTCGGCAGGCGGAAATCGCGGCAACATTGCACAGCGTTTGGGGTGCTATTGCAAATCATGGGCAACGCACAGGCGTCCCGCGATTTGCAATGATTCCAGATCGCGGTGATTCTGCCCGTGATCAGCACATGTGAACGTAGCCTTAAAGCTGAATTCACTCTAGGTAGATATAAAAATATACATAAATGCAGCTCTGTTAATATTAATACATCACTGAAGGTACTTTTTAAATGCAAGCAGTGAAAGTATATGAATTTGACCCGCTATCAGCCTCTGTATAGCAGGGCTTGAGTGTGAGAGGTAGAAGCAGCACAAGATTCCAATAAATTCAGGTGATGACAAGAAGAATGCTGATAGAAGAAGAGAGCAGAGTGATAGTGAGATAATCTCATCACCGTGCCTCTCTTTTCAGTGCCACATCACAGGCTGGAACAGGTGGAGACGGAGCTGGGCTCAGAAGAACAGGACGGAATGATGCTGGCCATCAAAAAGACAAATGGCATTGCAGCAAAAGCTGATTGTGCTTTTGTATCTTTAATGGACTATTTATCTTTATACATAGTACATAGTTACATAGTCTGGTTAAAAAAAGACACAAGTCCATCTAGTTCAACCAATAAAAAACAAAAAAAAAACAACCATACAATCCCATATACACAATCCCATATCCCCCTTAATCTCCTCTTCTCAAGAGAGAATAAATTCAGTTCCTCTAATCTTTTCTCATAGCTGAGCTCCCCCATGCCTCTTATCAGTTTGGTTGCCCTTCTCTGCACTTTCTCCAGTTCCCCGATATCCTTTTTGAGAACTGATTCCCAAAACGGAACTGCATATTCCAGATGAGGTCTTACTAATGATTTATACAGGGGCAAAATTATATCTCTCTCTCTCTGGAGTCCATGCCTCTGTTAATACGAGAAAGGACTTTGCTTGCTTTTATTTTGTTTGTTTTTTTTTGTGTTTTTTGCTGAAGCTCTGTTTTTAACACGTTAAGCCCCGGTTCACACTTGTGCGTGTGCGGGGTTCGCATGTAATGTTCGGAGCGCACTGCTCCGACATTACATGCGATCGGCTGTGCGGTGCAAGTTTAGCCATACAGTTTGTATGGCTAAATTCGCACCGCAGCCGCACCAAACACTCACAGGGACCCTTTTTGGCAGCCGCATCAGGATCGGATCGCACAGCGGTTCACACTTGTGCGATCCGATCCTGTGCGAACTGCATGATCGCACTGCGATATGCGATCAAACTGGGGGTGTCATTAAGATTACATTGACACCCCCAGCGTATCGCATATGGCAGTGTGAACTGCCGGGGGTGCGTGTGCGATGCGGGAACAGGCTGCGGATTCGCAGCCTTCCCGCACTCGCATAAGTGTGAACCGGACCTAAAGCAATTTCAGCATTAATTATCAACAATATTTTCAAATCTGCAATTTTGATTAAAATAATACTTGGCGATTCTGCACTGAATTCTGTCTGCTCCAGTTTTAGTAAATCCCCCCCACCTGTTATAGAGAGATAACACGGTCCCTGTCTCCTTCACTGTCACAGGGGCTTTCAATGAAGACTACAAGGGGCGGTTTCAACACATTTTAGGCAGACATAGTTTACTGTTTTCACCATCAGGAAATTCTGGAGTACATGCATGCATGTAGACATGAAGTGGCTGCAAAGAGGCTGCAGCAGATCAAATGTACTGAGATGAGAATTGTAGTTATAAAATGCCAATTGTTTATGATATAAAGTGCTTTAGCACACTAACAGTCATCCCGTTACAATTTACATCCAAATTAGAAATTCATTTGTTCATCTCTATGGAATAGTAGTGGTCTGAGTTGAAAAGGGCACCGCTTGAATGACCCAGTATGATGAAACAGATGTGTACCCACAGTGCCAATCCCTCCTTCCCATCCTCCTCCTAGCACAAATTTTCTCACCAATTCTCTCTCCTACCACAATTCCTGACCCCCCCTTCAAACACAATTCCTCTAATCCCCAGCATGAATGTTTGTTGCCCCCACCCCTTCCATTATGTCTCCAGTACAATTCCTCCTCCATCCCTGAAACAGATCTCAGATGCTGCAACTGCAGAAACTTCCTACAAGAATAGTGACAGCAGCAGAGAGGAGGAGAGATCCGGGAGGAGGTGCTGGCTGTGCTCTTCTCCCCTCCAGCTTCTCTCTCCTGTCAGTATACAGGAGGTGACACAGGAACTGTCAGATCAGGACTATGCAGGGTTTGATTACCCACCCCCTACCTGCATTTTCTGCTACCAGCACAGGAGCAGTCTGGGGGGTGGATAATCAAACTCTGGGGTCTCGATGTGACAGTGTTCTTACAGTGTCTGCTCCCTTCACATGAGTTTACTGCACCAGAGTCAGCCCCCCTCCTCCCAGCAATGGGCGCACGTCATATTATAGGTATATGAACTATTGGTATCTAGGTATAAATACTGAACATAAGGTATCAGTGCGCACTATATATGTTCTCTTTCAAGTAGTGACAAATGTAACTGCTTAAGATGCTCTGTGCAATCGTTCTATCAAACACATGGAAGCTGTGTGTGACACTACAAAGACTTCCCAACTCCCGTCACACAAATATCATTTTAATTACATGTGTTTGGTATAGCAGCCATTTGTAGCTTTCATGAGCAGATGAAAAGCTTTCATGGGGAGGGAATCTAGGCATCGCAGAGAGCTACAAATATGAACTCACTTCTGCCAACACTGAACGGATCTGATCACAAATTCTCATTCCCCAATCCATAATGCACAACATATACCATAGTGGGATAGGGCAAATAGACTGTTCACTTTGCAAGGGAATTTTCCTCCAGTTTAGTAAATGAGGTTCAGCCCTGATAACTTCCATCATCTAATCACATACAAGCAAAAACACAGTTTTTTTTTGTTTTTAAAATTTTCCCTGCGGGTAATTGGGTTTTCTTTTTGTTAACTGAAATTTTACTACATTCGCTTGTTCTAAAGAGTGATCTTACATAGTTACATAGTTACATAGTTAGTGAGATGGAAAAAAGACATCAGTCCATCCAGTTCAGCCTATGATGTGTTTGTGTGTTTGCTGTTAACCGTACATTGAATACCCCTGTATGTTGTGGTCTTTAAGGTGCCCATCTAATAATTTTTTGAAACTATCGATACTCCCTGCTGATACGACTGCTTGCGGAAGAGAATTCCACATCATTACCGCTCTGACAGTAAAGAAGCCCCTATGTATTTTAAGGATAAACCGCCTTTCCTCTAGTTTTAGTGAGTGGCCACGTGTCTTATTGTATTTCCTTTCTCTGAATAGTTTGTTCCTTATGCTAGGGTCGCCAGTACAGTATTTGTACATTGATATCATATCCCCCCTCAATCGTCTCTTCTCCAGAGAGAATAAGTTCAGTGCTTGTAGTCTTTCCTCATAGCTGATGTCCTCCATTCCCCTAATTATTTTTGTTGCCCTTCTCTGGACTTTCTCCAGTTCCAGCACATCCTTCCTGAGGACCGGTGCCCAGAACTGGACAGCATACTCCAGATGTGGCCGGACCAGAGTCTTGTAGAGTGGAAGAATAATCTCTTTATTTCTGGAGTGAATCCCCTTTTTTATACATCCCAGTATTCTGTTGGCTTTGCTTGCAGCGGCTTGGCATTGCATGCCACTGCCAAGCCTGTTGTCTACTAGGATCTGCATTGGATTGCTTTTCAGGGGGCATTTTACAGGTGTTTATCGCCTGCCTCACCCCCTATTTAACCCTGTAAATTCTGCACTACCCTGCTGCAATGGCATGCATTGCACACGGTTGTGGGGCAGTTGCAGTGCAGCCCCTATAGAGTTGCATTGGTCACATTTGACAGCGGTAACATCCACCACATGTGACTCAAAGCACAGTATTGAAGGCATAGCATGTGTATGGCCCTGAGTGGCCCCTGAGTGTTCCCAGGTTCAGGCAGGCGGCTGGGGGCCCCCAAGTCACATTAGTGAACAAAGCCTTAGCTCTGGGGCAAAATCCCTTCCAAAACCCACAGCCTTTTTGTATTTATTAAATGTACCCCACTGTCTCCTATGAATGTATGAAATAATGAACCAATCAGTCCATGGAATCACATGGATCCACATTTGCTATAAATAATCTCTATGACAGAGTGGGAGGTTTTTTTTTTCCAATTATACATTCTTTATTTTCACAGAAACGGCATTACCATTCCACAGATCAACAGGTCACAACCATGACATAGTACACAATACAAAGCGAGATATTCACATGGTTAACAATGCTCGTCTCTAAAAATACTTCTTTATTGTAGTCAGAGTGGGAGTTTTTTTAATTATACCCATTAAAGTAGTTATGTATTTATATAAAAACTTTAATTGTATTTTATCTTTAAATGTCACTGCTGATTGTACCTGAATTTTACTTGATTTAAAGCGTAACTCCACTTTTGTTGAGAAAAAAATATTCCCCTCTGGGTGACCTATGTACATTGCAGGGATTTTAGCAAACTTTGTTACAGATTCCTACCTTTTGCTATTCTGAAGAAATCTTTGTTTGTTCCTCTGTGCTGAGTGGGTCTAATGGGAGTGGTTTCATAATTATCAATCAGCTGTGGCAGCTGCAGGGCTCTAATGAGGAAAGCTGCAGGGCCTGCATCCCTTTAGATGTGTTCCTATTGGGAGTATCTCACCAAAAATCACATTTGTGTTGCAGGGGATGCCAGAAATCTGACTTGTATCTTAGGTTGGCCATATAGTATACAATTTTCTTTAGATTTACTTTTAACTATGTAGTACAAAGGCCTGCCTAATTGGATACAATTGAAAGTGTTGTTTAGTTTTGACCTCATATTATATGTTTTTTGGTAAATCTAACAGACAATTGTACAAGAAAATTGAACATATATGGCCAGCCCTAGGCAGACTTCTGGGAAAATTAGTGAGCCAATCACACAAGCAGGAAATTATGTTTTTGGGGGGTGGTCAGTACAGATTCTGTGTATAGAAGAGCTCCAGGTAGCCATATTGGATTGCATTTTCAGAAAATTACAACAGCTGCAGATTGAAAAGGAAAAGTAATTTTTAATAATATTCAATTACAATATGATTTGTGTCACAATTGTAAACGCTATATTTTTTCTTGCTGATTTTTTTCCCCCACAAAAGTGGAGTTACCCTGTCAGTCTCCTAAGTTGACTATACATGCCATATTGAACAAGAGAATCACTCATTTGCCCCATCCACACTTAGGCCTCATGAACACTGCTGCTGATAAACGGACGTTTAGGAGCAGTTGGGCGTTTTTTTCAGCAGCCCCTGAACTCTCCTCTGTTATCTTATCTGTCCATGTACACTGAGACATTTGTAATTGTTTAGAGGCAGTTGAGTTTAGTGGCATTTTTTTAAAGCAAAAAAATGCGTTCAGACGGAAGTTTATTGGCATTAGAAAGGCCAAATGCTTGTAATAGCGTGCAAAAGCATCTAAACGCGGTATCTCACATTTATAAGGGGTTTCATTTATAGGTGTTTTCAATGGGGATGAATTTGTGACCATTTTACAATGTAAAAACACTTCTAAATGCAAACGCCTCTAAACGCGGCACGTAAACGCGGCAAAACGGACGTTTCTAACAATCAGTTACTAGCTGTCAAGTTCCAGCATTCAGGAGGGCTTTTCAAACATCCCGTGTACATGAAGCCTAAACAGCATGGATAGCGAAATCTGGCTGTTGGCAGCCATCACCCATGGCTGTCAGGAAACCGGATTGCATCGGATTGGGTGCTATGGGATGTTATCCTGCAGAGAATTTTCTGCCTGGTGGATCCAGGTGGTGCCAATGTAGATTCAGAAGGAATTGGACATATCTGAATCGATGTACAGCAGACTTTAAAATCCCCTGTACAGCAACATACAGGCTGGGAAAGGGAGGGACAACACTAAGAGCCATTCCGGTTTATTTTATGCATATGTGCAGCCAGGGAACATGCTGACAGCAGGAGAGATCAGAGAGATGACTTCATCAGGCTTTTGCTGCTCCTTCACTGTCTAATCATGGGCTGAGAGCAGGAGATGTATTTAGCTGTTTATCTAGAGTTTAACAATAGATAAGCAGAAAGAAGGATTGAGAGGGCTGCATATGGCCCAGAAAACATCAGTCGGACATGCATGCATTCATAACCTATATGCCTGGCTGGGCTATTTGGTTGGGGACGAGGCTTTTGCTCCTTCACCGTTTAATCATGGGCTGATAGCAGGAAATACATTTAGTTGTTCATCTAGAGAAGTGTTTCTCAACCTTTTTTCAGTCAAGGCACCCTTTAAAAATGATAGACAGCCTTGAGGCACCCAATTCTAAAATGTAAAAGCTGTTCTAATAGTTTTGTATAATGAAGCAACAAATAGGACACCCAGAGTTAGAGGTGATATTTTCTTACAAAGCAAATACACTTCTGCAAATTGGTTCTGACTAGTATTCCAATCTGAGCGTTTCTGGTCACTGCAAGGTCGGGCGGAAGTGCTTCATTACGCTTCTTGCCGGAACCGGAAGTGCGTTGTCACGCACGCCGCGACCGGAAGTGCGTCATCACATACCGGAAGTGGAAGTGCGTTACCGCATTTCCAACGAGGGGACACTACAAATAGCGTGCTGCATGTGGAGGGCTTTGCCTTTGACAACGTCTGACGAAGACGAAACGCGTCAGTAACGCCAGCCCTCATGCAGACACGCCTCCAGCCGTGGCGACTACAACTGGGATTACATGCTGTTTTCATTTGATGCCATGTGAGTTTTATTCCTTGTTTTTACCTTTCAATAAATGTACATACTTCACCATTGGAGCCTCATTTGTTTTTTGGAGGGACTACACCATCCATTATCCAAGGCCATTAAACCTTTGAGGATACCATATGTTTGATGAAGTTTACTGGTGGATCTGGTGCAGGATTCTGAGTGGACCTATCCTGGTGGTTATTTCTACGTTTCTGGCTTGGTTGACCTTCCTTAACAGGGGGTCTACAGTTCTGGTAAGAGCAATACCTCATTTGTGCACGTGGCGACTGTCAGGATTGTGCTCCTGTCTATAGTGTTGGACTTTCCTGCATTCTTTTCTGCATCTCAGCAACTGGTCTCACATGATTATTTGGACTTTGCAAAACCTACAATCTGTGTTTTTTCAGTATTTGCTATTTTGGCGCTGTACCTTATTACATAGTATTCCAATGTTTCTCTTCTCCCTCAGTTTTTCTCCATCGCTCAGCTAATGTGACTCCAACACTGATGGGGATGAGCAGGGGAGGGTCAAACAAGAATGATGCTATGCAGGGGACTGACATCCTTTTTATGAACTTATGATGTCATTGATTGTTAGGATGCCGGCAGCTAGAAGATTGTAATGGTGCACAATGAAGTGTAACTAAAAAGGCAGACTTCATCCACAAACTGGCTTGTATACAATTTTTGGGCAATTTTTAGGCATTTTGCCAAGGAAGAAACCTCAAGGCACACCAGGGTGTGAGTGGGCACCCTGATTGAAAAAGGCTGATCTAGAGTTTAACTCCATATAAGCATAAATAAGGATTTAGAGGGCTGCAAAAAACGCCCAGAAAAGATCAGTCCGACGTGCATGCATTCTTAACCTGGCTGGGCTGTTTGGTTGGGGCTATATTTTATGAAAGTTTAGAAGTTTAAAAGTTTTATGAAACTTAAAAAAGTTTAGAAAGAGAACTTGGTGGTCAATTGTATTTTTTCTCATTTTGTTTTTCCATTTTTTTTTTTAAATCTCAGTAGCTATAATAATGCCTATGCCAAGCCTTTCCTTCCCAAATCCGTGCTTTCTTCAGCTTACCATGTACTTATTATATTATTTTCAAAATAATAAAATACATAAAAGAAGACTAGCAAATATGCACAAATAATATTATATAACGTCCAGCGAATCCTTCTTCCTTCTATAGTACTCTTGGGTTTGACTGCAGTCTGTGTTGGTAATGTCTTAACAATTATTTTATGGATCAACTGTAGCCAACTGTTAAAAGTTGGCACGCTATTGCACTTTGATCATGGGATTCTCCAGAGATCAGCGAGTTAGCTGTCACCAGAACATGTTATGCTCAGACTGTCAAAATAATTCCTACCTCTCCCCAAGACGACTGTCATCTTCTAAACATGCAAATATGTGGATTAAAAAATGAATATATGGAGGTTATACATTATCCATTATCTGTCTGTCTGTCTGGATTCCAGTAATGTAATTAGATACATTAGCCAGGTTTTGTATACTCTGTGTATATAGGAGGCCCCTATGGTACACTATATTATTCTAAAGTCACACTGGCACTATAGTTTTTATATATACAAGGTCATTACTTTATATATTCACCTCTCAACATACTTCATTTAATTGTAAAATCTCCCATTCATGCAGGAACACGTACGTAAGGAACAAGACAAGAAAAGTGTTCCTGAAAGTTTATTGGTGAATGGCAGCCTATGCCCCTGTAATATACGGCTCCATACCTCCACCCTCCATCTTCCAGATGTGTCAATTCCCGCAAAGTAGAAGTCTTTCTTTGGGCATATGCTCTCTTGGCACAGGAGGCTGTGCCTGTGGCGCGGACCCAGGAGCTGGTTCTGTGCTGGCCCAGGGAAGGCAGCAATAGTTTAGCAATCTCCCCAAGCACAAACACTCTACCATCTGTTCAACAAGGAAAACACACACGTCTCAATTACAGGCAAATGCCAATGCACTGACAGGCAGGCTCAGCCTACAGCTGGGTGCGATGGTAGAATAAGAGTCGATGGGGCTGATTTCTCATCTCTGAAACCATTCATCTGCTGGACAAAATCAACTCCTATTGCCTTTGTGTTCCATCATTTCAAAATATGGCAAAATATTACAATTTAACCCCTTGAAGACTCTTCCTTTTTCTGACAATTTTTAAAGCAAAGTAAAAATCTGTATTTTTTGCTACAAAAATTACATAGAACCCCCAAAATTTTTTAGCAGAGGCCCTCGAGCACCCATTCTCAACCTTTTCAACACAGACGAACCCTTGAAATAAATTTCTGGTCTCGGGGAACCCCTGCTAAAAATTTAAAATCTACAACTCATGACACATTAGTGTGACAGTCAGTGGGAAGAATGACCCTTACTCTTGTCATCATTGGGAATAATTACCCCCTTACAGAGAGCTAAAAGGAACAATGGTGTCATTGGGAACTTATCTGAGAGGCAGAAATTGCCCATTGCTCAGGGAACCCCTAACAACCTCAGGAGGAACTCTAGGTTGAGAAACCCTGCCCTAGAGAATAAAATAGCGGGTTTTGCAATTTTTTCTGTCACACGGTATTTACGCAGCGGTTTTTCAAATGCATTTTTTTTTTTAAATACACTTTGATGAATTTTAATGCACACAAACAAAATATAATACCCATTTTTGTGGTAAAACATAAAAGACGGTGTAATGCCGAGTAAATAAATGCCTAACATGTCTCCGTTTAGAGTTACCAGTTTAGAGTTACAGAGGAGGACTAGTGCTAGAATTATAGCTGTCGCTTTGATGTTTAATGTTTAGTTTTTTTTTATTTTTACACTTACAGTTTCATAATTTTTTTTTTAATTACTTTTATGCCCTCACAAGAGATTTAAACATCCCTTGTGACAGCAATAGACTGTGACAGGTACTCTTTATGGAGAGATCTGGGGTCTATTAGACCCCAGATGTCTCCTATGTCCTTACAAGCATCTGATCTCACCAAGATTGGTGTGATCAGATACTTTCCAAATTTAAAAATGATGCAGTTTACATCTGGGTCTCCTAGACCATAGAGGTGATCAGAGATGATTCAGTCTCCAGGCCACCTCTATTGTAAGCCAGCGCAATCGCCAGATCGGATGCCGGGCTCCTCGCCGAGATGTGAAAGTGACCCCTCCTGCCACCTGTAATTGCTATCCAGTGGCTAATTAATGGCTTTTACATAAAAGCCGCCTGCCAGCATAAAAAAACAATACTGGCAGCCTGTAGCTGCACTGCAACTACTTAAAGCAGTTGTATCCACTGTGTGAAAAAAAAAAAACCCTGCAGGACAATGACATAATGTGCTAGCATGCATCACATACTAGCACATTATGAAATACTTACCTTAGAACAAATCCCCCACAGATTCGCCCAGACACTGCTGAGGGAGCTGTCATGTTCCCTCGACGTCTCTTCCGGGTTCGGCGGCTCCAGTGCTGTGAGTGGCCAGAGCCGCGATGTCGTCACTACCGCGCATACGCACGGGAGTTCACTTTCCGGCAAGGAGCTCTGAAGGTCAGGCAAGATATGCTGCTGGTGTCAGCGGCTTCATGCAGGGTGAATATCTCCTAAACCATGCAGGTTTAGGAGATATTAATTTTACCTACAGGTAAGCCTTATTATAGGTAAAAATTAAAAAGCGGAGTATACTACCGCTTTAAAGTCAAATAATTACATGTATGTGATTTGGCATCAAGTGGATAATGTGCATTTTCTAGTATATTATTGTTACATAGAATTTAAATAGTGCCAACAATTTGCATAGCACGTCACAAAATTACAAAGGTATAAAACTTAGCGCCAAAAAATGTTATGTAAAGCACAACTCTGGGAAATTTGAAAATTCTCCCTTGCAGTGAGGCTGCTACCACACTACAAGGGTTAACAGGTTTTTGTATGAGTTTTATGAGTATGAGTTTTTTTGGAGTGTTTTTTCCAGCAGAATGCTGAATGCTCCTAACTGCTTCTAAATGCTACTAAAATGCTACTAACAGCTTTCTTGAGCTTTTTTTTCTTCATGTACTGCGAAAATGCTAATAATATGCTAATGCAATGGGGGGGTTTTATGGTGCGCTTCAAAAGTGAATTAAACTCCAAGAACGTTATTTAAAACTTAAATATAATATAATTAATAGATTTGTTTGTGCTGTGCGTGTGAAAGATGGGGTGTTTATTTTTAGTACCTACGTATCCTTGTAGCTATAAATATATTATGCTTCAATAAGTATTGTGATCATATGAATCGTGGAATAAACAAATTTTCCAATCTATAAAGTGCTAGGTGCTATAATTCATCTATAAATACAGATAATGCAAACAAAGTCCTTAAAAACCAATAGTGATTCAAATAAATGTCCGTTCTTCCAAAACACCACAAATAAAATAATCAAGTGTGTGACTTCATTCTCCAACTTTAATCACAAAGTGCTTCCGTGCAGTTAAAGGTGCTGTGACTTTCTCCTCCACCAGGTGTCACTTCTAGGTGCTCTAAACTCTCACCTCAGTAATGTACATAAATCGCCTGTGTATATATATCTTTTCCCCGATTTGGTGCTCCACGGCTCACGTATCCTATCTGAAGGGTCTTATCCGTGGTCCCGGAATGCCTCTAGGGGTCCGTATTGGGGTACTTATTTTCTATGGATTCCTTAAATTTGGTCCGCTTGTTACAGGCGTGTAAACAGTATAATTAGCGCTGGGAGAACTTCGCTCCGATTCTCAGCGTCACTTCCGGTTACGGCGGCTCCTCCTACGCGTTACGTCACGTGACTTCCTCAGGGAGTGGCTCCCTGAGGAAGTCACGCGACGTGACGTAACGCGTAGGAGGAGCCGCCGTAACCGGAAGTGACGCTGAGAATCGGAGCGAAGTTCTCCCAGCGCTAATTATACTGTTTACACGCCTGTAACAAGCGGACCAAATTTAAGGAATCCATAGAAAATAAGTACCCCAATACGGACCCCTAGAGGCATTCCGGGACCACGGATAAGACCCTTCAGATAGGATACGTGAGCCGTGGAGCACCAAATCGGGGAAAAGATATATATACACAGGCGATTTATGTACATTACTGAGGTGAGAGTTTAGAGCACCTAGAAGTGACACCTGGTGGAGGAGAAAGTCACAGCACCTTTAACTGCACGGAAGCACTTTGTGATTAAAGTTGGAGAATGAAGTCACACACTTGATTATTTTATTTGTGGTGTTTTGGAAGAACGGACATTTATTTGAATCCCTATTGGTTTTTAAGAACTTTGTTTGCATTATCTGTATTTATAGATGAATTATAGCACCTAGCACTTTATAGATTGGAAAATTTGTTTATTCCACGATTCATATGATCACAATACTTATTGAAGCATAATATATTTATAGCTACAAGGATACGTAGGTACTAAAAATAAACACCCCATCTTTCACACGCACAGCACAAACAAATCTATTAATTATATTATATTTAAGTTTTAAATAACGTTCTTGGAGTTTAATTCACTTTTGAAGCGCACCATAAAACCCCCCCATTTAATTACTGTGTCAACTGGTTCCTGGTACCAGTACCGTGGTGCAGCAATAAGAAGGAATTAACACCGCCTCAGATAGCGCAGGAACCACCCATACATACACAATATGCTAATGCTCCTAAAAGTTTCTAAATGCCTCTAAAAGCTTCTAAAATGCTACTTGAAGCTGGCACAAAAATGCTATTATCAGTATTTTTCATCCAGCGTTTTTTTCTAGCTTTTTTTGAGCTTATGAAAAACGCTAGTGTGCATGGAACCTTGAGTGTTCATTCATTCCAAAAGCCAGAATAAATTAATATTTTGGTCAATGGAATCAATAAACGCTCAAACACTTGATGTGCCTAAGCAAACCTAAATGCACGTGCAAAATGTGGCTTTAGGTGCATTTCTTTAACAGCTCTTATTCTGCAAGGAAAAAGGACGATCAGGGAAGTGCATGTGCATGAGGCCTTGGAAAACATTGCCGTGTAATTAATTTATGTTAGTCCCCATTTTAGGATGGAAGAAGCTTGTAATTATAATTTATAAAATTCCTGGACAGGAAGTCTCAATGCACTAAATAATTTCTCTGCTATACTATATTTTTAATATAATCTGTTATTATAATGAGAACATACAGGTTAAAATTAAACTGTGCAGTCACAACTGGAATTGTACAACTCCCATGTACTTTATTGGTGATATTGTTGCACTTGAGTTTCTGGCCCAGCAAACCTGCTGTGGCCATTATAAGGGGCTCCCACTCTCCATGCAAGATTGTGAATGTATTTGTATATAGAAAAATAAACTAGCAAGTGCTGGAAAACACAAAGGTAGACAGAAACAACCAAAGCCCTCAGGTGGTCAAAAAACCAAGGTTGGTCTGAACATGGGTTCGGACTGAACCCAGAAGGAAGCCATCAATCCCACCCACTGCTACCAATTCAACTACAGCCTGGGCATTCTCCACCCCCCAGCAGCATGTACACAACAGGACAGGGATGCTTGTGACATCATTGACCCAATATGACCACATGACCAAATTAGTTACATAGTTACATAGTAGGTGAGGTTGAATAAAGACAATAGTCCATCCAGTTCAACCTGTGTAGGTGTGTGTGTGGCCGTAATCATCTCACATATCCCTGAATGTTCTGATCCTTGAGATGTACGTCTAAGAGTCTTTTGAAAGCCACCATACTTCCCGCAGAAACCACCTCTTGTGGTAGAGAATTCCACAATCTTGTAGCCCTAACAGTAAAGAACCCCCCACGTTGCCTGAGGTTAAAACGCTTCTCCTCTTGTATGTCCTCGAGTCCTCATGCAATCCCTTCGACTGAATAGCATTTTTTTCTAAGCTGAGATCCCCATTGAGATATTTATAAATTGCTACCATGTACCCCCTCAGGCGTCTCTTCTCCAGGGAGAATAAATCAAGCGATTGCAGACGCTCCTCATAATTAAGGTCCTCCAATCCCCTAATCAGTTTAGTTGCCCTTCTCTGGACTCTCTCCAGCTCCAACACATCCCTCCTGAGGACCGGCGACCAGAACTTAGATCTTAGATCTAAGACAATAATTATTAGTTCAATTATGTCCCTGCCCCTTTGTGTACATGCAGCCGCGGGGCAAGGAATGCCTTGGCTGTACTTGATTGGGCAGCGAAGAGCAGTAGGGACAGCTTCCTTCTAGTGTTTGGTTCCATCTCAAGTTCTGACCAAATTGGGGTTCATCCTTAGTCAGAAAAAGAGTTAGGAAATACACCAATAAAATGTCCAAGTCACATAAGAAACAAGTGGCGGACAACGCTCTGTAGTTAAAATAAAACTTTTGGGTAGACTGACCTTTTATGAATGTCTACATATGAGATTTAATTTTGGCAGCAAATTTCAATTTAGTTTTAGTCTTAGTCTTAGGACTAAAATGGCATTTTAGTTTTAGTCCCATTTTAGTCTTCTGCAAGTGTTTTAGTTTTAGTCGTATTTAGTCGACTAAAACTCCAGTACATTTTAGTCGACTAAACCGTCCTACATTTTAGTAGACTAAAACTCATTTTAGTCATCTAAATGGTCATGGTCAGGTCAGAGAGGAGGCCTGTAATGCTACTGCCTGCAGTCAGTGCAGTAAGTGCACACAGTGCTGCTCAGAGTGCTGGAGGGGGGTCTCAGGTTTAAGGGTGGTCTCTGGTCTGACTCTGAACTGAAGTTGTTGAACAGGATGGGCCGGGCAGGCCTCAGCGACCTATATGCACACACACAGTCCTGGATGGATGGTGGAATCGGATGCCAGTGGTGACTGGTGAGTGGTCTGAGGGGACTCAGGGAGGGAGTAATAGCTGTCCTGGCTGTTAACTCACAGTGGGTGCTCTGCTCTGGATGTGGTGGTGGCCGGGTGCCAGTGCCGTGTGATGAGTCGGGCCTGGCGCGTCTGGCTGTAGTGCTGCAGCTGCAGTGCTCTGGTGAGGTCAGGTGACTGGTCTCGAGTCAACTCTCTTGTAGTAGTCCACTCCTCACGTCGGACGTCACGGGGCACGCCACGCCAGACGCCACACAGGCGTAGCTCCGTGAAAACCGGAAGTTGGGTAAACGTCCCTGCCTCACATTCTCGTTTAGTTTTCGTTCGTTAACGAAAACGGATTTCATTTTCGTCATAGTTGTTGTCATTTGACAAAAATGTGCTATACTTTGCGTCTTGTTTTCGTCAGTTGAAAAATGCCGGTGACAAAAGCGGTGACGAATACGTTTTAGTTGACGAAATTAACACTGCTGTAAACTCCATTGGCTGTAATGTCATTGCACATATTACCTGAATATATTACCAACATTAAATATTAGGGAAAAATATAAGAAAAGCCTTTTTCTTAATTGTTTTCAGCAGCTTAGTAGATGCTCCTTACTTATGCGTATGCGGTGGTGCAATACATGTTTAAACTTTAATGTGCTATTATTACATGCTCTGGATGGAATTGTGTTGCCGATATAGAAATTGCCAGCAGAGGAGTGTTAATTTTGATGATGTCAATTTTTTATTTAGTTTTAGTTATAGTCTTATGACTAAAATGCCATTTTAGTTTTAGTCGTATTTTAGTCTTAAGACTAAAATGCCATTTTAGTTTTAGTCGTATTTTCGTCACCTGAATTGTTTTTGTTTTAGTCGTATTTTAGTTGACTAAAATTGTGCTAATTTAGTCAACGAAAATGTTTTAGTCGGTTTTAGTCAACGAAATTAACACTGCTACAAATCCTAACTGTGCTACTCCATTGACCCATAAATACTGCCTGTTACCTAAATCTACCTACTAACTAGTTCAACAACCCATTTAATTACAAATCCTTCCTACCAAACTTCTGCACATTGTAGACCAACAAGCACTTCCATTGTATGCTGTAATGTATTGATTAAGTGTTTGCTCTGTCCTCCTTCACCCAGCTTAGCTGTCTTTCTAACCAGCACTCCATCACTTAGCTGGACAACCATATTACCCCATTTACCAGACACTAATGGACTACTTTATTACTGACCATCACATTAATGGATTTTCTCTTCACTGCTAGCTTAGCTTATTTACTATAGTCTGTTCCTCTATAGAACTACAATACAGAAAATACCTTTGTATAAGGAGACAGGTGGATATAAAATAAAAATCTGACTTTTTTTATTTAGAATAAACACCTTTGCAATACGCTAGCAACCAAATCAATTACTTTTTAGCAATATATTATGGAGTACATGTAAAAATGTAACTAGTCATTTTTTTGTGTACATTACAGTAAAAATAAAGTGAACCTGTCATGGAAGAAATATGAAGTTTGTCACTGCTAACTTCTGAAAAGGGTTAGTTGAGTGGCTGTTACCATGTCCCTCAGGCATCAGAACCTTCTCAATCACTGACCTGGAACATATATGCAGATTAGGAGAGTCAGAAATTCTCATCTACATATTTGTTCTGGGTCAGTAACTGAAATTATTGAAGCAAGAAGGTCAACGTGACAGCCAGGCAACTAGCATCTACAGGAGAATATTGGCAGTTTCTATGTTTCTTCTACACCGATAATATTATGACCCCCACCTACCTGATATTGAGAAGGTCCCAGTTTGCAGCCACAACAGCCCTGACTCATTGAGCCAAGGACTCCACTAGATCTAGTTCCATATTTTAAATGGCAGAACTAAACTATACTAATAAAATCCTGTGGGGTATTATCTCAAATTATATATCAAACAGAACTACTAGCAAGAACAACCCCAATTTCCAAAATCTAGAATCTAGAGAAATCTCTCTGCGCAAGGGACAAGGCTGAAACGCAATATTGGATGTTCATGATCTTCGGGCCATCAAACAGCACTCCAATATAAACAGGCATGGTTCTGTGATGGACATCACTGCATTGGCTCAGGAACACTTCCAAAAATCACTACCTGTGAACACATTTCGCTGTGCCATCAAAAAAAGGAAAGTTAAAGGATGAGTTTGCCTTTGTAAAAACAATAATAAAGTAGCAATGAGGTATATGGGGCATAAGTATAAGGTATATGGGTATAAGTGTTGTGTGTACATAAATGTGTATGCAGAACAGCAAAAGTTCAATTGTAGTGTTCAGGGTAACTTTCTGCTGATCTCAATGCACAAGATGCAGCACTTCTGAAGAGACTGAAAGTAGAATTATAGGCATTTGTTTTTCATTTTTGAGGGAGGGTTATAGCCCCTGTCAGATTTTTTTTTGCCATCTGTGTCCCATTGCGGAGATTTCACTTCACTTTCTGTCCTATAGCCAAACAAGAAGTGCTGCAACGGTAACGCGTTAGAGTTACACCCTGAATACTGGTGTAACATGTTACCAAGATGAACTTCTCCTTTAAAGCTCTATCATAGAAAGAAGAAGCCATATTTAAACATGATCCAGAACACACAGCCATCTTCTCTGGACCAAAACTCAATAAAAAATGGTCTGTTGCAAAGTGAAAACCTGTTCTTTGGTTAAACAAATCGAAATTTGACATTGTTTTTGACAGCCATGTGCGCTGTTTTCTCAGGACTAAAGAAGCTGGCTTGTTATCAACGCTCAGTTCAAAGGCCTGCATCTCTTATGGTATGGGGGTGCATTACTGCGTACAGAATGGTCAGTGTGCACATCTGGAAAGACACCATCAATGATGAAAGCTATGTCCAGTTTTATGGCAGCATATGCTCCCATCCAGATGATGTGAGCATATTATGGTCAACACGTTTCGCGGGCATGACAACTTTATGAAGAACTCAGATGCCATATTTCCATGTTAACCAAGGAAGAAAAGCCTACTCTAAAAAAATAAACAAAACACATCTGAAAATATGACAAACAAATTATAACAAGCAATACAAAGTAAACATAACTCATAATCATAAGTACTAATCTGTTACCACATCACTGAATGACACTAGTCACAACCACACCAATTACCCATCACATGATTTAGCAGAGCGGCATTTATACGCAATTTATTTTTAATTCCAATACTGGTTCAGTAATTACTGTCAACCATGTTACTGGATTATATCTTTCATACAGTAGCTTTGCTATATTGTATTCCGTTCACCATCAAATCACTGGATTATAACCATCTAGGCATTAAATTGCTAAATTGTAACCTCCCTATTGCTTTGCTGAATTACTTCCTTCTGATAAACACAGCACTGGATTACAACCTCTATACTATCATTGCTGGACTGCAACCTCCATACCACCACATTGCTGTATTACAACTTCCATGTTATCACATTGCTGGACTGCAACCTCCATACCACCACATTCCTGTATTACAACTTCCATGTTATCACATTGCTGGACTGCAACCTCCATACCACCACATTCCTGTATTACAACTTCCATGTTATCACATTGCTGGACTGCAACCTCCATACCACCACATTACTGTATTACAACCTCTATACTATCACAATGCTGGACTGCAACCTCCATACCACCACATTACTGTATTACAACCTCTATACTATCACAATGCTGGACTGCAACCTCCATACCACCACATTACTGTATTACAACTTCCATGTTATCACATTGCTGGACTGCAACCTCCATACCACCACATTCCTGTATTACAACTTCCATGTTATCACATTGCTGGACTGCAACCTCCATACCACCACATTACTGTATTACAACCTCTATACTATCACAATGCTGGACTGCAACCTCCATACCACCACATTACTGTATTACAACCTCTATACTATCACAATGCTGGACTGCAACCTCCATACCACCACATTACTGCATTACAACCTCTATACTATCACAATGCTGGACTGCAACCTCCATACCACCACATGCTGTATTACAACTTCCATGTTTTCACATTGCTGGACTGCAACCTCCATACCACCACATTCCTGTATTACAACTTCCATATTATCACATTGCTGGACTGCAACCCCCATACCACCACATTACTGTGCTGTATTACAACTTCCATATTATCACATTGCTGGACTGCAACCCCCATACCACCACATGCTGTATTACAACTTCCATGTTTTCACATTGCTGGACTGCAACCTCCATACCACCACATTACTGCATTACAACTTCCATATTATCACATTGCTGGACTGCAACCTCCATATCACCACATTACTGTATTACAACCTCTATACTATCACATTGCTGGACTGCAACCTCCATACCACCACATTACTGTATTACAACTTCCATACTAGCGCATTGCTGGATTACAATCTTCATATTTATCACATTGCTGAATTGCAACCTCTTTATTATTGCATTGCAGGATTATATGCATACTATCATATTCCTAGTTTAAAAAAGCCTACACTATCAGTTTGATGGATTATAGCCTCCA
This sequence comes from Pelophylax lessonae, assembly GCF_965119305.1. Taxonomy (NCBI): domain Eukaryota; kingdom Metazoa; phylum Chordata; class Amphibia; order Anura; family Ranidae; genus Pelophylax; species Pelophylax lessonae. Next base: position 94,149,147 of record NC_138780.1, read on the forward strand.
CAATACTACATTTCTGCATTACAACTCCCATAATATCACATTGCTGGATTATATTCTTTCTATCACACTGCTGGATTATATCTTTCCCATCACTACACTGTTTTATTTTAATCTGCTCACCATTATACTGCACTATCACATTGCTTGGGTGATCATAATCCCTCTGTTCACTTCTATGATATTCAGCATCACACATTACATCTCACATGACGTAACTGCACTTTTAATTACCTTCCAGAAAACCTGACTGCCATGTTGCCATTCATGCACGCGTCTTCCCAAAGTGCTGTACTGCTCTTCACAACACCTAATTGAAGAATGTTTTTATTTCTCTACAGAACAATACCCCGGAGCACTCTGTAGTGTGTCAATGCAATAGAGTTAATGGAAAAACACCAAGCAGCAATTATGTACAATGATAATTCAAGCAGGCAGAAAGAGTTGACATGTTTTCCAAATATTTGACCGAATTCTCATTGTTCCTGCAGTTAGAGACAGATGTCCTCCTGCCCCTTCTGGAAGAACTTGGATTTAAAGAAATCAGGTGAGATGGCTCCCATTTCTTCTTCATAACTATATTAAAATGCACTGCAGGCATTGCTCTATCACACTTTATTTAATGGGAGGTGAGCAGACATGGTGACGGTGTCAGATCCCATGGCTCACATCTGGACCTGGATTAGCGGCTAATGGGACCCCGGAGACAACAGGGACACTTGACTGGCCTCTCCCAGGTCACAGCAGGCAAAGAGCACAAAACCACTGAGAGAAGGTAAATGTTATATAAAATCGCAGGTACTGCCAACAGCCTCGGCACTTGTCTGCTAAGTACTAAGGGGTAGCCACAGAAACACAACAATGATACACAAAGGGCAGAACAATAAGGGTGTCATACATATACTAAGGTGCTGATCGTGTGTAGTCAACAAACTAACCATTGAGCACATTTAGCAGACACATACATATCCTTTATAAAGACTGTTGACTAAAAACAGATCCCCTGTAGTGAACTGTCAATGTAACTAAACATTTTTCCTGGCTTCTTCAGAACAAGGGTCATAATCTCGGCATTTATTTGATGGGAAACTGGTATTCCGAATAATTTATTTTATGTGTGACAATTTATATTAACTGATGGGCACTTGATCAGCAATTAAACTACACCTGGATGGGGTCTTTATATTGGTAATGAGACAGGTGCGAGCGGTACCCCCCTTAACTGTGACTAAATGAGGGTACCTGATACACTGGTCTACTTTGTTAAGGGTGAGAACCTCATTAATGAGGCTGGCAGCATACAATGCAAATATACTGACCAACATTGGCATACTACATATGGAGAACCCATACCCATAATCAGTGTGTAGGTGTCTATCAACATTGCACTAGGTGTAAACTCAATATACAGTACATGGGTCTCTAAAAATGCTGTCTGGCAAAAAGAGGACATTCACAACTGGGAAGTTGGGTTGCAGACCTCTTCCAACCTTTATAACATAGAGGGATTCTTCAAATAAGTTTTTGTCTTTCAGCAAACCCTGCTAATAATTAATATATTTACAGCTCACAGTACACTATTGTGATGGTCACTGGGAAGAATGCTTCTTATATTTGTGGTCATTGGAAAGAATTCCTTCTTACAGATAGCTAAAAACATCAATGGTTTTAGTGGTTACTCATCTGAGAAGCAAGAAATCTCTCATTGCTCAGGGAAACCCTAACAACCCCTGCGGGAACCCCAAGGTTCTGAGGAACCCTGGTTGAGAAACCCTGATGTAGAGCCTCTCTTCATTGTAAGGTGTCAGCTTTCTTTCAGTTTTTTTACACCCACCAAAGTGATCAATTACACATATGGCATTCTGGGGAACCCAAAAACTATTTCTGTGACCTCAATGGAGAACAAACATTCAGGTTATTAGTGTAAGGACTGCTGAATGATGGTGCTATCATTCACATAGTAGCTCCTGGTACATTGATAGGTTGCACCCACAAATATAATGTTATACTTTACACTACAGTTGTATCCTCTAAAGCAGAGGTGTCAGACTCAATTTCATTGCGGGCTGCATCAGCAGTATGGTTGCTATCAATGGGCCAGTTGTATCTAGAGTTCACTACGTAAAGAGTGCTGGGTTCAGGAGTGCGTTATATGCAGAGCGCAGAGGTTATGATTATGCTATGTACAGAGTACAGGGTTCAGGAGTGCATTACATATAGAGAGCAGAGCTCAGGATTATGCTATGTACAGAGTGCAGAGCTCAGGAGTGTGCTGTTTACAGAGTACAGGGTTCAGGAGTGCATTACGTATAGAGAGTAGAGCTCAGGATTATGCTAAGTACAGAGTGCAGAGCTCAGGAGTGTGCTGTTTACAGAGTACAGGGTTCAGGAGTGCATTACGTATAGAGAGTAGAGCTCAGGATTATGCTAAGTACAGAGTGCAGAGCTCAGGAGTGTGCTGTTTACAGAGTACAGGGTTCAGGAGTGCATTACGTATAGAGAGTAGAGCTCAGGATTATGCTATTTACAGAGTGCAGAGCTCAGGAGTGTGCTGTTTACAGAGTACAGGGTTCAGGAGTGCATTACGTATAGAGAGTAGAGCTCAGGATTATGCTAAGTATAGAGTGCAGAGCTCAGGAGTGTGCTGTTTACAGAGTACAGGGTTCAGGAGTGCATTACGTATAGAGAGTAGAGCTCAGGATTATGCTAAGTACAGAGTGCAGAGCTCAGGAGTGTGCTGTTTACAGAGTACAGGGTTCAGGAGTGCATTACATATAGAGAGCAGAGCTCAGGATTATGCTATGTACAGAGTGCAGAGCTCAGGAGTGTGCTGTTTACAGAGTACAGGGTTCAGGAGTGCATTACGTATAGAGAGTAGAGCTCAGGATTATGCTAAGTACAGAGTGCAGAGCTCAGGAGTGTGCTGTTTACAGAGTACAGGGTTCAGGAGTGCATTACGTATAGAGAGTAGAGCTCAGGATTATGCTAAGTACAGAGTGCAGAGCTCAGGAGTGTGCTGTTTACAGAGTACAGGGTTCAGGAGTGCATTACGTATAGAGAGTAGAGCTCAGGATTATGCTATGTACAGAGTGCAGAGCTCAGGAGTGTGCTGTTTACAGAGTACATGGTTCAGGAGTGCAGTATGCACAGAGTGCAGGGTTCAGGAGTGTGTTACATACAGAGTTCAGGGATGTGCTGTGTACAGAGTGCAGTGTTTAGGGGTTAAATTCACAGTGTGCAACCCCAACCCCCCTCCCTGAAGTTTTCTCGCAGCTCTCCCCCCTAACTTGCCTGGCTCTAGTACCTCCCTGTATAGGCGGCTTTGTCTCACCTTGCAGGGAATGGAGGGCAAGGGATGGAAGAGGGGGAATGGAGTTTTGCCACGTTCCGGCTGCAAAACTGGGTGCGAGGGCCACATGACAAGAACTGGAGGGACATATGTGACATATGTGCTCTAGAGTGATTATCTTTAATAACTTTGTGTTACTACTACTACAATTCTCTAGTTACATTCTAATTTTTCAAGCTTATGACACATTCTCTTTTACAGGCTATGTTCAATGTATTAGATGAACACAGCAACTAAACAAATACGTACTGTGAAGAAGCCATGTTTCTAATAAATAATGCAAAGACTAAGGTCTGGATTCTATAGGAAATGTAGTATTGTATACTAATTTATAAAGCCAAGCACAATTTCAACAGCAACCAAAGGGAATTATTATTGTGCTGGTCTGAATAATTGACTTCTAAGATCATTGCGCTTCGCTCCTTGCACTTTATATTGAAGAAGTCTAAAAATGTACCAGTAATACAGACTCTATAGGTACATGTTAGGTATATGTTTCCTAAGGGGGCACAGTAAAACATTTTGCTTTGGAAAAACTTGGAGCAAAGAAAGCTGAAGCAAACACGGAGGGTGAAGGATATAATCCAGTAGGGCGACCAGTCAGAATTTCTTTCTTTCATTTAAAAGCTGAACTTGTTATTAGTTGAACTCGTAATTAGTTATTTTTTAAACTAACATTGGTTTAGCTTGGTTACATCTACTTAATCATAGCTTATAAACATAACCAGAGGGCAACTGGGGATGCAGAACTTAGCTGAAGTAGCCTGTGATATGCAGTCAGAGCTGATCTATTCCAGGTGCTTTTCAAGTGACTTTCTATTTTTTTTACTGAACATGCTCAGTACCTCCACCATTCAGAGAATGTCTTGTGTTTTTCTCAATGAATACAAGGTTTTCTCTAACTGGATGTGGCAAAGAATATGGCGTCATCCACCCTAGCTCTCTGCCTCGTAAAATCAGAGATCACCTTGTATTCACTGAAAAAATATAAGATGGTCTCTGATTGGCTGCATGAGGTGCTGAGCAAGTGATCCCCTGTGTTCAGTATACAGAAGGAAATGGGTTCGAGCAGCACCCAGAAGAGACTGGCACTGACTGTATGTATGAATTTCTGCATCCCCTACAGCCCTCCAGATTTGAGATATAAGGAATTAGATGTAACCAAGCTGGAACAATGGACATTTAAAAATAGATAATTCCTGGATTTCAGGTTTAAAAGACGAAACTTGATTGGTTGACAGGACTGACATTTCCACCTTTCGTCCTCTTTTCACAAGACAGCTCCCATGTAACCAGTTTAAAACAGGATTAGTGGCTTTTTTTGTGTGAGGAACAGATGAGCGACACTCACCTGAGACAAGCCAAGGTAGATGGACACAGTCTCCGAAATGTACAAAAATTTTCCTTCTTGATTTAGTGCAAATACAAAGCCGTCCAGAGACTGCAGGGAAAAGAACAAGAGACAGTCACAAACAGAGAGGCAGGGAGGAGAACAGGAGACAGCCAAGTGCAAACAATGAGACAATAGAAATAACAGAGGATATATGGACATAGAAACGCTAAGAGCGGAGAAAACTACAACAAGAAATAAGACAGAGACACAGAAAGGGGAAGGCAGGCAGCAGGAAAAGCAGAGACATACAGAGACAGTTCACATTTCATTCTTCTATTGGTAAAATGTGGCATTATAGACAGTTCTCAACAGAATCAGATGAGAAAGCACAAGCTGCACACTGATATACAGAGGGGACATGACCAGAACTTCTTCTCCTTCACATCATGACCGGCTCTGGACTTCAAACAAAAGTAACTCTTAAAAAAGATGGTTATTGGTTATTACATTATTTATGAAATGTTGGAATAATGTGCACAACACATACAAAAATATTTGATTTCCATTAAAATAATATATGTGTCTCCGGGGCAAAGAAAAAAAAGTTTCCCTTGCAGTGGAGCTGTGCCCTCAATGCATGAGTTAACTGCTAGTTTTTGTCTATGAGAGAGGAAAAAAGATTTGCTGACCTAACCCTCTGATTCCCCCCAGCACAAGACTGGTCCGGCACCCCCGCCATCCAGCGGTCTTGAAGTGTGGACTGCTCCTGACGTCATCAAGCCCAGAGCAGGCTCCATACAGTAAACCGCTGGACCGCGGGGAAGTGCCTTTTTTCGGTGGAACGAAGGATCGGGTGAGTATACAGCTTTCTCCTCACTCCTAGACAAAATGAGAAGTTGACCCGTGCAGTGTGGGATGCCCAACTGTATGGGAAAACTTTCTTTTGCCTGGAGCTGGGCTTTAAAGTAGAGTAGTAAAAGAGATACAGTAGCTGCCGTTGCAGAACCCCTACTAAACATGCTTGCTGTATGGCTTTTATTATTACCCTCTGGCTAAAAGCTGAACTCCGGAGAAAATTGATTTTAGAAAGATTGGGCCAGTGTGGTTACTGCTAAGGATTACTATGTTACATGTGGAAGGCTGCTGGGGATGCTCAAAATGTCAGTGGCAGTCAGTTCCACATGCAATCTGAGCTGTAATCTCCCGGATGGTGCTGCAGGGACTTCCTGCCTCCTACAGTGAGTATAGCGGATCGCTTGACTTAACATACATTGTTCTTGCTCTGTGTGACGGCAGCCATCTTGGTAGAAGCAGGGCTTTGCTTCCTCATGTCAGAGCCTCCAGAAAGGAGAACAGTAGCAGTGTCACCACATCTCATTCCAATTGACCTAAGACTAGCAGTCAGAAGCAGCAGTGGCTTAGATCTTACACTGCAGATATACACCTATGAGGCTGTAGTCACAGGAGTGCCTAGGCACAATCACATACCAAGAAGCACAACGCTTCTTTCCAGAGGTTCAAGACAAAGGTACATTTTCAGAATAATGTTTAGGTACAATTAACACATCTAAATGTTCCCTATAACATAAAATCTTCATTTTTGAGTTTATGTCTACTTTAATATTAATGGTCCCTTCATCTAGGATTATTAGATGGCTTGAAAACAACCCTCTTCTCCTGTGCCCGCCAAGCATTGTAATCTACTTTTTGCCCTACATGCTGTATGGCCTCCATATGACTGTCATTGCAGGTTTTTAATGATAATTATGTTGCCCCCCAAAGATCACCCTAGAGACAATGAAAACTTGGCTGGATTATAAAACTACTAACATAAAGAATGAGCAACATACTCTACAGTAGATAGTTCAAATCAATGCATTATTCTACCACTCAGGACAAGTTTGATAGGGGTATCCAAAATAGTTACATAGTTAGTCAGGTTGAAAAAAGACCATCTGGCTCAACGAATAAAAAACAAAAAAAAAAAACATTATTGAAAACCCAACCATACAATCCCATATACACAACCCTATACCCACAGTTGATCCAGAGGAAGGTGAAAAAAACCCCAGCAAAGCATGATCCAATTTGCTACAGCAGGGGAAAAAAATTACTCGCTGATTCCCCAAGAGGCAATTGGATATTCCCTGGATCAACTTTACCTATAAATATTAGTACCCATTTATATTCTGTACACCCAGGAAAGAATCCAGGCCTTTTTTAAAGCAATATAGTGAGCTTGCCAGAACCACCTCTGGAGGGAGTCTATTCCACATTTTCACAGCTCTTACGGTGAAGAAACCTTTCCGTATTTGGAGACGAAATCTGTTTTCCTCTAGACATAAAGAGTGCCCCTTGTCTTTTGTGTTGACTTTAAAGTGAATAGCTCGACACCAAGTTCACAATATGGACCCCTCATGTATTTATACATGGAGATCATATCCCCCCTTAATCTCCTCTTCTCAAGAGGGAATAAATTCAGTTCTTCTAATCTTTCCTCATAGCTGAGCTCCCCCATGCCTCTTATTAGTTTGGTTGCCCTTCTCTGCACTTTGTCCAGTTCCCTGATATCCTTTTTAGGAAATGGTGCCCAAAACTGAACTGCATATTCCAGATTAGGGATTGACCGATTATCGGCAAGGCCAATATTCACTTTTGCCGATATGTCTGTATCAGCCCCGGAACTGGTCAATATTACCGATATTCCAAATATTGCTCATGTAAGGTTAAAATTATGTCATATAGCATAATTCCATTTACAAATGTTATTGAATATGCCACTCACATATGTACAAAGGATATAAGCAATTCCACATTATCAGATCTGCTGGCAGATCGGTATCTCTCACCCACTTGCCGTAAGTGTTACCCGGGTGATACCGCTCCGTTCGGCATCCACTCAATACCGCTCTGTCCCTCACCCGCTACATCTCCCACCCACCTGATACTGCTCTGTCTCTCACCCACTTGCCGTAAGTGACACCCGGGTGATACCGCTCTGTCCGACATACGATCTCAGGGGTCACGTGGTAACCTCCGAGATCGTATGCCGGACGGAGTGGTATCAGCCGGGTGTCACTTACGGCAAGTGGGTGAGAGACAGAGCGGTATCGGGTGGGTCGGAGACGGAGCGGGTGAGAGACGGAGTGGGTGAGAGACAGAGCGGTATTGAGTTGCTGCCGGACGGAGCAGTATCACCCGGGTATCATGTACGGCAAGTGGGTGAGAGATACCGATCTGCCAGCAGATCTGCTAATGTGGAATTGCTTATATCTTTTGTGCATATGTGAGTGGCATATTCAATTAAATTTGTAAATGGAATTATGCTATGTGACATCATTTTACCCTTACAGTGGGTACGGAAAGTATTCAGAATTCAGACCCCCTTAAATTTTTCACTCTTTGTTATATTGCAGCCATTTGCTAAAATCATTTAAGTTCATTCTTCTTCCTCATGAATGTACACATAGCACCCCATACTGACAGAAAAACACAGAATTGTTGACATTGTTGCAGATTTATTAAAAAAGAAAAACTGAAATATCACATGGTCCTAAGTATTCAGACCCTTTGCTGTGACACTCATATATTTAACTCAGGTGCTTTCCATTCCTTCTGATCATCCTTGAGATGGTTCTACACCTTCATTTGAGTCCAGCTGTGTTTGATTATACTGATTGGACTTGATTAGGAAAGCCACACACCTGTCTATATAAGACCTTCCAGATCACAATGCATGTCAGAGCAAATGAGAATCATGAGGTCAAAAGGAACTGCCTGAAGAGCTCAGAGACAGAATTGTGGCAAGGCATAGATCTGGCCAAGGTTACAAAAAGATTTCTGCTGCACTTAAGGTTCCTAAGAGCACAGTGGCCTCCATAATCCTCAAATGGAAGACGTTTGGGACGACCAGAACCCTTCCTAGAGCTGGCCGTCCGGCCAAACTGAGCTATCGGGGGAGAAGAGCCTTGGTGAGAGAGGTAAAGAAGAACCCAAAGATCACTGTGGCTGAGTTACAGAGATGCAGTCAGGAGATGGGAGAAAGTTGTAGAAAGTCAACCATGACTGCAGCCCTCCACCAGTCGGGGCTTTATGGCAGAGTGGCCCGACGGAAGCCTCTCCTCAGTGTAAGACACATGAAAGCCCGCATGGAGTTTGCTAAAAAAACACCTGAATGACTCCAAGATGGTGAGAAATAAGATTCTCTGGTCTGATGAGACCAAAATAGAACTTTTTGGCCTTAATTCTAAGCGGTATGTGTGGAGAAAACCAGGCACTGCTCATCACCTGTCCAATACAGTCCCAACAGTGAAGCATGGTGGTGGCAGCATCATGCTGTGGGGGTGTTTTTTAGCTGCAGGGACAGGACGACTGGTTGCAATCGAGGGAAAGATGAATGCGGCCAAGTACAGGGATATCCTGGACAAAAACCTTCTCCAGAGTGCTCTGGACCTCAGACTGGGCCGAAGGTTTACCTTCCAACAAGACAATGACCCTAAGCACACAGCTAAAATAATGAAGGAGTGGCTTCACAACAACTCCGTGACTGCTCTTGAATGGCCCAGCCAGAGCCCTGACTTAAGCCCAATTGAGCATCTCTGGAGAGACCTAAAAATGGCTGTCCACCAACGTTTACCATCCAACCTGACAGAACTGGAGAGGATCTGCAAGGAGGAATGGCAGAGGATCCCCAAATCCAGGTGTGAAAGACTTGTTGCATCTTTCCCAAAAAGACTCCTGGCTGTATTAGATCAAAAGGGGGCTTCTACTAAATACTGAGCAAAGGGTCTGAATACTTAGGACCATGTGATATTTCAGTTTTTCTTTTTTAATAAATCTGCAACAATGTCAACAATTCTGTGTTTTTCTGTCAGTATGGGGTGCTATGTGTACATTCATGAGGAAGAAGAATGAACCTAAATGATTTTAGCAAATGGCTGCAATATAACAAAGAGTGAAAAATTTAAGGGGGTCTGAATACTTTCCGTACCCACTGTACATGAGCATCACCACCTAATGGTTGGAGGAGGAGAAGACTAGTCACGGACAATGACATAGGATGTACAAAATATTACCGTGATACGTGATATGATGTGACCAATATATCAGTATCGGTATCGGCCCTGAAAAAACCATATCGGTATATCCCTATTCCAGATGAGGTCTTACTAATGATTTGTACAGGGGCAAAATTATATCTCTCTCTGGAGTCAATGCCTCTGTTATTACAAGAAAGGACTTTGCTTGCTTTGAAACACTTGTCCTCACAAAAGGACTCCTACCATACAGGTTTTCAACAAGAATTCTGACAAGATGCTATGGTGAATGGCTTGCTTATAGGTAATCGTTCAGAGCTACAATCAGAATACTGAGGTAAGAAATAAGAGGCCCCTCTAGAAACATATAGTATATTCTTGTGTTCAGAGTTTTTTATTTGCTAATTATCATAAAGTGCTTTACCCAGGATCCAAACAGCAAGACAGATAGAGAGTCAGGACAGCGCAGTGCTAAGGGATGAAAAAGAGGATGCATGTGCCCCCTAGTGGCTGCTGTGCAGCTTCTCTGATGTCTTATGGCACCTGTTACAGGTAAAAAGGTGCATGCCTATTTATTGGAGGTAAATATAAGCATGTATCACAAGCCAGTTCATAATTGATTTACAAAGGCTTATACTGAAAAGTGCAGCATGGGAAACTTGTTTCAGAAAATGAATAGGGAAAATATCAAAACTGAGAAACCCTAAAGGACACCAGAAAACGGAAAGATCAACAAGGAAAAGAAATTTAGATGCAACAAAAAAAAACGCTCAATGGCAAGAAGAGACTAACGGATATAATTAAAAAATAAGCATAAAAGGAAATTGAAAAGGCGGAAGAAAAAAACAATAGTGCAGACAGAGGCGAGCAAAGCAGATCAGAACTTGGAAAGAAAGAGAGCAGAGATGCCACATGATCTCTTCAGAAGTAAAAGCTTGCAGAGGGTTCCCTGCCAGATTGAAATAAGAGGTAGAAAGAGAATTGGCAAGGGATAGTCAGAAATGGAGGGAGGGAATGCAGGAATAAGGCAGAGAGAGGGAGGGAGGACAGGCCTCTCTCCTCAGGTTATGAATGAATGAGCACTGTTGTTTTTTCATCTCAGCGTGCAAGGATTTAATTAAGTGATAACAGTCACCTTGGGTGGCTGTACTGACCAGTAATGTGTAGGTAAGCAGCAGACAGGGGGAGCGGCTGCCTTAATCTATCTACACACTGGAAGAAGGGGCAGCATGGGGGGCAGGACGCTGTTTGGTAATTTTTTTTTCCACTCCTGATAAAAATCAGCACTGGGAAAAAATATAAAATAATAATAAAAAACAATATTATAAGAGTGCAGAAAGAGTGCGGGCTACAATGAAGGTAGCATGTTGTCCCCACCCGCCATGTATGGCTGTGTCTTATATTCTGGTATGATAACAGCAAAAGACTTCTATCCTCATCCCACTCTCCATGGAATTCTAGGGAGAAATACAACAATTACAGCGATGTCTTAAAGGAACTGTAACCCTAATACAAACAACTGAGTGTATGGAATGCAGCTACTCTTAGGATATAGAAAGTACCCATACCAAAATAGAAATTAGATATTTGACTATTCTACAACTACAAATGGTTTAACCACTTTACCACCGGAGGACTTTGCTGTCTTATGTCCAGGCCACTTTTTGCGATTCGGCACTGTGTGATTTTAACTGACAATTGCGCGGTCGTGCGACGCCGTACCCAAACGAAATTTACGTCCTTTTTTTCCCACAAACAGAGCTTTCTTTTGGTTGTATTTGATCACCTGTGCGATTTTTACTTTTTGCGCTATAAATATAAAAAGAGCGTACATTTTGAAAAATAACAATATTTTTCACATTTTTTTTATATGAAATTCCCCCTAAAAAAAATGTAAAAATCTAAATTTTTTTAAATTTTTGGCCAATTTGTTTTCTGCTACCTATGTTTGGTAAAAAAAATCACATTAAGCATATTTTGATTGGTTTGCGCAAAAGTTATTGCGTTTACTAACTAAGGGAAAGATTTCTGTCATTTTTGGTGTTTTTTTTTTTAACGAGTAATGGCGGCGATCTGCGATTTTTTTTTGCGGTACTGCGACATTGCGGCGGACAGATCGGACCCTTGACTGACATTTTTGACACTTTTGGGGGTATCAGTGACATTACTACAGTAATCAGTGCTATAAATATGCACTGTTACTGTAAAAATGACACTGGCAGGGAAGGGGTTAATTTTATTGGAGAGGGAGGGGTTAATGTATGCCTGGTGCTTACTGACATGTGTGGGGGGAGGTGACTGAGTGACACAGGGACAGATCGCATGTTCAGCTATGTTGAACCCTGCAATCTGACCCTTCCTGTCACTTAGGAGATCCGCCCGCTTTGTTTACACAAGCGGGCGGATCTCCAGACTCGATTCCCCGACGATCGGGGAAGAGCGGCCGCGATCGCCGCTGCTCCTCCCCTGGCCCGACTCCCGCTGTGACTGAATACAGCGGGAGCGAGCCTCAGGGGAGGAGTCCAGCGACGTAGGTCTACGTCGCTGGACGATAACTAACCACATTGCCGCAGTAGCAGCAATGTGAGCGGTCGTTATGTGGTTAATGCCTGGTTCCTCGTAGGAAATCTTTACTGAAGAAAAATGCAGGCTGTCACTACTGTACTGCTCCTAAAAAAAAAAGCTAGTTGCCTGGCTGTTTCTATACCTGATTGATAACAGTGGACACTATGGGGTTGATTTACTAAAGGCAAATAGACTGTGCATATCTCAAGTGCAAGTGCAGTTGTTCCAGAGCTTAGTAAATGAGATAAAGCTTTACTTTGCAAGAAATATCCAATCCCATACAAGAAAAAGAAAAAAATACAGCATTTTTGCTTGCACATGATTGGATGATGGAAGTCAGCAGAGCTTCTGCACATACTAGCTAAGCTCTGGAGCAACTGCTCTTGCACAGCGCAACTGCGTCTATTTGCCTTTAGTAAATCAACCCCTTTGTTAGCAACACAAAAAAATTCAAATAAAAGCACAGAAAATCAAGAATTTATAATGCTCGTTTGCAGCCTTTTTGTTTTAATGCAATGTCCCACAAAATGTAAATCGACTAAATCTGATTATAAGTCACTTTTGCAAAGCCTTGTGTAAGATCACTGACATTAGAGCCGGGCACCTACAGCATGTGCCCCACATCCCTTGCAGGGTGCCCTGGGTCCCAAGGCTGTGACCACCCGACATTTTTTTTAAACTTTGATAGCACTGCAGTGCCTACACCACTTGCACTGCCACTTCTGCCACCTGTCAGAATAGGCAGCAGAAAATCAGAGCCTCCTCTCCCACATTTGAGCTTACTGAGGGTGGTAAATTTGGGTTGTATTATGTCTACAGACCTATGCATTGCATTCTCCTGATCCCTGCACTTTGTGCATTTATTACCCCTGCCCCTGCACTCCATAACTCTGACTCCTGCATTCCTGTGCTTTACACTATCCTTACCCCTGCAGCCTGTGTTTTACTCACTGTACGCTACGTGGTATATGCTCCTATCCCCAGTACTATGTCTACAGACCTATGCATTACACTCTCCTGAACCCTGCAGTCTGTGTTTTACTCACTGTACGCTATGTGATATACGCTCCTATCCCCTGTACTATGTATACAGACCTATGCATTACACTCTCCTGACCCCTGCAGTCTGTGTTTTACTCCCAGTATGCTATGTGATATACGCTCCTATCCCCTGTACTATGTCTACAGACCTATGCATTACACTCTCCTGAACCCTGCAGTCTGTGTTTTACTCCCTGTACCCTATGTGGTATACGCTCCTATCCCCAGTACTATGTCTACAGACCTATGCATTACACTCTCCTGAACCCTGCAGTCTGTGTTTTACTCACTGTACGCTACGTGGTATATGCTCCTATCCCCTGTACTATGTATACAGACCTATGCATTACACTCTCCTGACCCCTGCAGTCTGTGTTTTACTCCCAGTATGCTATGTGATATACGCTCCTATCCCCTGTACTATGTCTACAGACCTATGCATTACACTCTCCTGAACCCTGCAGTCTGTGTTTTACTCCCTGTACCCTATGTGGTATACGCTCCTATCCCCAGTACTATGTCTACAGACCTATGCATTACACTCTCCTGAACCCTGCAGTCTGTGTTTTACTCACTGTACGCTACGTGGTATATGCTCCTATCCCCTGTACTATGTATACAGACCTATGCATTACACTCTCCTGACCCCTGCAGTCTGTGTTTTACTCACTGTACGCTACGTGGTATATGCTCCTATCCCCTGTACTATGTCTACAGACCTATGCATTGCACTCTCCTGAACCCTGAAGTCTGTGTTTTACTCACTGTACGCTACGTGGTATATGCTCCTATCCCCTGTACTATGTTTACAGACCTATGCATTACACTCTCCTGACCCTTGCAGTCTGTGTTTTACTCCCTGTACCCTATATGGTACACACTCCTATCCCCTGTACTATGTCTACAGACCTATGCATTACACTCTCCTGAAACCTGCAGTCTGTGTTTTGCTCACTGTACCCTATGTGTTTAATGCTCCTACCCCCTGTACTATGTCTACAGACCTATGCATTACACTCTCCTGACCCCTGCATTCAGTGCATTATGCACTCCTGACTTTTGCACTCTGTGTGTAACTCACTCCTGAGCCCTGCATGCTGTGTGATATGCACTCCTAACCCTAGAATACGTGTTATGCATTCTTGACCTCTGCACTCACACATTCTAAGGCCAGTTCATATCTGAGCAATGAACATTTTTAGGTACAACACCATCCACTTGAATAGGTTGCCCTCCGCACCAAAAACATGCCGAAGTAGCTCCTGTACCCTTTTATGGAGCAGAGTTTGTTTTAGAAAAGCACATTTTTGCATGCTTTGTCACAAAAGCCCATTTCTTTAGCACATTTGGGTGCTATTAACAATGAATGGCACCCAAATGCGTGTTGCACGTTTTAGCTCTTGTGAGTGTCAATGTGAATGGGCCATATAGTCCTGGCCTCTGCACCCTTTGTTATAATAACAATTTCTGATTGCTATGTGGTCACACTTATGTTAATGAAGTTATTTTTCAAGGTAGGTTATGTGCAGAAAAGCATATGCAATGGAAGCGTATAATTTTACAAATGATTGTGCTGAGGTCTCTATTGTCTGTTAGACTCTCACTTGCAGCACAGTTGTTACATTTTGAGGGTGCAAGGACTAGAGCAGCATGTGTTTTCTATGTTCACAGTGAAAAGGCTCAATTTTTAAGCCCCTCCCAATTGCAATTTTGCCACATCCACATTTTGCTACAAATGGTGACCATTCACCTATTCATTTCCCTCCTTTGGGTGGCCAAAGTCTTTCAAAGTCCTTCCAATACACCTATCAGTAACTAAGTATTGGAACCATTGGATCAACAAGACATTTAGGAATCCCAGTATTTTCAGAAGGAGAAGTCAGCAATGTTTTTTTTATAGTTTGATACTACTGGGAGCAGAAAAGAATAGAAACCGTGGTGGCACTGGGTAGGAAGCTAAAGTCTAAGGGTCCTTTCACACGGGCTTTCTGACAGGTCCACCGGTCAGATTTTCAGGTGGACCTGATCAGACCCTCCAGTCTCCCCTATGGAGTGGCGGATAACATCCTCTGCCATCTGATCCGATCCTGCCTGCAAAATCCGGACAGATAGTGGTTCTATTTTCGCGGATTGGATGAAAACATACAGGAGGTCCATTTTCAACCGATTTCCCCATAGAGGAGAGCGGGGCTGTTTCCGTGTTCGCTCTGTACAGTGGTGAGGACCTGTCATCCGCCTGCTCATCGGTAATCAGTGGAGCAATCGAAAACGAAACAAGCGGAATACGCAAGACAGAGGGGTCTGTGTGAAAGGGGCCTAATGGCTATACACACAATCAGAAAATCTTATGAAAAATACAGACTTTGAAGCGATATATCTGTAATCTGGTTGCTAGTACACAGCTTTCGAGAGCCGATCACGACAGTTCGTCCAATATTATCCAATAGGACAAGCATGGAAATTGTTCTCGTATGATACCAGATTATACGATTTTCATTTAAACATTACAGTTGTCGTTCAAAAATACAATACAAATACACTACAACACATAACATCACTTCGTAATTTTTATTCTGCTGTATGAGAATTTTCGTCGCTTTAGTAAACTCTTAATTTTCGATATGAGACTAGTATGTAAAAGAACCAGACGATCATTCGTCCGATAATCGAATCGTCTGCACCAGGCATTAGGAGAGGCAGTAAGATGCCACGCTGGCATCACCTATAAAAAGGAGGAGATGTTTACCCTAGAGACCTTATCCCACAGAGGAATAATTATATGTATCAAAGTCCCTAATAAATGTAATTATTGAAGCTCGTAGCTCTCCAAACTTTAATGACAATGCCATTTTAAACCATTTCTTCCACAGCAATCAAATAGAGTTCCCTGAATTCTATGGATGTTCATTTTACTGAAAATGATTTGCCAAAGGTTATTGCAGCTTGCATGAATCATCGTGAAGCTGGGCAGTGCAAGGCCGGGCCACTGTGCCTCTGGGCCCCCGAGCAGTCGCATGGTGTGCTATAGTTATAGCCCTTTGTCTCTTCATTTTTAGCATGCATTTAGTAAGTTTTAACTGTTTACCATTCCGTGTCCTTTTGCCTTGATCCAGCACTTCATTAGATTTTTTTTTCCTAGCTACTTATATATTAAACCTCACTCCTCCAAGAGATGCTCCCTAGTGTCCATGCCAGAGTGGGTGAAGAGGTTAGAAGAGAGGGGGGTAAGGGCAGTTTGGAGCAGAGGGCGAGGAGGCTCAGGAGAGAATCCACTCAGGATCCGCTTTATGTGCAGTAATTATGCTAATTGCATGGATGCCCTTGCTCGTTTTTTTTTTGCCGAGCAGCTGAAGATAAATAAAGGGAAATTGCCCCGCACACGGTGCAGTGCAGGAGGAATGCTAAACAGCTCTGTTTGTTGTCTGATTATAGGTCTGTTTACACTAAATTCCGGAGGTAATTGCTGATTTTGATTGCACGCTTATTTGTGCGCCCGTACAGCCGGGGGACACTGGGGTCTGTCTGCCTTTATAATTAAATCATTTTGTGACATGGGCGGAGGTTGGGCAAGGCTTTCGTGTCCCGGAGATTAGTCTGGCACAGGGGAGATGAAAGGAAGACAGTAGTGGATCCTCTAAATGGACTCTTAGTGAAAATCACCTGCACAGCAGGCCTTTCTCCTTTGTGATATGATTTTTCATTACATCTCTAATACTAACAAAAAGAGCAATGACAACACCAAAGAACAACAGGAAGATTTCAGGACGCATCATAAAAAATGGAAGCTTTTCTCATTAATGCCATAGCCTGAGCAAAAACGAAACTGCTGTGAATGAGGACTGGTAAACATTTGTTTCATATGAATTTTTTTACACAATCATCCCTACTTTTCCTTATGAATGAAGTGCTTGGGCAAGAGCTATTACACTACACTACATGTGACTTCACTAGAATAGTTAGAATAGTCTCTCAATGGCCTGGTCTGATCATGCTGAGCTATGAAAACATCCCAGATGTTTTCACTTTTGTTGTTAGATTTCCTTTAGATTTACCTTCATCTATGTAATGTAAAGCTGGATACACACTATACAATTTCCTTTAGATTTATCAAAACCATATAATATGAGGTCAAATCTTTCAATTAGTATGCGATCAGGCAGGCCCTTGCACTACATAGTTGAATGTAAATTTAACCACTTACCGCATATCGACGTATATATACGTCGGGTAACTTTGCGGGGTTATACCGGGATGATGCCTCTAACTAGAGGCATCATCCCGGTACCGTGGTTAACAGCCAACGGTCGACTTTCCGTCGGTAACGACCGATGCGGCTCGGGAGCCGCTTGATCGTTACCCGGGACGTCCCCCCCCTCCCGCCGCCTTCCGTGACTTTGCTCGGGGCTACTGTCCCACCGGGAGCCCCGAGCACCCAGCCGGCACGTCCGCCGGCTGGATGGAGTCCCGATCAATGCCGGAAACGGCTTCGATTGGGTCTCTGATGACGTAACCCGGAGGCGGCGTCCATGACGTCACTTCCGGGTTACTGTGCTGCAAAAAGCGGCAAATTTAAAAAACGTCTGTATGCAAAAACACCGTTTTCGGCGTTTTGCATACATGGAAGTGTAGTGGAGGGGTCTAGGGTCTTTTAGACCCTCGATCCCTCCATAAAGAGTACCTGTCACTGCATATTGCTGTCACAAGGGATGTTTACATTGCTTGTGACAGCAATAAAAGTGATCAGATTTTTTTTTTAAAAACCTGTAATAAAGTTAAAAAATAAAATAAATAGGAAAAAAAATGTAGCCGCCCCCGTCACCGTTAGCTCGCGCACAAAAAAAAACGTATACGGAAGTCGAGCCGCGAATGAGATCGCTGTTCAAACCACACATGTGAGGTGGCGCGATCGCCAAAGCGTGGGCAATAATTAAAAAAAAAAAAATGGATTTTTGTAAAATCTTACCGTAAAATCCTTTTCTCTTAAGCTCATTGACAGACGTCGTCCTCCTTGATTAATATCAACTCGGGTTATACTGCCCTCTACAGGAGTAGGACTAGACAGGAAAGAAAACGTTCTGGCCACACCCTAGGGGCAGTCCCAGAGGGTATATCCTCTCACTTCCTGCTACAGCAAATCAGTTATGTCACAAAGCAGTGTTTAGAGAATTTAACCCAACCCAACTCAAAAACAGAGGGGCGGGTACTACGTCTGTCAATGAGCTTAAGAGAAAAGGATTTTACGGTAATATTTTACAAAAATCCATTTTTCTCTGTCGCTCATTGACAGACGTAGTCCTCCTTGATTAATATCAACTCGGGACGTCCCAAAGCAGTGCCACAAATGAGGGGTGGGAAAATGGAAATCAAAATCCAATCTAGAAGGCCCAACCGGTGCCAACTAGAAGTTTAAAAGGCTCATCAATCAAAAGATGAGACTCAACAGAAATTCCAACGGAAAAAAACCCTCGAGGTAGACCACCGGTCTCCTCAAATTGCGGTCTGCAAAACCTTGCGGCCAAATGAGGCATCCGCCGATGCCATCACATCAACTTTATAAAATTTTGTAAAGGTATGCATCGACTACCAGGTAGCCGCCTTGCACACCTGGACCACTGACGCCTGATGGCGGTAGGCCCAAGAAGTACTGAGCGCTCGAGTGGAGTGCGCCTTAACAGGGAATGGAGGATTCCGACCCTTAATAGAATAAGCCTGTACCACCGTCTGTCTGATCCATTTGGAGATAGTCACGGCAGATGCAGGCAACCCCTTTCTGGGGCCATCCGTGATCACAAAAAGTGAATCCGTTTTACGGAACGATTCCGTAGTCTTCAGGTATACCCTGATTGCCCGCACCACATCCAAGGAATGCAACGCACATTCCCGAGGATGACTGGGCTTAGGACACAAGGAAGGTAGCACAATATCTTCATTCAGATGAAAGTCTGAAAACCACCTTAGGAAAAAAGATGACTTCGGATGAAGAACTACCTTATCCCTATAAATCCCCAGATATGGGGAATGACACAATAATGCAGCCAGTTCTGACACCCTGCGTGCAGAAGTGATAGCCACCAAGAAGGCCACCTTCTGGGATAATGTAAGCAAGGGAATCTCCCTGATATTTTCAAAGGGAGGTTTCTGAAGAACCGACAACACCAAATTAAGATCCCAGGGTGGTAAGGGCGCGCGCACTGGCGAAGCCAAGTGCTGCACCTCCTGGATGAAATTCCGCACCAAGGAATGAGTAGCCAGAGGCTTCTGGAAG
The DNA here is from genome assembly GCF_965119305.1 of Pelophylax lessonae. Taxonomy (NCBI): domain Eukaryota; kingdom Metazoa; phylum Chordata; class Amphibia; order Anura; family Ranidae; genus Pelophylax; species Pelophylax lessonae. Next base: position 94,168,733 of record NC_138780.1, read on the forward strand.
AATATTGCTAACGCTGAAACCTGACCCTTGATAGTGCTCAAGGATAGTTTCTGCTCAACCCCCTTTTGCAGAAAAAAACAAGATTCGGGTCACCGAATAGGTACGTGGGGGAAAACTCCTACGATTCACACCACGCAATATAAGCCTTCCATGTGCGATAATAGACTTTGCTGGAAGTCGCTTTTCTTGCTTTAATTAGAGTAGGAATAACTGAAGCTGACAATTCCTTGTCCTTCAGTACCTGGGTCTCAATGGCCAGGCCTTTAAAGCCAGCGACTGTAAAGCATGATGGAAGATTGGTCCTTGAGACCGCAGATGCTCCCTGAGAAGAAGTCTCCAAGGAGCGTCCGCGACTAGTCTTGCCCAAGTCGGCGTACCCGGCTTGACGAGGCTAGCCCAGAATACCGGGATAACTGGAGTTCCCTCCACCGCTATCCTGCGGAGAAATCTCAGCAGTAACTGATACTTCCCCTACGGGGCGCTCAGCGCGTCTGCTGCGTCCGCTAGAGGATCGCGGGTGCGAGCCCTGTTGAGCCAACCTGCCAACAGATCCATCTCCGGGGTGCCCCAATGAAGGGACAGCTGGTGAAATACCTCTGGATGAAGAGACTATTCCTCTTGATCCAGAATCTGATGGCTGAAATTAACTGATTTGCTGTAGCAGGAAGTGAGAGGATATACCCTCTGGGACTGCCCCTAGGGTGTGGCCAGAACGTTTTCTTTCCTGTCTAGTCCTAATCCTGTAGAGGGCAGTATAACCCGAGTTGATATTAATCAAGGAGGACTACGTCTGTCAATGAGCGACAGAGAAAAAGAGCTACACTCTAACTAACTGGAAACCGTTAAATAAATTTAAAGCGTCGCCGATTGAGATCTCAATTGACCGTAGTTTATCGCCATCCCACGGTAGGGGGGGGCAATTTTAAACCGTAACATGTTGGGTATCTATTTACTCGGCGTGACATCATCTTTCACAATATACAAAAAAAATGGGCTAACTTTACTGTTTAGTATTTTTTAAATGCAGTGAAATGTAATTTTTCAAAATGTTTCCAAAAAAATGGCGTTTTAAAGACCGCTGCGCAAATACCGCGTGACAAAAAATATTGCAATGACCGACATTTTATTCTCCAGAGTCTTTGCTAAGAAAATATATATAATGTTTGGGGGTTCTAATTAGTTTTCTAGGAAAAAATACTGATTTTAACTTGTGAACAAAAAGTGTCCGAAATAGGGCTGGGGCTTAAGTGGTTAAAGGAAATCTACCAACAAAAGTTGTATAGCGTGTATCCAGCTTAATGCCTCGTTCACACATTCAGATAATCGTACGAAAAAAATCGCTTTCGACCTGATCGCATGATAATCTGATTGTTAGTACACAGCTTTCGACAGCCGATCACGACAGTTTGTCCAACAAAGTCCAAAGGGACAAACCTGAAAACTTCTGTCGTACAATAGCCTAGCGAACGACAATCGTTTAATCAGTACACTATGCGTCCGCTAAAAATCGATAGACCAAGACCACGCATGATCAGAAACACAAAAATACCCCGGAAAAAGCCTGGCTGCCATTGTTTTGTTTTGCAGTATCCGATGCGTAGCTACGCAACCAGGAAAATTTTCCAGAATCGTACGAAAAAAAATCATACCGTTTGTACACATTGTTGAATTTGATGTTAGTAGCGTGTAACAAAATGCGAACGATAAGTCGTACGATTATCTGAACGTGTGTAAGAGGCATTAGGGTCTGCATGATTGCATACAAATTGAAAGTGTTTAGATTTTCACCACATATTATATGGTTTTGGTAATCTAAAGGAAATTGTATAGTGTTTTTCCAGCTTTAGGGAGCATGGCACTCCGGAAGGAGGACTCCCTTTACTCCCCGCTGACATCACTAGCTGTAAAACCATAATAGGTATCAGGACTATATATATGGTACACAGGACATACAGATTTTTATTAGAAATGCAGGGACTGTTTAGAAAAGTGCCCAGATACACAAATGATACAATCACTATTAATAAAAATGTATACTATGTATTAAACTCCATACTGCTACATCCCAGCAGAATTTCACTGCAATCCCGGCAACAAAACATCTAAACTGGAAAAAATCAAAACTATAGGCCAGTATTTCTCAACCATTTATTAGTCAAGGCACCCTTTAAAATTACAGACAGTCTCAAGGCACTCCATTCTAAAATGTAAAAAAATATTCTAATAATTTTACATAATGCGGCAGCATCAACACACCTAGGACACCCAATATTAGAGGTGATTTATTCCTATAAAGCAAATACACTTTTGCACACTGATACCGACTAGTATTCCTATGTTTCTCTTCTCCCTCAATTTCTCACATTCACGTTCAACACCCTTCTTATCAAAACTGATGACATATTTGGTTGTTAGGACGCCAGTGGCTGGAGGGTCATAATGATGCACAATGAAAACCTATGGCTTTTATCTAACTAAAAGGCAGGCTTCATCTATCTTCTGCCATAAAGGATATAAATCCACTTTATGTGCACCAAATGCTTGTACAAACCCAGATATTACCTTGTAAAAGTGAAGCAACATCATCACTGTGCTGTACGTAGGAAGGACTCAGTAGGCCCAACCACTACAGGCTGCCTGCAGAACACTACATAGGGGGGGAGTGCATGACGGAGTGTCATGGTCTAGGGCTGCATGAGTGCTGCCAGCTGTGGGGAGCTAAAGTTCATTGAGGGAACCATGAATGCCAACATGTACTGTGACATACTGAAGCAGAGCATGGTTCTCTCCCTTTGGAGATTGGGCCGCAGGGCATTATTCCAACATGATAATGACCCCAAACACACCTCCAAGATGACCACTGCCTTGCTAAAGAAGCTGAGGGTAAAGGGGATGGACTGGCCAAGCATGTCTCCAGATGTAAATCCTATTGAGCATCTGTGGGGCATCCTCAAACGGAAGGTGGAGGAGCGCAAGGTCTCTAACATCCACCATTCTGTGATGTCATCATGGAGGAGTGGAAGAGGACTCCAGTGGCAACCTGCAAAGCTCCGGTGTACTCCATGCCCAAGAGGGTTAAGGCAGTGTCAAAAAATAATGGTGGCCGCACAAAATATTGACACTTTGGATCCAATTTGGACATTTTCACTTAGGGATGTACTCACTTTTGTTGCCAGCGGTTTAACCATGAATGGCTGTATGTTGAGTTATTGGATGGTACTGGAGAGCATCAATGGTAGTAATGAGCACCAAGTAAAGGCAGATACTGGTAAATTAACCACTTAAGCCCCGTGACATTAACGGACAATTGCACGGTCATGCCACGCTGTACCTAAACGAATTTGGCGTCCTTTTTTTACCACAAGCAGAGCTTTCTTTTGGTGGTATTTGATCACCTGTGCGATTATTTGATCATGCGCTATAAACAAAACAAGAGCGTCAATTTTGCAAAAATAACAATATTTTTCATATTTTTTTAAATGAAATTCCAAAAAAAAATGTAAAAATCAAAATTTTTTAACATTTTAGGCCAATTTTTTTTTTTACCATATGTTTGGTATAAAAAATCCCAAAAAGCGTATTTTGATTGGTTTGCGCAAAAGTTATTGTGTTTACTAACTAAGGGAAAGATTTTTGTAATTTTTGTTGTTTTTTTTTAAAGCGTAATGGCGGCAATTTCTTTTGCGGTACTGCGACATTGCGGTGGACAGATCGGACCCTTGACTGACATTTTTGACACTTTTGGGGTTACCAGTGACATTACTACAGTAATCAGTGCTATACATATGCACTGTTACTGTAAAAATGACACTGGCAGTGAAGGAGTTAACTGTATTGGAGAGGGAGGGGTTAAGTGTGTCCTAGGGGCGTGTTTCTAACTGTGATTGGCTGTGGCTTGATGTGTAAGAACAGTGATCAACGGTCCTACATAGCAGAATCGTTTGATCACCATTCTTACACAGGGAGAACTGACAGGCGGCTTTGTTTACACTAGCCGCCTGCCTTTCTCCCGCTGTCACGGACGATCGCGAGTGCCCGGCGGGCATCGGGTCCGCTGGGCACACGTGCGGGGGGGGGGGGTCCGTGACCAAGCGGGAGCGCGCATCCGGCGGCGCGCGCTCGCTCCCAAAACCCTTACAGGTTAGCAACGTAGCCCTACGTCGCTTTGCATGTGAGGGGCTGACTGCCGACGTAAATAGTCGTGCGGCAGTCGGCAAGTGGTTAAATAGGGTGTGGGAATGGGGAGTGTGTCGGGTGGGGGGGGGGGGGGATTGTGATTTTGTTCTGAGATGACCTTTAAACCTAAAGGCCCGTACACACGTACCGATCGTCGGCATACAAACGTCGGTGGACGAAGGATCTGCCGATTGTATGCGTGTTAGTATGGTGCCTCCGACAGATGTCTGCGCACAATCCGCGGACAAGAGTCTTTCTTGCAAACATGAAAATTTTTGTATGCCGACACCAGAACGGACGATTGTTCGCCTGTCAGTACAGAATTCGGCCGACAGACCGCAGATTTGCAAGACTGGGCATGCTCAGAAAATTAAAAACACAGGGAAAGTTAACCATTACATGACATCACTTCTGCAGTCAGCTGAAGTCTGCAGACAAAATTCTTGTGCTGTCCTTGTGCTGTCTTTGCACTTTTCAACAGACACCGACATCCCGGGGAGAAAAGAGGAACATTTGTATGCCGACCATCGGTACGTGTGTACGGGGCTTAAGATTTAAATCACCCCCTTAACCTTGACCCTTATTCTAACCCTTATAATTAATCCTAAACATTTACCTTGACCCAAACACTTAATCTAATCCTTAAATTCAACAGAACCTGCACCCCAACCGTTTTTAATCCACACCCTATTACCACCTAACCCATTACCCTACTCTACCAAAACTTGATACTAACTTAAAGCGTAATTCCACTTTTGTTGAGAAAAAATACATTACCCTTTGGGTGATCTATGTACAGTGCAAGGATTTATACTTGCTTGCAGATCCCTACTTTTTTTTATTCTGAAGAAATCACTGCTTGTTCCTCTGTGCTTAGTGAGCCTAATGGGAGTGATTTCATAATTATTACCCAGCTGTGCAGCTGCAGAGCACTAATGAGGAAAGCTGCTGGGCCTGCACCCATTTAGATGTGTTCCTATTGGGAGTAATGACATTTTTGTTGCAGGGGGTACCTGAAATCTGACTTGCATCATAGTGGAAAAATCTGGGAAAATCAGTGAGCCAATCACACAAGCAGGAAATGATGTTTGATCACACAGTGTATGCCAGCTGTCATGGTCCTGGGCACTCACAGGAACCCTTGTGGCACATGCAGGTACTTGGACCTACAGTAAACTATTATTAGTCAGAGGTACAATGTTATCATAAGGGTCCCTTACTTACAACCTAATCCTAACTGTTAAAGTGGAACTCAGGGCACAAAATCTTTAATTTCAATATATACACATTCTGTGTACAGAACAACTCCAGGCAGCCATATTGCATTGCATTTTCTAAAAATGACAGCAGCTGCAGATTGAAAAGGAAAGGTATTGTTAATTACATTCAGTCCCGGTTCACATATATGCAATGACAGACATCACATGTGATTCAGAGCGCACTGCTCTGAAAATCACACGCGATGTCTGTGCGATGCAAATTCAGCCATACAGATTGTATGGCTGAATTTGCATTGCATTCGGACACAACTCACACAGGACCCTTTTCTGAGTCCACACCAGAATCAGATCGCATGGAAGTTCACACCTATGCGATCTGATTCATGTGCAAACTGACAGTTCACACTGCGATATGCAAACTGATCTGGGGGTGTCGCTAACTTTGTATTGACACCCCCAACGATTCGCATATGGCAGTGTGAACTAGTCTGTAACAAGAAATAACTAAACAAGGACCTTAAGAGCCGGTTCACACTGGGGCGGCTTGAAAGCCGCCTGACTCTGAAGCCGCCCCCTGCAGCGCGACTTCAGCATGGCTTGCAAACGACTTCTTTAATAGAAGTCAATGCAAGCTGCTCCAAAGTCGCCCCCAAGTAGTGCAGGAACCTTTTTCTAAGTTGGAGAGACTTGAGTCGCTCTGATTAGAACGGTTCCATTGCACTGAATGGAGCGCTACTTGTCAGGCGACTAAAGCCCCGTACACACGAGTAGAAATTCGGCCGGGAAATTTCTTCCAACGACCGATCTGCCAATTTTTGGCTTGTTAGTATGGTGCCTCCGACAACCGACTCTGACTTTTCGGCCGAAAAAATCCTGGTGTGCAAGCTATATAATTTTTGTCGACCGTCAAAACACGTCCGATTTGCATCTCATTAGTACAGGTTTCGATGGGGAAAAATCTTATGAGCAAGACTAGGCATGCTCAGAGATGAAAGAACACAAAGAAAGCAAACCAACACATGACATCACTTCTGAAGTAGAATTCTGTCGTGCGGGAAAATTTGTGTGCAGTCTAGAGGACATTCCAACCAACAGACACCACTCTGGACAAAAGACAGACGATCGGGCGGCGGAAATTCGTTGCGTGTGTACGAGGCTTAAGTCACCTGACAAGTCGCCCCAGTGTGAAATGGCTCTTATAGTAGGTATTATTAGGTATTATTTTAATGAAGGAAGCAGATGTAGAAATATTTGCAATTACTTTTGTAATGATTTAAACATGTTAAAGCTTATATTTTAGTGTTCGGGTCATATATCATTTTTTTTATTTATTTTTTTGCACATATGTAAGAGATGATTTATCCTTTTAGTTTACTAGTTTTACTATTTTGCTTATATACAACACATAAGACTTTGTTGTTCCTCTTCTGGAGTCCTCCATTGCCCCCCTCTCCTGAGGTTTCACCCCCCTAGACATCCTCTGCACAAATCTGATGATTTCATAGCCCAGACCCAATCACACAGGAGGTCAGACCCGGAGTTCACCGGTAGCGGATCTGCTGCTCATAATAAACGGATAAGACGTCACATGACCAGTGACTAGGATCTCACGCTACTTCTTCCCTGCTTTCCTGATCGTGTGAATTGTGTCTACATTTCAGAATTCACCAGGAAGCAATGTGACTACAGCGTCTATATCATGGGTGTCCAACCTTTTGGCTTCTCTGGGCCACATTGAGTGTAGAGAAATTTTCCTCGGGCCGCATATAAAATATATGCTATAATTAAGGTGCCCCCCCCCCCAGCCCCCCAGCACTAATTTAACACAACTAGTGGATGATCCCCTGAGAGGCAGCCTCTGTGGCTGTGCCCCCGACTCAAATTCCTTCCTCCCCAGCAAAAAAAAAAAAAATTGTTAGGGGGCAGTGGGCCACGTTGCCTGTGGTTCCGGGCCGCATGCAGCCCCTGGGCCGCAGGTTGGACATGCCAGGTCTATATGGAATGGATGATACAACATTTTTAATAAAATAAATTGAGCAATAGAGATTCTGTTCCTGAATTATCAAATTTTTCTGCATTCTCCTGCTTTAGCATTTTTTTAAAAGCACACGAGCATGAAATACATTTTCTTTTCAAGTACGTATATCCATAGACTGTACCATTATTTATTGTGTGCAATGTATTGGGGACTGTGCAGTCACAAAGATTTATGGGCTTCGGAAAAGCACTGCGAATATGGTCTGGGGGCACAAGCTCAAGTTTGCACCAAATACCCATTTTTACCATCATGATTCATTTCTGAGAATTTCAATTCAGGGTTAGAGTGACCCTGAAAAGCAAACAAGTAGTGATTGGTTTGAAATTGTATGCATGTGCACTTTCCCTGATTATTTGCAATGCTGAGACGGTAAGAGCGGAGGGCCAGTAATCAGCGGCAGTGAAAGGGTTAGAGCTGTGGCTCAGTATCAGGCTGAATGAGAAGATACGGATCACACAGACGCAGTACTTAGTGGCCCAGAGAGGCATTTGTCTGCTCTGCGAGCTGCTCTTGACACATCCTCCAACGGAGAAGCTGAGTACTCTTTGTCTTGGGTTTGATGCAGGTTAAGTGGCCCATACATCTCTCTGGAATCTCAAAAGCACCTTGAAGGCTAATGGCAGCACAGCACACCGCACGGCCTCACTGATAGGATCTCCAGCAATTTCCCTTCTTCCACTGCGCTAATCACTTGTCTCTTTTACTCTGCTTTCTCCAGCGTTTGAAGCGCTTAGCCGAGTTTTACATTGTATTCTCCAACAATGATGTAAAGGGACTGTCACCTCTAGTGCATATGCTAGACTCTGTGATGCCAAGACAGGGAAGACCTGTGGCTCATTCTGCCTATCTATGCAAAGTGATAACATGATGGGAGTAATCGATGGACGGTGGTGTCTAGGGCTACAGGTAACGAGTGACAGTGAAAATGCACATTGTGGAAATGTGTGACATACAACGGGTACACGGTCCTTGATTAGTGTTTCATAGCACAAGCAATAGAATGGTGACCTTCATTCTACACAACAAAAGACTGGCAAACCTGTGACATGTTTAGTAGCTGCCACCCCAGAGACATGGCTGCACTCTACACAGCCTACTTTCAACTTCAACATCATTGTCAAATGACTTTACATGCTGCTAGTCCCTCTGTATGGAGGAGGTTTAAATGCTAGCGGGAGCGAGGGAGGGAGGCAAGGCGGTGACAGCTCTGTAGCTGGAGGAGGTATGAGGGGCTGCTGACATTCTTTGTGTAAAGGTCACAAGGCAGGTATCCTGCTGCATTGAATTGGAGGCAAAAGGTCAGACATGAGTTGAGAGATTATGTAATTATCAAAGACCACAATTGAACAGTGAGGGCAAAGAAAGGGCTGGTACCGTTGGGATTTTAACTGGGGATTAAAAATGGCCAATCTATACAAGGCATGCACAGACTTTACTGTAACTCACTCGAGGCCTTGGCTCAGCTCAGTGCTACTGCTGGGTCCATATTTAATAACAGAGTGTAATAACCTAAATTATAGAGAAACCTGTGCCAACCAATCACAAATCAGCTCTCATTACGCTGGCAGCACTAATCTAAACTAAATTCAAAACAGATCAGTATTTATTTGCTGTGGGTAATGCCCCGTACACACGCGTTGATAGTTGGCCGCGAATTTTCGGCCAACGTCCGATCGGCCGATTTTTAGTTAGCTTGTTAGTATGATGCTTTCGACAACCAACTCCGACTTTTCGACCGAATAAAATCTGGTGTGCAGACTATAAAATTTTTGTTGGCCATCAACACAACGGCCGATTTTCCGTCAGTCAGTACAGATTTCGGCAGACAAAAATCTGATGAGCAAGACTGGGCATGCTCAGAGAAGAAAAAACACACGGAAAGTAAACCAGCACATGACATCACTTCTGAAGTTGATTTTTGTTGGGCGAGAAAATTTGAGTGCAGTCTAGGCACATTCCAACCGACAAAACACAACTCTGGACAAAAGACGGACGATCGGTTGGCCGATAATCTTTGCGTGTGTACGAGGCATTGTTCTTTATTGCTGCTATTTGTGATACAATAAGGCCCCGTTCTCACCATAGCATATGCCCGTGCGATAGCCATCTTTGCCCAATTGGGGACGCACAGGTGTTCCGTCCATCCCTGTGCAGGCAGTCCCATCTATGTCTAGAGGGACACAGTCGCTGCTCCAAATTGACAGCCATGTGGGTGCACGGCCCTGAACGCACATTGTCTGCATTCGGGGCCACGTACCCGCACGGCTGTCAGATTGGGAGCAGCAGCTGTGTCCATGCAGCCCTTGCGTCACAACTGACATGAATGTGACTGCTTGCATGGGGATGCATGGAACACATGTGCATCCCTGCGCTGTGTATGCAGAAGTGCGCTCATGTGAACAAAGTTTTAGAGTGGACAATCTAAGAACACAAGCACTGACTTTAATTTAATTCAATTTACCATCCTACTATTTCACTCAGCCCTGATGAAGGGAGCTTTTATGGCCCTGAAACAGGTTGGCTGCCCTTTTGTAGCCAGTTAAACAAATAAAGATTTTGGACTATGAAGATTTTTTTTTTTCATTCTCTGGAAAACTTAGCATAGTAATGGTTTCTAGGGACACAACCTACCTACCTCTAGGCCAGTGATGGCGAACCTTTTTGAGCCTGAGTGCCCAAACTGCAACACAAAACCAACTTATCTTTTTTAAAGTGCCAGTGGGTTAATACCAGGGGTGGGGAGGTGATATATCGGCTCCAAGCCACCTGTCAACTGCCTTCTGAAAATTGATCCACCATGGATTGCTTCTCAGAAGAGTATCAAGGGATGATGCATATGTAAATGCACCCCAACCCAGCCACTCACCTCTGCAACCCAAAGCCCCCCTCTTTGCTTACTTCTACATGCCCTCCTCTGCTCACCATTGCACCCCCACAAAGTTGCTGACCTTGTAAAGGATAGCCGGTCAGTGGTGTGCCCTTTTCTTCCTCGCATTCCCAGAGAGTGCTTTGCCTGCCAGCTGTGGCACACATGCCATAGGTTCGCCATCACTGCTCTAGGCTTTCATGTTTAATCCTAGCATTGCTTGAGTACAATCCTCTAGTGATATGTAACCTGGGGTTCTCAGAGCAACAGTATTAGTAAACTATATACAGTATAATATACAGTATATACAAGAGAGGGGAAAAACAGGGCTGTTTCTGTATGATGCAGGTTAAGACTGCTGCCCCATACAGAATCATTGAATCAATAGAAAGTTCCATCTCCTTTGCCAGTGCTCGGATGCTACCTGCTTATGTGTGCACTTGGGGAACTTTTAGGTAATGGAGAATTATTTTTCTCACTGCGCCAATGACTACCAATTCATAGAAAAAGGGATAGCAATGGTTAGTGCTAGTGGTGGGGTATGCATATGAAAAGCCATATGCCATAGGAAGAAACAAAGAAAACTTACTAAACTGAGATAAAAGAAAGTTTATGTATATTTTGTGAGTCACTCTCTGTGGTTGATTTACTAAGGCTCCATTCACATCTCAGATCGCGGGCAGATTGACGCGATTCTGCCCACGATCCACAATCATTGCAAATCCCGAGACGCCTGTGCGATTCCCGTAACCTGCAATGGCACCCCAAATGCGGTGCGATTTTGCAGCGATTGTCACCCAACAAATCGCGGTATAATCGCCCGAACAGAATCCCGGGACGCCTGTCGCCCAAGAGAAGCTCTTGCACTTTTTTTGGGCGACAGGCGTCCCACGATTCTGTTTGCGCAATTTTACCGGGTGACAATCGCTGCTAAATCACGCCGTGTTTGTGGTGCCATTGCAAGTAACGGGTATTGCACAGGTGTCCCGAGATTTGCAATGATTTGGGATCGCGGGCAGAATCGCAGCAATTCTGCCAATGACCTGAGACACCTATATGTGAATGGAGCCTGAAACTGGAGAGTGCAAAATCTGGTTCAGCTGAGCATTGTAGTCAATCAGTTTCTAACTTCAGCTTGTTAAATTAAGCTTTAAAAAAAAGAAAAACCTGGAAGCTGATTGGTTTCCATGTTTTACCAGGCTTTTGCACTCTCCAGTTTTAGTATATCAACCCTACTGTGTTCATTGTTTTAAATTTAATATAATTACAGAATTACAGATAACTAGATAAATGCTGGGCTTCACAGATAATTGAACTTTAGTTCTTTGTATATCCAAAGACGTCTAGAAAAAATAAACTCTGCTGCGACTTCTATAAATTGCACTTTGAGAGCCGTCATCACAAGCCCAGGCCGGTATAAAGATTGCTTTATTTACATTCAGGCTGTCTGCACTATGCACTGATCAACATGGGGGACAAAATCCCTCTACATGAGCATTCTGCTTTGCACCTATGGCTGTCCGGAATTACATAGGACGAGGGACGGTTAGAGTTTAACTAAACATATGCAGGGGCTTCCTTCTTCTTCTAGAAATCTATGATCTGTGTCTCCATTGATTACACAAGTGCAGTGCAATTTAGAAAACATAATTGATGGCTTTTGGGCTTTAGGACACTAAAACAGTGTTATACCTTTGCAACAATACAGCTGTTTAGGGAAAAATAAAAGAAAAACTCTAACTATAAAGAAAAGCAATGTGCTCTGCACTCCTCTGGCTTCAAGACTCTAAAGAACTAAATGAAATGTCTGTAGGGAAAAAAACAAAAAAGGTCAGGAGAAGAGCATGGGAGAAGGTCACGTGACCTGCTTTCCTTCAGACTTTGAGCTTTCTCCGCTTAATTAACCACTTCAGCTCCGGAAGGTTTTACCCCCTTCCTAACAAGGCCATTTTTTTGCGATACGGCACCGCATTGCTTTAACTGACAATTATGCAGTCGTGCGACGCTGTACCCAAATAAAATTGATGTATTTTTTTCCCCACAGATAGGGAATTCTTTTGGTGGTATTTGATCACCTGTGCAGTTTTTTTTTTTTTGCGCTATAAACAAAAAAAAAAACAAACAATATTTTTTACATTCTGCTATAAAACATACCCAATAAACAAAGAAAATCTAATTTTTTCATCAATTTAGGCCAATATTTATTCTGCTACATATTTTTGGTAAAAAAACTATGGGATAAATTTATGGACTTTTAATTTTTTCTATTGTTTTTACAAGTAATGGCAGCGATCAGCAATTTTTAGCAGGACTGTGACATTGCGGTGGACAAATCTGACACTAAATGACACTTTTTGGGGACCAGTGACACCAATACAGTGATCAGTGCTAAAACAAAATGCACTGCTACTGTATAAATGATACTGGCAGGGAAGGGGTTAACACCAGGGGCCATCGAGGAGTTAAGTGTGTTCCTAGGGAGTGCTTTCTAGGCAAAAAGTGTTTTAGCTTAGCTGAAAAACAAGATCTCTCTTTTACTCCCTGGCAGAACAGCTGTCTGCCTTGTTTACATAGGCAGACCGCCGTTCTGTCATTCCTCTGAATGATCGGCGGGTCCCCGCGGACTGCTGATTGGCTCCCACTGTGTCCAATCACAGCGGGAGCGGCACACACACGCCCCCTCCTACATCACCTGTACGTGATTTTGAGCAGCTGGACCGCCGTGCCGCAGTATATACGCGATAGGCGGTCTGGAACTGATTAAAGTGCGTTTCCACTTTTGGAGTAAAATTTGAAACCCCACTATACGTTTGTTATATGTTCGTATTCACACATCATACCTAAAAAAATGCTTTAAAAAAATTCCTTACCTTTTAGAGGTTTCTGAGTAGAAGGTGTCATGGCTGATTGCAAGCATTTCTCAGCTAGCTCTGCATGCTCAATCCCAATAGCTAGGCTGAGTCCAATTCTCATTACTATACAATTGGGAAGCTCAGCTTCTGAACCTTCTGTTAAGACAGCCAGACAATTCTAATGCAACTGATGAATTATCTGAGACCAGATACTGTTATGGTAGACATAGCTTCCAAGCCCCCTCACAACAATGAGGACTAAGGTCGGCCATACACGACTCAAAGCTAGGCTGGTTCAGCAGGAAGCAGTAACAAGAAGAGAAGAAAAAGGTACCTGCCCGCTCTAATTACTTGGTACTATCACACCAGTAAAGTATGAGATACCGACTCACCGTATTGGTGGTGCGTCCCCCTTCAAACTACAGAACACAAGTCATGTAACAAGGAAAAGGAATGACCCAAAAGAGAAAGGAGTTCTATAGTGGAGGAAGGGGGCATGGCAGAGTTCTATAGGGGAGGAAAGGGACATGGCAGAGTTCTATAGGGGAGGAAGGGGCATGGCAGAGTTCTATAGGGGAGGAAGGGTGCATGGCAGAGTTCTATAGGGGAGGAAGGGGGCATGGCCGAGTTCTATAGGGGAGGAAGAGGGCATGGCAGAGTTCTATAGGGGATGAAGAGGGCATGGCAGAGTTCTATAGGGGAGGAAGGGGCATGGCAGAGTTCTATAGGGGAGGAAGAGGGCATGGCAGAGTTCTATAGGTGAGGAAAGGGGCATGGCAGAGTTCTATAGGGGAGGAAGAGGGCATGGCAGAGTTCTATAGGGGAGGAAAGGGGCATGGCAGAGTTCTATAGGGGAGGAAAGGGGCATGGCAGAGTTCAATACGGGAGGAAGAGGGCATGGCAGAGTTCTATAGGGGAGGAAGAGGGCATGGCAGAGTTCTATAGGGGAGGAAGGGGGCATGGCAGAGTTCTATAGGGGAGGAAGAGGGCATGGCAGAGTTCTATAGGGGAGGAAAGGGGCATGGCAGAGTTCTATAGGGGAGGAAAGGGGCATGGCAGAGTTCTATAGGGGAGGAAGAGGGCATGGCAGAGTTCTATAGGGGAGGAAAGGGACATGGCAGAGTTCTATAGGGGAGGAAGAGGGCATGGCAGAGTTCTATAGGGGAGGAAGAGGGCATGGCAGAGTTCTATAGGGGAGGAAGGGGGCATGGCAGAGTTCTGTAGGGGAGGAAAGGGGCATGGCCCCTTCCTCCCCCATAGAACTCTTTTCTCTTTGGGTCATTCCCTTTCTTTGGTTCAGCAGGAACCAGGCAAGATTCAAACCATTAATGAGCAGGCTGAATATACCAAGTTGGTTCTGCTGGATTCTCTTGCGATTATCGCTTGAAGCTGCTATAGTCACTAGCAATAATCACTGTCTTCTCCCGGTGGGGACAGCTTCCCCCACCCTCCCCCAATGGGAGAAGACAATGGTCTGGCAGGAGGGATTCCCGTATCAACATTGTCTGTGTTGATTGATGGGGGAATCCAGTAAATTTCTTTCCTGCAACCCGTGATTGCAGGAAAGAAATTTGCTCTGTGTATGGCCGGCCTTAGTAGAATTTTTCCTTGCTGAAAGTTCCAAAAAGGAGCAACAAAAAAGTAAGCTGTATTTTTTAAATGATTTTTTTTTGCTATGTGAATGGGGACATGTAACAGATATAAAGTAGGAATTATCCCAATTTGTCTGCAAAAGAGGAAATACCCTTTAAGAAGAGAGAGCGCATATTGAGGCTTTGCTGGCTACACATCACAGGCAAATTATTATGAATGAGATGGGCAGCGTTGTGCATAACTCTCCGTTATAAATGAGCCCCCAAATCTAACAGGTAGATGGAGGAGATGTCTTCTGCGTTCTTCTTGCTCCTGGTCTGTAGACATGTGTCTGTCCTTATACTTCGCACTTGTGACCAGTGCTGGAAACAAATAGGAAACAGCAAGGAAAAAAGAAAACACTCAGCTGAGCTTCTTATTTATTGCTTTTCCCTTATTCTTCTTCATTATATGTGTAGAAGCCACTTTGATGGATCATTGGCTAATGGAAACTCATAATGATAAACCATGAATTTTATGTGTTGGCTTAATAAATCGAAATAAAACTGATAGAAAATAGACTTTGATCGTTATTTTTACAATATATATATATATATACTGTACTGTATCTCCAGTGTAACTACAGAATACAGTACCTAAAAAGCTGTTATAAAACACTGAAATAAGGATTTAATTCGGTGGGTATCCACAGAAATGGAAGCCTATGTGTTAAATTATCTTTGCTTGCCGCTGCCCCTCCTTATTTCTTGTACACCAAGACTTCCTCCCAGCCAGGCCATTCTGATAAAGAAAAGCCATTTCTCTGATTAAAGTGCGAGCCGGCAAGAAGATGCTATTTCTCTCTTAAAGAATCCAGCTCAGAATTTCAGCCATCAGAAAATCAATGAGAAACAGATTAATGTGAGTGCAAAACAGAGCACAGGGAGAAAGGCTGCAGAAATGTGGTGCACGGACCATCTGTACATCCTCAAATCAGATTGTACTAAATGTATAAACACAAATCCTCCTTACAGCTATCCTACTGCTGCTTCCCACAGACAGCTCCGTTCAGCTTCTAAAATTGCCAGACATATGTAAGGGTCACTTAATTAATCTATCAATGGTGAGGGAGAGTCCCCAGGAGGTGGAAAGAAGAGAAGAATCCCAAGACGAGGCCTGGATTGTTAGGTGCAGGTTTTTGTTCTGGGTGTTTTTGTATGAAATGCTGGGAAAGAGAAATAGTGTGCTGGTACCAGTCAGGTTCTCCTATTCATTTACTAACCTGAAATTAGACAGCAGTAAATAAATATTAAAATTTGCAAGCACGTATCATCCCATCTGTACAAGGAGGTACTCTGTGCCTGGCTAAAGAGGGACCTCTCCCTTCCTACGAAAAAGCCATGGTGTGCTCTGGCCTCCTTCAATTTGAAGAGCCTAAAGTGGAACTAAATCCAGCTAAGGAAGCTGCCATCTTATGCCTCGTACACACGCATCGATTATTGGCCGGGAATTTTCGGCCAACGTCCGATCAGCTGATTTTCGGCTTGTTAGTATGATGCTTTCGACAACCGACTCCGACTTTTCGGCCGAATAAAATCTGGTGTGCATGCTATAAAATTTTTGTTGGCCGTCAACACAACGGCCGATTTTCCGTCAGTCAGTACAGATTTCGGCAGACAAAATCTGATGAGCAAGACTGGGCATGCTCAGAGAAGAAAAAACACACAGAAAGTAAACCAGCACATGACATCACTTCTGAAGTAGATTTTTGTTGGCCGAGAAAATTTGTGTGCAGTCTAGGCACATTCCAACCAACAGACACCACTCTGGACAAAAGTCGGACAACCGGTCGGCTGATAATCGTTGCGTGTGTACAAGGCTTTAGCCTCTGATCTGCTGTTGCCATGCTGCTGCACATGTGATCAGTTATGACACTAACTGTTTGACGGCTCGACAGTTCCGCTGACAACACAGGCAACTGTGCCAGTCATCATTTACAGAATGCTTTAAATGATGGAATATGTTTCTCTTTAAGATAAAAATTTCAAGTATTTTAAAATTTGTGGATAAACTGGAGGAGAGAAAGTTTTCCAGAAATGTGGAGAACTTGGCCATAGCAACAACCAGGTTTCATCTTTTATTCTGGGATACAAAATAATGAATCTGTTTGGTCAGTATATACAAGTTCTACATTTTGTGGAGAAATTTCTCTAGTTTTTGATAAATTGGCCACCAAAATTCGTCTTGTCCTTTTATTTCTAGTAAGAAAATAGAGTCTAGGAAGAATCCCACGCATGGTATAGGTTTACATAGTTACATTGATCCAGCTTGGCCAATACTTCTGATTGATCTATACAAGGCCAATGTCTTGGAAGCTGGAAATTACTTAAGCAGATTGTGCTACTCTAGTGATCTCCACTTACTTCCATGCCCCATGCTAAGCAGCCAACCTGATGCTTAATAAATACAGGATGTTAGACGATCAGAGAATGCTTTGCATTAATGCAGAAAGTGCAAAGAATTCTATGAATGGTGCCCATGCCAAGCGATTGACCTCCTGTGTTCAAAATACAGCACAGGGCATGGCAGCAAGTGGAGGTCTTTGGAGTAGCGGTGTCTACTTCAATGATTTCCAGCGGCAATGGCCAGGTATGGTATATACACATTGGTCCAAGCTGGATCAATATAACTATGTATAAAATATACATGCCTGGCATTCATATTTTAGGTATACAGAATGAATACATTACATATTTACCACTTTTTCTTCCTCAGACCCATGCCTTTGTAATAAGTAGGAATAGACCGATATGTTTTTTTCAGGTTGGTACCGATACCGATATTTTGGTCACAACGTATCGGTATCGGCCGATATGGGCCGATATTTTGTACATTTAAAGTTTTGAAAAATAAACACAATTTTTGACACAAATCTGGAACTGAACATGTTAATTTTTGTTTAATGCTTAATGGCTGGCTTGCTGGCACCCTGTGGTGAGTGGCTGGCTGTCTGCCACCCTGTGGTGGGTGGGTGGCTGGCTTTCTGGCACCCTGTGGTGGGTGGCTGTCTGGCACCCTGTCTGTGGGTGGGTGGCTGGCTGGCACCCTGTGGTGGGTGGGTGTCTGGCTGGTACAGGGCCTGTGGGTGGCTGGCTGGTACAGTGCCTGTGGCTGGCTGGTACAGGGCCTGTGGGTGGCTGGCTTGCTAGTACAGTGCCTGTGGCTGGCTGGAACAGGGCCTGTGGATGTGGGTGGCTGGCTGGCACCGGGCTGCTGTGGGTGGGTTTATGGCTGTGATACACTCCCGAGAGACTAGTCCGGACTCCGGAAGAGGCTGTCCAAGGCAAGGGAGGCGGCCTAAGAAGGCAGAATGACGTCACAAAAATATTGTCAATATCAGCCAGTTCCAGGGCCGATACCGATATATCGGGCAAAGTGCATATGGGCCTTGCCTCGGTCTATCCCTAGTAATAAGTATGTTAAAGTGCATTTTTAAAGGAAACCACTAGAATAAATGTGACCTGAGACAAGAAAAATACAGCCCGCCAGAGTGATGGTAATTACAGAAGTATGAGGGATTTGCACTTAAGCCAGCCATACATGGATCCAAATTCGGACGGTTCAGCAGAGATCGGTCATATTTCAATCCATGTATGGCAGGCTGGTTGTACACAAGTTGGTCTTTCAATCAACTTGTGTACAACCAGCATGCTGGAAAATGTTCTTTTGATCAGCGCTTCCGGCTATAGCTGGCAGTGCTGAGGAGTGTATTCTGACAGCAGGGAAATCTCCCCACTGTCAGAAAACAAAGGCTCAGAGGGAGGGGAATCCCCCATCCACATCGGGTGTGTGGATGGGGGAATTAAATCATTTTCATTTGTTCAACTCGCTGGTGGAACGAAAAAAAAAAAATACTGCTTCATGGCCAGCCTTAGTAGAAGAGAATCAATGATTAGATATAGATCTAACCTATAGGCATGGTTGAATTTATGTCATTACAGATCCAAATCAAACTTTTAAAGAACTGGCTTATCTGCTCAATCAACATTGATTCTTACAGACAGAAAAGGCATAGATTTTGTAATGGAAGAGAAGCAGTTTCATCAACAACATTTTAAAGAAAATAAATAAGGTAATTTTGAAATTGATGGCAGCAACATGTCTAAGAAAAGTTGGGACAGGGCAACAAAAATCTGGGAAAGAAGTACTAACAAGGAAGAGCTGGAAGAACATTTTGAAACTAATTAGGTTGATTGACAAGAAGTCAGTAACATGACTGGGTATAAAAAGAGCATTTTAAGCTGGATACACACTATACAATTATCTTTAGATGTTTTCCTTACAATTTCCCAAAACCATATAATATGAGGTCAAACCTAAACATTTTTAATTTGTATGCAATCAGGCAGGCCTTTGAACTACATACTTGACAGTAAATCTAAAGGAAATCAAACAACAAAAGTTGTATAGTGTGTATCCAGCCTTAGAGAGTCAAAGGGGTTGATTTACTAAAGGCAATTAGACTGTGCATTTTGCAAAGTGCAGTTGCTCCAGGACTTTGTAAATGAGGTAAAGATTCACTTTGCAAAGAATACCCAATCATGTGCAAGAAAAAAAAAAAAAAAAAAACAGCATTTTTGCTTTCACATGATTGGATGATAGAAGTCAGCAGAGCATCTTCTCATTTACTAATCTCTGGAGCAACTGCTCTTGCAGAGCGCAACTGCACTTTGTAAAGTGAACAGTCTATTTGCCTTAAGTAAATGAACCCCAGAGGGTCTCAGAAGTAAAGATGGGCAATGGTTTACCAATCTTTGAAAAGTTGTGTCTAAAAATTGTTGAACAATTTCAGAAAAATGTTCTTCAACATAAAATTGCAAAGACTTTAAATGTATAATCATCTACAGCACATTATATTACAAGATGATTCTGAGAATCTGGAGAAATCTCTGTGTGCATGGGACATGGTCGAAATGCAATATTGGATGCCCGTGAACTTCTGGCCCTCAGATAGTGCTATCTGGGGGCCAGATCACATTAAAAACAAGCATGATTCTATGATGGACATCACAGCATGGACTCGGGAATACCTCCAGAAATCACTGTGTGTGTGAACACAGCTCTCTGTGCCATCCATAAATTCAAGGGGAAACTCTATTATTCAAAGAAGCCAAATCTGAACATGGTCCAGAATTGCTGCCGTTTTCTCTGGGCTAAAGCTCATTTAAAATGGTCTGTTGCAAAAACTATTCTGTGGTCAGATGAATTGAAATTTGACAATCTTTTTGGCAGCCATGGGCGTCACATCTTCCAGATGAAAGAGGAGAGGGACCTTCCAACTTTTTATAAGCGCTTAGTTCAAAAGCCTAAAGCTCTGATAGTATAGGGATGCATGGAATGGGCAGCTTGCACATCCGGAAAGGCATTATCAATCCTGAAAGATATATCCAGGTTGTAGAACAGAATACACTCCCATCCAGCCTACGTCTATTTCAGTGCAGGCCTTGCAGATTTCAGCAGGACAATGCTAAACTGCATACTGCATCTATGACAACAGCGTGGCTTCATAGTAAATGAGTCTGGGTGCATAACTGGCCTGCCTGCTATCCAGACCTTTCACCAAGTGGAAATATCTGGTGGATATTGAAATGAGAAATATGACAGAGAAGACCCAGGACTGATGAGCAATTCGAATCCTATTTCAGGGAAGAATGGGACAACATTCCCAAAACTCCAGCAACTGGTCTCCTCAGTTTCCAGACATTTACAGAGTGTTGTTAAAAGAAGAGGGGATGGTATACCGTGGTACCATTGACCCTGTCCCAATTTTTTTGAGATGTGTTGCTGCCATTCGTTTCAAAATTACCTTATTTTTTTTCTTAAAATTGTACTTTTTCTCAGTTAAAACATTTGCTATATTTTCTATTGTGAATAAAATATGGATTTATGAGATTTACAAATCATTGCATACTGTTTTTTTGTTGATTTTTTTTCCCAATTTTTTTTTCCAAGTTTGTTGATTTTACACAGTTGCCCAACTTTTTTTGGAATTGGGGTTGTATATAAAACACTGTATATAAGACAGGAACAGTTATCTGAGTATTCTCTGTTACTGCCCCAGTGTTGTCTGACACCAGTTTATCAAAGTACTCCCCTACTGTGCCTCCCTGCATGCATCAGATTGTGATTAACAGATTAATCACACAGCGGTTTTATAAGTTGCCTGTTATGACATTCCTGTCCCTCCATCTGATGTTTTGATCCCTCCTTCTGTCAAGGAACATCCTCCATGTCACATAATATGTGTCACACAAGTTAATTTGCATGCTTTAATTTTATCTTATCCAGAGAGGCTAAGGACCCAACAGTTTTACATAATAGATACCAGAAGACTTCTTCAAAAGAGTAACATTAGTCAATGCATGGTAACCTGTCAGAATATACCCTTCAGTGATCTGACTTTTGGTAAACTGAAATCTGCTTGGTTGAAATTAATAATTGTGCTTTACATTTTATGTTATACTTCGTGTTACCCTAATAACTAAGCCTGAAGGAATTAATATTTTTTCTCACTAATGGCACTTTTCCACTGCAAGTACCGGCTCGGCTCTACTCGGCCCTGCTTGGCCCGGTTTGCTTTTCCACTGCCGGTACCGCATGGTACGGTGTTCGAACGGTTCGGTACGGTACGGTATGGTTTGCTTTTCCACTAAAGTAGTACTAAAGTTAAGTGGGTGGGATAACAACGGGGTGGGTGGGATTCTCTGACCAATCAGTGGCTAGTAGTGACTGCATGCAAAGGATTGTGGGATATGGTCCTGGGTATGGTACCTCTTGGAACCACAATCAAGGTGGTACTGTTTTTGAGAGCCGTACCGTTCGGTTCCATGCAGTGGAAAAGCGCCACCGTACCGTACCGTACCGAACCGTTCCTACACCATACCATGCGGTAACAGCAGTGGAAAAGCACAAATGCGAGCCGAACCGTTCGGTTCCATGCAGTGGAAAAGCGCCATAACAATGTAAATGGCACAACTTTTGAGGGGCAACTGAATAAAAGGAAGTTTTACTTTGACTACTACAAGTTTTTTTTTTTTTTTAACAGAAAGAATAATTTAAGTTTATATACAGTACATGGGCCCTGGAACAAATCCCATTCGTCATATCATACAAATGCTTTTGGGATGGTAATTTTTAGAAAACTTTGTATCATTTTTCATTTTAATTAATAATAACAAAGTTTGATATCATTAAAATTATCTAGCTTTGCTTATATATAAATCTAAGTTCTTAAAGTAGAAGTTAAACCTGCTCTGTGCCACATTCTAAACCTAATCTATCTAACCCTGTAAAGCACAAAATGCTGTATTTACCTATTTTGCAGCCGCTCCGGTCTGGTCCCACCATCAGCTGTCAGCGGCGGCTTCAGTGTGGAGGCGGGTGCAGGATAGGCAGCCAACAACAGAAGCCCTATAGTAACTCTATGGGTGACGTCAATTGCCAGCCATCTCACAGCTGTTGTTAGTCCTTTCCTGCACAGAGCTTCCGCCGTTGGAGACCGGATCGGCTGCAGAATAGGTAAGTACAGCGATTTTTGCTTTACAGGGTTAGATAGATTAGGCTTAGAATGTGGCAGAGAGCAGGTTTAACGTTAGTTAGGTTTTGCCTGGACCTACACTTTAAGGTTTCGATGAGGCCATCTGTCTAATGCATTTACCAATTTTGAGTTACCATGCTCAACCTACTAGTCAATCTTTTTGTCCCTCTAAAGACTAGACCCCCTTAATCCTTTATGACTAAGAGCCCCCTTGCATTGGCATAAAAATCTTTTAAGCATGCTGTGTAGTGAGGATTGTCAGTGGGCATCTGTTTATGATTTTGATGAAAGCAGGTTTTTATAGGGAACATCGAAGGCCAGGTTCTCTAACTACTAAATAAACAGCGTGCTTAATTTCAACAAGATGCTTGAGCAAAAGAGTTCCTATCATTGCAATGGTGTTTACCCTGCATCCTGTACCCTGTTTCTGCTTCCAGTATCCTGCTCTTGTGTTCGGTTGACTATTCCTGATATTCTTAGCCTAGATTTCTGTTACCCTGCTGACTGATTTCCTTATTACAACCCTGCTTGTTCGTGTTTACCAACTTTGTCTGCCTGATGCCCATCCTGACCTCAGACCTGTCCCTGGCTTTGTATCTGCCTGACAATTTGGTACTTTGCCTTTGGTTGGTGCTTGCTGTCAGCTATCTCCAGTAGGGCAAGCCCCACACACAGAAAGTCCACATTCTGTTCTGGTACATGACAGTTTATTACTCTAGTAGTTGTTAAGTTTTTGTAATACTCAGTGAAATGCAGTAACATGGGGCAGCCAAACTTATGCCATTTTTTATAACTCTTACTACCATAAACCCAAACATGTTAATTTAGGAAATTAGGAGTTCATAGCTATTTTAACCTGGTCATTTCCAAACAACTTTTTCATCCTCCTGCACATACTCTGACCATAGGGATTTGCCTGTCTGTGTCCCTACATTGAGCAGGTAGTTGAATAAGCCATTAATCCATATTGCACAAGCCTTTGCAAATGCAGAATCACAGAGTTTCCAGAGAGAAAGAAACATCTGCCTGGCCCTGGGCAGGCCAGTACAGTTTAAAGCCTTGGAAGTCAAAATCTGAAGCCTCTGGTTATATTTATGACTTTACTGAGGACACTGGGCTAATGGGACATTGTACCATAAAAGTTTACTTATACTCTCAGTATACCCCTAGCGCCTTGATTTTATAAGGCAAAAGTCAAAGTGCTTAGTGGCGTAACAAACAACCAATCAGCATTCAACCTGTACTGACCTGACTCCACTAAAGGGAATTCTGATGGGTTGCAACTGGTTTCAGCTCTTTCTTCATCAATGCAGTTTGCCCTGTCTTAGTAAATTGGTGTTCAGTCTATCTGAGAGGGAGACACGTAATAATAATGTTCCAGAGATAATCAAGCAGCATAGCTTTGCATTCCGTTTCTGTGTATGAGCCACATTCTCACCCCTCCTTGCCTTATTTATACAGGCTCACTGGGTATATTTGTTTAAAGAGCATTTTTTTTCACTTGGCAATTAGAAGGATACGCACCTTTAAATGGCGCCCAGCAGGTAGAGTCAGAGCCCTGAAATAACCACGCAAGGCATCAAGTAATTGCATTAGAGGGTGAGGTGATAATTACACCGAGTTGAATAATTCATTATTTAGGCTATTTGAAATGCATGCTAATCTGCTGTCATTAGACACTGCTAGGAAAACGGTGTTAGGGTGGTGATGGTACATGAACCTTACATGGAATGGGGAGTGAGGGCCAGGGTTCATGCATGTGGCCTTATAACTAAATCAGGTGGCTGTCTGGGAGACAGAAGGCATTTCACACATTGTTTATGAAAACGAATGGCCCAGTGGATAAAAACAGCAAAATAACCAATCACACTGAATTTCCAGAGCTAGTCCTTGGTTTTGAAGATTCTGTCATTGCTAAGGGAAGAGTGATTTTGGTGAAATGGATTTCACTTCATAACTACAGATTTTGTGGTCAGTGAAATTTCCCCAAAGCTGACGTTTTAATTTTGTTTATTGAGCTGTAAAATTTGCTTGAAAAAAAAAATTGAATCTTTTTTTTATAAAGGGGGGGGGGGGTGTATTTAAAGGGTAACTCCATTTTGTGGGGAAAAACATAGCAAAAATAATATAGCGCATACAATTGCAATGAGTTATATTGTAATTGAATGTTCTTAAAAACGTCCTTTCCTTTTCAATCTACAGTGCTGTAATTTTCTGTAAAATGCAATGCAATATGCCAAGTTGGAGGCATTCTGTACACAAATGGTATACAGAATGCCCCCTATAAAATGGGATTTTTGACTTACCATAAAATCCATTTCTCTGATGTTCATTGACAGACACAGCTCCTGATCTTCTTAACCATTGGGTTATACTACCCCCTACAGGAGTAGGACACTAGGCAGAAAAAAAGTCTGGCTACGTCTATGGGCAGTCTCAGGGGATATACTCCCTCTCTGCTATAGGTACTATAGGTTTTGTTACAAGCAGTGTCAGAATAATTACAACTCCAAAGAGGGGTGGGTGCTGTGTCCGTCAATGAACATCGGAGAAATGGATTTTACGATAAGTAAAAAATCCCATTTTCTCTTTCGTTCATTGACGGAAACAGCTCCTGATCTTCTTACCATTGGGACGTCCCAAAGCAGTGTTAAACATGAGGAGTGGGAACAGCGAAAAAGAAATTGCCAAGGCTAACGATAGCCAACCAGGTAAACAGGAGCTCAACTAAAACAACTGGAGCTAACCTGAAAAATATAATACACCCTCAAAGAGGACCAGGCCCTCTAAACAGCAGCCTGCAAAACCTAGTGGCCAAAGGAAGCATCCGCAGATGCCAGCACAACCACTTTATAGAACTTCATGAAAGTGTGCACCGAGGACCAGATGGCTGCCTTGCAAACCTGCATCACTGACGCCTGATGACGGAAGGCCCAGGAGGCACTGAGCGCACGAGTAGAGTGCACCTTCACAGGGAAAGGAGGAACCCTTGATGAAAATAGGCCTGAATCTCCGTCTGTCTGATCCATCAGGAAATGGTCGCAGAGGAAGCGGACAACCCTTTCCGAGGCCCATCCATAAGCACAAATAGTGAGTCTATATTTTCTAAAAGACTCCGTAGCTGCCAGGTGCGCCCTAATTGCCCAGACCACATCCAAGGCATGCAAAGAAATTTTCTTCTGATGTTTTGGCCTGAAAAACAGGGAAGGCAACACAATGTCTTCATTCAAATGAAAATCAGAGACAACCTGAGGAAGGAACGATGGAAAGGGGCGAAGAACCACCATATCACTGTAAACCACCAAGTAAGGTGAACGATAGGGTAACACCGCCAATTCCGACACCCTGCGTGCAGAGGTGAAAGCCCCCAAAAAGGCCACCTTCTGGGACAGTGTAAAGCAAAAAGGAGGATTCTGGAGGACTGAGAGCACCAGAAGGCAGCAACAGAGACTGCACTGGAAGGGTCAAGTGCCTAACTCCCTGAAGAGAAGTTTGCAACAAGGAGTATGTGGCCAAGGGCCGTTGAAAGAAGACCGCTAAGGCCGACACCTGGCCCCTGAGAGTACTCAAGGCCAGTTTCTGCTCAACCCCCCATTGAAGGAAGGTCAAGATCCGAGCCACTGAAAAAAGAGTGAGGATGAACCCCAAGGGACTCACACCACGCAATGAACGTCTTCCACGTACGATGGTAGATCTTCCTAGAAGTAGATTTCCTAGCTTTTAACAGCGTTGGAATCACCAACTCAGACAAACCTCTATCCGTCAGCACCTGGCATTCAACAGCCAAGCCTTTAAAGCCAGCGACCATAAAACAGGATGGAAGATTGGTCCTTGGAACAGCAGATCCCCCCTGAGAGGAAGCTTTCAAGGAATTTCAGCGACCAGCCGCACTAGATCAGCGTACCAAGCCCGGCGAGGCCAGTCCGGCGCCACTAATATGATCAGAATCCATTCTGCCACGATCCTGCGTAGAAGTTTTGGCAGAAGCTTGAGAGGAGGGAAGGCGTAAATCAGATCCAGTGACTGAGCCACAAACCTCTGGACCTTTCTGTTGAGGTGGGATGCCAACAGATCCACCTCTGGGATCCCCCACTGGAGACATACCTGATGAAACACCTCCAGATGAAGGGACCACTCCCCTTCGTCCAACGCCTGCCGACTGAGGCAATCCACCTGCCAGTTTCCCAATTGGGAATGTGTACGGCAGAGAGGGCTGGAACAAACCGTTCTGCCCACCTTACAATACGGGTGAGGGTGCACCTTCATGCTGAAGGGACCTTGTCCTTGGGTCTGGAGAAGCCGGTCTTGACTTCCCAGACCAAGTTCGCTTGGATGCTCCAGAGGAGGCCCCGAAGGGCCTTGATCCTTTGTCAGTCGACCCTGAGGGAAGAAAAAACATATTTTGAGCCAAGAAGAAGGGCCCATGTCTACGACACGGGTCCTTGCCTTTAGTAGCCTGCGGAAGAAAGGTACTCTATCCCCCTGTGAGACCTTTAATGATGTCATCCAGTGTAGCACCAAACAGGCGATCTCCTTGAAAGGGAAGATCAGTCAAGGCCTTTTTAGAAGTCTGGTCCGCAGACCAAAAGACACGCCGAAGGACCCCTGCCAAAACAGAGAGCCAAGTAACTAGGGGAGCCACATCTAAAAAAACACAGACGGGGGGACCTACTTCCCCTCCAGGTCATGGCGCAAAAGCCTAGCCCATTCAGTCAGAGTCTGGGACACAAGGGCAATGATGAATATCGGCCTCAGTGCCGAATCAGCCAGGGTGTACATATTGCGGACCACAGCCTCCGCCTTCCTGTCAGCCAGGTCCCTAAAGGCCGGGGATTCTTCAACTGGAATCATGGTTGCCTTGTTTAAACTGGAAACCGGAGGGTCCACCACTGATGAAACAATCCACTTCTTAAGAAGTGACTCCTCATAGGGGTATCGCCTAGCAAAATCACTTTGGTCGTCCCCACTATTTAGTGACAATTCTGTCAAAATAGGAGGGGAAAGGGAACACCTTTTCCACTCTGGATGGCTTGTGAATGCCAAAGGGAACCTGCACCTCCGATGCAGCTTCAGTTGCATCCTCCATCTTTAAGGTCTCACGCACAGCTACAATCAGTGCGTCCACCAGTGCCTTTTCGTACGCGGTTGCAGAAGTGGAGGATGACTCCATGAGTCACCAGGGGGACCCTACAAAAAAGTGTAAAACGCCACCTGGGCCACCATTGAGTAATCAGGCATGTTGGAAATTTTCTTAAAAACAAATTTCCGATCAATAATGGTAGAATTATGCGAGAAATATGATCGAAAAATAAATGAGCATGAGCTGTGACCTGGAAAGAAAAGAAGATTCCCGGCCAGGATATTGTTTTCCGTAACATGAGGTGAAATTGAAGGCTTGGTTGGTCAAATTTCGAAACCAATGGTGGTATCAACAGATTACAAAATGCACTAACTTTTCAATTGACAAATCGTTCAGAATCCGACCCATGTATGGCCTGCATAAGAAGGATTTAGCTGTACTTGCGTTTACAGAAAATAACATCTAAAGAAGGTAAAGTGCAATTTGTAAATCATTTTTTTAAAGGTATGCTATGTGAATTGGACATGTAACACATATAAAGTAGGTATTATCCCAATTTAGTGGAAAAACACCAAAAACCACCTTAATTTCACCTTCTGCATTGATTCTAATGCATTTAATCAAACTTGTTTACTGTTGCATTATGTACAAATAGACTGCCTTACATTCAAAGCTTTCTCAACTGAAAGTGTGAAATCATCCCACCCTTTTCTAACTAATTCACATTTTGGTCCAATGTAAGTGTCTTATTTTCATTGGTATATGGTGAAAAGCATGATATATATCTAGTACATTAATGGACAATATTCTCCTGAAAATTGCTCCAAAACAATCTAAAATTTGTGGCACAAAATGCTTTTAGACAATTAGCTAAGCTGCCTTTTCACCAGTCTCTGTGTTGGGTGCACAGTTTGAGTTCTTCTGCCTCAATCCATATATAATATCATAGTGTAATCAGCATTCCGGACAAATCAGTTCTCAAACAACTTCAATTGAACTGCAGTCACAATGAAAGCAAAGATTGCTTATGTATTTCAAACAAGTTCTTTCTTTCAGTGCTTTCTTATCTTCACATTTAAGGTGACTACAAGGCAGGTGGCATTTTATGGGCACTGAGGAATCAGGATGGCAGACCATGCTACAATATTACAAAATACTTAATGGTTGTGCTGCACACAAAACAAAACTTCACATGGAATTGTTTAATCATTTACTCCATATCATAATTTATGCTGGAAGTGCTACGAAAATCTCAGATCTGCTCTATCTGACCATGTTCTTTCAGATACATTGCTGTGATCCTAAGTGTAAAGAGACTGATGTATAAACGCTAAAGGAAAGGTGTTACCCAACCGACTTGAAGTTAGCTTTCTTTTTTTTTTTTTTCCAAATTCTTTATTTTAATGTTTTCGACATACAATTTAAACAGGTACTGGCATTATATACACATATTAATGGTCCTGATATAAATAGTGACATTATATGCTGGAGAATCTGGGACTGGGAAATTTCAGTGCAAAGGCCAGTGACATCTTCAGATCTCACTTCCAGAAACTGTCTGTTTGGGACAAAATGGTTGTGTGCTGTGATGAGTAGCGAAGAACATGTTCTCTGCTCCTAATCTCAGCTATATAATCAGCTATATAATCCTGAGGATCACTGCTTTTCTCTATTTCATAAACAGACACCATACAGGGGACCACCCAGGCAGGACATCAGGACAAGGGTGGGATTGATTATTGCTCTGAGTCTCCTCCAAACACTAGAGCCTGTCCTTCAGTTGTGACCGTAAAAGCATCCCAATAAAACCAGACGGACTTGTATGTTTACTGTTTCAGGGTACTTTTTTCTAATCAGGTTTCCCTTCAATACAGTTTTTATATGTTGGCAAAATTAAAATTGTGTAACTAAAACAGTCGCATACCCTTTAAACTGAAAATAAGTTTCTTAAAGTGGTTCTAAAGGCTGAAGGTATTTTTTCCTTAATGCTATCCCTTAAATTAAAAAACCTTTTGAATGCAGCTACCCCTAGCAGCTCTCTTGGCTCTATGCATCCCTATTGGCTCAAACACAGCAGTTGGAGCCACTGGAAAGCTGTCAATTACAGCCAGTGAGGAGGGAGTGGGGGGTGGGACAGAGCCATGCTTTTTGTGTCTATAGGACACACAGAGTCGACACAGAAGTAAACTCACATGACTGCCCCATAACAAACTATGGTGGGCACTCGCTGGGGTGAAGGACCCAGCTGCGCCAGTGGGGGACCCGAGAAGAGGAGGATCGGGGCTGCTCTGTGCAAAACCATTGCACAGAGCAGGTAAGGATAACATAAACAAATGGGAGCAAGATAAAGGAACAAGGACTAAATAACCTTGCTCACCCGGCGCTCACACAACTAAGTACCCTAAAACAATGCTGCTGCTATAATAAACAATATGCAAAGAAGGTGTATATATATAGACTGTCAGAGCGTATAGCTCAAACTACATAACACACTAGCAGCGCTAAAAGTCCACAATGGTGTATGAACTTATAACATATATGTAAGGGAAAAGTTCATGCATAAAGTCCCAAATGCATCCAAAGTCTCAAGAGAGTGAATCCTTACGGAAAACAGGAAAACCTCCACCACACCGCTGTGTGCACCCGTAAGTAGGAACACTCACCAGATACCATCTGTATATGCGCCAAACAAAGCAGTAAGTGAGACCCCCTGATCTCCTCCAGACATTGGATACTGGTCGGCACTTCAATCGGATACCCGTGCAATGTCAAACCGATAGTCTCCTCACCACCACGGCACCATAATGCATGTGAAATAATGAAGTGACATAGCGTAATCCTGCATAATGCACTCTTTATTTTCCCAAGCATAAAATCCCTCAACCATTGCACTTACAGAAATGTACATGTAAAACAGCATGGTATGAGAAAAGCCTCTGTCCTACCGCCGTTCCCCGTCCTGTTAGCCCGCTACTCGGTACCTAGTTGACGAGCCTCGAGGGTCTGGCGTGTGACGTAGGCTTCCTCCGTGATCGCGTGACCACGCCCTGACGGGTTTTGTTTTGTTTGGCGCATATACAGATGGTATCTGGTGAGTGTTCCTACTTACGGGTGCACACAGCGGTGAGGTGGAGGTTTTCCTGTTTTCCGCAAGGATTCACTCTCTTGAGACTTTGGATGCATTTGGGACTTTTATGCATGAACTTTTCCCTTACATATATGTTATAAGTTCATACACCATTGTGGACTTTTAGCGCTGCTAGTGTGTTATGTAGTTTGAGCTATACGCTCTGACAGCCTATACAGTAAAACCTTGGATTGCGAGCATAATTCGTTCCGGAAACATGCTTGTAATCCAAAGCACTCTTATATCAAAGCAAATTTCCCCATAAGAAATAATGGAAACTCAGATGATTCGTTCCACAACAATTTATTCATAAGTCCTTCAGTTTATAGTCCATATAAAAATATTATAGCATTGCGATAGGTTGTGTAACCATTAAACGTCCATCCACAAATAGCCGCTTCCACAAGGGGATTAGAAGCAAAATCCAGCAGGAGCTACAGAGTATCAAAGAGAAGAGAGGCGCCTCTAAGTGTAGCAAAATGGTTCCATTTAATGAAGGTACAACATTTAGCAACTCACATGGTTGATGAATAAAACAGGCACATCTAAGTATGCAGGCATCCGGGGTAAAGCTGTCCACAAAGACTATCTTCTGCACCGCCGGCTGCCAATCTGTAATCCTGACCGGGAAGACCACCCTGCAGTAGAGCGATCTGAAAGCGAGGGGCAGCATGGAAGGGATGACGTAGATGGCGGTGCAGAGGATGGTCTATGTGGACAGCTTTACCCCTGATGCCGGTATCCTTAGATGTGCCTGTTCCAATCATCAACCATGTGAGTTGCTAAATGTTGTACCTTCATTAAATGTAACCATATTGCTACACTTAGAGGCGCCTCTCTTCTATTTTATACTCAGCTGTGACTTGAGGCTACTTGTATATCAAGACATCGCTTGTATATCAAGTCAAAATTTATTTGAAAATTTTGCTTGTCTTGCAAAGCGCTCTTAAACCAAGTTACTCTCAAACCAAGGTTTTACTGTATATATATACACCTTCTTTGCAGGTAAGAATAACATGTTTGTTATAAAAACAATGAAAACATAAAGGAAGGTTTAGCCCCCGTTCACACTAAGGCGACCTGTGAGGCGACCTGGTCGCCTCACAGGTCGCCTCCCATAGGGAAGCTGCGGACCCGTTCTAATAGGAGCGACACAAGTCGCTCCGACTTAGAAAAAGGGTCCGGAGCTTCTTTGGGGCGACCAGGAGGCGACCGCCATAGACTTCAATGTTATGAAGTCCGTGGTGGCCGCTCCGAGGTCGCGGCGCGCTGCTCGCACCGCGATCTCGGAGGTCGCCCCGGGAAGTAGCGTCGCGGTAGTGTGAACCGGCGCTTACAATCACTTGAAATCAATTATTCACATGGGTAACATTCACAGGAAGTTCTGAGACATAAATTATGAAACAAGATAATTTACCAACTACATATTAGAATACAACTAAGTGATTCAGGACCTATATAACATCACTTGATCTTAAATAGTCACAGAATTCCTGCTGTTCCTACAATTTCCTTATCAACTTTAGAAGAGAGTGCATTAGCAGACTTGCATTTCTAAATTCTCTACTGGATATGTAATGGCAGCAAACTTACCTGACCAGATCTAATGTGTCCATGCAATGACAGCAGACTTACCTTACCAGAACCAAGATGTCCCTGAAACTATTTTCAAAGATTAAAGGATACCTGACTAGTTCTGCTTTTTATGTCACAAGACCAGCAACTACGGTCCTTTAAAGCAAAGCAAAGAGGCACAAGCATACTTTTTTTTTTACTAAAGCAGTAGAGCAGACTAATCAAACTGGTGTCTTTTGCAGGTGGCCTTGTAGCTACTTCTTTGAAGCCCTCAGCAGATAAAGTCCAACAGAAGAAAATAGTCCCAGAAATATATAACGTCAGTTAGACACTGAAATTAATTTACTAAAGGCAAATAGGCTGTTCACTGTGCAAGGCAATTTTCCCCTAGACTAGCGAATGTGGTGAAAACTCACTTTGCAAAGAATTCCCAATCAATGGGAAATCAAGGACATAAAAAAAAAGAAAAACAAAAACACAAAAAAAAAACAACATATTTCATTGCACAAGATTGGATGATGGAAATTAGCAGAGCTTTACCCCATTCACCTAAGGGAAAATTCCCTTGCAAAGTAAACAGCCTATTTCTTTAGTAAATCAACCCCCACTGCACTAGCAATCTCCTTTTTTATAGTTGTATATCCACTTTTCTGATGTGCCACATATGTCTATATTTATTCAGTTAAATAGGCACAAGAAAAGAACACATTTTTATATTAATTCCTGCAGACCTGGTCAGACATGACTCCTTCACTTCTCTACAATACAGACCTGTGTGCATGGCACTTGTGCTAAGAGGTGTGGCTATTACTCAGCTCTGCCAAAACAAAGCATTAAAGAATTTTAATGGGCCATAAGCACCACTTGCTTTGAGACAAAATTATATTTTCAAGCAGTCAGTCACACATCAAAACATGTGGGTCATAAGACTACAAAAAGAAAAAACACTGAAAATGGGTGTTTGGTTTTCAGGGAATGCTATGTTATTGTTAGATAGAAGTAGATGTTGCCAGGCTCAGTAAAGGAAACCTGTATTAAAAAAGGGTCATTGGTTGCTTGGCTGTTTCTATCTTTAAACGTTATTTAACTCCACACCCTTGCCCATAATGCTGTTGACATTTTGCTTTTTTTTTTATTGTACGGGGTGTCGCTCCCAATCTTGAACCTGCTCTCACTTCCTCATTTCCTATTTAGGTGACAATGACGTGCACTTAGTCACGTCCTTTTGCTTTCAGAAGCTGCAGGACCAGTCCTGCAGCGCTGCATGATCTTTCACATGCCCTGTGGGAAGCCGTCTCATGAAATCACAGTCTGTTACCATATTCAGAGTGGTGGCATCATGAACCCGCAGCAGTAAGAAGAACCAGTTTGGGGAAGACGCACTAGATCCCAAGCACTGGAAAATACCTTATTTGTAAAAGTCAGCAGCTACAGTATTTGCAGCTGCTGACTTTTAGTTAAAAAAAGACTGACATTCTTCCAGAACATTCACACAACCAATAAAGTCAAAATGCCTAATCGCATTACTTGACCTGAGTAAATCCCTAAGAAAGCCACTGGATCAGCTATACAGCCAAACAATGACCTTCTTCAAGGGAAGTAGTCAGCAATGACAGTTTACACATTTTCCCCCGTACAGGTGTCCTTTGAAGGCATCTACTGGTTCCTGGGTAGGAGCACCAAAGCGGATTGTCAGACAATGTTACACCAAGGCAAATTTAGTAAAAAAAGAAGCAAAGTGCAGCTGATGTGCATACCAACATGAAGCAAAGCATCTTACTGTCCTATTAACAGCCCCACTTAACTCCAGTTTTCATAAATCAGACCCAATCATGTTATTGCACAAAACAATCAATTAGACCAGCTTGGCTAGCTAGAGTAGACTTGGTTTGACTTTGTCTCCATTTCTTGTGCATCAGATGATAGGAATATACAGTGCATGTGATTATTTGTTAGCTCAAACATGTGCACTGATGAAATTAACGCACATAACGGAAGTGTGCACAAGTCCTCATCCAGCCTCATACAGCATAAATGCCGCTCTGCCTGCTGATAAGAGATTCCCACGAGCTTTGGGACATTAGGATTCTGCGAGAAGTCGCTGTATTTGTCTTCATTCTGTCTGACTGTCCTCGTGTGTTATTATTAGGGGCTGTCAAGCAGCTGCGTGCTAGAGAAAAAATGGCCTCACTTGGCTGTGAAGTTGAATGCAAACAGGCACTAGCAGACATTAACCCTGTTCTGCAA
Source organism: Pelophylax lessonae (assembly GCF_965119305.1). NCBI lineage: Eukaryota > Metazoa > Chordata > Amphibia > Anura > Ranidae > Pelophylax > Pelophylax lessonae. The sequence goes on from NC_138780.1 coordinate 94,203,083, forward strand.
TAAGGAACAGGAGTACAAACGTATTGATATTATCCTCATCGGGGTGCATTTGCCACACAGCCTACTTGTGTATGTTTAGAGGACACATCCTTACCTACATGTGGTATGTAATAAAGACAGGTTCAAGAATTATGGTCATGAGTCATTTGCATGTTTGATAGATGCTAGATTATTTTTACTTTTAATGACAAGGTTTGAATGAGAAGAAACATTCACACTGCTAGAAGACAAATTTTAACAGCATAGACAAAAATATAAATACCTAAGTAGCTATTTTTTAAAGCTGCTACTTAAAATTGGCAATGAAAGTTGTGCACAAAGCAGGTTCAAAACAGGTGAAAAGTTGGAGATCTATAGTAAAGTTACAGCTGCATGTCATAAAGCATTGTAATCAGGGTCATTGTATGGAATCGGTGGGCCTGTGTGCACAATCATATGTTGGGCCCTATTGTTTCAATCTGTCCCCCAGTATAATCCTCCCCCCAGGTCAGTCTGTCTCCCAGGACAATCTTCCACAGATCAGTCTGTCCCCCATTATAATCCCCCACCCCCCAGGTCAGTCTGTCTCCCAGTACAATCCCCCCCCCCAGATCAGTCTGTCCCCCAGTATAATTTCCCCCCCCAGGTCAGTCTGTCTCCCAGTACAATCGCCCCCAGATCAATCTGTCCCCCAGTATAATCCTCCCCCCAGGTCAGTCTGTCTCCCAGTACAATCTCCCACAGATCAGTCTGTCCCCCAGTATAATCCCCCACCCCCCAGGTCAGTCTGTCTCCCAGTACAATCTCCCCCAGATCAGTCTGTCCCCCAGTATAATCCCCCACCCCCCAGGTCAGTCTGTCTCCCAGTACAATCTCCCCCAGATCAGTCTGTCCCCCAGTATAATCCCCCACCCCCCAGGTCAGTTTGTCTCCCAGTACAATCTCCCCCAGATCAGTCTGTCCCCCAGTATAATCCCCCACCCCCCAGGTCAGTCTGTCTCCCAGTACAATCTCCCCCAGATCAGTCTGTCCCCCAGTATAATCCCCCACCCCCCAGGTCAGTCTGTCTCCCAGTACAATCTCCCCCAGATCAGTCTGTCCCCCAGTATAATCCCCCCCAGGTCAGTCTGTCTCCCAGTACAATCTCCCCCAGATCAGTCTGTCCCCCAGTATAATCCCCCCCCCCAGGTCAGTCTGTCTCCCAGTACAATCCCTCCCAGATCAGTCTGTCCCCCAGTATAATCCCCCCCCAGGTCAGTCTGTCTCCCAGTACAATCCCCCCCCCCCCAGATCAGTCTGTCCCCCATTATAATCCCCCTCCTCGGGTCTTCAGGTCTTTCTGTCCTCAAGTACAATCCCTCCCAGGGCACTCAGACTGACCCCAGCAGATGGCACAGACTGATCCCCATACAATCCCTTGAATAGTTGATTTTTTGGACCCCAAAATGTTTCTACAATCACTGTTATCCCCAAAAATACAATAAAATAATTATATCACTAAATCACTGCACTTTACCAAAAAGTAAAAAAAAAAAAAAAATAAGCAATACCAAAAAAATCAAAATGTCTCTCTGCAGCCTTCTTAAAACATCATGTCTTGGTGAAGTTAACAAATTAGAACAAAGCCATAGATTGAGAGGCGCTCTCAATCTTTGGATTTGTTCTAGATTTGTTAAATTCACAAAACAAATCATCATTAGCACACCTAAACACAACATAACTAACAAAACTCCTGTTAAATTCCTCCTAAGGCCTTGTTCACATGGGGTGTACTAAAGTGTACACCTGTGTGAGGGCCGTGCTTACATGCATGGGGATGCAATGGGGATGCACAGGTGTTCCATGCATTCCTATGCAGAACGTCCCATTCATGTCAACTGGGACACAATGGATGCACAGACACAGTGGCTGCTTCCAATCTCACATCCGTGTGTGCAAGTGCACAGCTCAAGCACAGACCATGTGAGTTCAGGGACTGTACCCCCACCCACACGGATGTCAAATTGAGAGCAGCGGCTATGTCTTTGCAGCCACTGCTTCCCAACTGACATCAATAGGACTGCCTGCGTGGGTAAACACAGTTTACTATGCTTCAGTTATGAATGAACCCAGGAGCAATTAGTACTGATCACTCATTGTGTTCATTCAGAAACATGACATACTTATGAGCCTAAACCGCTCCCCCCCATCTTGACACCAATCTTTGTCCCCAGCAACAACTGGAGCTGGCTGGATGGGAAAATTAGGAAGGCAACAAGCAGCCCTGCAGGAGGGGGCGCAAGGGATCAGTGCTGCGCAGTGGGCAGGATGGGGCCATAGTGCCATGGACAAGGGGAATATTTTTGGACAATTTGAATTTGTCTAAGGTTCCCCTGCAGTAGCTGAAGCCAACAGAAGAGGGAGGAGGGATGCCAGGCAGCAGTGCTGCAGGGAGATGACACTTACGATCAGTGAGGAAGGGCCCAATACAGGTGGGGCTTAAAGCGGTGGGTATTGTGAAGTTAAATCCCCTTGTGGCTCCCCTGCAGCACCCGAAGCCAGCAGAAGAGGAGAGGAGAAGAATCTAGCAGCTGTAGGGGAGTCATGGGGATCATTGCTACAAGGGTGGGGGGGGGCACATAATAACAGGGGGGGGGCGGCATTTTAGAAGACAGGTGTAGCAGTAGCAGCTCTTCCATGTGTGTAGTGTGTGAGAACACAGTGGTCCCCAACCTCTCAAGGCCATGTGTCGTTGAATTCTTTTTGCAGTGACAACATTGACACCATGACGGCATTGTGTAACACCCCAGAAGGAGAGGAAGTGTCACCAGCACTCAAATAAAGATCATGAACTAGTGGCGGGTTTTGTATTGCATTACATTGGTCATATACAGCTGATATGATGCTGCAAATAAAACCACACTTATTCTTGATCTTTGTGTGCTCGTCACTTTCCCTCTTCTTCTAAGGAGAATGGCCAGTTCACCGATAGGTTATAGGTAATGCCTGAGGGTTTAGTCTACCCCTGGCTTCTACTATACTAACATACTTGAACAGCAAGATCTATCTGCCACATTTCCTGATTTTTCCTTCAGTCCGCCTGGGGTTTTAGGTGTTTTCTGTTCTGTTTTATTCCCTATAAAAAGAAATGAAAATCTAGCAGGGATTGTGAGGCCTCCTTATAATAGCCACAGTAGGTGTGCAGATCAAGGAACTCATGCACATGCACAACTCACCACAAGATATCTAAGGAACGTTGAAGTAGTTTAAAAGATATCTAAACCCAAGAACAAAAATGTAATATATTGCAGATTTGCCAGTCTTTAGATGTGGTGGCTGCATTATTTTTTTATTTTTTACCCTAAGAACATTTTCAGCAAGTGCAGAAAAGGCTTGTAGATCTTAGAAATGTGGTGTCCTTGTCACTTCCGTAAAATGGACTGAAAGCACATACAATGTTATCTTCTTTCCAAATTAAATTCGGTAAAATACAAAATATTCTGCCCCCCCCCCCCCCTCCAATGGAGATGAAGGGAGGAAGCCATGTTTGCAATCCAAATAAGATCAGCCTATTAACAACTATAGCTCCTACCATAGATAAAGTGGAGACATAAGTGTAGCCACCCTAGATAGAGTGTTATTGGCAGGATTACCAAGTAGAAACAACAAAATGAATGCAGCTGCCACATCCGATGACTGGAAATATGTTACATCCGAAAGCTGCAATATATTACATTTCTGTTTTTTGTTTTTGAATCCCCAGGATTTACTGAAAGTATGAATAACGGGTGGACTGGCCCTTTATTTGCACCTGTTAATACACATATGTAATCTATTGCATTTTCCCAATTTCCCTTTGGGATTAATAAAGTATTCTGTATTCTGTAGTAAGCAAAAAGGTTTTGCACTGATAATGAAGCAAATACCAGGGAATAACTAGAATATGCGTATTTAAAAAAAAAAGGTGAAACATGCTAATTTTTATTGATTTCACCCCTGTAAACTGGTTACTATGCTTTAAATAGATCTATTAGTGACAGATATCAGCATATCGGGAGACAACTTTATCACTGACACCTTTTGAATGACAACTTGCACTTTAGCGCATTCGATTTTTATACAGAATTTCACAGGAAGGAGGGGGTCATTTCACAGCTTGTGCAATATATATTATTACTGTACACCGTGCAAACTTTAACTTTTTCTTACCTGAAAGGCAAAGGCATAATGTGCTAGTATGCAGTGCATACGAGAACATTATGTGAAACCTCCCTTAAAAAGAAGCCATCAAGCATGCACGCAGGAGCCGCCGGTCATGGCACAGGGCTCTGAAGGAACGGCATGGGTACTGGCTGCATGCACAGTAAATATCTCCTAAACGGTGCATGTTTAGGAGATATTTACACTACCTATAGGTAAGTCTTATTCTAGGCTTCTATAGGTTAAAGATAGAAGATGACTTCCTCTTTAAAATATATGTGAACCCTTACCTTGTAAAACAGCCCATTCAGTTTAAAACAGAAATAAAAGGAAACGCCTTTGTGTACAGATATAAAAAAGAGAAATTCTATAAATAACTTGTTTTCTTTTTTATAATTGATCACTTGACTTCTGTTTTCAGCTGCCAAAGTGGCTTGGAGAGGTGGGGGGTGAAGAAACATAAGTCCACTGATCTTCCCACTGAATGGTTGGGGGGGGGGGACTGGCAGGGTCACCGGTATTTCATACAAAGGAAGCAATATAAAGAGAACAGGATACTATTTAATGCCCTTTTCTTGGGCATGGTATAGATGCCAAGTTGGTGAACTATCAAAGAATACCTCCCATTTACTCCCAGTATACAATGTAGTGTCTTATTGGTCCTAATTTACATCTACCAGCCAGGGTCTGTTTCTAGCATGTTGAAATATGGAATCAATAGATCATCTGCAGTCTTTACTGATGTAAGCATGATATCATTTCATTTTTACCCAGACTGTAGGCCAAAAGCAAGATAAGGAAAAGTGTCCCTTTACTTTTTTTTTTACCCATAATGACAGTGATTTGGTAATATTAGCATGTGTATTTCTGATTAAAGTGTAAACTGTAATAATATATCTCTTTTACCATCTGAGAGTGTACACATGCTGCGGCCATGATGCTTTACAGCAAAAATTCTACCCGCATCATATCTTGTTCAAATGAACGGGGCCCCTCTGTGACCACTGTGTGGGGATCAAGGCGTTAAAGCAATAAGGAGATAATACAACGCCTCCTCACCCCCTGTTTAATGCTCTCTGAAGAGTGATCTGAACATGGATCGCTCTTCAGAGAGCAACACTAGTGTGAACAAGCCCTAAAATAATCTGGAAGTGGCTATTATTTTTCTATAAAATGTAGTCAAACATTTCTGTATAAATATCTTTCCGGATGAGCTGCCCAAAAGAACAAAAAAAAAAGGCACAATTTTCGTTTTATGGCACAAGTACAGAAACTCATAGCAACCAATCAGCAATCATCTTTTACTGTTATGAGTGTTGTAAACGTTCCTGTTTTTCAGTAGAGACTACCGAGACAATAAAAACCTCATTATCTGTATATTATTCTTATATTTTATTTATCGAAGAGCAAAATTTAAAATGCCGAAGCAGCTCAAATCAGCGTTTATACCCAGATTTTAATTGGACATATTATCATCCATGGTCCTTCAAGCTTAGAAATGACAGCTCAGCAGCAGTCTTTTTAGAAATCTGGAAATGATTTTAGCACGTTGGCAGCTATGCCTTACTAAATATGTTTCTAGGTGCTGTGTAGACCAGCAGTTTTAGATTGTGAGCTTTCAAGGCGACTAAGGTCTTGTTATTGTGTTGTGATTTGATAGCTGAAAGCTCCATTTGCATGTAAATTGTTTGTGCCTTGTCCCAGTAAGTAGCATCTATCTAGACCAATTACACCTTTCCCATACGTTGTGAGCAGCGGAGACGTCTACATATTCTCTGCAATATTCACTTCTACTATTAATAGGTAGTCTGCATCCTGACTATATTATCTTTCTCTGTCCACTCTTTTCATTCCTACATCTCCACCATTAACCCTCCCCCGTTACTTTTATTTTTTTCAGGGGAGGTGGGGTGATTTTTTTTATAATTCATGCAGCTATTCTCTTTTCCTCTCTGCATCCTTAATTTTTCTTGTATCCACCCCCCTTCTTTACACAAACACAACCATGCTAATGTGGCTGGGCTGACAGACAGGATGCTCTGCGCACTGAATATCATTTAGATAATTAAAAATGACAGCTGAATCTTGCCCGCTGCCGACCCCTAGACCCTCCCCCCTTCCCTCTCTCTCTTCCTCGGGAGGCCAGAACCTGACTGATTGCTGTCAGTCACAAGCTGGGGTGCCGGTGAAGGGAGGGGAGAGGATGTCCGCCAGCACTGAACTCTGACCCTTGCCGTGGATCTGAAATAGATAATGACCTTAAAATGCTATTAGACTTTAAAAGCAGGCAGCGTGTGTGTGTGCAGGTCTCCCCGCTCCTCCCTAGGGGGATCACATGGATCACCTCCCCTCACAGGTGAAGGGGCCTCCAACACTTAGAAGGAACATTTTGGTCTCATTTCCATCTCTGTAGTTGGTAACCCATTCATTACAGCGTATGCAAAGAAGCTCAGCAAATAAGTACATCGGCTTGATCTAATTCAACAATGCTGTTAAGTAGTGAACATCACAAAACAATGCCTAATGCAGTCTAAAGAATTGTGGCACATTCGATTGGTTTATTTTGAATATTTTTTTTTTTGCGCTGATTGTGTTCATTCTTTATTGAAAAAAAAAATATTGTTTTTTAGCAAGAAACATACATTTCACGTTAATAATTATGCTGCCATTATTAGTGTGTGCCGTAAATTACCTCCAGCATTGCTCCTGTTTCTTCTTCTTGCTGGAAGTTGCCATTTTGCTGTAGCCCAGAGCCCCTGAACAGCAGTAAATCATAAAGTGGAACTAAACCCATTCATTTAACAGTTCCAAAAAACAGTTACATTCCTGGAATGCAAGGATTGTTAAAGCGGAGTTCCGCCCCCCTTAAAAAAATTAAAAGTCAGCAGCTACAAATACTGTAGCTGCTGACTTTTAAAGCGGTTGTAAACCCAAAAAGCAAAAAAAAAAAAAAAAAAACCTGCAAGACAAAGGCATAATGAGCTAGTATGCATCGATGCACACTAGCTCATTATGTATTACTTACCTTAGAACGAAGCCCTGACACGGACCCCCGGACATCGCTGCGGGCGCTGCCATGATCCCTCGCCATCTCTTCCGGGTTCGGCGGCTCCGGCGCTGTGATTGGCTGGAGCCGCGATGACGTCACTCCCGCGCATGCCGGCATGCCCGGCAAGCAAAACTGAAGGTCCCCCCGTGAGCAGCTGCATGCACTGCAAATATCTCCTAAACTGTTCCGGTTTAGGAGATATTAATTGTACCTACAGGTAAGCCTTATTATAGGCTTACCTGTAGGTAAAAGTGTAAAAAAGCGGGATACTACCGCTTTAAATAGTAGAACTTACCTGTCCAGGGAACGTATCGGCTGTCGGGTGCTGCCGCCGCCATCCAAAGTAAGGGAACCCATCAGTGAAGCCTTCCGGCTTCACTGCTGGTTCCCTACTGCGCACTGCGCTTTGTAATTGGCCCAGCAGCAGAGGAGAAAGAAGGGGGCCGAACTTCCGAGAGACAGCGTCTCGGCGCTGTCTCCCAGGAAGTGGGGAAGGGTACCTGTCAAAAACAGGTAACCGTTCCCCCCTCCCCCCTGAAAAGTGCCAAATGGGGCACCGGAGGGGGGGGGGGAGCAGATCCGCGGAGTTCCACTTTTGAGTGGAACTCCGCTTTAACTGTCACATTTGCTTGTATCAGTTCAACCAAAGCTGTTGACTGACTCACTTCCTCTGCTGGAAGTCTATTCCAAGCATCAATAGTAGTTGGCTTGTATCAGTTCAACCAAACTGTCAAACAATCAAATGGCTGGTGTTATAACTGATGCAGCACATGTGCAGCCCCATGGCAGTTGCAGATCAAACAGAAGCAGCTTCCTCGGCTGCTGACAGTTAGCAGCTCTCTGCTCAGGGAGCTGTGAGAACCGAGCGAGTGGTCTTTGATTGCTGGGTTGTCAGTTTTAGAGCTGGCGGGGGACAGATGCAACATCGGACTGATGTTGCATCCACCTAGGTAAGTATGATTAAAAATATTCCCATACTTCCTTTAATTTTTTTTAGTTTTCTATCTTTTCTTGTCTGATTATAGATCTATATTTGTCACAAGCATGTTTATTGTTGACTGATTCATTACCTCTGCTGGAAGTCTATTCATAGCATCAATAGTAGTTGAGGTAGGGAGGTAGAATGATACTTTACTCAAAGGCTGAGGCTTGGCTGGTCTAGGCTTAGTTGGGGGTCACGATTAGTGTTAGAATGGGTTTTTCCCACCATAGTGACAAAGTTTCCCATTAAGACCAAGCAAAGATACCTAGCTTTCCAAACCTATTCTTGGTATAAAATTGAACAGGAATAATAATATTTAAAATGCAACTACAGCTATATGTTGTTATACATAAAATGGAGAAGGGCTAAAATATCTGTTGAGTTTGTATTGTTGTCTGTCTTTACAGAGATCTAACCTGTCTGTCATGTTGTCCATTGTGAATGAAAAAAATCTACATTTTGGTATCCGGAACAGCAGAGGAGTTAGCTTCTAAAAGGGATAACGGTTTTAGTGACAATGGTCAACGCTGAAAAGATTTCCTCTTCTCCCTGTCAGGAATATTTCCCTCCCATGTTCTATCTGATTACATGCCGGGAGAAAAGTGAAAATCTCCCCGACATGCACACAGTTTTTAGTAAGGCCAGGTTTACACTATGGCACAACTCACACATTATCTGCATAGCTGCAGAGGAGAGAGGGTTGCAGATAAACTGGTACAATTTATGTAGGAGGATTTGTTTCATCTCTGTGTATCACCTGTGGCTAGTCAATTCACTTGGTATATGTAATGGTTTACAACCTTTTTATTTGGCATCCAAATGCACTACATAATGCACCTGCACTGCAGCATGATGCAATGGATGGCACACTGCAGTTCAGGTGCGTTGCCTTAATGCGTTCCTAAAAAAGGGTCATGTTGGCTGAACTGGGGTTGCATGTTCATTTTTAATGGGCTGCCAGCACATCCAAGTTCAGGCAAAATGGCACCTGACCCTTTTGAAAACCTATGTTAGGATAGTTTTACTTACGTGCCCCTCCATAGGGGACTACCACACGAGCAATATCTATGTGGGCCTCAGACAGAAAAAAGGTAGCATTTAACATCTAAGGCTGGCCATAGACAGTTCACATCTCAGCCAGTTCAGCAGGAACAGTCTGAGAATCGAACCATGTATGGGCAGGCTGAATGTACCAAGTTGATCAATCGATTAACTACAACCAGCTTACTGGATTTTACTTGCAATTATTGCTAACAGCTGTTATAGCCACTAACAATAATCACCATCTTCTCCGGGCGGTGATGGCTTCCCCTGCCCTCCCGCCAGGACAATGCAATGTCACAGCAGGAGGGATTCCCCTGTCAGCATGGGTTGCAGGAAAGACATTTGCACCAGCTATGGCCTGCGTAACAAGTTCTAACCCTTACCTTCTTTATTTAAAACTAAAAACCCTAATTTGATCAAACTGAAGGATGTATGTTCAAGTCAGAAGAATGCCAGTTGCGCACAACAATAGAGGTGACATACCTATGGCTAGCACAGTATGACATAGGCTACATCTGGCATAGATGACCACAGGCCAGTCTCTAATAGTGGCATTGCATTGAAGATAAAGTGTTTTCCAGGAACAAAGAGGTTTCCAGTCATTTTCCAGCTGCAAAGGATGACAACAGCCAATAAAACCAACATTGGCTGGTGGTATTGTGGTTATGAATGTAACAGCTGGCTGTAGATACACAGGGTGTTAGTTACCTGTAATCGGGTAGAAGGAGCTAACTGGCACTGTTTTGCTAATGAATAAGAAAGCAAACATCTTTAGTGCCAAGGGATTGACTGCCAAACACCTTGCTGCCAAGCACTTAACAAATTCAGTATCAAACCACTGTGAACATTGTTGTCTGAACATTCCACCAAATAAGAATTTACTTACACAATGATTCTGGATTATCCGTGTATGTGGGGTTGTGAGCTTTCCACAAATCTACACATGAATAGTTTACACTGGAATAAAATGGATCACTGTGAGCAACCAACTTTTCCCAGATGATATGAATGAGCCCCTGTATCATTCTACCATAAAAGGTAGTATGGTAATTATATGGTAAATGGTTGGCAGGATATGGAATTACAGCGTTAAGTCCAATGATGAATAAACAACCTTTGGATTTTCACATTTGTTACACTTTTATCTGGAGTTTAGGGGGTAAACTGTCTATGTTATTCTGTTATTGATCCTGGCAGTGCTGTCTGTCACTGCAATGGACGTGCAGAGGTGATAGTGCCGTACGTGACATGGCGCTGTTTCCATAGAGCTGTACTGATGACCCAAACAGTTAAAGACAAGTATTTAACTCCTGACCTTGAGTGAGCAGCTGCTCCCCTAGGGAAGCCTACACCGACTCCTTCATCCACAAGGCTGCTAGAAGCATTGTGTTATTAATGAACAGTACACCACTATTCTCAATGGAGAGAACAAGATGTGGAAGAAGTTGGGGAGAACCAGACTTATAAATGGTCCTTAATCAAAGACCGTAGTCAAAGAAGCTTACAGTAAATAAGATGCTTAGGCCTTTGGTAACATTTATGCTGACTTTACAGAAACAAAGTAGGAGATCTCCAAGCTGAATTTCATCATAAACTATCCATAGACCTATGCATGACCTTCTGAGTTACCAGTCATTCTAATTAATGTCACATTCTATTAAGAAACGCATAAATGCTTACATTATAAAACAACTTACAGTCCATATCTGAACATTCAGTCCAAGACAATTGATTATCACTGTCATTATCCAAGTCAGTAACTGACTAAAGGATACTAACTGATAACCATTTCCTAATTATGAGACAGGCGTCTTAAGAATACAGCTCAGGACTGCTGGAAGAATTCATAAAAATATATATTTTTTTAATAATATTTAATTATAGGTCCCAATTGCATAGAATATGTGTTACTGATAAACTGAATGAAGCGCTAGTGCAGTCCGGTCCGGTCCCACGCTGACCTGTCAGCGGTGGCTTCAGCGTGGGGGCGGGTGCACTCAACAATAGAAGCCCCATAGTAAGTCTATGGGTGACGTCACTTCCCATTCACTTCACAGCCGTTGTCGGTCCTCTACTGCACAGAGCTTCCATCGCTGGAGACCGGACCGGATCGGGTGTAGAAAAGGTAAGTACAGCGATTTTTGTTTTACAAGGTAAGATAGAATAGTCTCAGAATGTGGCACAGAGCAGGTTTAGCGTTATTTCCTTTTTGACTGGACTTTAAATATGAGTTGAAAAAGTGACATATCTGATTTTTTTCTTCATAGCAACAAAACTAGCTCTACTACACGTACATATTAAACAACAAGCATCTGTTTTAACATATAAATTTGGTTGTTCACATTTAAAAATTTTTTAATTTAGTTGGATTCATTGGGGTTGATTTACTAAAGGTAAATGGGCTGTTTACTCTGCAAGGGAAGTTGCACTTTGAAAATAAATTTTCCCCCGAACTTAGTAAATGAGATGAAGCTCTGATGACTTCCATCATTCAAGCAATGCTTTTTTTTTTTCCATTTTCTTTGCACGTGATTTGGTGTTCTATGCAAAGTGAAACTTCACTACATTCACTAAGCACTGGGGCAAAATCCTTTACAAAGAGAACAGCCTATTTCAGTGGTTCTTAACCTGGGTTTGATGGAACCCCAGGGGTTCGGTAAGTCAGTCTCGTGGGTTCGGCGGGGGGGGGGGGGCAACGGGGCAATTGCTCCCCCGAGAAAATTTTTTTTCTGATTGTGAGGCTGAGCGCACCCCGGGAAATCAGAGCTGCGGTCGGGACAACTCACAGCCATTACACATAGACACTTGACGCTCCGCCCCCTGTACTTCCCCCAGCAGGTTTCCAGCCTATCTCCTGCAGAATATTATTTTCGTTTCAATTTTACCATACACGTAAAAACTTTCCTAGAAACTATAAAAGTTTTCGCTATGGATCCATCGACATTAGCCGGGCACACAATCAAAATCGTCGGTAAACTTGTGTTCACTAACAGCCCGATTTTCGAACGATCTTTCCTAAAACGACCATTTTCGGACGAAATTATGTGCGTGTATGGCCAGCATAAATGTACTACTGAAACCACAAAGACAATGTTATCTAGTCTTACTTTGTGATTGCAAGATACTGACAACAAACACTTTCTTTTTTGGTTTTCAAGATATACCTTTTACACTAGAAGTATGTCTACTCACATAGATAAACTACACACAGTGAACTCATTCCAATACTCTATTTTTTGTCTGTTTTTTTTTAAATACGTTTTTAAAATATAAGAGTAAAAAAATACAATATGACAATGAAGAAATTAGGAAAATAAAATACAAAATAAAGGAAAATAAAGTAATTAATAAAAGAGTACTACCTGGGATAAGTCATATATATATATAAACTTATGGATAAAATAAAACAGAATTTTATGAAAACAATGAGGTATGATATGTATGTAAAGGATTGGGAGGGAGAAGTAGAAGAGAAAAAAACATAAGAGCCACTGATATGAATTTTTTATATAAAAAAAATGTTATGACTACAATATAGGTGTGTAGGGATCTATCAAAGTTGGAAGGAAGAAAAGAAGAAATCCAGGGGGACCATATTTGTCATATAGAATTGCAGTAAGCTTTTCATTGGACATATACCACCTTATTTTATTTTTAACGGTTGTATGGAAGGCCACAATACTTTTGCTAAAGGTTTGTTTGGCAGCTATGAATAATAATGTTAAAAGGCAAAATCGATTATTAGTATAATAATTTGGTTTGCAAATTAGTAATGTCTCTTTTGGATTTTTGGTTAGTTGTTCAAATAGGGTATATAGATTATTCTGTATACAGTAAACCCCCCTCCATCGCGGGGGTTACATTCTGGACCCACCCACAAAAAGTGAAAATCCGCGAAATAGAAAGACCCGATTTAAATACACTCTAGGCATGTTTTTATAACTTTCACTGTACTTTTAAAAGCATTTTAAGGTCTTTAAACACACTTAAAACAATAGAAACACATTTAAACACTTAAAAGATACTGAGAGACAGAGCAAGAGCAATGGAAAACACAAAAATAATTAATTAACAATGATTTAATTAGTAAAATAATATTATTAGGTCTTACAGGAAAAAAAACGCAATATACCGGGACCGCAAAAACTGAACCGCGATATAACGGGGGTCTACTGTATTCCTATTCCTTCCTATGGTTTGATAACGGGGCGCTCCTGTCCGCCCTGGACCATGTAGCCACACCCCTCCACTTCCTGTCATCACCCAGCCTAGAAAGGTGCTGTTTGGAGCCGCAGCCATCTTGTTACTTCTGGAAGCTGCTTTTGTTTATGTTCCAACCTGACAGCTGTACTTCCATCAAGAACTTTGCTTCAACTAGCCACATACCTGCAGAGCTCTGCAGCCTCACGGTGATCCTATGGAGGTCTATATAGGTTTATGACAAGCTTTGATCCACTTTTACCTAGTGAGTGCATTTTTATTGTCCTTGATACTTTTTTTTAAATAAATTGGATGGAGGCGCCCCCTTGTGTTTGTTTTTTTTCTAGATTATTCAGTATATGTCTGTCCAAAACTGCTTACTTTTGGGACATTCCCACCATACATGAAAAAAGGGTACCAACATTTTAACAATCTCTGAAACATTTATTAGAAACTTTTTTGCTGTTATTCTTTGCTAGTAAAGTCATTTTCCTAAATGGGAAAGACTTTTTGGCCCTGGATCTGCAATTCTATTCTGCATTATTAGCCAGGTTCTTTCCAAACATAAGCAAATATTAATAAGCACGCCCAGCAAAAGTTCAGTAAATAGTGGCATCTATGGCTTACAGCAACCTTGGATGCATGGTAGCCAGTAAGCTTCTAACTTCAGCTTGTTCATTGAAAATAAATAAATAAACTAGAACCTGATTGGTTTCTATGCAGACCTGCACCAGATTTTGCAGTCTCCAGTTTTAGTAGGTCAATCCCATAATATGCTGATAGGTACTCTGAACCAGTTCCTGAAGGTGGTTGGGAACAAGGAAGGGGATGGTCATGGGTATTTTATTTATTTTGAAAACAAATGATATATATCCAAAAATTTGAAATAAAGTTCCTTTTTGTAAAAGTTTTAAAAGACTGGCACTACCTTTATCGCTATTTTGTCAAAAGGGATGGAAATCCCAGTTTCCTGCACAAAGATAAGAAAGTTCTTTGATGCTATCACAGCCTTGGTTATAATTCTTTATAAAATATTAGGATAATCATCTTATTCCATCTTGGAGATGAGACTGATACCTCCCGCCCCCTCTTCTTATGAGTCAAAGTGTGACACTGCTGAGCTGTAGAGCTAGACAGCAGCTATCTCCACCATTCTTCGCTTGTGTCTTCGCTGGCTAAGCATGAAACAGCCTGTCTTAATCAACTGAGTGACAGAGGGTGCCGAGATCAGGAACCGCTACAGGTGTCAGGGGAGGAGGAGGAGGAGGAGGGAACACTCACTGGTGTAACTCCTGTGCTGCCAACCTAGACACTGTGCATGCTACAACCATAACACAGAGCCGGAGAAAACAAATTTCTTTCTCTCGGTCTGCTTGGTTTATCTGAAGGATTATGGCATCCAATAAGACAAAATATTCACCGCAAGATCTATAAAATAAGGATGTGCACAACCTAATGAGGAAAAATTTAGAAACACAAAGGGGTTTATTTACTAAAACTGGAGAGTGCAAAATATGGTGCAGCGCTGCAGAGAAACCAATCAGCTTCCAGGTTTTTTTGTCAAAGCTTAATTGAACAAGCTGAAGTTAAAAGCTGATTGGCTACCATGCAGAGCTGCACCAGATTTTGCACTCTCTGGTTTTAGTAAATCAACTAAAACCAGTAGCAAAGCAACCAATCAGATTTCACATTGAACAGCTATTTAAAAAGCATAGCTAATTGACTGCCAGTGCCCTTTTCACACAGCCCCATGCACTCTGAAATCAGACATAAATCAGTTTAAATGGACTAGGAGTGGGCCTTAATTGACCTTGTAATTGACCTTGTAACAACAAGAAAAACAAGTGCAGTTATACCTGTACTCTTAGGGGTCCAAAATATCCCCCACAACCATGCTTGGGTTTAAAGCTGAATTCCAGACAGATATACAGTAAAAGAGCCAGATTAATGTGTTCATTATTGAATAAATAAATGTATTGTTTAAATGCATCTTTATTGTTTAACCAGTTGCCGACCACCTCCCGCACATTTACTTTGGCAAGGTGGCTTGGCTGCAGGAATTGACGTACCTGTACGTTGCCCACACACGTGGGCGCATGTGAGCACCTGCCGTCAGGGCGGTGATCAGATTTGTTCCAGGACTGATCACTCATTTTCCAGGCCAATGATTTATAGCCTGGATCTGCTGATCAGTTCTTCTGGTGAATCACAGAACGTCCTGTGCCTGTATAATGTAAACACAGGCATAGGAAAGGATGAAATCTCCCCTCATGGAGCCCTTTTCGGTTCCAGCGAGTGAGGAGAGAGCATCTACTGTGAATACACAAGCACTACACTGAAACAGTACATATAGGTGCATATTTCACCCTATTGATCACCCCCCCGTTTAACCCTTTCACTCAGTCACAGTCTCACTATATAGGCTCATATTTCACCCCCTGATCACCCCCTGTTTAACCCTTTCACTCAGTCACAGTCTCACTATATACAGTGTCCAGGTTTTTTTACTCATCACTGTATTAGTGTCACTGGTAACGCCAGTTATCGTCAATCCAGGATAGCGTCAGATTACACGCCACATATTCAGTAATACATTTTAACCCTTTGATTGCCAGGGACACACACACTAAACATCTCCATTACTAGTATAGTGTCTGAACAGCTAAATATCTTTGATCAGATCAGAACTATACTAGTGTCCCACATAGTTTAGTATAGTGTTCCCAAAACACAGCATTAGCAGGATCAGCCCTGACACCTGTCAATACCTCCGTTTAGCCCCTCAGCCCAACCCCAAGAGGTGCAGTATCAGCAGATCACTGTCACTTCCGATACACAGCACACTAAACCACAGCGTTAGCAGAGTCAGGCCTGATCTCTGCTAGTGCTAGCAGTTACATTTTTTGTTAGCGGTTCAAACAGTCCCTGACAACCAGGTGCTTTTTTACCTGTGATTCACACTAGGTACCTATAAATTTATTGGCCAAAATGTCCATACAGAGGTACACTAGTGAAGAGGCCTACACGATGCTGAGCATAACAGATGAGAGTGATGGGCAAGCCTCACTGTCAGAATCAGGCTCAGTATTCGAACCTGTAGGCAGCAGCGGCACCCTGACAGATAGCTCTGACAACGGAGTAGTGGTCCCTGCTAAGGTCATGTGTACCCGGACCCCGTTCCCAGGTTGCTGAGGTGCAACAATTGCGTGGTTCTCGTATGCAGCAGAGTGTCAGTACTAGTACCGCTCATCCTTCTGGTGAACTGGCAAGCACCAGCGGCCTAGTAAGTCCTGATTGTAGACAAACCAGCACTGCAGTAACACTTGGTGACGTGGCGAGTCCCATAAGTGCAGTTCAAGCTGGTGCGGTGGCTAGCACAAGTAGTCTTCTGCAGCCACCAAGAATTTAAGGACAGGCCTGTAGAGCCCGTAGTGTTCTTCCTGCTGCGCTTGCAAATCCTGATTGGGAGTCCACCACTTCTGCAGCGCTCGGCGTACTTCCCCCATTCACTGGCCAACCTAGAATTCAGGTGGAAACAGCTTATTTTACGATTTTTATGAGTTGTTTTTCAGATCTATTGTGGACCAAAGTAATTTATATGCCGATCAATTTTTGCTACAAACCCAAATTTGCCACAGAATTTGCATGGAAACGTATCACTGTTTACGAATTTAGAACATTTCTGGGCCTATCCCTCATCATGGGCATTACTAAAAAGAGTGAGTTGCGGTCATATTGTTCCACTGACCCAATTCATCCTATGCCGTGTTCTCTGCTGCCTATACAGCAGAGCTCAAACTGGTTACAGGACTGGCCAGTACTAGACCAATCATGTGAGCTTCAAAGAAGCTGACAGGAGAAGAGCACAGTGAGTGGATTGTCTCATAAGTCTGAAGCTGCTCATTCACCATCCAATCAACAAGTTGGGAGCGGAGTGGTGTCAGCATTATATACCTTAACATGGTTCTAAACTCTTACACAAACCCAAAGAATTGACTAGCCTCAGGTTACACACAGAGATGAACACATCCTCCTACATAAGTTGTACCTGTTTATCTGCAGCCTCTCCTATTCACAGACATTCAGAGTGCACAGTTTATTTTTTCAGAATTTCTGATCCTCAGGGGGCAAGGATCTGATGTCACATACTGCACAGCACACAGCAGGCAGCTGAGTGTAACCTGGGACCCGAGTGGAGGGAAAGGACACTTATCTATGCTGTCTGGTGGGGCTGTGTAAATCTCAGGAGTGAATAGATAGAAATGATCATTCTCTGCCATGTGAAAAAAGCTACAAAACATGCATTTCATCTAATTAGATGTTTACCTGGTGTTAAGCTTTAAGGGAAACTTGTAGATAGAGAAATTTGGGGTTGCCATTGCTGACATCTATCTTAAAATACTAGTTATCTGGCTGTCTCTGATGTCAACACTTTTTGAGTCTCTCATGCAGATCAAGTTTGTAGATCAGAAATTCATCCAGCTAACACTTCCCTTGCTTTTCCTCCATTTGCAAGCCTCCATGCAATCTTCTAAGCACTAGGTGTCCCACCCCACACAATTGTGATATACATCCAAAATTAAAGTGTATCCAAAGCCAACCCCTTTTTAAAAACATTTTTAATGAGGACAAAGGACACAATGCATATATCACAGTCTAACTGAGAACAAAAAGGTGAACATGCAACATTCAGAATGCAGTGGAACAGAAAGCAAAAGAACTGCTTGGCAGTGGCCAGCCAATAGCTCTAGAACCTGAAAAAGTCTCAAAAAATGTTCCAAGGGGAAGTCACAGTTGGACCAGTTGCAAAATAAAAAAAAACTATATTTTTAATAGTGTAGGGAGGGGTTAATGCCCCTGTCTTTTTGTCATCCGTTTCCTATTGGAGAGATTTCTCTTCGCATCCTGTTCTGTAAACATAATTCGGGGGAATCTATACCAAGCTAGGGAAACCCTACTTAGTTGTCACCAGAGCAAAGTATCCCCACTGAAAGATTTCCCCTATATTCTTGTTCTATTAAAAACTCAATCTTTTCGTTTAAAATACTAGAATTCTGCTTTAGGCTCAGTTCACACTGCTGTACGACATTGCCTGTGACTTTGCCCTGCGACTTCCTAAAGACTTGGATGCTATTTAGGAGCCTGCACAAGGGCTGAAATCACACCCAAGTCAGACCAAAGTAGTGCAGGAACCTTTTCTAAAGTCAGAGCAACTTGTGTACATCAGTTAAGGCAGCATTCATTGGGAAACATTGCATTTGACATGTCATGCGACTTGGAGTCTTGCAAATCTGATCCCATGTCGCAGCAGAGTGAACCGAGTCTTAAAGGAAAGCGTCACTGCTAAGCAAATTAACAATTGCTACACAAGATATTTTGTAATTTAATGGTATTAAAAGCCCCTTTCAGTCTGCAGCTGGTATCATGTTTTGTAAAACAAAAATTGTCACTTCCTTGGGACTATTACAACCTGGTTACGTTTCATTTCCTCTTCTTGCTTTTCCTAAAAAAAAAGCATACATATAGCCTGATGTCAAACTTTGGGCATTCCTTGGATTTTTGTTTTTTTTGTAATACTTTCAAAGCCTAATCAAGTTATTAGGGACAAAATGATATTAAACCCCAAAACAAAAATGTAATATATTGCAGCTTACCAACTCATAGATGTGGTGACTGCATTAGTTTTCCTTTTGTTAGGCCTTTATTTTTTTTCACCTGGTGATCCAGTCATTAACACCTCTCCTGTTTTAAGGCCCGTACACACGTACCGATCGTCGGCATACAAACGTCGGTGGAGGAAGGATCTGCCGATTGTACGCGTGTTAGTATGGTGCCTCCGACAGATGTCTGCGCACAATCCGCGGACAAAAGTCTTTCTTGCAAACATGAAAATTTTTGTATGCCGACACCAGAACGGACGATTGTTCGCCTGTCAGTACACAATTCGGCCGACAGACCGCAGATTTGCAAGACTGGGCATGCTCAGAAAATAGAAAACACAGGGAAAGTTAACCATTACATGACATCACTTCTGCAGTCGGCGGACAAAATTCTTGTGCTGTCCTTGTGCTGTCTTTGCACTTTTCACCAGACACCGACATCCCGGGGAGAAAAGAGGAACATTTGTAAGCCGACCATCGGTACGTGTGTACGGGGCTTTAGGGTGGCGCAGCAACAGAATCACCCTTGAACAGCAGCACTGTCTGGAGAGGACAGTGTTAGATGGTCTTGTAGATTTAGATGGATTTTAGATAAGCAACTAACCCGCTAAAGACTAAAGCTGGTCAAAGAGGGTTTGTTTCTTTTTTTCAGTTCACCCAGTAGGCTGAACGAAAAAATAAAAAAATGAACAGATTCCACCATCCACACAAACGTGGCAGATGGAAAAATCAACCCCGCCGGGACATTGAATTCTGACAGCGCCTCCCTATTGGCTACAGCCACTGATTGAGAAAAGTTTTTCAACTTGTCCATTCAACAGAAGTAGATCTACCAATCGACTTCTATCAAACAGATGGGGGCTACACACTGATGGAAATGTTGCCGGTCCCTCCTGAACCGCCCACATTTTGTTCCCTTTATAGACAGCTTACCAGTGTTAATTTTGTCAACTAAAATATTTTCGTCTACATTTTCGTCAGTGGCCCTTTTACGGTTATGAAAACAAAACGAAAACAAAACCACATTTTCATCCACTGACGAAAACTATGACGGAAATCAATTACGTTTTCGTTAATGAATGAAAATTAAATGAAAATGTGAGGCCGGGACGTTTACTCATGAATTTCAGATAGGAGAGAAGCAGAGTCAATCTAAGTGCAGTATGTGAAGCAAAAAGGAACATTTATTAGGTATTGCACTTACGGGATAAGACTGAGTACATGCCATGTAAAAGAGACCAAGCAGTGAAGTCCCTCTGGATGGAAGAAAAAAATAGGATAAAAAATAATAAATGATAAAATAATAAAAAATGAAAAACAATGGAAGGGGTATAAAAGGTCAGCTCTCCATCCAGAGGGACTTCACTGCTTGGTCTCCTTTACATGGCATGTACTTGGTCTTATCCTGTAAGTGCAATAAGTAATAAATGTTCCTTCTTGCTTCACATACTGCACTTGGCGTTGCTTCTCCCCCATCTTCTTTACCTACGCTCTAGAGCCATGTCTTCCTCTGATGGCTAAAATGTACTTAATATTTTAGTCAACGAAAATACAACTAAAACTATAACAATTGCAGATGACTATAACTTTAATTAAATCAAAATTTGATGCCAAAATTAACACTGCAGTTTACTCCAGCTAAAACTTTTAAGGTAGTTACAGAAACCGTTCTTTTCCTTTTGGGATGAAGATTTTAACTAACTGAATAGAAGCTGATCCCTGTAAGCTCCCCTTTCAGTATTAAATGGTTTGTCTCAGCCCTCTTTCTTCAACTTTTACTGGAGAGCTTGGTCTGTTAAAGGAAGTTAGAAAATCGCAGACTTACTGGCATGATCAACGGGTAAAAAACGAAGTTACGGGTGGACTCAGAAAAACAAAGACTGCTTAGTTATTACTAGTTGGCAGACTTCATCATATATGTCATATTTTTTTTTCTTTTAATACTTTATTAAAACTTTGAGACTGTTCAGGTAGCAAATAAAGGCACACCCTCCCACATCATTTTGAGAAAGGCATAGTAAAGCCTAGTACACACGGCCAAATGTCGGACGACAACGTATGTATATGTTTATAGCAGCTGGTCTGACGAGCATGCTGGCAAACCAGCAGCCCACTGGCTCCTGATGAGCGCTTTCAGCCAATGGCTAACAGCGCTGACCAGAGTGCGCTGGCAGGTGGTGGTCCCCCTGTCAGAACACAATAGAACACCAGGGGAGATCGCTGTACTAACATCAGATTGTTAGTACAGCGGCTTTGAAAAGAGCTGTCAGATTTTTTTGGTTCAACCCAACTAGTAGTGTGTACTAGGCCTAAGGCCTACACCAATCAGAACAAGAGCCATACAGAGGTCCACCTAAATAGGGGGCAGTTTTTTCTCACTGAAACTGGTGGCTCTAAAAAAAAAAAATGTATGACTTAAAGTAATACTGAAACACATTGGAAGCAATTATGATTTCTACAGTGTAAAGTTGAGGATTCAAAAGTAGATTGAAATTGCGTTTGTAAAAGAAAATTTGCCCCTTCTGAAAAACGTTTTAAATTATAGGGCTGTAATATATTAATTTCAACATTAGTTCCTCCCAGAAACAACTACCAGAGAATAGAGACTGAAACAAACGCCAACATATGCAGTAAATCTCATGGAAATGTGTATAGAAAGCCAAGGTAGAGTGGCCTGAAGGTGGCTTAACTAAAAGTGACTGTACTGCACATAGACGGGTATAGTACTGCGTGCACTGTGCCCATGTCATGTCATAAGCTCAGCGATAGGGTCACGCTATTAGCCAATTTGTGTTCTCTGATACTCTACTTCACAAACAGGTCTCCCTGCTCTGACCGCGTGTGGATTTAATAGCCGTGCAACACGGAAAAATTAAGTAATTTTAATTATGCCTCCAAGTTATTTACTGCAATTAAGACCATTTATCATATGCAAATTAGTGCAAACGGGTCTCATTAGTTAGTAAATTACTCAATATGAGCCGAACAATGTAGCACTCCAGTTTGTAATGAAAAATCCCTGTAGAGGCGAGCAGGATCAATTAAGCTAATTTGCATATGCAAATATATTCACTTTTGCCATTTTTCTATCTTTAGTTCGGTGATTTGGGATGATTTTCCCTTCCAGGTGCTATTTTGTTCAGCAAATCAGCCCCCGCTGTGAGGATCTGGCAGAGACCTGCCGGGTCCAGCACAGGAGAGGTATATGTGATGCCGGAAGCATGAAGGCTTTGGAGACTCCCTACAGGCCTTGGAGGACCAGGGGAAAATTTAATGCTTACATGAGATTCATCACCTAGACACCAAGCCCATCACTGCTTCATATGTTCACAAAGACACAATCAACAATGCACTTGTTCACTGAACAAACTGTCTATGTATTTGTTGTTTACTGAGTAAAGGGAAATCTTTTTCTTATACAACCTCTGGGATTACTAGCACTTTGTTCCACTGGCTGAGCTAGTGCTGTCTATCGTTATAAGCCGATATCTGAATAAATGCCCCAGGATACAGCAAGAATCCTCTATAGACGGGCTATGGTGGCCAATAATGAAAATGATGGGCTGCTAGAGAGACTTACTTCCCTCGTTGCTTTGTAAATAAACTGCATAGATATACAGAATGATTTGTTAACATGCTTACTGGTAAAGCCAACCTGTACTGGGAAAAATAGTACTGTACCCCTATTTAAAATGCTAATTATCTGGCTTCAATGCATTTTGAGGCACTGATCCAGAATGTGAAAGTATACAGTGGATTCTCACTTTACTCGCTGAAAATGTGTTCATTTTGAAGTAACAAAGTCAGAATTGGCCAGGCAATGAACATTTTCTGAAGGAGGTTAGTAATGGCTGCCTAAGTATGCCTGACATGACAGGTGACCTTTGTTTTCCTTGTGAACATATCACATATAGTTGCCTTGTTTGCACATTCTCTTCCTGTTTGCGGTTCACGCTGGCCCACACGCAGCGCAATGTTATGTTGCCTGCACCGGATGTGACGTTTGGGGGTCAGGCTTGACCCTGTCGCTTGTGGTGGGACCGGCCTTATAGGACGCCGGATGAGATGGTTCCCGTCGGCGTGGGTGAGGGATCCCCTATCGGTTCACAATAAGGTATCACTTGCTTGGAGATCTACCCCAAAGTGTCACTATTAGGGAAGAAGTGTTGCCGTATGAAGCTATTCTTGTACCTAGAGGCCCTATATAGGGAGGGGGGTTCACTATTCTTTCTCTCCCCCCCTTTTTTTTGGCCAATTAAGTTTTAATCGCTGCCACATTATGCATCCACATTACAGCATCTTAGGCTCTTTGGAATATATCCCTGCAAAATACTGATTATTATTACAACAAGAAATTGATAGCTTTAATATAAACTGTAGATGGAGATGGCTCCTATGATGGGATAGCTGAAAGTTGGATACATATTCATATATCTATATATTCTGATTTGCACTTCGTACTTTATATACTTATTTATTATTCACTTGGTTTTATAGATCTTAGACCTTGGTTATGCTATCCACCATAGAAAGCACAGCTCTAGCTCCCTGCCGCCTTCAGCCTCTCTGGTAATTCTGCCCGTCTTGCTGTTTCTGGGCACAGTCCGGTGCACACCTTGCCCACACTGTCCAGTGGCTTTTCGGTTGCTCTAGAGTGCTGGGTTCTTTATTTTGCCTAAGCTCAAAGAAACTAAATACATTAAGCTTTTGATTATGTGTTATGGTGAGCACTTTTATGATTACTCTCTACAAATGTATGTTGTTTTCATTTGATCTGATGTGTATATTTTGAATTATGGTTTTTCATGTCATATATCTTTTTTTAAGCTTGTAGAAACATTTGGATCAACTGATGGTCCTTGATGAAGCAAATGATGAATAGTATGTTCTGCAAAACGCGTAGGACCGCCTTATCATGTTTCTATACTCAGCAATGATAGTCTGTATTGATGTTGATGGTACCTTTGTCTTGATATGTATAATCTTTTTATGAAATCAAGTCTATGATGCTTTCCATTTTGTGACAACTCCACATTCTTTAAAGTCCTACTGCTAGTGGGTAACAGGAGGGTAAATTGGCCTCTCCCTGTTTTCTCTCTATTTTTATGGTTTTATGGACTAATTATGGATGCGGAAGTAGTAGTAGTAGAACTGATATTTAATATTTTACGCTGCTTTTTTTCTGCTCTTTGCACAATAAATCTTTGTATACTTGTAGGATCTCAGACAGATTTTTAACAAAGTCAACTGTATGTGTGGAATCTCTGGATATGTATTGTTGAAACATACAGTATGTAACAAGGACCCCCCTAGCAACTGCTGGGGTTTATGGGTCCTCCTAGCCTTTCTACTGGTGATTTGGCCTGTAGCTTCACTAGGACCCACCAACGGCGACAGACAGGCAGGCTTCCACTCTGTCTATCTTCTTTTGCAAAATGTATTGGCTAAACAGTTCAAAAGAGAGAATGTTGGGGATACAAGATACCCCAAAATAGTAGCAAACAATTTCCTTGTAGTACTTGTAGCAATATCTTTCACAGGCTAATACAGATACCGTAGACCAGATAGACAGCTACCTAGTATCTTCAGCTCTCCTCATGGGCTAGTACTGAGCTAGTACTAAGCCAAGACTGGCAATTTGCGCTTGTGAACTTTTAAGCTGATGCCAGCACTTGACTAAGCAGAACTATCTTCAGCATCAGCCTCTTTACCAAGACAAGAGGACAGAGGAGCATGAACTGGACCTCTCTACCAAGGTAGCGGGAATGGGCGCTACAAGAAAACAACAAGAGAAGGGCGCACCGACCTTGTGCATTACCACTTAAAAGTTTATTAAAATCAAAGAAGGGTAGCGTACAATATACTCACAAACGTAGCATATGAACAAGCATAAAGGAAATGGGCACCGCTCGCTTCCAGGACACTTCTCTACTGCTGGATAGCGTGATGGAATCCTCAAAACCTAATGTGGGAATGGGCGGCCATCCTCTCCAGGCAAAGCCTGGGAAGCAAAGACTGGACCTCTTCACATAAACATATCTTCTTTAGACAAAGCCTGGGTGGAAAGGACCCTTCTAGAAAGTCTTTGCAAATATTTACTCCCTTCCCCAGCTTACATCACTGAAATAAAACCCTCAGTGATTCGCCATGGTGCAATACAATAAATTTATAACCCACAACATTGTATCTTTTCATTCTGTCTACTTGAGAACCATCCCCAAAAGCGGGTAGAAGCAAACAACATCCTCTGGCTTAGGCAAAACCTAACTTAAATGCACCCAGATAACATAAACAAGCATTGGTCAGGCTGGCTACAGCCTAGCTGTCAACACTAAATTTGGGCTAGGGACACACCAGCTTAAGGCAGAGTCCCTACCCATACAGTATTTTTGCTTTACAGATGTATGGTCTAATACAGTTATCATTATGTAAATCACGTGAATGGGCACACTATGGTGCCACTATGATAAAAATACATTCTTTTAAATATGACTTCACAACAGCACAAAGATAACTTGCACACACATCAAAAAAACATGGAGGACAACTAACCAACTCCTTCTGCAGTGCATCACAGCACTGAGATATTGTTGGATCCGGTGATTTGTCTTAGAATTACATATTACAGGTTTAACTGAAGTGCATACCATTATTACCCAGAAGGATCTTGGACTATTACTTTGAAGCAATGGGGGTACATAGAGGAGTGTAATTTACACCATGGTATCTCTAGTCTGTTTTACTGAATCCACTGTTGGAAAAGTAGAACAATTTTAATGAGCTGCTTGGAACTAAAATAATAAAGGGACAGATAGTCCTGAAATGTTTCTATGTCTCCCTATAACTCCGATGACTTTTACACCTTGTATACTGGATCTCTGCAAGAACTCATAATGCATACTGACTGCTCTCTTGACAATTGTGTAAAATCCAAAATGAGCTGAACGGCTCAATACAGCTGGGTATTCAGTAAATAAGTAACCTTTGTGCTGCTTCATAGTGAATGCTGGATGCACTAAATGCTTCAGTCCATGTTTATTAAGTCCTACTTTATTAGGGCTTCCCCTGGAAGAGCTAACATGCTCTTCAAAAGTAGTTCTTCCTTAGCTGGATGCTCATGTGTACTAAAATTCAGGGAATGTACACACAACCTTTCCTGGTCAGTTAGAGCTACTGTGCTCTGTGTTTACTGCATGGTCATTACGGGGTTGATTTATTAGAGGCAAATAGACTGTGCACTCTGCAAGAGCAGCTGCTCTAGAGCTTAGTAAATGAGCAAAAGCTCTGTTGACTTCCATCATCCAATCATATGCAAGCAAACATGCTGTTTTTTTCTATTTTCCTGGCATGTGATTGGGTATTCATTGCAAAGTGAAGCTTTACCTCATCTACACCTGCACTTGTAGAGTGCAACTTCATTTTGCAAAGCGCACAGTCTATTTGCCTTTAGTAAATAAACCCCATGTATACTGAATGAACAATGACCATAACTGACTCTTGTGAAATGTTTTCTGTTTGTGACAATGAAATGATATGTGTTTGCTACTGAACATGAACTAAACCACTGGCACATCCAGACCCATTTCTGCTGTGGCTGGTCTTCAATACTACATAAAAATGATCACACTGTGCAATTTCAAGCACAATTACTGGGGTGCATTTTACAATACTCAGTTGCAGTGTTGCACAATCACCTGTTGTAGATTTATTGGGGTGAAAGGTAACTAGGTCAAAAGGTTGAAAAAGAGCACCACAAATTATATATATATATATATATATATATATATATATATATATATATATATATATAAAACAAAAAAGACACAAAATCAACAAAAGAAAATGGGAGCAGGTAAATGTGTTGAGCTGTGCCTTTCTTTGCCAATCCGCAAAAAGACAGGTTGCAAGGATGCTCCATTATACGTATACTCGCCTTCCTGCCCTCTCAGTGTTGATGGCCGCCTGCGGGACTTTATCAATCACAGGCAGATGCCTGGTTTAAATGTCAGCGCTGGGGCTGCAGCCATCCATTCATCTACCAATTGATCAGAGGTGTCGGAGAAAGAGCACTGCTGAATTAACCCTTCCTACAACAAACCCTTCCATCTTCTTTCCAACCATCGAGAGGACATCGCTAACATTTATCATAATCAACTATCACTAACAGCTAGGTAGAAGACACCAATAACAACGTCTGCTTTCCACTATGTCACCTTTCCACAAAAAAGCCACAGTTACCACATTTATAGATAATAGATTTAATATTTATTTTCAGTTATTTGATATAACAAAGCTTAGATTTGTCCAGTGTTTTCTATAATCATGCCAGTGATTAATTATCATCACTTAACAACTCCTGCCCTGTCTTCACCCCAAGCCCGCCTGATTCCACAAGAGACCTCGGCTTTCTGAGAGGACACGAATAGCTTAAATACAGTTTTCATATGTATTTCCAAGCAACCTCATCAACTATTTAAATGAAGTGTATTTCCAAAGGACAGAGGTCGCAGATCAAGAGGCTTTGCTTGCAGAAGTGTGGTTAAAGAAGCATGTCTATGGTCGCAAGAGGAGGAAAAGATACTGAAGTTGTTCCACAGACACCACTCTAAAATGACTGGGGTACTCTGAGGTCTGGAGATTGCATGCTGATAAAAAAAAAACATAGCTGAAGGAATTAAAGAAATGCTCTATATATAAATATATATATATATATATATATATATATACATTTTTATAGTTGGCTGATGTCATGACATTTTCTCACTTCCTGTCCACGGTTCTGCCAGTCCCCACAACATCTTTACCCTAAAGTCTTAAACTGTTTATCTTGGAAGTCTACCATGCACCCTTGCGGTGCATGAAAAATGAAGCCTATTTTAGCTGCAAAATACATTATATTGTCAAAAGTATTGGGACACCTGCCCTTACAGGCACATAAAATTAATGGCCCAGTCTCAGTCTGTAGGGTTCAATATTTAATTGGCCCACCCTTTGCTCCTTTAACTCTTCTGGGATGGCTGTCCACAAGGTTTAGGAGT
Organism: Pelophylax lessonae; assembly: GCF_965119305.1. NCBI lineage: Eukaryota > Metazoa > Chordata > Amphibia > Anura > Ranidae > Pelophylax > Pelophylax lessonae. The sequence continues at coordinate 94,231,214 of NC_138780.1, forward strand.
GTGTCTATGGGAATGTTTGACCATTCTTCCAGAAGCGCATTTGTGAGGTCAGACACTGATGATGGACGAGAAGGCCTGGCTTGCTTGCAGTCTCTGCTCATCCCAAAGGTGTTCTATTGGGTTGAGGTCAGAACTCTGTGCAGGCCAGGCAAGTTTCTCCACTCCGAACTCGCTCATCCATGTCTTTATGGACCTTGCTTTATGCACTGGTGCGCAGTCATGTTGGAACAGGAAGGGGCCATCCCCAAACTGTTCCCACAAAGTTGGGAGCGTGAAATTGTTCAAATGTCTTGGTATGCTGAGGCCTTAAGAGTTCTCTTTACTGGAACTAAGAGGCCAAGCCCAACCCCTGAAAAACAACCCAATGCCATAATCCCCCCTTTACTAAATGATTTGGACCAATGCACAAAGCAAGATCCATATAGACATGGATAAGCGAGTTTGGGGTAGAGAAAATTGACTTGCTGGCTGGACTGACTAATGTATGAAGCCCCTGTATTGTTAGCCTGATTTTAGACGTTATGCAGATGATGAAGAAATATTAAGTAAAGATTATGTGCATACAAAGCAAATGATTAAAAAAAATAAAAGATATATGGACTACTTTTTAGGTGACTCTTTTTAAAAGTATTTTCATTTTGGATAGAGTAGAGAAGGATTAAAACTGCTGTCAGGTTTTTTTTTTCCATCTGTGCCTTATTAGGGAGCCATACCTTCACTTTCTGTTCTGTAGACTGAACAGGAAGTGAGAGGATATCTTTCCAAAGTGAGGAAAACCCCCTCCTAGGTAGCTGTCACATGAACAAGTGGCCCCATTGGATGATTTATCCTCTATTTCTGTTTTGGTGAAAACTCAAACTTTTGGATTTGCCCTCACTTTAATTCCCGGTAACAATGGTGATAAGGGCAATAGAGAGGGTAAATCTCCCTAACAGGGACACAGACAACAAAATAATCTGTAAAATAGCAGTAAGGAAGCCACATCTATGGAGAAAGAGTGTAGAATAATTTATTATTAGATGAACAAGATAAGAAATGAAACATGTTTCAAGGATTCACAAATTTTACACTTCCTCAGGGCGTGTATGTTATGTCCTTCAGGAATGCCTTGACAAGGTTTGAAAGTGTTTATGGATTTCACATCTAATAATAGCAATATTAGCCTTACCTGTTGGGGCTAATTTTGGGTGTGAAATCTACAAACATTTCCAAACCTTTTTGTGTCCAGGCATTCCCGAAGAACATAACATACAAGCCCCAATGAAGAAGGATTTTGTGAACTTCCGAAACAGCTTGGCTTTCTTACCTTATTGATCCTCTAATAATCAACTATTCTGGACTTTCCATTAGTGTTGCACCCTTACTTCTATCTGCTGGATTTCCCTTAGCACCTCCTCTTTCATTTGCGGTATGCAGAAAAAAGGGGGGATTTTGGGACTTTAAATGAGATGCATGATGGGATTTGCCATGCATCTCCATCCCTATTCAATAAATTGAAAAAAAGAGAGAGGTTTGGTGGCTCTCCAGATTCAATGCCGAACATGTGAACTGCTATGCAAGGTTGGAAGTTATTTTGGGGCTCATCCCCCCTTTTCTTCCCTCCTGTTCTTTTTACTTTATTTCCCCTTTCAATTGTAATCATCCTCATGTTGCTTACATTCCTTACTCATTTTTTATAGATTTTTTACACACATCTACTCCTGATGAAGTGGCGATTTGGGTCCACGAAACGCGTTGAGGCTACGATGTTTGTTATAAGACTACATTACCCCGTAAAAAATATGTACTTTTTTGATGTCATCATCATTCTAATACTTTTTGGAATCAGCCGTGTTGATCATTATGCAACTGTATTTGGGGAATATCTTTATATCTTTGTACCATTTTGATGAATATTATGTTTATATTCTATGTTTTTACATCTGTATGTATCAATAAATGCCATTTTATAATAATTCCCTGCCAGCCTTTCATGTCCTTTCATTTGGGGTTTCTCTACTTCATGAAAGAAGCTTCACCAAACTGATTCAACCCAACTAAGACGGTCATACACAAAATGAGACATTCAATATAGGAGATTTTAGTGCCTCTTATATATACATTACAGCAATATAAACCTGACAGAGGTTCTAATCCTTCATTACTGTATCCAAATCTAAAAAAAAAAAAAAAAAAAAGGAATGGCCTTAAGTTATACGTTAAGATTTCAAACATGCTTTTGTTATCTGCAGCCCTCAAGCTGTCAATCTTGGGATAATATCATGATTGGTAAGGTATTTGGGCAGCTAATTTCTTGGGAAGAAATAGAGAAGTAACCGCTCAGCTTTAGCTGCTTGGCCATCAATATGGTGCGTTACATCATGAAAACCTTCATTCTGCAATTCTTAAATCCTCTATTTTTACTTGTAAAGAGAGTCGGTAGGATTGGGTAAATCTACAAGCAAGGCACATGCTGTATATTTTGAAGTATTCAATTCTAATATTGTTGATTTAGAAATAAGCAAACACAGAAATGATTCTTTATATTGTGACATATGAATTTCTTTGCGTTGGCCTCTTCTGTCCATCCACCCACCTATCCATTTCCTCACTTTTTTAGTACCTTTAACAATCAATATTTCCACTCTTCTCTCAGAATAGACAATTAAAAATACAGGATTGAAACACCACTTTGTTTTTATATCCCATAACAGGATATTTTACTTTTTGGGAAGGACACTGTGCAAGACTTCACAGGTGAATTGTGTAATTTTATAAGCCCAATGAATAGAGAAGGCAAGATGGAAGAGGGAATAACATGATTTAATATCATTTACAAGGACATTATGACAATTTCAAAGGGCTCACTAAATCTAAAAAGAATGATGACAGAGGGATACAATCTTTTTCCTAGACCTGTAATAAAACTTTAACCCTTTACAACTAAAGATAAAGCCATCAGCCTATGTTTAAGATGAACTCCAGATATACAAGAAAAGATTAACATTTATCCTAAATTACGTAATTTTAAATACAACCCCAATTTCCAAAAAAGTTTTTAAGATAATGCAATAATTTGCTAATCTCACAAACCCAGATTTTATTCACATTAGAAAATGGAATACATATCAAATGTTTAAATTGAGAAAATGTACCATTTTAACCACTTCCCGCTGGTCGTATGCATATATGCGGCCACTTATCAGATGGGCTTTAACGCAGAGAGGCTGCATATATGCCGCCCTATGTAAACACATTACTGTGCCAGATGCACGCTCCCCGTGCGCACCTGGCACAGTAACTGGAGGCTACTGACTGCCCATCACAGCGGTCACATGATCAAAATGCCTGTTTTTACCTTCCAACATTCAGAACCTCTTTAAGGACTGGGAGGCGGTGACGGGAAGAGGTTAAGAAAAAAATAAGGTAATTTTAAAATTGATGGCAGCAACACCTTTTAAAAAAGTTGGGACAGGGCAACAAAAAGCTGGCAAAGTAAGTGATACTAACAAGGAAGAGCTGGAAGAACATTTTTCAACTAATTAGGTTAACTAGCAACAGGTCAGTAACATGATTGGATATGACAAGAGCATCTTAGAGAGTCAGAGTGTCTCAGAAGTAAAGATGGGCAGAGGTTCGCCAATCTGTAAAAGGATGCATCATAAATTGTTTGATATTCAGAATAATGTTACTCATATCAATCAATGTCATCCAAAGATTCTGAGATTCGGTAGAAATCTCTCTGCACAAGGGCAAGGAAGAAACCCAATATTAGATGCCTGTGATCTTCGGACCCTAAGATGGCACTGCATTTAAAACAGACATGATTTTATGATGGAAATCACTACATGGGCTCAGGAATACTTCCACAACTCACTGTCGTTGAACATAGTTTGTCATGCTGTCCAAAAATGCAAGGTAAAGCTCTATCATGCAAACGAACAGCCATTTCTGAACATGATCCAGAAACACTGCCGTCTTCTCTGGGCAAAAGCTCATGTAAAATGGTCTGTTGCAAAGTGGAAAACTCTTCTGTCTTCGGACGAATCTAAATTTGACATTGTTTTTGGAAACCATGGGCACCATGCCCCCCATACTAAAGAGGAGAGGGAACTTCCAAGCTGTTATAGGCACCCAGTTTGAAAGCCTGCAACATGATGTTATGGGGGTACATTAGTGTGTATAGAATGGGCAGCTTGCACATCTGGAAAGGCACCATCAATGCTGAAGGACATATCCAGGTTTTAGAACAGCATATGCTCCCATCCAGACATCTTTTTCAGGGAAGGCCTTGTAGATTTCAGCTGGACAATGCTAAACCGCATACTGCATTTATGACAACAGCATGGCTTCGTAGTAGAAGAATGTGGGTGCTTAACTGGCCCGTCTGCAGTTCAGACCTTTCACCAAATGAAAATATTTGGCGCATATAGAAACAAAAAAAATACGACAAAGAAGACTCCGAACTGCTGAGAATAGAATTCTATAAAGAATATATATTATATCTATATAGAATTCTATATCAGACAAGAATGGGACAATATTCCTCTCCCAAAACTCCAACAACTGGTCTCCTCAGTTCCCAGATGTTTACAGAGTGTTGTTAAAAGAAGAAGGGATGCTACTCCGTGGTAGACATGGCCCCGTCCCAACTTTTTTGAGACATGCTGCTGCCATCAATTTAAAAATGATCAATTTTTTTTCTTATAATGGTACATTTACTTAGTTTAAACATTTGATATGTTTTCTATTTTCTATTGTGAATAAAATATAGGTTTACGAGATTTGCAGATCATTGCATTCTGTTTTTATGTAGATTTTACACAGCGTCCCAATTTTTTTGGAATTGGAGTTGTACAGATTCTAAAAAAACCTGCATTTCAATTTTTTTTCCCTTTTGCAATCCCCTATACAGAAAAACTGGAGTGGGAGGGACAGTAGTGTGAGACAGATTATTGTGCATTACATAGAGCAGTAGGTTTAATACTGGAAGTTTACTAACTGTAGGAATAAAAATGCTTTTCACTGTACCATGAATAGGCTTAGGGTAGGTCAATGATCAACCACATTTTTATACTATAATGAAGAAAAAAATGTCAGGGACCAGGTGGTGGTGTATGGTAGGGGTCTATGGATCACAATGTATATTTTCATGTGTTTAACTCTTTACCTGGGTTTTACCAAATGATGTACCACAAATAACTGGCAACAGCATAAAAATAATGTTTTCTCAGTGGACAGTTTTTAAAATAAAACTGTAATGGCTATTATGCAAAAGTCTGCATTTATTCAACAAAAAACAACATTTCACTAAAGAGAAAAAAGAGACAGAATACAAATGTGCAGCTTTGATTTGTTCTATTGGAGCCTTCCCCTGGCTTCCCGGTTATAACATAATTTGCAATGTATAGGTAATTAATACATTGCCATTAAGTTCACGTTTCTTTTCTGTACCTGTAAGATATGACTTCCTAGATGAGATTCAAAGACATCAATGGCCACAGAGCTGGGACTCCTCCTCCTCTGGGATCCTATAACTAAAAAAGAAAAGCTCTTTAGAAATGGGTTTCAAAATCAAATTAAATTTTTTTGGCAGATAGTGCAAACAATGTATTTGTATATTACATAATGCATAAAAGGAGAAGAGGGGCCAAAAATATATTGAGGGTACCCAATCCTAATTTAAGAGAAATAGTGACAAATAAAAAATGCACCCAGAGGACTTATAGGGTACCCAAACCAATAAATATAAAACGTAAAACATATAAAAAACATGTAATATACATTTACAGCACATTCATTTTCAATATCCTAAATACATTTTGTTCTTCCAGAGTGTGTGTCACATTTCTGGTATATATAACTATACAGGTAACTTATGTATAACCATTAAAATGCTGGACATAAAAAATCCCCAAATATGTTGAGCATCAGACTAGGGGTGGAACTAGCCCTTGACTTATGTTTCCCGGAATCACATTCCGCTTCATCAGGAGAATGAATGAGGTGTACAATGTAAGGTAAAATAAAAACATATTACAGTATAGTATTCATACTTACAGCAACATATACTATATACACACCTCATCCATTCTCCTGAAGAAGCGGAATGTGATTCCGGGAAAGCAAGTCAAGGGCTAGTCCCACCACTAGTCTAAAACTCCACATATTTTGGGATTTTTTTATGATCAGTATTTTATGGTTATATATAAATTGCCTATATGCTATATGTACCGAGGATGTGACATACTGTAGCTTCTAAATGAGCTGAATTTATTTAGAATATTGAATACAAATGTGCTGTAATTCTCTTTTCCAAAAATTTTTACTATTAGAAATCTGCAGAAAAGTACAACAAGCACAACATCCATCGCACTTTGTCATACATGGCTGGTGGCATATATCAGTAACCATTTATTGCTTGGTCCAATAATATAGCGGTAGCCAAGAAAAAAAGAAAACTAAAGCACACTGAAAACAACGCCGAAAATATCAAAATATAGCATTATGATAATTCCATTCATACCATTCAATGTGCTAAAGCCCATATGAGTCTGTGGGCTTCTGCCGCTAAATGATAGATATGATCCTTCCCTGTATAATATCACCACCCTGAGTTTTGATTGTAAGCTATTTCACCTCTGTGGTCTGAGTGTACTTTTTTGTTACTTCACTGTGTTTTGCATGCCTTGGTATGCCCAATAGGCTTTGTAATGTATGTTTTAAAATCTTTAAAATCGAAATAAAAAATCTTAAAAAAAAAACAAAAACCCAAAAACCCATGCAAACGTGGGAGAACTGAGACCCAGGAGAACACTGTATTGCCCAACAATGGGGCCATAGGGGTGTGGGGGATTTATTTAAAACCATGTTGGTTACTGCACATTTAATGCAGTACATTTCAGTGCATTAGTGCACGTTTAACGCAGTATATTTCAGTGCGTTGGTGCACGTTTACCACAGTACATTGCAGTGCATTTGTGTACAATTAACACAGTATATTTTGGTGCTTAGGTGCAGGTTTACCGCAGTATAATGCAGTGAGTTAGTGCACGTTTACCGTAGTATATTGAAGTGTGTAGGTGCATGTTTACCGCAGTATATTGCAGTGCATTAGTTCACGTTTAACACGTTAACATGTTGAACGCAGTATATTTCAGTGCTTACTGTAGGTGCACGTTTACCGCAGTATATTGCAGTGCCTTGGTGCACGTTTACCGCAGTAAATTGCATTTCGTTAGTGCATGTTTAATTCAGTACATTTCAGTGCGTAGGTGCATGTTTACTGCATTATATTGCAGTGCATAAGTGCACATTTAACACAGTATATTTCAGTGCGTTAGTGCACATTTACAGCAGTTTATTGCAGTGTGCTAGTGCACGTTTAACGCAGTATATTGCAGTGCGTTTGTGCACGTTTAACACAGTTAATTTCAGTGGGTTACTGCACGTTTAACGCAGTATATTTCATTGCATTAGTGCACATTTAATGCAGTATATTTCAGTGTGTAGGTGAACATTTACCGCAGTATATTGCAGTGCGTTAGTGCACATTTAACACAGAATATTTTAGTGCGTTAGTGCACTTTTAATGCAGTATTATTCAGTGCCTAGGTGAACATTTAGCACAGTATACTGCAGTGCCTTAGTGCACATATAACACAGCATATTTCAGTGCGTAGGTGCATGTTTAATGCAGTATATTTTAGTGCTATGCTGCACGTTTAAACAGTATATTTCAGTGCGTAGGTGAGTGAGTGTGAGTGAAGTGCGACTATTCATTTTTACTTTAGTGTCAGTTTATTTTGTCAGGGCAGGTTTCCTGCAATATATTTCAGTGCGTTACTGCACATTTACCGCAGTTTATTCTGGTGCATTAGTGCACGTTTAACGCGGTAAATTTCAGTGCATAGGTGCATGTTTACCGCGGTATATTGCAGTGCGTTAGTGCATGTTTAACGCAGTATATTTCAGAGCGTTAGTGCACGTTTAATGCAGTATTTTCCAGTGCATTGGTGCATGTTTACGGCAGCATATTACAATGCGTTAGTGCACGTTTAACACAGTATGTTGCAGTGCGTAAGTACACGTTTATCCATTTTGAAAGGGCTGGCGGCACACATTAATGCACTAAAAATCCGCCTTTTTTTTAAACAAAGCACATCTTAATGCCAGCATGTGCATGGTGGCCCACTACTATGTGGGTGTGTTGCCTGCTACTGTAACATTATGTTAGGGTGCTATTCAAAATGAATGGCACTGCTCATGTTACCAAGTGTTGGAGCACTGTGAGATTAAACAAGTTTTGCTGCACATGTAAATCACAAATCCTGCGCTGCACCATGAATAAACAGATATATATATATATCCAGCACATTTATTAATTGTCCATATACAACTAGACTGTACACCACATGCAAACGTAATCTGGCTTCACTCTCGATATTTCCAGTGACACTTCACCATGTTAAATCACCATTCCTTGTGAAGATATTCCACCACCCGTAGCAGCTTGACTCATAGAGTTGACCTACTTAACCTTTGGTCAAAGATCGCGTTTGTCCCTATAAGGGAAATGTTGGAACCGCTGTCTTATACAGAAGTTGTCATCTCCCACGGTCCTCAATATCCAATGCCAAAATATAATTTAAAAATTTTACTGTGTATATGGGATTGTATGGTTGGGTTTTCTTTACTGTTTGTTTTTTATTGGTTAAGCCAGATGGACTTGTGTCTTTTTTCAACCTAACTATGCACTATGTACTATGCACTATGTATTACTGTTTATTCAAAATGCAGACAAGAAATACACTCACATTTAATTGTGCACTATGGCAGTCTCTGAATCAATGAATCATTTTTGTTTAACTTCTTGCCAAATGTTTGCCAGCACAGGACATTCCCAAAAAATATGGAGGAAAGTGCCACCATTTTCTCCACAAAGCCAACAGGTGTAAGGGAGGAATGGATTCAAGAAATGCAACAAACTAGGGACACTATACCACTGCATCATTAAGTTAGATCCTGCTTGTTACTGATGAATGATTTGTGCGCATAGTATAGTATTTTGTCCACCTGTTCTTGGGTAAAGAAAACCTGTAAGTTCCTTTTCCATTTCTGTATGGTATGGATAGGGCATATCTCCAAAAGAGCTGTAATCAAGGGTAGAGTTAAATTCAATATATTTGGTCTTCCACTGTACACAGAACATGGGCATGCAATAGCTTTAGAAAATTGTGGTTTGGGAGAAATAGAGAGAGAACAGGTAATATGTGCAGTGGGGGGCAGATAGAGAGGGAACAAGTAATATGTGTGGTTGTGGCAGATAAAGAGGGAACAAATATTATGTGTAGTGGGGGGCAGATAGAGAGGGAACAAAAAATATGTGTGGTGGGGGGCAGATAGAGAGGGAACAAATAATATGTGTGGTGGGGGCAGATAGAGAGGGAACAAATAATATGTGTGGTGGGGGCAGATAGAGAGGGAACAAATAATTTATGTGTGGTGAGGGCAGACAGAGAGGGAACAAATAATATGTGTGGTGGGGGCAGATAGAGAGGGAACAAATAATTTATGTGTGGTGAGGGCAGACAGAGAGGGAACAAATAATATGTGTGGTGAGGGCAGACAGAGAGGGAACAAATAATATGTGTGGTGAGGGCAGACAGAGAGGGAACAAATAATACGTGTGATGGGGGCAGACAGAGAGGGTACAAATAATATGTGGGGTGGGGGGCAGATAGAGAGGGTACAAATAATATGTGTGGTGAGGGCAGACAGGGAGGGAAGAAGTAATATGTGTGGTTGGGGGGCAGATAGAGAGGGAACTAGTAATATGTGTGTGGCAGATAAAGAGGGAACAAATATTATGTGTGGTGTGGGGGGGGGGGGCAGATAGAGAGGGAACAAGTAATATGTGTGTGGCAGATAAAGAGGGAACAAATATCATGTGTGGTGTGGGGGGGGCAGATAGAGAGGGAACAAGTAATATGTGTGGTGGGGGGCAGATAAAGAGGGAAAAAATATTATGTGTGGTGGGGGGCAGATAGAGAGGGAACAAGTAATATGTGTGTGGCAGATAAAGAGGGAACAAATATCATGTGTGGTGTGGGGGGGGGGGGCAGATAGAGAGGGAACGAGTAATATGTGTGGTTGGGGGGCAGATAGAGAGGGAAAAAGTAATATGTGTGGTGGGGGTGGAGAGTTAATGTGTTACTAAACCCAGGACCCTGAATTCACTATATCTGGTCTCCCACTGTACACAGAACATGGAAATGCAATAGCTTTAGTACAGAAAATATACACTGCTAAATACCTTTTCTCATTAGCAGTATATAGCAGTCTTGTGACTTCTATCAGTGTCTACTTAAGCTTGTAGGAGGAGTTTTCATTCTCCCCTGACCCTCTGTCTGGACAGTACTGATTGGCCCTGTGCTAATCACATACACTCTCCCGAAAAGAAAAAAAAAACAATCTCTAGCAATACACACCCAACTGAGCATGTGCAGCCTGATTCCTAATGCTTTGTTCTATCACGAGTTGGTTTGGAGTCAAAGAAGAGGAGGATCAGAGAAGACAGGATCACACAGCCTTTTTACACAATGCAGAGGATTAACCCCTTAGGCTCCACAGCAAGTATAACAAGCATGCTTTACTGCATATACTGACTGATTTTACTGTTGTGGGTTTAGCCACACTTTATTGTCAGTTTGGGTCTTTTTCATTACATAAAGATTCAAAGAAGTTAAAGGTAGCGGTAAAAGCCTTTTCATCTTCTTCCATGGTTTCTTATTGGTGCAGCTCCTGTGGGAGTGCCCAATCTCTTACTGTACGCCTTGACAGTGGGACTACATGTTCCATGAACACTTGCACTTGACTCGTAATGCATATGTGTGCTGCAGTTTTACAAATGCACAAAACACATTTTTCCTCCTATATTTATTACACTATTTCTGTTTAATATAATAAACTTTATTGGCCAGTGGCAGACTTACTTACGTGCTAGTTCAGTGGTGGGCTGAACTGTTGCTCTAAGGCAAATGGGCATAAAGGCAGGTGGTATGAAAGATCTCTTTAGAACCAGATACTGTATGCCTAGGGCAGGGGTGTCAAATTCTATTTCATTGCCGCCCATATCAGCATTATGGTTGCCCTCAAAGGGCCAGTTATATCTGTAAGATTAGATGCCCAGAGCAACCCACGCCCCCTTACACCCTTACATGAGATGTCAAGAGCCCCCCCCCCCATAAGAAGTCAAGAGTCACCCACCCTTCCTTACATCACAATGCACCCCCTTACCTTGTGCTGCTGCCAGGAAGAAGATGCGGGCAGAACTGGGAAGAAGTGCAGGGTCTGGAGGTGAACCAGAGGAGGGCTGGAGTCAGCTTCCAGAGTCTGCTGCATGCTGGAACCAGGGGAGGCAGAGGCAAGGTGGTGTTGCGGCTGCACAGAGAGGTACAGGATCTGTAGGATGAGTTCTGCCCTCCTCTCTGCTGCAGACTGCTGAAAAGGGGGGGGGGGGCAAAGACAAGCCTTTCTGCAGCTGCACAGAGGAGTGCAGGATCTGGCAAAAAAGAGTTAGGTCCTCTTTGTTGCCGCCTACAGAGACAAGGTGGGGGCAGAGACAAGGGGGGTGCCACAGCTGCAGGAAAGGTGCGAGGGCCGCATAAAATGGCCACATTCTGCCTTGTGTTTGACACCTGTGGTCTAGGGTGTCAGAACCTACCTTCAATCTTTAGGGGAGAAGGGGGAGCACATCCTGCAGTGGCTCCATAGAGACAACGCTAGTGATAGGAGCCACTGCAGAAACAGGAGAAAAGTTAGGTAAAAAAAAAAAAAAACGATCTTGTGCTGAATGGAAGAGACTGTAATCAAGATGCCTTAGCAAACAAGATCATGTGTAAGTCTGGCTATTTGATGTTATTTTTTTATAAATGGGTTTAATAACACTCTGAATGTTGGGTGGATAAGTTTCACAGTTGATCTGTGCCATTCATGGCTATCAGCAACAATCTGTACATCTAAGATATGCTGATTCACAGAAAATCTGCTTTGTTGGTGGGCAAAGAGCCGTTCATAGACATAATGAGCTATTATATTCCACTAACACATCTGCAGATCTTCTTTGTACATTTTCAGTCCTATTTCTAGTCCCTGCGGAAAAACAAACTTCTCTCTTCCTGTCACATGAAGGCTAATAAAAAGGAGAATACTGAATGGAGAATGAAAAGATTGACGCCTATTAATGAGAGAAGGGTTTACTAAAACTGCCCATAGAGATGAGAGGACAGTCGCCCCATATGACTGTTTTTATACAAATCTGGTGACAACCTTTTGCCTATAGGAGGCCTCCAATTGCCATCCTTATCCCATCTAGCTTGTCTCTAGGTGAACAGTTACCTGTACAGGTTAGAGAAGCAGTGTGATTGCTATCGTACCCAATGTTCCCCAACACTGCTTTATTCCTACTTCCTCTCTATTCCAAAGATCAGGAGCACCCAAAAAGATAAATAGTCTTGTTTGTCGCACCCTTATCAGATCAGTGCTGTAGGTGCTCAGATTGTTCCTGCACATCTGACCATACTTTGTTATTAGGGTAGTTGGTAACAGAATAAAGTATAGTAAAATGAGTTAGTGTTTTAGTTAGATATCGATTGATTACCGGCAAAGCCGATATATCGAGGGCCGATATGGACTTTCACCGATATATCGGGATCGGCTTTTTATTTACCGATATTGCCAATGTTTCAGGGAAAGTGCATGTACCCGGGTGATGCCTGCAGCAACCCGGTACCGGTGTCCATAGCCGATGGTCGGCTGTCTTGTAATGACAACCGATGCGGCTGAGAAGCCGCTCGGCTGACATTCCAAGGAGCAGGAGGGGACGTCCCCCCCCCCTCCCGCGGCTCACCCGGGTCTCCCTTCCCACCGGAATCCTACCTTCACCGCCGCCGTCTGACCCGGGTCCCCATTTCTTTGAATTCGACGCTGCTGCGTACCCGGAAGTGATGTCATGACATCACTTCCGGGTACTGGCGGCGCCAAAATAAAAAAACTTACAGCATTAAAAACAGCCAAGCGTTTTGAATGCTTAAGTACAGAGGAGGGGTTTGGGGTCTTTTAGACCCCCAGATCCCTCCACCACAGTACCTGTAGACATTGAAAAAAAAAAAATAATTTTAATGTCTGAAAATATCGGCAGATATCGGCCGATACCGATACCCGATGACCAAAATATCAGTATCGGTGGTAAATAAACTATATCGGTCGATCACTAGTTTTAGTTAGTAACTATATGGCAATTCTCATATTTTTTGTGATTTTGTAGCATAAAAATATCTTCAGTCGCTATTTTGAGACTTGTTGAAATTTCTTGGTGCCAGACATAGGACTGCTTTCATTATACTGTATGTGAATAGAGTTTCTAATTGATATGCTACTGAAATGTGAGGTGGCCTACACAATGGAATTGAAATGCTTAGGAAGTTTAACTTTAAAGCCATTAAAGAGGATTAATGTACACACTTGGATCAGAACCAAGGAGGAGAGACCAAATCTTTTTTGCTCTGCACAGGGGTAAAAAGGAGTGGATGTTTGAAGTATAGCCTGGAAATGTGCAGCAGCCATAGGACTTTTTACTGACATACTTCCTGGTTAAGGTAAGTCATCTTCCATTGATATTGCTCTGTAAATCAATATTATATTTTCTTGAACAATTTTATTTCTACTTGCATACCTTTCGCGAGCATCACCTTTTTTTTACACTGTGAAGAGCACCATTCTTTTAAATCAATAATGTTTTTAACAACTTTTATATGTGTTGTACCGATTTCCATATAAACATCATGGCAGCAATACACTGGCAGATTATTCAGTGATATCATATGTTTGTGACATTTTGTTTAGTGAGGTTTTACTTGTGTGATAGTGACATGTAATGTGGGTACAAGTGAACAGACTATAGAGCTGGAGTGACCGAAGCAGGGAGAAGAAAGCAAAAGTGCTCATATGACCCTAAAACTGGACACACATTATACAATATTCTTTAGATTTTTTCATTTAGATTTACCAAAACCATATAATATGAGGTCAGACCTAAACACTTTCAATTTGTATGCAAGCCCTTTCACTACATAGTTGAGGGTAAATTTAAAGGAATTCGGACTACAAAAGTTGTATAGTGTGTATCCAGCTTGACTGTTTAGGTGGAGGGGGCGCAAACAATGGCAGGTAATGGAACAGTAAGACTAAAGCAACGTATGCAGGTAAAGCACACAGGGGGATAGAACAATATGTGTGCTGGGGGGCAGATAGAGAGGGAACAAGTAATATGTGTGAAGGGGGGCAGATAGAGAGGGAACAAGATACAGGGGAGAGAGCAATGTAAATGGGGGACTAGGGGCAGATACAGGGGAAAGAGCAATGTGAATGTGGGAAATGGGGGCAGATACAGGGGAGAGAGTAATGTCAATGGGGGGAGTGGAGGCAGATACAGCGAGAGAGCAATGTGAATTGGGGGGGGGGGGGAGTGGGGGCAGATACAAGGGAGAGAGAGCAATGTTAAGGGGGGATGGGGCAGATTAAGGGGAGAAAGAGGAATGTTAAGGGGGGGAATGGGGGCAGATACAGAGGAGAGAGCATAGTGAATGGGGGGAGTGGGGGCAGATACAGAGGAGAAAGCAATGTGAATGTGAGGGGTGGGGGCAGAGACAAGGGAGAGAGCAACGTGAATGGGGCAGATACAGGAGAGAGAACAATGTGAATGGGGGGAGTGGGGCTGATAGAGGGGAGAGAGCAATGTGAATAGGGAGGGGGGGTGCAGGCAGATACTGGAGAGAGAGCAATGTGAATGGGGGCTGATACAGGGGTGAGAGCATAGTGAATGGAGAGGGGGGTGGGGGCAGATAGAGGGGAGAGAGCAATGTAAATTGGGGGGGGAGCAGATACAGCGGAGAGAAATGTGAATGGGGGAGTGGGGGCAGATACAGAGGAGAGAGCAATGTGAATGGGGGAGTGGGGGCAGACAGAGGGGAGAGAGCAATGTGAATGGGGCCAGATACAGGGGTGAGAGCAAAGTGAATGGGGGGGGGCAGATAGAGGGGAGAGAGCAATGTGAATAGGGCAGATAGAGGGGAGAGAGCAATGTGAAAGGGGGGAGTGGGAGCAGATACAGGGGAGAGAGCATAGTGAATGGGGGGTGGGGCAGATACAGGGGAGAGAGCAATGTGAATGTGGGGGTGGGGGGAGAGACAGGGGAGAGAGCAACGTGAATGGGGGAGAGTGGGGGCAGAAAGAAGGGAGATAGCAATATGAATGGGGCAGATACAGGGGAGAGAGCAATGTGAACAGAGGAATGGGGGCAGATACAGGGGAGAGAGCAATGTAAATGGGGGGGGCAGATACAGAGGAGAGAGCAATGTGAATAGGGGGAGTGGGGCAGATAGAGAGGAGAGAGCAATGTGAATGGGGGGAGTTGGGGCATATACAGAGGAGAGAGCAATGTGGGTGGGGGAGTGGGGAAGGATACAGGGGGAGAGAAATGTAAATGGGGGGAGTGGGGCAGATATAGGGGGGAGAGAAATGTGAATGGGGGAGTGGGGGCAGCTATAGGGGGGAGAGAGATGTGAATGGGGGGAGTGGGGGCAGATAAAGGGGGGAGAGAAATGTGAATAGGAGGCAGATAAAGGGGGGAGAGAAATGTGAATGGGGGGTGTGGGGGCAGATATAGGGGGGAGAGAAATGTGAATGGGGGAGTGGGGCAGATATAGGGGGGAGAGAAATGTGAATGGGGGGAGTGGGGGCAGATACAGGGGAGAGAGTAATGTGAATGGGGGGAGTGGGGGCAGATATAGGGGGGAGAGAAATGTGAATGGGGGGGAGTGGGGGCAGCTATAGGGGGGAGAGAAATGTGAATGGGGGGGAGTGGGGGCAGCTATAGGGGGGAGAGACATGTGAATGGGGGGGAGTGGGGGCAGATACAGAGGAGAGAGCAGTGTGAATGAGGGGACAGAGCAATGTGAATTAATGGGCAGATACAGGGGGAGAGCAATGTAAATGGGAGGAGTGGGGGCAGATACAGGGGACAGAGCAGTGTGAATGGGGGGCAGATACAGGGGGAGAGCAATGTAAATGGGAGGAGTGGGGGCAGATACAGGGGACAGAGCAGTGTGAATGGGGGGCAGATACAGGGGGAGAGCAATGTAAATGGGAGGAGTGGGGGCAGATACAGGGGAGAGAGCAGTGTGAATGGGGGGCAGATACAGGGGGAGAGCAATGTAAATGGGAGGAGTGGGGGCAGATACAGGGGAGAGAGCAGTGTGAATGGGGGGCAGATACAGGGGGAGAGCAATGTAAATGGGAGGAGTGGGGGCAGATACAGGGGAGAGAGCAGTGTGAATGGGGGGCAGATACAGGGGGAGAGCAGATTTCATCGGGGATACATGAGCTAAGTTCACTTCTGGTGCTGGAATCCCACAGCAGTTAAACCGGACGCTGCAATCCATCTTAATGCTATATAGGATGAACATAAAAAAGGATTTTAGAACAATACCATACAAGAACAAGATTTTTTTTTTTGCATAAAGTTTGCAAAAACCATTAAAACGATGTGCACCTATGCATGTCTTATATGGCTTTTAATCAGTGTGGATCATCGGATATATACAGTCCTGTAGAAGGATAATTGAATATCTGTTAGAAGCAGAAAGTAAATGAACATTCAGGCCCTTGGCAACCACCATTGTTCAGTAATTTAATATCCTTGTGCCGAGTTCTCTGAAGCCACCATTGTTCAGCAATTGATTATCTGTGTGCTGAAGCTCCTGCAGCCCTGTCTATGAGAAAATCTCTATTCGGGGGCCAAGGGCTCCTCTACTGCAGATGCCAGACAACTTGTGTCTAAACTCCGGGCCTTGGGATTAGTAAGGCGAGCAGTTCAGTCCACATTACTCCAAATTTAAAATGACACCTGAGTGCCACAGTGCCAAGTCCTGATTAACGAGGTGTAATTAACCTACTCGTTGTGAGATACTGAAATTAGAATTAATCCATTAAAAGTTTTTTCTGTTCTTTTTCCCCCCCTTAAATTATAAAACTACAGTAAAACCAATCTGTCTAAAACTCTTCTGCTGATTGCCTTGGTTATAACATCATTGTTTAGAGCAGAACAATGCTGTTAGCTTATACTTTAAGCTCATTAGTGTTCAGGAGAGGCTTAAGTAATACTTCATCCTCGTGCTGGAGTACACTACTACTCCCAACATTTACTGGAGTACACTACTACTCCCAACATGTGCTGGAGTACACTACTACTCCCAACATTTACTGGAGTACACTACTACTCCCAACATGTGCTGGAGTACACTACTACTCCCAACATGTGCTGGAGTACACTACTACTCCCAACATTTACTGGAGTACACTACTACTCCCAACATGTGCTGGAGTACACTACTACTCCCAACATGTGCTGGAGTACACTACTACTCCCAACATGTGCTGGAGTACACTACTACTCCCAACATTTACTGGAGTACACTACTACTCCCAACATGTGCTGGAGTACACTATGACTCCCAACATGTGCTGGAGTACACTACTACTCCCAACATGTGCTGGAGTACACTATGACTCCCAACATGTGCTGGAGTACACTACTACTCCCAACATGTGCTGGAGTACACTACGACTCCCAACATGTGCTGAAGTACACTACTACAAAATGTTGTCCAAATATATCACACAATTATATTTTTGATACCTCATTTAGGTCAGCTATAATGAAAATGTCATGAAAAAACAAGCAGACTGCCACCGTGGCAAAGCTTTAAAAATCATGAATATCATGCTTATCCCCAGCCTTTCATTGTTTTTGAGTCAGTGATCTAAAACCATGTATGCAGATAAGGAGTTCTGACTTTACTTGGTGCACGGGGCAGCTCATAGACTATTAGTTCTCTCTGATCAAATGAGTAACAGTTATTGATTCCAGATGGAAAGGCCAAATACTTTCTCCTAGGCTGTATTTTGTTTAAATAGTACCTGTAAATCCCTGCTATTATCCCTATAAAAATAGGACTGGAGCTGCTTTGTGTCAGAAAAATTGAAGCATTTTGGAGATTTTCTGCAGCCTCGAAGCCTTCCTGTTTTAGCCTCCATGCAGCAGGTCATTGGGAAACACTGGCGTGACTGTCCCCATGTAAGGACAAAACAAGAAAACTTCCCAATTTCATACACGCAGAAGCAAAATGTAGCAACTGTAACTAAAAAGCTGTTTTCATCTTCCATAAAATATAAATTGAGATTGAGATTTTCCCATTTGTGTGTAGAAGAAATACTGATTTGTGTCTGTCATAGAGGGGAAGCGTAAAGAATTACCCTTCTCTTCCTCCAGGGATAAAGCGTCTCTCTTGTACTGCTCTATGCCCTTGTCACTATGACCTTGGACTCGGAATCCCCGCTTCAGCCACTGTTGGGCCACCAGCATGTATTTCATATGCAGATGAGAACTGATATATGCAGATCGGATGCATTATATGCAAATGTGAATCATTCAGATGTAAATTGTCTGCCCTGAAGCATGTTGACTGTGTGAGCGAGGCTGTGTGTATATATCTCAGTCTGTGCAAGTGTGGCTGTTTGTGTCAAACACAGAATCTGACGGCAGATAAGAACTGCTTGGCCTATCTGCTCCATGACTAGACTTTTTAATCCTTGCCCTTTTGTCTGTCTAAAGGATTTTCTGTTTCCCTGCATTTTCATGCATTCATGACAAAAGTGTGTCTGCATCACCTAAAGTCTGGCTGTATAGTAATAATACATGCCTCAATGCATTTAGGCTGGCATTCAAGCTAAGACCGTAGATCTATACAGGCTTTTAAACAAGACACCGCAAACCACAATAAAGAACACTAGCCTATGGCAACCGCCCAAACCCCCATCCTTCTTACCAGAAATACCCAGTGCATGGGTGGGAAAGGGCAGAGGAGATCATCAGATGGCTTTAGCAAAGTTCTAGCTCTGGCAGGGACACAGGGCAGAGGAGATCATCAGATGGTTGGCTTTAGCAAAGTTCTAGCTCTGGCAGGGACACAGGGCAGAGGAGATCATCAGATGGCTTTAGCAAAGTTCTAGCTCTGGCAGGGACACAGGGCAGAGGAGATCATCAGATGGTTGGCTTTAGCAAAGTTCTAGCTCTGGCAGGGACACAGGGCAGAGGAGATCATCAGATGGCTTTAGCAAAATTCTAGCTCTGGCAAGGCAATCGCTATCAGCTCAATGTTAATTCGGAGCATAATGCTTGGTACACACAATGAGATTATCGAACAATTGATCGTCCATTGTTTTTGCATGCTAATATCATATCGAAAATTAAGTTTATTAAAAATTCGGAAGTGATGTGTAATATATTGTATTGTATTTTCGAACAACAACTGTGCTGTTTAAAAATTGTCATGCTTATACGATCAGATATTACCGGATGAACTGTCGTGATCGGCTCTCAAAAGCTATGTACTAACAATCAGAATATCGTACGATTGCTTTAAATGCAGTATTTTTCATACGATTTTCTGATCGTGTATACGGGTCTTAGGACCTGTAACTGATTGTGGCAAGGCTAGGGGCTGATTTAAGACATTTTATTAAAGGTACACTTATGCCTCGTTTCCACTGAGCGGTACAGTTCGGTACGGTATGCAATTTTTGCTGTTTTCATTGTCAAAAGGTGTGAATGGTACCCTAATTCCGAACCTTACTGTACCACTTTTTTTGGTCCCTTTCGATGGGGTACCAAGCACATTAGTACCATACCAACAGGGTGAAGCTACACTGTGAGGTACTGTTGAGCTGAGGTTCTGTTGGTAGTGGAGACGCAAGCATGATCAAGGTGTACCATTCCGAACCGTACTGAACGGTACCAAACCGTACCGCTCAGTGGAAATGAGGCATTAGGCCCCTTTCACATGGGCTTTCCGATCAGGTCTGCCTGTCAGTTTTTCAGGCAGACCTGATCGGATGCTCCATGCAGCCCTATGGAGCAGCGGATGTCAGCGGTGACATCTCTGCTGACAACCGCTGCTATCCTATCCGATCCTGTCTATGAAATCCAGATGGATGGAAACCCTATTTTCCATCCGTCTGGAGGATCGGATGAAAATTGACAGGCGGAGCAAAACAGAGTCAGCCGGGCACAAAACCCGTGTAAAAGGACCCTAACTGTTAAATGAACATGACTCCTCACAGAAGCAATGTTTGCTTAGATACATAGGGATTCAGTAGTGACTTTCAGCCATAACTTTGACTATTTTGCACCTTCAGAGAATTTAATATATTCTGTTTTGTGTAAGAATGGGAAAGAAGATACATTCTTTTGAAGGACCCCCAAATTCCTGCTTATTTGTAGGACTTTTAAAAGAATGTAGCTGGAAAATTCATTGAACAGCTGTGTTCAAGCAGCAACTCAAGGAAAACAAAGCATGGTACAAAGCTTGTTGAGAAGAATGCATCAGGTATAGAAGATAGTAGGTATGAGGCTGGTTGTAGTTTGGTTATTTGCTTGCCATTTTCTAAAATGCACAGTAATAACTGAGACACACCTACCTTTTCCTAGCCTAAACTGCTGGTGCTACCATGATTCCAGGCAAACCAGGTATAGGAGACTATCCCTTATGTCTAAATGTAAATCTTTCCAAAAATGAACCTTTTCCCAGACTGTGCACACTAAAGTATCTACGTATTCTGATCAAACAAAAAAGAACCTCAAAACAAGTCCTCATTCTCTAGCTATATGCATTGTGGAGAAATGCATCTTCAAAGTTCACAACACAAGCACAAACATCTCTGCAGCATAATCTTGACAGGCTGCCAGCCCTCCAATGTACACACACACAAACACACAGCAGAAAGCTGTTAGAAACCAAGTAAAATCCAAAGTAATTGCTGTGATCTTTGAGAGTCAATTACTTCACAGTGCAAGCAGCTTCACAGGTCAGAGACTACTTGTTTTAAAGCTTATTTACTGCTTGTTAAATATAGTTTAATGCTTTAAGATTTATAGTGTGGACACAGGTGCACTTTTAAATAAATAGACAAGCTAGCATTAAAGACCTCCTTCTAAAAATGCTAGTTGCTTGGCTGCTATACTCCCACCCTGGCTTTATTACTCTGGGACACTGACCTGGATCAAACATGCATATATTAGTAATGTTGGAGGAAATACAGGAGTCAACACCTTTATACTTCTTTCAAGTACGTGACACAAAGTACTGAAGTAAGAGGGTCAGTACGACAACTGGGCAACTGGGTATTTTCCAAATGAGAAGACAGCAATGACAGCCTCTTTTTTTTCTCTCTCGCAGGAAAGGCTTCCTTTATAATTACCTTCCAACATACACTAAAACCTCATTGGAAGACTGTTGAGACGAGAGTATTTTGTTTTCTAATAAATGAAAGATGCATTTTAGTGATCATTTGTCCATGCACCCTGCACCGCCTGTAACTGAAGCTGTGTGACGGCCTTGCTATGTCTGTCCCTTTGAAGTGTACACAGTTCAATCCCAGTGCATAGCTTGCTTTGCTCTCTATCTACTCCCACGATGCTTTCCTTTGGATTTCAACACTCATTGCTTCTGTTTTGACTTCTACTTTGCCAGCACTCTTTCTGTGCCACCTCTTTCTTTTTCTCAATGCCAGCGCTCTGTGCCTGACTCTCACAACAGGATGCTCTTGTCCCGTTAGAGCGTAGAAAGCCGTGGGACTGTGGCAGAATTGCTCTCCTTCAAACAGACTCAGACTGTCTCAGAAGTGTGGGAGCTCTATCACACCGGCCAGCTCAGCCATAGCCCCCCTGTGGATTCCTGCACCATGAAGCTTCTTCCTGTGAATGGGAAGGATGTTTAAGTCTCCAAGTTACTAAGCAACTTGTTGTGCTTGCACAGCAGACAGCAGCAGGGCAGCTTAGAGAGCCCAGAAAAAGAATTCGGGAAGGGGGGTGCAGTGTCGTCATCCAAAAGATATGTGGGCAAATGTAACCTTTTGCTCTGTGCTAAGAATTACCAAAGCACTGCAGAGAAAAAAGCCAGCCTCATTTAAGCAGCCTATTGGCGTGTCAGATAATGATGTCATTCACCTTGAACGCTGGGATGTCAGTACATAGCATTGCAGGTTTCAATGAAGAATGAACAATTTGTCTTGAAGAGAATAAAAACCCTCTTGTGTGATATTATTTAACAGTGTGACAGCTACTTCAAAGACTGCTTCTCTTTAAGACAGTAGACCTAGAGCTTGCAGACTGCGACCTAGTGAAAAACAAAAAGCCCCCTCCTAACAAGAGTATTCAAAAAATGTATCCACGGCATGGAGGAAACTAAAAGAGAAGGAGAACATCTCTTTTTAAGGTGTCACCGTAGAGAAAGAATCATTTTTTTTTTTTTTATAACATTTATTATTCTTAGATATAAAATATATTCAGTATTTTTCCATGCCCCTGTAGAATCTGCACACATTGTTTTTGGAGCTTACGGAACCCTTGTACTTCACTGACTTCACCAGTTCTCATTCCAACCCAATGTCATGGCTGGCAAGAGAGAAAAGAGCCATATGTCCCCCTCCGGGCTGCTCCTATAGTCATGGATTAGAGCCGGCACTGAAATGGTCTCCTTCTCTGCTCCATATACTTTGAGAATACATCACTGAACAGGTCCATAGCCCCTATTCTATGTTGACTGGTTTTACAAGCTGGTATAAACAATCATCTCACAGATGTAACTACAGCAGTTCAGTAACCAGTTCACAGATATCTCCTTTAGGAAAAGAAGGTTGCTGAAGCATGAATTCTGTTTTTCTTTGAATTTTTTAAGATTATTCCTTATTACCATCAACATGGAATCACTGCTTCCTTAGGTCTATAAACTCTGATGGCCCCCCAGGCCTAAAGGTGGCAACACATGAACTGATATGATCACCCAATCGATCATTTTATGCAATTAAGCTGATCAAACTAATTAAGTATCGTAAATTACACATCCTTCATTCAATCAATTTACTCTGCTCTTGATTGATTTTAACTCAAGTCAATCGGCCATTTCAGAATTCTGTCAATTGCTTCGGATTGATTGAACAAATCGGGCAGCACAGTGGCTTAGTGGTTAGCACTTCTGCACTGTAGCAATAGGGCTTTGGTTTGAACCCCAACCAGGACACCCTCCACATGAAGTTTGAATGTTTTCCATGTTTCTTTTCCTGGGTTTCTTCTGGGTATCCCAGTTTCTTCTCACATTCCAAAGACATGCTTGGAGGATAGTAGCCTTATAGTTACTACTATGTCTATGTGTGCATGTGAGATAGGGACTGAAGATTGCAAGCTCGGTTAGAGCAATATAAATATATATGGTATGTAAAAGCGCTGTGTCAATTGTCAGTGCTATATAAACACCTGTAATAAATAAAATGACCTTTGTGTGTGTTATACAACTTTCTTGTACAATTTTCCTTCAGATTTACCAAAACCATATAGTATGAGGTCAAACCTAAACATTTTCAATTTGTATGCAAACAGGCAGGCCCTTGCACTACATAGTTTAAGGTAAATCCAAAGGAAATTGTATAATGTCTGGCCAGTTTAAAAGAACTGATCATAATATAGATCAATTAAAGTGGATGTAAAGTCTAAAGGTTTTCACCCTAATGCATTCACTGCTTTAAAGTTAAAAAAAAACTTTTAGGTGCAGCTCTCCCCTCTTCCCCCCCCAAAATACTTACCTGAGCCTGACCTCAGTACAGTAGTGCTGCTCTCTCTTTCCTTCCTCAATGGACTCAGTGAGAGCAGCGGGAGCCATTGGCTCATGCAGCTGTCAATCAAATCCAGTGATGAGGGGGAGGGGTGGGGCAGAGCCGCAGTGCCTGTATGAACAGACACACACACACTGCAGCTCAAGATAGAGCCTGCACAAGTACCTGCTCAGCAAGCAGCTTGCTAGGGGGGTAATTGGAAGGAAGGAAGAGTAAGGAGGGCAAGCAGGGGACCCCTGAAGAGGATGATCGAGGCTGCTCTGTGCAAAACTATTACACAGAGCAGTAAGTATAACATGTTTGTTGATTAAAAAAAAGATCCATTACAATCACTTTAACTAATCTATTATATTTACAATCAATATTGTATGTGTTGCATAGTTCCATATTTTAATCAATGGTGAATTGCTTGTTTGTGATCACTCATGCACAGATCAATTACAATTCGATACATGTATGGCCACCATAAAAAAGTTTAGCTTTGTACTGCCCTACTGCATCCAGACAGATCAGTGTTCACTGCCTGGGATACCTGGGATTCTGATAGTACAGAATACTCTTTTACATAAAATATCTTGTATATTACATTTACCAGCCCATTAAAAAAAATCCATTGCTTTTCAATTCAAGAAGAATTCGCTATCGGCCAGATGTGTGAACCCTAAATCATATTTATATGTTTTTTATCCCGCCTAATGACAGCCACGGGACTATTTTTTCTTCCCTTTTTACATGTAACATCACAAGACGCCATTAAAGTCTATTGTGTCCCAGCTAGAGACGCATTAATTGCTATGTTACTTCCAAACAGGGACACATCGCCAACAAGGCAAAGTGAGCAACCACCCCAGACGGCACCCTATGGAGGGTGGTACTGAGGCCGGAGGGTCCATACCGGACTAATCACTGCACCTCGGTAATATTTTCCTGTATACAACACTTTAAAATAGCTAATGTGGTAGCACAGGGATTACTAAATGCTACAGTTTACAGTCAGAAAAAGAGGTTACAAGCAGGTATGAACTCACTACAGAAACCAGCACTACAAACTCCGGCTTAATATGAAGAGTAGAACTGGCTGGCCAGGTTTTTCTACATGCTTTATATAGAATGCAAAGTGATAGGAGCCTCCAGTGGAAAAAATCCTGACACCTGAATGTGAGGATGGAGGTACTCAAATCCAGTTGACTGAGCAGACAGCAGCACCTTGGCCCTTCACCCCCTCCTCCCTGGGTCTTTGAAGCGTGACCTGCAGCCTGGGCCAGTTTCCCAAGTCTACCAACTGCAGCCCATGCCACAGCTCTGGATCTAACGGAGAGAACGAAGCCATGTCTGACTGCTCCCCTTGCCTGTCATGTAAGAGGGTCTGCAGAGGGGAATGCTGACAGGTGCACTCATACTACGATAAGGGGACAGAGAAGTCTATATATAGACATTTCTATATGTATATGCATGACCAGATTTCTAGAAGCTCGCTGACAATCTCTTCTTGCCTCAGGTAAAGGAAATAACAAATAAATGCAGAAAGAGCAATCAAATATGACAATACTAGAAAAAGACTGCATGCTGGCATACGTTTTATATATAATGGAGCAATGCTACTACAAATGTACAGTGTGATGGTGATTTTTGGACACTTTCACTGTACACATGCATTATGCAGAGCTATAATCAGGGATTCTATCTGCTGTTTTGTGATATCAGTTAAGTCTGCACATGTACAGTGAGGGAAAAAAGTATTTGATCCCCTGCTGATTTTGTACATTTGTGCACTGACAAAGAAATGATCTGTCTATAAGTCAGCAAGAAACTGATTAGTAAGCTCTATGTGTCTGAGGGAAATGTCTAGAGGGACAGCCCCTAAAGGTGTGTCTAGTTAAAGCTTTTTTAATTAGGTTTCACTACCTAGCCTGCTCCTGCAGAGGGCACCATTACCCAATAGTGATGAAACTTGGAAGAGGCTGCGTCTGTCAGAGGACATAAGAGAAAAAGTATTTGATCCCCTTCTGATTTTGTACGTTTGCGCACTGACAAAGAAATGATCAGTCTATAAATTTAATGGTAGCTTTATTTTAACAGTGAGAGACAGAATAACAACATAAAAATCCAGAAAAACGCATTTCAAAAAAGTTATACATTAATTTTAATGAGTAAAATAAGGAAATGATCTCTTCGCAAAACATGACTTAGTACTTGGCGGTAAAACTCTTGTGGCCACCAGGTTTGCACACATCACAGGAGGGATTTTGTCCCACTCCTCTTTGCAGATCCTCTCCAAGTCATTAAAGTTTTGAGGCTGACGTTTGGTAACTTGAACCTCCAGCTCCCCCCACATATTTTCTATTAAAGTCTGGAGACTGTCTAGGGCACTCCAGGACCCTAAGGTGCTTTTTGAGCCATTTCTTTGTTGCCTTGGCCGTGTGTTTTGGGTCATTGCCATGCTGTAATACCCATATATGGCCCATTTTCAATGCCCTGGCTGAGGGAAGGAGTGTCTCACCCAAGATTTGACAGTACATGGCCCCGTCCATCGTCCCTTTGATGAAGATTTCCTGTCTCCTTAGCAGAAAAACACCCCAAAAGCATAATGTTTCTACCTCCATGTTTGACGGTAGGAATGGTATTCTTGGGGTCATAGGCAGCATTCCTCCTCCTCCAAACACAGCGAGTTGTTGCTAAAGAGCTCTTTTTTGGTCTCATCCGACCACAACACTTTCACCCAGTTCCCCTCTGAATCGTTCAGATGTTCATTAGCAAACTTCAGACGGGCCTGTACGTGTGCTTTATTGAGCAGGGGGACCTTGTGGGCACTGCAGGATTTCAGTCCTTCATGGCATAGTGTGTTACAAATTGTTTTCTTGGTGACTATGGTCTCAGCTGCCTTAAAATCATTGACAAGATTCTCCCATGTAGTTCTGAGCTGATTCCTCACCGTTCTCATGATCATTGAAACTCCATGAGGTGAGATCTTGCATGGAGTCCCAGACCGAGGGAGATTGACAGTTATTATGTGTTTCTTCCATTTGCGAATAATCGCACCAATTGTTGTCCCCCTCTTACCAAGCTGCTTGGCAATGGTCTTGTAGCCTATTCCAGCCATGTGTAGGTCTAGAATCTTGTCCCTGGTTTGATCTTGGCCATGGTGGAGAAATTTAAATCTGAATAATTGCTTCTGTGGATATGTGTCTTTTTTACAGGTAACAAGCTGAGATTAGGAGCACTCCCTTTAAGAGAGTGCTCCTAATCTTAGCTCCTTACCTGTATAGAAGACACCTGTGACCCAGAAATCTTGCTGATTTATAGGGGATCAAATACGCATTTCACTCAATAAAATGCAAATCAATTTATAACTTTTTTGAAATGCATTTTTCTGGATATTTTTATTGCTATTCTGTATCTCACTGTTAAAATATACCTACCATTAAAATTATAGACTGATCTTTTCTTTGCCAGTGGGCAAACGTACAAAATCAACAGGGGATCAAATACTTTTTTCCCTCACTGTACTGGTACGTAGTTAGCCTAGTTGAAAAAAGAAATACGTTTATCTAGTTCAATCAATACTGTAAAAGCATCCAGGAATTTAGTTTTGCAAAACATGTTTTGGAAAAAAAAACAGATGGGTATATAAGGTATATATGGCATAGAATACGTTGTTTTATACAGAGTATGTTCTTGGTCCCACTATACCAGTGAAGAGAAGGCAAAATGTTACTAAATAGGGAGACTTTCTAATAATAGGTTCTACATAGACATAAAAGTATCCAGCAAATTAGGCTACATTCCCAACTCAATAAAAGTTGTACTTTGCTGCAAACCACACCAAAGACACGCATGTATACCGCAACATGCATATATACCACAATTAAGAACAGAGTGGCGGAATGTTATCCTGGATATTTGACATACTGTATATGTGTGTCCACAGGGGTTCCCTTTGTCTTAACTGATCACCACTCTGATAGCAGGGGGCTTAAGAAGACTGGTTGGGCGAATAGAAACAAGACATACCTGTGCCCAGATCCCAATAGCTTGTCCATACATATAATCTACCAGGTGCTAAAGGTGTGTGACCATATATCAACACTAAAAATACTGGATGACCCTCTGCACACCACTATACCCTTTTAAGCAAACTTTAAAAAAAATAAATAAAAAAAATAGGGATAATTCATTTACACATATTGCAATACATGTCTAAGCTGGCCAACTGCATCAAAGTAATCCCTCTTTAGCCAGTCCTACTCTGCTTTGCCAATGCAAATGCTACTGTGGACACAAAAAAAGGCAAAAATACCCAAAATAGGAGAGAACTATACAGTTTAGGTCTGGCCACTGACCTGCAATACAATATGGCATGGTGTCCACAGTAGCATTTGCAGTGGCAAAGCAGATTAGGACTGGCTAAAGAGGGATTACTTTGATGCAGTTGGCCAGCTTAGACACGTATTGCAATATGTGTGAACTAAATATCCCTATTTTTTCATTCAAAGTTTAATTGAAAGGGTATAGCAGTATGCAGAGGGCTCATCCAGTATTTTTAGTGTTGATATGTGGTCACACCATTTAACACCTGGTAGATTATATGCATGGACAAGCTATTAGGATCTGAGCACATGTTTTTCTTGGTTCTATTCAGGGCCGGACTGGCCATAGGGCAGACCGGGCATATGCCCGGTGGGCCGACCTCTGGGCGCATGTCATTTTGTGTGCCAGTCCCAGACAGTGTCCCTCCCTCTGAGTCCCGTCCCAAGCTGGCCCTCCGCAGCCGGCCGGCCGGCCGCGTATTCTTCTGGCCGGCCGGCCGCCGGGTATGTCACTGCACTCACTGTAGTGTCCCCCACTCCCCCTAGTCTTAGGCATAGTGGCAGCAGGCTGGCAGCCGCCGGGCTGTGCTCACTGCGGCCGGCTCCGTGAAGGGGGAGGAGCTAGCCGGGACTCCTTCCTGCTTGATCCGGGCCTGGCGGGAACAGTGTGCAGCCACACCGAAGACACCGGCACCCAGGGCCTGCAGCTCTGCAAGGTAAGGAAGAAAGGGTACTCTACTCTTCACAAGACACTCTGTCTGCTGCCTGTGCCTCCTCTCATCATCCATCCCACCTCCATCCCCTCTACTGTGCCTCATCCCACCATCCATCCCCTCTGCTGTGCCTCATCCCACCATCCATCCCTTCTGCTGTGCCTCATCCCATCATCCATCCTCTCTGCTGTGCCTCATCCCATCATCCATCCCCTCTGCTGTGCCTCATCCCACCATCCATCCCTTCTGCTGTGCCTCATCCCATCATCCATCCCCTCTGCTGCGCCTCATCCCATCATCCATCCCACCATCCATCCCCTCTGCTGTGCCTCATCCCATCATCCATCCCCTCTGCTGTGCCTCATCCCATCATCCATCCCCTCTGCTGTGCCTCATCCCATCATCCATCCCCTCTGCTGTGCCTCATCCCACCATCCATCCCTTCTGCTGTGCCTCATCCCATCATCCATCCCCTCTGCTGCGCCTCATCCCATCATCCATCCCACCATCCATCCCCTCTGCTGTGCCTCATCCCATCATCCATCCCACCTCCATCCCCTCTGCTGTGCCTCATCCCATCATCCATCCCACCTCCATCCCCTCTGCTGTGCCTCATCCCACCATCCATCCCCTCTGCTGTGCCTCATCCCATCATCCATCCCACCATCCATCCCCTCTGCTGTGCCTCATCCCATCATCCATCCCCTCTGCTGCGCCTCATCCCATCATCCATCCCACCATCCATCCCCTCTGCTGTGCCTCATCCCATCATCCATCCCACCTCCATCCCCTCTGCTGTGCCTCATCCCATCATCCATCCCACCTCCATCCCCTCTGCTGTGCCTCATCCCACCATCCATCCCCTCTGCTGTGCCTCATCCCATCATCCATCCCCTCTGCTGTGCCTCATCCCACCATCCATCCCCTCTGCTGTGCCTCATCCCACCATCCATCCCCTCTGCTGTGCCTCATCCCATCATCCATCCCCTCTGCTGTGCCTCATCCCACCATCCATCCCTTCTGCTGTGCCTCATCCCACCATCCATCCCTTCTGCTGTGCCTCATCCCATCATCCATCCCCTCTGCTGTGCCTCATCCCATCATCCATCCCCTCTGCTGTGCCTCATCCCACCATCCATCCCTTCTGCTGTGCCTCATCCCATCATCCATCCCCTCTGCTGCGCCTCATCCCATCATCCATCCCCTCTGCTGTGCCTCATCCCATCATCCATCCCCTCTGCTGTGCCTCATCCCATCATCCATCCCCTCTGCTGTGCCTCATCCCATCATCCATCCCCTCTGCTGTGCCTCATCCCACCATCCATCCCTTCTGCTGTGCCTCATCCCATCATCCATCCCCTCTGCTGTGCCTCATCCCATCATCCATCCCCTCTGCTGTGCCTCATCCCATCATCCATCCCCTCTGCTGTGCCTCATCCCATCATCCATCCCACCTCCATCCCCTCTGCTGTGCCTCATCCCATCATCCATCCCACCTCCATCCCCTCTGCTGTGCCTCATCCCACCATCCATCCCCTCTGCTGTGCCTCATCCCATCATCCATCCCCTCTGCTGTGCCTCATCCCACCATCCATCCCCTCTGCTGTGCCTCATCCCACCATCCATCCCCTCTGCTGTGCCTCATCCCATCATCCATCCCCTCTGCTGTGCCTCATCCCACCATCCATCCCCTCTGCTGTGCCTCATCCCACCATCCATCCCCTCTGCTGTGCCTCATCCCACCATCCATCCCCTCTGCTGTGCCTCATCCCACCATCCATCCCTTCTGCTGTGCCTCATCCCACCATCCATCCCTTCTGCTGTGCCTCATCCCATCATCCATCCCCTCTGCTGTGCCTCATCCCATCATCCATCCCCTCTGCTGTGCCTCATCCCACCATCCATCCCTTCTGCTGTGCCTCATCCCATCATCCATCCCCTCTGCTGCGCCTCATCCCATCATCCATCCCACCATCCATCCCCTCTGCTGTGCCTCATCCCATCATCCATCCCCTCTGCTGTGCCTCATCCCATCATCCATCCCCTCTGCTGTGCCTCATCCCATCATCCATCCCCTCTGCTGTGCCTCATCCCACCATCCATCCCTTCTGCTGTGCCTCATCCCATCATCCATCCCCTCTGCTGCGCCTCATCCCATCATCCATCCCACCATCCATCCCCTCTGCTGTGCCTCATCCCATCATCCATCCCACCTCCATCCCCTCTGCTGTGCCTCATCCCATCATCCATCCCACCTCCATCCCCTCTGCTGTGCCTCATCCCACCATCCATCCCCTCTGCTGTGCCTCATCCCATCATCCATCCCCTCTGCTGTGCCTCATCCCACCATCCATCCCCTCTGCTGTGCCTCATCCCACCATCCATCCCCTCTGCTGTGCCTCATCCCATCATCCATCCCCTCTGCTGTGCCTCATCCCATCATCCATCCCCTCTGCTGTGCCTCATCCCACCATCCATCCCCTCTGCTGTGCCTCATCCCACCATCCATCCCCTCTGCTGTGCCTCATCCCACCATCCATCCCCTCTGCTGTGCCTCATCCCACCATCCATCCCTTCTGCTGTGCCTCATCCCACCATCCATCCCTTCTGCTGTGCCTCATCCCATCATCCATCCCCTCTGCTGTGCCTCATCCCATCATCCATCCCCTCTGCTGTGCCTCATCCCACCATCCATCCCTTCTGCTGTGCCTCATCCCATCATCCATCCCCTCTGCTGCGCCTCATCCCATCATCCATCCCACCATCCATCCCCTCTGCTGTGCCTCATCCCATCATCCATCCCCTCTGCTGTGCCTCATCCCATCATCCATCCCCTCTGCTGTGCCTCATCCCATCATCCATCCCCTCTGCTGTGCCTCATCCCACCATCCATCCCTTCTGCTGTGCCTCATCCCATCATCCATCCCCTCTGCTGCGCCTCATCCCATCATCCATCCCACCATCCATCCCCTCTGCTGTGCCTCATCCCATCATCCATCCCACCTCCATCCCCTCTGCTGTGCCTCATCCCATCATCCATCCCACCTCCATCCCCTCTGCTGTGCCTCATCCCACCATCCATCCCCTCTGCTGTGCCTCATCCCATCATCCATCCCCTCTGCTGTGCCTCATCCCACCATCCATCCCCTCTGCTGTGCCTCATCCCACCATCCATCCCCTCTGCTGCGCCTCATCCCATCATCCATCCCCTCTGCTGTGCCTCATCCCATCATCCATCCCCTCTGCTGTGCCTCATCCCACCATCCATCCCCTCTGCTGTGCCTCATCCCACCATCCATCCCCTCTGCTGTGCCTCATCCCATCATCCATCCCCTCTGCTGTGCCTCATCCCATCATCCATCCCCTCTGCTGTGCCTCATCCCACCATCCATCCCTTCTGCTGTGCCTCATCCCATCATCCATCCCCTCTGCTGCGCCTCATCCCATCATCCATCCCACCATCCATCCCCTCTGCTGTGCCTCATCCCATCATCCATCCCACATCCATCCCCTCTGCTGTGCCTCATCCCATCATCCATCCCACCTCCATCCCCTCTGCTGTGCCTCATCCCACCATCCATCCCCTCTGCTGTGCCTCATCCCATCATCCATCCCCTCTGCTGTGCCTCATCCCACCATCCATC
The DNA here is from genome assembly GCF_965119305.1 of Pelophylax lessonae. NCBI lineage: Eukaryota > Metazoa > Chordata > Amphibia > Anura > Ranidae > Pelophylax > Pelophylax lessonae. Next base: position 94,263,644 of record NC_138780.1, read on the forward strand.
CCCTCTGCTGTGCCTCATCCCACCATCCATCCCCTCTGCTGTGCCTCATCCCATCATCCATCCCCTCTGCTGTGCCTCATCCCATCATCCATCCCCTCTGCTGTGCCTCATCCCACCATCCATCCCCTCTGCTGTGCCTCATCCCACCATCCATCCCCTCTGCTGTGCCTCATCCCACCATCCATCCCCTCTGCTGTGCCTCATCCCACCATCCATCCCTTCTGCTGTGCCTCATCCCACCATCCATCCCTTCTGCTGTGCCTCATCCCATCATCCATCCCCTCTGCTGTGCCTCATCCCATCATCCATCCCCTCTGCTGTGCCTCATCCCACCATCCATCCCCTCTGCTGTGCCTCATCCCATCATCCATCCCCTCTGCTGTGCCTCATCCCATCATCCATCCCCTCTGCTGTGCCTCATCCCATCATCCATCCCACCTCCATCCCATCTGCTGTGTCTCATCCCATCATCCATCCCCTCTGAGGTGCCTCATCCCATCATCCATCCCCTCTGCTGTGCCTCATCCCATCATCCATCCCCTCTGCTGTGCCTCATCCCACCTCCATCCCCTCTGCTGTGCCTCATCCCACCATCCATCCCCTCTGCTGTGCCTCATCCCACCATCCATCCCTTCTGCTGTGCCTCATCCCATCATCCATCCCCTCTGCTGTGCCTCATCCCATCATCCATCCCCTCTGCTGTGCCTCATCCCATCATCCATCCCCTCTGCTGTGCCTCATCCCACCATCCATCCCCTCTGCTGTGCCTCATCCCACCATCCATCCCCTCTGCTGTGCCTCATCCCACCATCCATCCCTTCTGCTGTGCCTCATCCCACCATCCATCCCTTCTGCTGTGCCTCATCCCATCATCCATCCCCTCTGCTGTGCCTCATCCCATCATCCATCCCTTCTGCTGTGCCTCATCCCACCATCCATCCCTTCTGCTGTGCCTCATCCCATCATCCATCCCCTCTGCTGTGCCTCATCCCACCATCCATCCCTTCTGCTGTGCCTCATCCCACCATCCATCCCTTCTGCTGTGCCTCATCCCATCATCCATCCCCTCTGCTGTGCCTCATCCCATCATCCATCCCCTCTGCTGTGCCTCATCCCACCATCCATCCCTTCTGCTGTGCCTCATCCCATCATCCATCCCCTCTGCTGCGCCTCATCCCATCATCCATCCCACCTCCATCCCCTCTGCTGTGCCTCATCCCATCATCCATCCCCTCTGCTGTGCCTCATCCCATCATCCATCCCCTCTGCTGTGCCTCATCCCATCATCCATCCCCTCTGCTGTGCCTCATCCCATCATCCATCCCCTCTGCTGTGCCTCATCCCATCATCCATCCCACCTCCATCCCCTCTGCTGTGCCTCATTCCATCATCCATCCCCTCTGCTGTGCCTCATCCCATCATCCATCCCACCTCCATCCCATCTGCTGTGTCTCATCCCATCATCCATCCCCTCTGAGGTGCCTCATCCCATCATCCATCCCCTCTGCTGTGCCTCATCCCATCATCCATCCCCTCTGCTGTGCCTCATCCCACCATCCATCCCACCTCCATCCCCTCTGCTGTGCCTCATCCCATCATCCATCCCCTCTGCTGTGCCTCATCCCATCATCCATCCCCTCTGCTGTGCCTCATCCCATCATCCATCCCCTCTGCTGTGCCTCATCCCACCATCCATCCCCTCTGCTGTGCCTCATCCCATCATCCATCCCCTCTGCTGTGCCTCATCCCACCATCCATCCCCTCTGCTGTGCCTCATCCCATCATCCATCCCCTCTGCTGTGCCTCATCCCATCATCCATCCCCTCTGCTGTGCCTCATCCCATCATCCATCCCCTCTGCTGTGCCTCATCCCATCATCCATCCCACCTCCATCCCCTCTGCTGTGCCTCATCCCACCATCCATCCCCTCTGCTGTGCCTCATCCCACCATCCATCCCCTCTGCTGTGCCTCATCCCATCATCCATCCCCTCTGCTGTGCCTCATCCCATCATCCATCCCCTCTGCTGTGCCTCATCTCATCATCCATCCCACCTCCATCCCTCTGCTCTGCCTCATCCCATCCCTCCCACCTCAATCCCTCTGCTCTGCCTCATCCCATCCATCCCACCGCCATCCCTCTGCTCTGCCTCATCCCATCTCTCCCACGGCCATCCCTCTGTCTGATCTCCACCCCTCCCATGAGGAAGTGGTGATGGGGGGGATAAGGATGACATCAGTGGCAATGGTGGTGAGGATAAGGATGACATCAGTGGCAGTGAACATTGTCATTCCTATCCCCACCACCACTCCCACTGATGTCAAACCTATCCTCAACACCGATGTTATCTCTATCCCAACCACCACTGATGTCACCCCTATCCCCACCACCACTGCCACTGATGTCACCCCTATCCCCACCACCACTGCCACTGATGTCACCCCTATCCCCACCACCACTGATGTCACCCCTATCCCCACTGCCACTGATGTCATCCCTATCCCCACCACCACCATACGAAACTACATACAAATTTTGGGGGCGCCTGTGAACAAAAACCCTGATTTTACTACACGTGTAATATATGACTCTGCACAATGGAATGAGAGCAATAATTATAGGATCATTATTCATGGTAACTCTGAACTGATGACCTCTATGATCTTTAATAGCTTTGCCTATGGAAAATATAGGGTACTGAAAGGTGTTGCCATTTTCGGGCATGCATAGTCTTAAGGTTTGACATGTTGGGTATTTATTTACTTGACACAAACTCATCTTTTATATTTTACCCAAAAATTGGGTAATATATTTTTAATGTACCCTAAAATGACCTGTTATCTCTTAGCCTGGGTTCACACTAAATGCAGACTTCATCTAAATAGCAACCCGTCCATGCGAACAGATTGCGGAGTGTATGTTAGGTTAACGACACTCCGCAATCAGTTTCCAAAACGCGGCACGATTTGCAGAATTGGATCGCATGGGTGTGCAGGCTAAATATAACTAAAAAACATAGAGAAACCGGTAGTTGTTCATCATTGGTCATTTTGTTAAAAAAAAAAATGGGCTGCTCAGCCTAAATTGCCCGGGCCTATTTTTTGTCCCAGTCCGGGCCTGGTTCTATTGTATTGCAGGTCAGTGGCCAGACCTAAACCGTGTAGCTCTCCCCAATTTTGCACCTTTTTGCCCATATGTTGGCATAGTGTCCACAGTAGCATTTGCAGCGGCAAAGCAGAGTAGGACTGGCTAAAGAGGGATTACTTTGACGCAGCTGGCCAGCTTAAACATGTATTGCAATATGTGTGAATTAAATATCCCTATTTTTTTTATTGCAAAGTTTGCTTAAAAGGATATAGCAGTGTGCAGAGGGTTTATCCAGTATTTTTAGTGGTTGGGAGAATAGATCACCATCCCCATCATCAAAAGAGGTGCCATGGAGGGTCACGTTACTATGGATTCAGTTAGGTAATTATGGAGTTTAGAAACATTTTTTGAAGCACTAGAGAAATTGTTTAAGGTGGTGAAGGAGGCTACTGCTTGTTGCATTTTCCAGTTACAAAGGAAATGTCTGTCTGCAAGAAGCCATGTATTATGTATTCAATGCTTGTTCCTGAACCAGGTTCCTTGTTAAAGATTAAAAATCTTACGACAAACCCAATACCCACAATTTATAGCTGTTTTTTAACTTTACTAAAATATCTATCCTTTTAATATAGCCACTGCTTACAGTTTACTTCCTGATATGGCCATCTAATTTCAAGTTTCCATTGACATGGGTAGATTTACTACCTGGTATTAATGTTTTCTAAAAATACTTACTGATATCTATGATATATATGATTGATTATCAAGGGCTAAGCAACACAGGCAATTTTGATCACTTGGTACTGAAAGATTTAACCACTTGTTGGCAGTTACTCCTTTAGAGTGCTTTCGGTCCGGCGGACTCCATTTTGCTCAGCGGGGTTCGACCTGCTGATCCCCGCTGAGCAGGCGGATGACAGGTCCGTCTCTGCTCACTGTCCAGAGATGGACCTGTCAGAGCCCCACTCTCCTCTATGGGAGATCAGGTGAAAACAGCCACCTGTCTGTTTTCATCTGATCCCATCCTCCAGACAGATGGAAAATAGGGTTACCATTCGTCTGGATTTCACAGACAGGATTGGATAGCAGCAGGTGTCAGCGGATATGTCACATAGGGGTGCATGGAGCATCCGATCGGGTCGGCCTGAAAAACTGAAAGGCAGAAATGATTGGAAAGCCTGTGTGAAAGGACCCATAGGCTAAAGTTAAAAGAGATTTTTAGTAGTTTAATCACACTACCAAGTTTGCTATAGGATAATCACTAGAACTAGCAATTAATTGCTAAACAGATGAAGCAAAGGGTTTACTGAGGAGTAAGCTACTAAGAAGTAGCATCTAGTAGAGATCAATCTTGCATGATACCACAATGCTCCATGAATGTGCAATTGATCACTACACGACGCCACTGCATAGTAATTGATCAATCTGTTTAGCAATAATGTTCTCCTGCTAATGTTGAATTTTAGTAGTAACACCAAACTTCTCCTATGTAGCTCTAGGGTAATTAGGTGACAACAAGGATGCTGTTAAGCCTCTCAGTATATTGAGATTAAAATCACTTGTGCAGCTCAGTAACTAACTATAAGGATGTGCTAAAAAATGCAGAACCACCCTTCTAACTCCTGGGCTACCCATACCATAGTCTGAGAAATTGTGGTTGAAAGTGTATCATATAAGTGACATCAGCACCTTGTGCGATCACAGTTACAAACAATGCCATCAAACCAGGTTTCACTTTTCTTGTTAACATGTGATTTAGCTGTCCTGGGGTCATGCATTGCCACGTTGCAGTTTCCAAACATTATAAAAATGACTAGGTTTAGTAGCACATCAGAAAAAGTAAAAATAAATGTCCTGAAAACCAATCTTGGCTTTTCGCATGCCAACGCACTACCACAACTGGGGCTGATTTACACACTGGAAAAACCGAGGAAAGTGTGGAAAGAGAAAACAGAGGAAAGAGTGGAAATTGGAATCAGAATGATTGTTATAAGCAACACTTCCTTTCTTCCAATTTCTACACATCAGCTTCACTGTGCCATACCAGCACTATTCGTTTTAGTGTTAAATAAATACTGTATTTTAGACAGCAGAATGTGATGTTTCTACCAAGAGTAGGTATTTGAACAGGTGTCATTCTCTTCAATATTGGAAATCCAAGGCATAGCTTGTGCACATAAGATCCTATGGAGCTGTCTGCTGCGGACACCTCGATTTTAGCAGCAGACAGTGCATGGGTGAGGGGAGGGGGCGCATGTATTACATGGGGGAGACAAGGGGAATCAGCAACAACCTGCGGCTGGTGTTCCATTCTGCCGAACAAGACGATAACTCATCCAGGCAGAAAAATATCATCGCTGAGGGAATACAAGCGCTGCCTGAGTGTAATTAGAGAGTAACCTGCACTAGAGCACGCTACGAGGATCCACTCACACACAAGGGAGTTTCCAGACAGAAGTGCGTCACACTGGATTAACCAAATCCATTACAACATTACCACAGTACACAGCCAAGCTTTTGCTGACAATATTTTCACTATGAATAAGAGTGCGTTGCATGGCCGCCAGCTGTTGTGATCTACGACCTCTCATCTGTACATGTACAGGCTCTCTGTTTGGCACTGTGCTCTGCCATTTCCGTACCCCCGGCAGTGTACACTTGTTTATCATGGTTTGAGCAGACACCATGCTTTGACTTGGTGCTCTGTATTATCTGTCGCCACTCTGCTGCTCCTTTATCCTTTAAGAAATTTGTTGCACCAGCTTTTAGTTGGTTCCACTATTTACTGCACCCAGGCTGTCAAAAACTTTGACAATGGAAACAAGAAAACATTGAGAGTGTAGCCCATAACAAGCAGCAGTTTCCACCTTTCAGTTTCCTAGTGGAGGTTATTGGTGAAGGCCAAACCTGAACCTTACTTATTCCTTTTCCTATGTCTTATAAATCAGAAACCTTCTTTTTAACTGTACCTAACTGTGACAGCCAGCCTTTGTTTTTTTTTTTCATATCGCTGATACCTGAATACAGGCAAATTACCAGTGGCCTCATTTTCCAATTTCTGGCAATTTTTTATGCACCTGGAGCAAACAAAAATGCAAACTACTGATAAAAAGTTGATCTGCATGGGTGTGTATTTTCATCAGAATCCCCATTGCTCTCCATGGAGAGTACTCTTATGAAGCAGGAAAACCTGGCCCTGTTTATGCAACCTTTTTGGCACTTGTGTGTCTGTACCATATCAGCCAAACCACAACGGAATGAATACAGAATAAATACGGCTTCTCTTTCTGTAAAATGTAATTTATTTACACTACTGCCCTTTTTTCTGGTTCCTCGTTTGGTTCCTTGTATGAAATTCAGTCTAAGGCTAGGTTCACGCTTTATATCTGTGTAATCACACGCTTTTCTGCACCAAAAACGCACTGCTTTTAGCAGACACAGGATGCCATTAATTCCTAATTGCACCCCCATGCATAGAAAACTGCAGCATGTTTCCCCATGCTGTGAACCATACAGCATTATGCTTTTTGGGAAAGATTTGGGGACCTATTCCCTGCATTTTCCAAAGATACAGCAGCCTATTCAAATGAATTGGCTGCTGTACCCCAAAAAATGCGGTCACAAGGAAACCGCAGTAGTGTGAACCTATCCTAAGGGTTATCAGAATTTTAACTATGCCCCAAAACAGCTATGATTTAAAGCAGTTCTATAATAACTCCAGCTGCCAGAAAGACAATGGTCATGAACTTAAAGCATGCTAATGGACAGTAAAGAAATGCTAAAATGACATGTGATAATATTAAGATGCCAATGTAGCTTCCCCTAAGATCTATTTAGAATTGCCTAAAGTGCATGAAAACTAACAATTAACTTATTTGCTTCCTTTTGGTCTGTTAAAAATGTGATTAATAGCATTTAATTCAATATCAACAAAATGGTCTGCACATTGACACTGACTGCCTGTTGCATAACTGTGGTTGAGATGGGAAAAAGATGGCTTCAGCAACCTGTTCTCTACCTGTAGAGAACTCCTTAGACGCGTTTCGCCCTTTTCAGGGTTTAATCGTTATACTGTATATGTTTGATAACTGAAAGAAAAAAAAGAAAAAAAAAAAGAAAAAACCAATTGATTCTGCCAGGAATCATGTGAGCTGATAAATTCTTGTACAAAACCTCCAGCTAGGAAGTACATCTCTTGTAGGATCAACAGGTGAAAATAAAGGGAAAAAAAAGTCTAGAAACAAAAAAACTAATTTAGCTATCACATCTAAGAGCCCATTCACACAGGGGCGACACGACTTGCTGGGGCGACCTGTGAAGTCGCGGTGCACAGCGTGACAATGCACGGACTTCATATAATTTAAGTCAATGCAAGTCGCCTCCAGGTCGACCCAAAGTAGTACAGGACCCTTTTTCTAAGTCGGAGCGACTTGTATCACTCCTATTAGAACGGTCCTGTGCTAATCAATGGCAGGCGACTCAACGCGACTTGTCAGGCGACCAAGTCGCCCGACAAGTCGCGCTAGTGTGAATGGGGGTCTTAGGACTGGTAACCTGCAATATATTACATTTTCTTTTCATTAGATACACTTTAATTATGGAAAAACAGAAAGAACACTGCGCATTAAGGAGAAGCAGCTAACACCTGAAACAATAGTACAAGTTCCAAATAGAAATATTCAAAGCAGTGCGGTGCAGGGCTAAATCATGAATAAAAATATAAACCAAATACTAACAAATCAATGAGGTAAGCAAGCATAAAAAAGTCCATATCGGGTATCCGGTAAGGAGCCATTTTTAACACTCTTGTCTGGTGGATTAATCTCTACTACTCCTGGGCACACCTGATCCCTCTTTTGTTATCTGGAGCTTTTTCCTTTCTGGGCATCTATTCAAGCTATTACCATTTTTTGTGAACTTTGTGTGTTCATATATGGACTTTTTTATGCTTGCTTACCTCATTGATTTGTTAGATGTTTGGTTTATATTTTTATTCATGATTTAGCGCTGCACCACACTGCTTTGAACATTTTAATTATGATATAGCTAGGTTAAATGTTAATATTTTATTTTATATCTAGGTTTAGGTACAGTTTATTGACCTCTTGCTTTTTGAACATAACGGTCCAATAATTACAAGCAATGCCAAAAGGGAACTGCGAGAGGGCAAAAATGAGCATCCCATTCAGTTATAAGGGCTCATTATCACACAGGAGACTCCCCAACTTGTTTCCAGCTATGTACCTAAAAACAGCTAGACTGACATGAATCATACAGTTTATGTGGCTTGATTTCACACTCTGTGTGACTACTGAATCTGCTCTTGACCCCTTTCTTTGTGCTGACTCACTATGCTGTGTCAGAGAAGTCAGCCTGTTCAGTACTCTGCAGGTAACTGCTAGAAAAAGAAATACAAAAGTAACTTTGCAATTGTACAAGTAAAATTGAAAATGTGAAATCTTCTAATGCTTTTTGAGACTATACCTACTTGGTCATGGTCTCTGTTTTACTATAGAGCACCATGCCATCCTGCTATTTACTATTGCCTTGTTGCAGGTAACCCACTGTTCTCAGAAAGAGAATGATGTTGGACAACCAGAATCTTATAAGAAATTGAATTCCACACCAGAAATACATTAGACACAGCACACAGGAAGCTTGTAAAGTCAGGTTTGCAGTGGAAGGTGCTCTCCATGTGCTATGCCTACCACAAAATGCTAGCCCTTCCAGCCCCCCGATGCTTTTTCCTCTAGTGGTTAGGAATGTTCACCAGTTGGGGGGGATTTCTATAGCGAACGTTGATCAAATAGAGCAGGGGTATTGAATTAAAATTTACAAAGGTCCAGTCAGTAAAATATTCTTCCAGCAGAGGTCCGAATCGCATGTTTGTGCAATGACCGCCCTGTATCCTCGCTACCCATCACCTGCTTGTTAACTTGGATAGCCCCCGCCCTCTGTCTATAGCTTTCCTGCCTCCAGCTGTTGGCTCTGTGAGACTGGCAGTGGTGATGGCTGTGGGCAGAACGACTCTAAAGGGTGGGACCGCAGGGGTCCGAATGAGACATTAACTGGGTCTGGATCTGGACTGCGGTCAGCCATTTAGTGATGCCTGAAATAGAGAGTATCACAATTAGTGTGAACACAAGTGAGGGGGCGCACCCTACTATTACAAGTTGAAATAGTTATGAGTGTTATTCTGCACTCTAGTGGAAAACTTTGGCCTATGTTTTCCACCTATTTTATATGTAAATGACAGGCAAGAAAACATTAAAAAGTGCACTTTTTGACAATGCGCACCTATTCTTTTTGCCCCCCTTCACTGACCTAACAGATCCAACTCCCTCTCCTTTCCCAGCCCGTACTTGTGCAGTAGCGTAACATAGAAGTCTACAGCGCTCATCTACCAGCCGGGATATGGATTTAGATGAGCCCCATTAAGGTTTGGAACTCCTCTGCACAGGGGTGACCAGGGAGAGAGGACAAGTGGTGCTGACTGTCAACAAACACAGGATGCCACAGGCGTCAGATCTTGGCAAGTATGCATCTGTAGGTTTGGGAGGGTGGGATCTGCTAGGTCAGTGAAGGGGGGGGGGGGTTAATGTATATATATTATTTTTTAAGATTAGCCATTTGCCACAAGATTCAGGTAAGACAGTAAAATAATTTGGCCCAACACGTAGTTTATATGCTATGCGCCTGCCACTTTCTGCCAACATGCACATGTTCAAGCGGGTTTCCTGATAGTGGCATTGATGAACCATGTCTGCACAATGAGTACTAGTACAGTCAATATAACAGCTTTTTAACAGTAGGTGCCTGAATAAGGACTGTCATGGCAGAATTCTCGGCCTTTTGGCTAAGATCAAGTGTAGTATCTGTTCTTATCAGTGTTGGAATGGAACCTGAAGGTTAGTATCGGTGGTGGCCGAAGTATACCGGGGCGCTCTGGGCGTAACTGGAGGACCGGAGTAGGCCAAACCAGAGAAAGCCGGACGGTTCCAATGCCTTCCTGATTTGAATAGGTCCGCCCCTGTCAGTTTGAAGGGAGTGGGAAAGCCGGGCGACCACGGTTAGTACTGCTCCTGGATGTAATTGGTGGGAGTGCGAATGGTGAGGGGAAGGGCCTTTCCTCTTGGGTGAATTTGGCTAGAAGGGGGCCTTTTTCTATACCCTCGAGGTCGGGCTCTCCCCGAGCTGTCTGCATTCCTGGCCTCCTGACAGGAAGGGCTACACTGGGCCTGGCCAGGGGCTGAGACCGAAAAAGCCCGTGGTGTACGTGCCCCTGGGGTGGCAGCCCAGGGGTGCCTCAATCTCACTGGTGAGGGGCAGCTCACCTGAGTTTTTGTGGCACCTTGGTCACTGCACCATCACACTTTTTCAAGCACCTGCCTCTTGGGGTGGGCCTTTTGGCCAACACCAGAGGAATTTTTTATTCCTGGCCGGGGGGCCTGCCGAGGTCTTGCACTTAGGCACTACCCAGCACTTCTCCACTTCCCTTTTCCCCACTCTGTTTTTTCTTTGTTGTGTGTCACATTTGTCCCTTTTGGTTGAGCACTTTTGCACGACTTTGATGGCGTAGGTCCTCGGGCCTGCCCTGTAAGTCTTGGGAGGGGGTGGATATGGCCTTTTGGCTTAGTTCGCCCTCTCCCATGGGGTCTCCCTTCGGGGGAGCCCCACCTAGTACTCGGGGTGGGCTGTTTCGGCAGTCCCCCTGAAGAATGGGGTCTGCCCGGCTTCGGCTGGGTGGACCAAAGTGAGTACCTCAGTCCCTGTCAGGAGCTTCGCGCCCCGGGGGATCAGGGTCAGGGCCCTTCCTCTTCGGAGGAGGGCCATGTGTACGCCTTGTGCACTTTTTGTGTGTCCACATTTGCTTGTGTGCACTTTTTTATGCACCGGGTGTAAGTCTTTTGAGTGTGTTTCACACACCACGGGCTTAAAAAAGAAAGAACCTATAGAGAACACAATGGCACTTCAAAGAAAATCGGTCTGGTGGGTGGAGGGCTCAAAAGAGAATAATTTTAACGGGCTTGAATCTTTGCAGAATGAGGTGGAGAAGTGGGACATCCAGCATTACCCTGATCTGGGCAGGCTACATAGTCTGTACAGTAATGGTTCTGTTTAGCTCTGCAGTCCATTGAGCAGTTCTCTCTTGTAGGGAAAAGCACAATGCAGATACACATATCACAGGTCCCTTAGGATCTGGTGCCACAGAAAGAACATATTAAAATAAAAGCTTCTTCTCCCTCTGGGCTTTTGATCATAGCTGGGCCGCCGACACAAACATAAATATAAATTTCACAGAAAATAACCTGCTTTACTTCAACTACCTGAGCAATAAAAATTAATGAACTCCAACGCTCCCCCAGCCTCGGCTCCAAACGGCTCTGTAGGCCAGCCTGCCCGGGACCAGCTGAGTGATTCCAGCTCGCCGCACGCTATTCATCTCCCTGCTAGGACAATTTTAATTTAAATGCAATTAGAGGCCAGGAATGAACATTATGCATTAGATAAAGCCTGAACATGAAGACTATCATAAATACCATTTCAACAAAAAGAAAAAAAATTAATTACAGAGCATTAGGGCAGAAGTCAGGGCTTCATTTGTGTGTTCCAATAAATGTTAAATACTTTTTAAACATACCAGCAAAAAGCTATAGAGAAAGACACAAAAGGGTCATTTATGACAGACTGTCACAGTGTCATACTTTTCACCACTCTGCTTTGTTTATACACATTCCATATTCACAGCGACATTTGTGCAAATTGCCATTCCTAGTTCAAGTCAGCAGGAACATGGATTACACCATTAATGCCTACTATAGCATGCAGGTGAAAAGCGGAAGAGACATCTATGAAGAGGATTAGTCTTTAGGGTTGCAAAATTATTTCACTCCAATTAGTATTTCCAAGGCTTCCTACAAGAACACAAAACTGAATGTGTGCTTAGGAACTGTCCTAAGTACTGAAAGTCTGTTTTGCTAGACAGGCACTTTTATATGAGCGGAATACTATGTTTTGGAATGCTGGTACCAATTCATCATACAGGTAATGCATGCAGCCTACTAAACCTGGGCTGAAAAACTGGGGTCCAACCAGAGCTAGGTATCAAGTGTTATTCCAGCCATAAACCAGTTGGAAAATTCTCATTTATGGAACATTCATTGGATTTTCTAATAGTTTGTGGAGTCCAATTGACAATCATTTTTATTTTACAAAAATGTTATTGACAGTAAGCAAACTGTACACACAGAAAAAAAAGTCAATGTTCCAAATAGTAGAAAATGTACAAACACTTTATATGCAAACACTTTTAAAGCACAAACAAATAAAAGGCTGCCATGTACAGTGAATCCAGAAAGTATTCACAGCGCATAAAGTGATTGTAAAGGTTCATTTTTCTTTTTTTTTAATAACAAACATATTATACTTACACTTTATTTTTACACTTATTTTTGGGCATTTTTTTCCCATACTTCTTTGCAAGACCTCTCAAGTTCCATCAGGTTGGATGGGGAGTGTCGGTGCACAGCTATTTTCTCTCCAGAGATGTTCAATCGGGTTCAAGTCTGGGCTCTGGCTAGGCCACTCAAGGACATTCACAGAGTTGTCCCATAGCCACTTCTTTGTTATTTTGGCTGTGTGCTTAGGGTCGTTGTCCTGTTGGAAGATGGACCTTTGCCCCAGTCTGAGGTCCAGAGCGCTCTGGAGCAGGATTTCATCAAGGATGTCTCTGTACATTGCTGCATTCATCTTTCCCTCGATCCTAACTAGTCTCCCAGTTCCTGCCGCGGAAAAACTTCCCTACAGCATGATGCTGCCACCACCATTCTTCACTGTAAGTAGGGATGCTATTGGCCAGGTGATGAGCGGTGCCTGGTTTCTCCAGACATGACACTTGCCATTCAGGCCAAAGAGTTCAATCTTTGTTTCATCAGACCAGCGAAATTTGTTTCTCATGGTCTGAGAGTCCTTAAGGTGCCTTCAGGTGCCAAACTCCGGGCGGGCTGTCATGTACCTTTCCTGAGGAGTGGCTTCCGTCTGGCCACTCCACTATACATTTCTGATTGGTGGAGTGATGCAGAGATGGTTGTTCATCTGGAAGGCTCTCCTCTCTCCACAGAGAAAACCAGGAGCTCTGTCTGTCAGAGTTACCATCGGGTTCTTGGTCACCTCCCTGACTAAGGCCCTTCTCCCCTGATCACTCAGTTTGGCCGGGCAGCCCCCTCTAGGAAGAGTCCTGATGGTTCCAAACATCTTTCATTTATGGAAGATGGAGGCCACTGTACTCACTGGGACCTTCAATGCTGCAGACATTTTTCTGTACCATAACCCAGATCTGTGCCTCGATACAATCCTGTCTCGGCGGTCTACAGACAATTCCTTGGACTTCATGGCTTGGTTTGTGCTCTGGCATGCACTGTACTGGAACCATTATATATAGACAGATATGTGCCTTTCCAAATCATGTCCAATCAACTGAATTTAGCACAGGTGGACTGTCAATCAAGTTGTAGAAACATCTCAAGGATAATCAGTGGAAACAGGATGCACCTGAGCTCAATTTTGAGTGTAATGGCACAGGCTGTGAATACTTATGTACATGTGATTTTTTTCACTTTTTTTTTTATAACTTTGCAAAGATTTCAAACAAACTTCTTTCACGCTGTCATAATGAGGTATTGTTTGTAGAATTTTAAGAAAAATCATGAATTTAATCCATTTTGGAATAAGGCTGTGACATAACAAAATGTGGAAAAAGTGAAGATGTGAAATGAAATGTGGAAAAAATGTATGAATACTTTCCGGATGCACTGTAGGATTCAAGGCTAAAAACACAAAATGGTCAAATTGTGACCGAGGTGTAAATAGCAGCAGAACATCCCCAGCAGAAGAGATAGGGAGAGATAACTTCTATGAAAGTGTTAAAAAAAAAAAAAAAGAAAAAAAAAGAAGGACGGAGAGAGGTCCCAGGAAATCTCAATAAACATAGGAACAAATATGTAAAAGAAAGTGGTTAAACCTAATGTAAATTGATGGGCATAATCAATCCAGGGACGCCAAGTCCAGAGGAACTTCTCATGAGAATCCACCAAGATGGCTGTTAGCTTTATTATTCATAATGTAATTCATGCAGTGTTTTACTACCTTAAAGCTAGGGGTAGAAGTTTTCCAAGTCCTGGCAATAGTTAATTTAGTAGTTGTAAAGAGGTGGGCAGCCAATTGATGTTCCGAACGGAAGGGGTGACGAGTCAATTGGTTTATGAAGTAGAGCCTCAAATGTTTGTTTTTTTAAAGTGAAGTGAAGTAGTTTACCTAGTAACACGAATACCTTGATCCACAGTCTGCTCACCCTTGGACACGTCCACCAAATGTGCGCCATAGTGCCTGTTTGGGTACAACTGCACAAGCATAATGAAGAATACTGTAGAATTATGCGTGCCAAATGTGCTGGAGTATAATACCAGCAGTACAGCATTTTCCAGAATTAGTTAGTCCCTAGAACATTTAGCAAAATTCTGTGTCAAAACCTGCCAGTCCTCTGGATCCAGCACAGCCCCCAACTCACTTTGCCATTGACGTCGATAGTTATTAGAGGAGGTTTCCTCCAAGAAACAATAGCAGAATATATGAGCGAAATGACAGCCGAAGTTATGAGTGTGATTTGCAGATACTTTCAAAAGAAGTCAGTCTGTAAGGTGGAGTTTGTGTACGAAGAAGTTGGAAAACGAAATGCCTAAGATGCAGGTAGCAAAATGCATTCCTGGCTGTGCCTGAATGATGGGCTCCCGTGTGCACGCGTGGGATGACATCATTCGGCCACCAGCCATTCAAGAGCCTGAAAACCCAGCACCCGAAAATTGCCAGGCAGAAGATGACAGTGACTGGCAAGGGATTTAAACGCTGCATCTTTGGAATGACTATTGGGGTATTGTGATAGCTAGGGACATTGTGCTGTTTACTACACTCCCAACTAGTAGTGAACACAGGGCAACATACTGATATACTGTACTAAGTCAGATCTCTCCTTAAGCTGTCCTGGCATTCTCATGCACTCTAATTAAGATGCTCCAAGTACACCCATCTATACAGGACATTTGCATTTTGCCTTTTAGAAGTCTCTGAATAAAATGTTGCTGCCCTTTCAGCTTAATTAGTTTTGCCAATTATCATGACACTTTAACCCCTTAGCTCTGCCCATGAATCAAGCAAATAAGAATAAACCAAAAGCCAATGCAAAAAAATCCTGGAATAAAAACTATTTCACCCTACATTGTCTAAATGGAGCATTAGTTCAAACATTTAAGTATCCCTAATCATCAAACTGTTTAATAATATAAAATCCACAATTGAATTAATAATAATATAAGACTCTTATTTAGGTATCATATTAATTTACTGACTACCTCATGTGGTCCCCAGCTTGAAACATTTTCCATTTCCACATGTATAAACATTGTTAAAACACCAGTACATGTCCTCGGATAATTTTGGCTTATTAATTGCAATTTCTCTATCGCTCATTGACAGACGTAGTCTTCTTGATTCTCAAGAGCTGGGTTATGTTGTCTCCGCAGGAGTAGGACTAGGCAGAATGACAAAACGTTCTGGCTCCACCCTAGGGGCAGTCCCTGAGGGTATATCCTCCCTCTCTCTGCTACAGGGAATCAGTTTTTTTCTGTCTAGTCAGGAGTAAGGACCTAAGCTCCTTGCTGGGATCTTTTGGTCCTGGCAAGACTTTCTTTCTTTAAGAAAAAGACATTTTTTAGGTAGTTTTCTCCAGTGTTTTTTTCCTGTGAGATCTTCAAGCAAAAATGCCGGACTGGGCGACACTTGTGGTCACCCCAGCCGGCCTACGAGCGCGTGCAGACCATGGCATTGCGCTTGGTCGGCCGCGACATATTCAAGTAAGTATGCGGGGCCGGGCGACGGGCTGGATGTTGAAATCCAGTGGTCACCCCGGTTTCTGCCTAAAAGCGCGTGCAGACCAGTGCGCTGAGTCGGCCGCGACGGAGTCCCAGTAAAGGGACTGACTTTGCGAGTTAAAAGTCTCGCTTGGACGCCAGGTACCAGAGAGTCGAGGCGTCCACAAACCCCCACCCCGGTGGAGAGGGTATTGTGAAGAGAGGGTGCCTGTCGGTTCGGTATGGTGAGTAAACGTTCCCTTTTTTCCTCATTATGAGGCAGTATATATTATGGGCCCCTCCATATATGGTCAGTATATATCTGATACTTACAAGTCCCCCTTGTAATACAGCATGTGTTTGTGGGAAGTGGACTTGGTTCAAGAGCTAACACTCTACCCAGCAGACTGTAACATTACAGCAGACATAGGAGGTATAATCCTACCTTATGTGCAGTGTATCTCTGTAGATCCATATGTCACCTCTTAGCAGAGTGCAGGTGGATGTGCTGGGAAGACGATATCGGCGGTCCGCCGCCATTTTGCCGTAGACCGTATACATGTATGTCCTCAGGTCACGCCGGCCGCCATGTTTTTTGAGTCTTATGTCTCTTCTATGGGGGCGGCCATGTTTTGTGAGCCCAGCTTCCTCGTGGAGGGCTGGGAACGCCGGAAGGCGTACACAGGGGGCGGAGCCACGCCTTCTGCCCGGGAAAAAGCAAACAGCTCCTTCCAGTCTGTGTAAGACAGACGCTGGCTGCAGTTTGTTGGAGACTGCACTGCATCGGTGGTGAGCCTTGGGGGTCCCTCTCTCTCTCTCTGGGATCGAGAAGCAGGTACTCTGAGGGGCACTATTGCGCTAGGGGGAGACACACAAAAAAAAAAAAAAAAAAAAGAAAAAGTTTTTTTGTTTTTGCTGGCAAAGGTGTCCTGTATTAACATGGACCCTGCCACTCATGTATCTCCTCCGGATCCCCTCGAGGGGTCTGCGGGATCCTCCAGCACCCCATTGACAATTGAATCTTTGTCAGCTATTATGGAAACTTTTGTGTCCCGGGTGGAAGTGGCTTGTCAGGGACAGGGCGCAAGAAAGCGACCCCCGCCTAACCCCTTATTATCTGAAACCTCGGATTCAGACTCTGAGCCTATTTCTGCAGTTGCAGGTACTTCATCTGGTATTGGTGTCTCGGGTCCTGTCTCTTCAGACAGTGAGGAGGATGTTTCGGCATCCGCCATAGCCCGAGAGGAAGCGTTGGTAAACGCACTCATTGTATCTGTTCAAGAGACTTTAAGGTTACAGGGTATTCCATCAGAAATAGCTGAAACTGAGATCCCTTTTGGGACTAAAAAGCGCATCAAAGTGGCAAAGGTTTTTCCATTGCCCAAATGTTTTGGCAATCCAATCGATGAAGAATGGCGTCTGCCAAAACGCACTTTTAATATTTCTAAACGCATTGACAGGCGTTATCCGTTTGAGGAAACCCTTATTAAGAAATGGACAGAACCACCTGTGGTGGATTCACCTATTGCTAGATTGAATAAAGCCACGGTTATTCCTTTAGAAGACGCTCCGTCTTTTAAAGATCCAGTGGATCGCAAGATAGAAGCTATGTCTCGCACCATGTTTTCCTTGATTGGATCAGCTTTCAGGCCAATAATTGCTATTGGTCTGGTTTCGCAGGCTGTAACTGAATGGACCAAGTGGTTACGCCGGGACTTAGAAGAAGTCCCTCAGGCGGTATCAGATTTGTTGGAACAAATGATACAGGGGTTACAGTTTGTATGTGATGCGGCGTTAGACGCCACTCCATTAATGGCGCGAGCATCAGTCTCAGCAGTGGTTCTCAGGCGTACACTGTGGCTAAAAGGTTGGTTAGCCGACCAAGGTTCCAAAAAAGCATTGGCTAATATCCCCTTTTCAGGGGAGCGTCTATTTGGAGCCAACTTAGATGAGATCATTTAGGATCTCACCGGTGGAAAAAGCACCTTTTTACCGCAAAATTTTAAAGGTAGAGGAACTCGTCAAAGACGAGGGCCTTCTTTTTCTGCTCACAAGAGGTTTTTTCGTCCAGCGGGTGAAAAAACTAAGTCCTCCAAAGCTCCTGCAGGAGGCGTCAGGGGTCGTTGGTCGGGCAAGCAAAAGCCCGCCCCCTCCAGACCTGAAGATAAACCATCCAAAGCCTGAAGGTGCGCCCCCACCCATAACTGGGGTGGGGGGACGTCTTCGCCGGTTCCCGGATCCATGGCTTTCCAGAATCCCGGACAAATGGGTTTGCGAAGTCATAAAGTCAGGGTACAAGATCGAGTTTCGATCTCTCCCACCGGCGCGATTCTTCCCTTCCAATATCCGTCTATCCGCAGATCGTTTAGAAGATCTGCGGAGAGCAGTCACAGATTTACTACAACAAGGAGTGGTAGTCCACGTTCCTTGGACAGAACGGTTTCAAGGGTTTTATTCAAACCTGTTTACAATACCCAGGAAAGAGGGCAAAGTGCGTCCAATTCTGGACTTAAGAGCACTCAATTCTTTCGTCAACATAAGAAGATTCAGAATGGAGTCCATTCGCACGGTAGCAGCCTTCCTGCATCCAGGGGATGTCCTAGCGTCCATAGACATCAAGGACGCCTATCTTCACATTCCCATTTTCGCAGGACATCAGCGTTTTCTACGCTTTTCCGTAGAGGAGAACCACTATCAGTTTGTGGCGTTACCTTTCGGTCTCGCCACGGCTCCGCGGGTCTTCACAAAGGTGTTGGCCCCAATGTTGGCACTTCTGCGCCAAAGAGGTATATCGATTCTAGGTTACCTAGACGATCTTCTGCTTCATGCAGAGTCTCCTCAGACCTTGCTACAAAACATAGAAATTACTATGATTTCTTTACAGGAATTCGGGTGGCTGGTGAACCAGCAAAAGTCATTTCTGGTTCCCACCCAGAGGCTCGAATATCTGGGTCTAATTCTAGACACAGTCAGGACGAGAGTTTTCCTTCCGGTAGGGAAACTTCGAAAGATTCAATCAGCAGTCCAGTTGTTACTGTCCAACAGCTGGTCTTCCCTTCGGACGTGCATGAGGGTTCTGGGGTTGATGGTGGCTTCATTCGAAGCAGTCCCATTTGCCCAGTCCCATACCCGAATTCTTCAGCAAGAGATTCTTCTCAGATGGAATCGGAATCCGGAATCCCTGGACAATCAGATACGATTGAGCAAACAGACCAGAGAGTCTCTGGTTTGGTGGCTTCGGTCTCCAATGCTCAGCCAGGGAAAGTCATTTCTGCCAATATATTGGACGATAGTGACCACGGATGCCAGTCTATCCGGATGGGGAGGAATTCTTGGTCAGTTATCTGTCCAGGGACTTTGGTCCCCGGAAGAATCCAGATTACCGATAAATGTATTGGAACTGAGAGCGATCAGACTTTGTCTGATTCACTGGACCGAGCAGCTCCAGGGCAGCCCGGTTCGGATCCAGTCGGACAATGCCACGGCCGTGGCTTATGTCAATCATCAGGGGGGCACCAAGAGTGTCCGAGCGGCCAAAGAAGTGGCTTGCATTCTTCGCTGGGCGGAACGATTTGTTCCAGCAATCTCTGCGGTGTTCATTCCGGGGGTGGAGAATTGGCAGGCAGATTATCTCAGCCGTCAGACCCTGGATCAGGGGGAATGGTCCCTCCATCCAGACGTTTTCCACCAGTTGTGCCTACGGTGGGGCACCCCGGATGTGGATCTGTTGGCATCACGATTCAACAGGAAAGTTCAGAGATTCGTGGCTCGCTCCCGCGATCCTCTAGCAGAAACCGCAGACGCACTGATCGCCCCGTGGGGGCAATACCAGCTAATATATGCCTTCCCTCCTCTCGCGTTACTGCCAAGACTTCTTCGCAGGGTAGAGGAGGAAGGAATCCCAGTAATCCTGGTAGCTCCGGACTGGCCTCGTCGAGCTTGGTACGCCGACATGGTCAGACTGGTGGCGGACGTTCCATGGAGACTTCCTCTCAGGGAGGATCTACTGTCTCAGGGACCGATCTTCCATCCTGCTTTACGATCGCTGGCTTTAACGGCCTGGCTATTGAGACCCAGGTGCTGAAGGACAAAGGTTTGTCAGCTTCAGTTATTCCTACTCTAGTTGAAGCAAGGAAAGCGACTTCCAGAAAGATTTATCATCGCACTTGGAAGTCCTACATTGCATGGTGTGAACCTTTGGGGTTCCGTCCTCGGTCTTATTCGATTAGTCGAATATTGGCTTTTCTGCAACAAGGGGTTGAGCAGAAACTGGCCTTGAGTACTATTAAGGGTCAGGTCTCAGCATTAGCTATCTTCTTTCAGAAGCCTTTAGCTACTCATTCCTTGGTGCGGAATTTCATCCAGGGGGTGCGACATCTGGCTTCGCCAGTGCACGCGCCGTTACCCCCCTGGGATCTTAATTTAGTGTTGTCGGTTCTTCAGAAACCTCCCTTTGAAGATATTAGGGAGATTCCTCTACCCACGTTGTCCCAGAAGGTGGCCTTCTTGGTGGCTATTACTTCTGCACGCAGGGTGTCAGAACTGGCCGCATTATCTTGTCGTTCACCATATCTGGTGGTTCATAGAGATAAGGTGGTTCTTCGTCCGAATCCATCCTTCCTACCAAAAGTGGTTTCAGAATTTCATCTGAATGAAGAAATTGTATTACCTTCCCTGTGTCCTAAGCCCAGTCATCCTCGGGAATTTGCTTTGCACTCCTTGGATGTGGTCCGGGCGATCAGGGTATACTTGAAAACGACAGACTCGTTTCGCAAGACGGATTCACTTTTTGTGATCCCAGATGGACCCAAAAAGGGGTTGCCTGCATCTGCCGCGACCATTTCCAGATGGATCAGACAGACGGTAGTGCAGGCTTATTCTATTAAGGGTCGGGAGCCCCCGTTCCCTGTTAAGGCGCACTCCACTCGGGCACTTAGTGCGTCATGGGCCTTTCGCCATCAGGCGTCAGTGGTCCAGGTGTGCAAGGCGGCTACCTGGTCGTCGGTGCATACCTTCTCTAAACATTATAAAGTTGATGTAATGGCATCGTCTGATGCCTCATTTGGCCGCAAGGTTTTGCAGGCCGCAATTTGAGGAGACCAGTGGTCTACCTCGAGGGTTTTTTTCCGTTGGAAAATTTTTTCTTTAGCCTCATTCTTTGTTTATAATGAGCCTTTAAAACTTCTAGTTTGGCACCGGTTGGGCCTTCTAGATTGGATTTGATTTTGTCAATCCCACCCCTCATTTGTGGCACTGCTTCTGGATGTCCCAGCTCTTGAGAATCAAGAAGACTAGGTCTGTCAATGAGCGATAGAGAAAAATGGATTTTTGTAAGAACTTACCGTAAAATCCTTTTCTCTTAAGCTCATTGACAGACGTAGTACCCGCCCCTCTATCATTGAGTTGGGTTGGGTTAAATTCTCTGTACTGCTTTAAACAGAACTGATTCCCTGTAGCAGAGAGAGGGAGGATATACCCTCAGGGACTGCCCCTAGGGTGGAGCCAGAACGTTTTGTCATTCTGCCTAGTCCTACTCCTGCGGAGACAACATAACCCAGCTCTTGAGAATCAAGAAGACTACGTCTGTCAATGAGCTTAAGAGAAAAGGATTTTACGGTAAGTTCTTACAAAAATCCATTTATTGTCCTCTTTGGCTTACCAGTAAAGAGACTCCCCACTTCAGTCCATCTTGAACATTGCTACTTGACTCATTCACCTTTACTCTTTTTTCTCAATCCTGACTTTCCTCCACAAGCTGCTAGTTACACGGGAAATACAGTTCAAACTCTAACCTACAGCCTTTTTCTAGCCTTGGCCATAATCCTCAGTGTCTTCTCTACAGTGTATATGATGAGGAAATCCAACCCTAATTCACTCCAGTTCTAAAATAAAGTTTTGTAAAGCCCTTACTGAATGACAAAATACCAAGTACGGATGATGGAATGAAAACCAAGCATTCCTGGAGGGTTTGTTCCCTTTAGCACTGTGCAATAATGGTCAGTGAGTTTGCAAGCCTGTGCATGCACAAGTATTGTTCTGTAATCTTACGTTAGCTGTTTCCTTTTGGCAAGTGCTTTCTATTTTGGTGTCTCTTCATCTTTCATACTCATTCTATGGCTGGAATATCTTTGTTTGTAATAAACGATCCAGCTACTACTGAAGGTCAGTCAGGGCTCTTCCTGCTCAGGATGATCAATTTCAAGGCATAGTACAATAGTGTAAAGTGATAAGGTTTACTTAATCGACAATACTTGTTTCTACCCCTTATTCCTACACACTGTACACTTACTTATACAGTATCTCACAAAACTGAGTATACCCCACACATTTTTGTAAATATTTTATTATATCTTTTCATGTGACAACACTGAAGAAATGACACTTTGCTACAATGTAAAGTAGTGAGTGTACAGCTTGTATAACAGTGTAAATGTGCTGTCCCCTCAAAATAACTCAACACACAGCCATTAATGTCTAAACTGCTGGCAACAAAAGTGGTTCTAACCTTGCCGTACAAGCCGGCCATGGCGAAAGGATTTTCAGCTCCAGCAGGACGGATGTCCATGACCGGATGATGTACACTTCTCCATACTGGAACCTCGTTTTTTGGGCATAAATATATGCTTAGTAACGTGAGTGCATAAATTTATTCATTAAACCTGTTGCATAAAGTCTACACTTAGAGGCGCCTCTGTTTCTCTTTGTTTCAACTTGTTAAAAGCCTCCATTAACCACTTGCCGACTGCCTAACGCCGATCTACGTCGGCAGTCAGCCCCACACAGGCAAAGTGACGTAGGGCTACGTCACTAGCTTGTGAGGGTCTAGGGAGCGAGCGCGCGCCCCCGGAGGCGCGCTCCCGCTCCTGCGTGGTCACAGACCCCCCCACGCGTGTGACTGGCGGACCCGATGCGATCGGCGGGGGAGAGGGAGAAAGTCAGGCGGCTTGTGTAAACAAGCTGCCTGTCATTCTCCCCTGTGTATGAAGGATGATCATACGGTTCTACTATGTAGAACCATTGATCACTCTTCATACATCTGAAGCAACAGCCAATCACAGTAGAAAGCACGCCCCTAGGGACACACATAGCCCCTCCCTTTCAAAAAAAGTTAACCCCTTCACTGCCAGTGTATTTTTACAGTAACAGTGCATATGTATAGCACTGATTACTGTAGAAATGTCACTAGTAACCCCAAAAGTGTCAAAAATGTCAGTCAAGGGTCCGATCTGTCCGCCGCAATGTCGCAGTACCGCAAAAAAAATCGCAGATCGCCGCCATTACGCGTTAAAAAAAACCCAACAAAAATGACAAAAATCTTTCCCTTTGTTAGTAAACGCGATAACTTTTGCGCAAACCAATCAAAATACGCTTTTTGCGATTTTTTTTACCAAACATAGGTAGCATAAAACAAATTGGCCGAAAATGTTAAAAAATTTAGATTTTTACATTTTTTTGGGGGGGAATTTCATATAAAAAAATATGAAAAATATTGCTATTTTTGCTAAATTTACGCTCTTTTTTTGTTTATAGCGCGTGATCAAAAAATCGCACAGGTGATCAAATACCACCAAAAGAAAGCTCTGTTTGTGGGAAAAAAAAGGACGCCAAATTTGTTTAGATACAGCATCGCACGACCGCGCAATTGTCCGTTAAAGTCACACAGTGCCGAATCGCAAAATACCCCCTGGTCAGGAAGGGGGTAAAATCTTCCAGGGCTTAAGTGGTTGAACAATGTTCTTTTTTGCATATGGCTGCATAGTATAACTATAGAAAAAACACAATTTTATATCTAAACACAAGTGTGCATTTTATGGCGTGTAGTGCCTCAAACTTGCACTTTATTGCTAAGCAGGTTTAAGCCAAGAGAAGGGCTATAATTTCCCTGAGGTTATCCCCAAAATGGCTGCTTCCTAGCAACATAGGTGCTTATGATCCTTTTAGGTTTCCTTTAAGTATTGGTTTGGTTTCTCTATAAGACCCCAAAGTATTTGGTTTCCCCCTGAGAATGTACTATTCTATATAATAATTAGAGCCACTGCACATGCTGGATCTAAAATATACTGTAAAACTTACTAGTATACACATATAATTGGGTTATCAGGCTGTGGAAATGTACCAATGCTGCACATATTGTTTGCAGACTGTAGCATCTCACATAGCTATTTGGTGAAGTATATATAATGCGCTGACAGTTTCTCCATTCTGTTTATTACGACAGGAAAATGTCTGGATAACTGCAAAAGCAAATTGTGCATGTGAATTAGCAGAATGACTGCCTGTATTACACATTACTCAGAAATAAATGTGGTCATCAGTGACTTCAAAGCATCCCTGTGGTGTTTGTGGTGTTACACTTGTCTATTACACTCTCGGAGAGCCCCACTCTTACTGCAGCCATTGTTGAAGAGCATAGCATAATAAATACTGTCTTAGTGAGCAATATAATCAATACTCCATCTTCGAGAGACAAGTAAAAGCTTTTTAACTCATTCATTAACAGATGAGGACTTCTGACCTTAAATACTATGGATCTGATTTATGAAACCTAGAGAATAGAGTGTCTTTGTTACTAACAGCAACCAATCACCTGCAGATCATATGGATGAGCCCCACCATGGAGCAGTTCATTAGTCAATTATGGAGATTATCTGTTGTAATATTATTAGTAAGAAATATTCTTGTATCTGTTAGTTTATGCGTGGCATGCAGATGTTTGTTTAATAGCATTTATAATATTTTACTACTCAACATACAAAACATTTCAGATCCAGGATAATATGGCAATGTATGTCCCCATATGTTGTGTTAAGCTGCAATCTTTTTCAAAAAGTATGTATTGTCCTTTATTTAATGGTTAAGTTTATCTCTAGTCTAAACATCCTCTTTTGGCTTTGGACAGCATAGAGATGGGTTAGGAACCATTGTCACATTTTTAGTACTGAACAAATTCTGCCCCACACTTTACCGTTAAATGCCTTTGGGGATGATGCTTGCACGATGGTGATACCAAAACTACAAAAATGGCCAGAACACCAATACGCAAATTTCGCATATCAAAAAAATCAAAACTACGAACATTTCAAGGTGAGAAAAATGAGAAAGGAGGCCATAGTGTCTTGGAAAATTAAGCTTCTATGTTTTGTATGTACTAAATAGACTGTAATGGCAACAAAGACCTCAGTAAAGATTTGAGGGCTTTACTTACCTGGCCATTTTTGTACTATAGGTTTTTAGTGCTATCTTTTGGTACATCCCGAATTGCAAATTGTGGGACTCATCCCATACCCCTTACATAAAAACAAAATGCAATAATTTGCAAATCTCATAAATCCATATTTTATGCACAATAGAAATAAGAAAACAAATGTTAAAACTGGTAAAATGTACCATTTTAAGAAGAAAATAAGGTCATTTTGAAATTGATGGCAGCAACACGTATTAAAAAAGTTGGGACAGGGCAACAAAAAGTTGGAAAATTAAGTAATACTAACAAAGAAGAGATGAAAGAACATTTTGCAATTAATTACAGTAGGTTAACTGGTAACAGGTCAGTAACATGAATGGACATAAAAAGAGCATATGAGAGAGTCAGTATTACTCAGAAGTATAGATGAGTAGAGCTTCACTAACTTGTGAAACACTGCGTCTAAAAATTGTCAAACAATTTCAGACCAATGTTTTTCAACATAAAACTGCAAAGACTTTAAATATATCATCATATATGGTATATAATATCATCAAAAGTTACCAAAAATCAGAAGAAATCTCTGTGTTTAGGGGAAAAGGCCATAACACAGTATTGAATAGCTGTGATCTTCAGGCCCTTAGACAGCACTGCCTTAAAAAACGGACATGATTCTGTGATGGACACCACAGCATGGGCTCAGGAATACTTCCAAAAACCACTGTTTGTGAACACAGTTTGCAGTGCATTTAAAAAATGTAAAGTAAAGCTCTATCATGCAACAAATAAGTCATATCTAAACATCATCCAGAAATGTTACAATGTGAATTGGGCCAAATCTCATTTAAAATGGTCTGTAGCAAAGTGGAAAAATTGTACTGTGGTCAGGTGAATTGAAATTCAACATTCTTTTTGGCAACCATGGGCATTGTATCCTCCTGGCTAAACAGGAGTGGGACCTTTCCGGCTTGTTGTCAGCGCTTAGTTCAAAAGCCTGCCACTCTGACGGTATGGGGGTGTATTAGAGCATATGAAATAGGAGGCTTGCTACTGGATCGGGTGTAGAAAAGGTAAGTACAGTGATATTTGCTTTACAGGGTTAGATAGAATAGTCTTGGTTAGATAGAATAGTCTTAGAATGTGGAAAAGAGCAGATTTAGCGTTCGTTTTTGACTTGGCTTATCCTTTAAAATATTGTTTCCTAGCAAAAACTCTTCTATATGGTCCTTTATCAAACTCTCGAGCATCTTCCCAACTTTAGAAGTTAAACTAACCAGTTTGCAGTTTTTTAGTAAAGACTAATCCCTTATATAAGCATCACATTGCCATTGTGCCAATCTAGTGGCATCAAATCAGTCCAGTCAAATCTCAAAATTAGAAACAATGTCTCTGAAATACCAGAGCTTAACTTTTTGAGAAAACATGGATATATGCCATCTAGTCTGGGTGCTTTGGTCACCTTTACTTTGTCTGTTTCTGGATCATATCAATTTTGAGCCACTGTGGATCATTTGGGGCTATGCCAATACTATTCTCATTATGGACTTGTGTTCCTTCATTCTCCTTTGTATATACAGAGCTAAAGAAGCTATTTAATATATTTCTTTCTCTTTTTCTCGTGTCACCAACTCTAATTTATCTTCTAAAGGACCTACATGCTCAGACCTGACCTTTATACTATTCATATATTTGAACAATTTTTGGGAGTTTGTCCTATTTTCTTTTGCAACTTGACATTGGTTTGAACTTTTGTGGTCTTGATTCCCTATTTACATATACTGTTATACTCTCTGTAACTTTCAAATGATGATAGTGTTCCTTGATTTATATATTTTTTTAAATGCCCTTTTCCTATGCTTTATGTATGCTGCATACTTATACCCCTGAATTCTATACATAATGTTATATGTTACTTTGTCCAGATCTCTGCACTCTATACACCAGGTTGTATTTTACATACCCCTGACACTGCAGTATACTATGTGCTGTACGTTACATAGTTATTACACAGCACCCTATATGCTATGATGTAAGTGGCATTGTACACTACATACTTATTATGGCCAAGGTTTTTATTGTCGCAACAATTGCTGTTTGCTAAGTATTCTTTTTTTTTTTAACATGTCTTTTATTGAAGCTTGTCGTCATGTACAAATAAGACATGATAGTGCAAGTACACAAGATACAAACTATGGCACCGTAAAACTGTAAAGCACTAAAGATTGTCACGGTTGGCCGAACAAGCATCGCTTACAACAGAGATGAACTATTAAACACAGATAACCCATCCCGAAGGGACTTTTAACTAGGGGGGGAAGGAGAGAAGAACGGGGGGGGGGGGAGTACAGTGTAAAAACAAAGCTATCAAGGAAATACTGGTGTACAAGCCGGAGTCATAAGTGTAGGAGATCAAGAATCAGTTAGATAGTAGTAGTTATCCTGTCAGGTGGCAAAGAATGATAAAGGAATGTTGCAGGGCATCCACGTGACTGAGAAGGGGCTAGGTAGTTGTCCTCAGGTCCCCTGGGGCTGGGGGGGAGGCCCTGGTCAGAGGCAAATACACTCCATTTGTTCTGAAAGGCTAATGGGCGATGGCGGGAAAGGAGTGTAAGGTCCATATGCTCCTTCTTCCATAGGGCAATGAGATCAGAACACAATTCAGGAAAAGTCTATGTTTGGAGGGGAGGGAGGCAAATTGAGTGTCCAGGTATCCAAAAAGAAGGGCATACACATCCTTAGGTAAAATTATCCCCATCAAGCGAGATGCAAAGAGAAGAAGCTGGTCCCAGAAGGCAGAAATAGGGGGACAGTCCCATAACTTGTGCAGTAAAGTAGGGTGGCGTAACTTGCAGAGTGTGCAGAAATGGTGATCAGGTTCCTTTGAGTTGCGAAGGTGAGGGAAGTATGCTCTGTGCACTATCTTGAATTGCTGCTCTCGCCAAAACTCATTCAAAGTAAAGAGACACGTAGAACGGTAGCCTTGCAGGGCATAATGTTGAGCATATGGGGAGTTGAGGGCCTTGTTCCATGGAGAGGCAATATGTTGGGCAACTAGCCTGAGATTATCCGCAGTGAGAGGTTGGTAGATATGGGAGATCTTATGCTTGTTTAAAAGTATCCATGATTCCAACAGAGTGCCTTTAAACCGTAGAGTTTTAGAGGGGCATAGGGAACTGGCAAAGCTTATGCATTGTTGGACCAGCAGATGGTGACGAGGGGAGACCTCATAGAGTCGAGTGAAGTCTGCGAGGCTCAGCGGAGCACCAGACACATTGTCAAACATTTGAGAGAATTTGGTGAGGCCGTGCAAAGTCCAAGACGAAAAGACCGGGTTGTGGTGTGCTTGGGGAAACAGGGGTTGACCTAGAATAGGGAAATATCTAGAAATCCGCATGGGGACATCTAACGCCCTTTATTCTTTTAACAGACTTCTTTTTTAAGGAAGTTTAGACATAGCTTATATTTTGTGTGCAGAAATGTAATAGTAGAGTTTCAGTTTTTATGCATCCTTTGTCTTGAGGTTTAAGTGTGTAAGACTCTCACTTGTGGCACAGTACTTGGCATATGTTTAACCATGGCCATTTAGGCCATGCTCTCTGTTCGACAGGACTGATAAGTGGCTGATAAGCATACAGAAATGGAAATGTCTATTGCTATTTAAAGTACACGCATACTTTAGGCCCTACATTTTATATACACACATACCTTTCTCTCAATATACAGAATCTGTTATGAATAGAGGGAGCTCCTGATTTTGACAGGCAATAACCAGCTACCCACTTTTTGCTCTCTTAAGCTTTGCTTTCTCCTGTCTCATTCATCTTCACGCAGATTACTTTTACCTCATCATCAATGTCTTATTCTTTTTTGTTCAACCTGTCTTCTAATCATAACTTCTCCTCTGTGTCATATTACATCTTGTAGTCCCACTTTCACTATACCTCAATGTATCTGTCTCTCAGCCTCATTTAATACAGATATGACTTTGCGGGAAAGGAAAATGATTTAATTTATGATCACTCGTCCCTGATGTGGATCCTATGAATGTGAAAATCTGTGTTCCTAATTTTAATTGCTCCATTCGCTCCCTGCAGGAAGGCGGCTAAATTGGCTGAGTGAAATAGTGGCGAGTGGCAGGAAAACAGAGTCTAGGTTTTGTAATGTTTCTAAATAACAATGCCATTTTCACAGCGTGTCTCTGTGAAGCATGATTACCAGTCTGAGAGAGTCTTTCTGATGTTCACCTGGGTTCTGAGATACAGTCAAACAGAAATTAGTCATCTGAAGTGTGGGATTTACATACGATAGCAAATAAATAAAGATTTAGCCATAGTATAGCAAGTTTTCCTTTAGGATCTAGAATAAAGGTCCCAGGAAAATGCTAGAGGGAAATGTCATGCTTCGAAACCAAGAGAGTTAGGGTGGTCATAAATGGACCACTTCTGTCCCCACCCCAACCCCTAATATACATTTTCGAGATTATCAGGCTGTTTCAGGCTACTGGGAGATAATAACTGTATCTCACCATCAGAGAAGCTTGCTAATGCTTTAAAATATTTTCCAACAAATTTCAAAATTTACATTATGTTATGTTTGACTTCAGTGAGAAGAGAGATAGAAGGTACTAAAGGCTTCTGTTCATCAGGCAGATCAGAGGAGAAAGAGTGGCAGGTCCTCTCTCTACATACAATGGGCAGAATATAGACATTTTCTTGTATATTGCCACCCACAGAATTACTAAAAACTGGATTTGTGAGGCAATAAGTAGTCATGTCTTGTGCTTCTATTGCTTCTAACACTGGCAGATTATCCTCTTCCACATAGTAAAAACATTGTGATCATTTAAATAAACTTTTCCTGAGAGAAATGTAGTGGCTGCCATTGCTGAACTACTTTTGAAAAGGCTAGTTACCTGGTTCTTATACCAACTTTTCATCTACAATAGTCTAGAACTCAAAGTATTGAAGACAGAGCGTCGGCATCTAGGCAGTCAACTAGCCATTTTGGAAGAGAAGGTTACCAATGGCAGGTCTTCATTTCCCCTATGACTGGTTTTCAAAAAAGCGGTCACACAAAACCGAGAGTCTCATCTCCTTGGTCTATCAACTGTAACCCCAGAATTGGCCACCCACAGGCAGAGTTTCATTCAGAACAACAGATTCTACAAAGAAGTATTATATACATTGTATGACGGACCTTTCTAAACAATTTATTTGAATCATATCCAAGCAGATAACCCACACAATACATGGTTGTAAATTCTGCTGATCTGCCACATTAAATCTGAAACAGTACCTGTCTATGTATTTTGACATTCAGGCCTGCCCTAAGAAGATGTCACTGATGACAAAACGCATTGGGATTGGCTGTTACTGAAGACATCATGCTTGCTTAGCCGTTACTCATGGCGTTCCTTTCTCATGAGCTGACAGTCTGCCTGTTTACAACTCATCAAAGGTACTTCTTATATATGTTTAAATAAAATGACTTAAATGTTAGCAGGTTTCACTATGCCTGTTCATTTTTTTTATTCCCAATCCATTTGGAGCTGCTGCTGAGCAGCCACCACCTATCTCAGATACCAAGTTATTTTTTGCTTTTATGACCATTATAATTTATGGTCCATGCTATCTGGTAAGAAGTGTATGCTAAGTGTTGGTGATTGGTGGTGGATGTCATCAATCAATATTACTTATACACTTTTTTGCACTTTACGAACAGTCTTGTTTAATATTGAAAAGGAATTTTTCATTGAAAGGACTTTTTTATGTTCACCTAACACTGGACTTTGCACCTATTTCATTATATCACTTTCATATGATTGATATTTTTCAATGATACATTTTGCTTATAATTTATTCACTGCATGTTTAGTTGATTTGATGCCACATTATTTACCATATGATTACGGTATATATGATTGCACTATTAGGATTTAGCGACACTTCCTATCTATATTCACCTGTATAGTCAGCATGAGTGTACCAGAAGGTCCTAGAGCAAACATTAATGTCTGACATCAATCAACCTGCTAAAAAAGTTTTTCTAGGGCACCAGCCACTATTGGTGTTTTATCCAAAGAGCAGTCCACTACCAAAGGGTAAAGCTAAATCAGCTTTTTTTCATTCTACTAGCAGGTTGAACAAAAAACTGACCCGGTTCCCGATGTGGGAATCCTCCCTGCTGTGTCATTATATGCTGACAGTGGGAGACTCTCTCTTCATCAGAATACACAGATTAGCATTACAGTCTATAGCCTGCAGTGCAAATTGAGCAAAAAAATACAGACAGGACGGTTGAACAGAAGTCAATCTGTAAAATGACTTCTGTTCAACCACAGTGGCAATTCAGTGTTGATCCATGTATGGCCAGCTTAACCTGCTGCTCAGATTATACTTATTTGTAAGGTAGCACAATTATTGTTAGTGGTGGCACAGTGAAGGGATGTGTGAAAGTTGTGCTAAATTTGTGTGTTTTTGACACTGGTTAAAGGTCCTCCCAAAACGTCCTCAGTAACACATACCAAAACTAAAAAATAAGTCTGTATGTCTGTGAAAGTAGTGCCAATGAAGTCAAATGGCACAAAAACAAACCTGAGAAAAAAAATTGGATTTTTTACCTACTGTAAAATCCATTTCTCTGATGATCATTGATGGACACAGCTCCTGATTCTTCCTAACCATTGGGTTATACTGCCCTCTTCAGGAGTAGGACATTAGGCAGGAAAAAGCTTGACTACGCCTATGGGCAGTCCCAGGGGTTATACACCCACTCTAAGCTAT
The DNA here is from genome assembly GCF_965119305.1 of Pelophylax lessonae. NCBI lineage: Eukaryota > Metazoa > Chordata > Amphibia > Anura > Ranidae > Pelophylax > Pelophylax lessonae. The sequence goes on from NC_138780.1 coordinate 94,295,598, forward strand.
AGGCACTCAGTTTTCTTACAAGCAGTGTCAGAAGAAAGCCAACTCAACAGAGGGGTGGGTGCTCTGTCCTACAATGAACATCAGAGAAATTGATTTTACGGCAAGTCAAAAATCCCATTTTCTCTTTCGTGCATCAGCTCCTGATTCTTCTTAACCATTGGAACGTACCAAAGCAGTGTTAAACATGAAGGGGGGGGGGGGGAGAACATGAGAAAAAAAATTCCCAAGGCTAACCATAGCCAACCAGTTAACATAGAGCTCAGCCATAAACAACTGGAGCTCACCTGAAAAACATTACACGCTCAAAGAGGACCAGGTCCTCTAAACAGCAGCCATAAAAAGCTGGCAGCCAAAAGAAGCATCCACAGATGCCAACACAACCACTTTACAAAAAACTTTGTAAAAGTGTGCACCGATGACCAGGTGGTCGCCTTGCAAACCCGCGTCACTGACGCTTGAAGACAGAAAGCCCAGGAGATACTAAGCACCCTAGTAGAGGGTGCCTAAACGGGGAAAGGAGGAACCTGACCCCTGATGCAACAGGCCTGAACCATTGTCTGATCCACCTGGAAATGGTCGCAAAGAAGTGGGCAACCTTTTGTGAGGTCTGTCCGTGAGCAAAAATAAAGAGGCTGACTTCCTAAAAGACTCTGTAGCTGCCAGGTAAACCACATCCAAGACATGCAAGGCAATTTCCTTCAGATGTTTAGGCCTGGGATACAGGGAAGGCAACACAATATCTGCATTCAAATGACAGTCAGAGACCACCATAGGAAGGAATGACGGACTGACGGACACCTTATCCTTGTGAATCACCATAAGGTGAACGACAGGATATTGCCGTCAGTTCCGACACCCTGCATGCAGAAGTGATAGCCACCAAAGAAAGATACCTTCTGAGGCAGCGTAAGCTGTGAACCTACCGAATCTTCAGTAGAGCTGAAAGCACCACATTACGATTTCCTAGCTTTAACCAGCGTAGGAATCACCAATTCAAATAAACCCCCATCCTTCAGCACCTGGCGTTCAACAGCCAAGCCGTTAAAGCCAGCGACTGTAAAGCAGGATGGAAGATTGGTCCTTGGAACAGCAGATCCTTCCTGAGAGGAAGTCCCCAAGGAACATCGGCGACCAGCCGTAGCAGATCGACATACCAAGACCGGCGAAGCCAGTCTGGAGCCACTAGAATGACCAGAATCCCTTCTGTCTGAATCCTGCACAGGAGTCATGGCAGAAGTTTGGGAGGGCTGGAACAAATCAGTCAGCCCATCTTAGAATACTTACCGAGCCGCCAGGACACTTCTTGTGCCCCCTTGGTGGTTAACATAGACCAGGGCCGTGGCATTGTCTGAAAGAATTTGTACCGGACACCCCTGAAGACGATTGTCCAATAAGCCAGACAGAGTCTGATCGCTCAGGGTTCCAGTACACTAATCAGCAGGCTGTCCAGTACAGGAGAGAAAGGATTTTCCCTGTCGAAGTGCTGGAGAGCGAAGCTACCGCTAGCGACCGTGGGTCCTTGACCCATTTCACCAAAATCTCTTTAGCAGAGGTCTTGTGTGCAATTGTGCAAACAGACCGCCTTGAGGGTGGACGCCACCAGGCCCAGCACGCACATGCAAACCTGGAGGGATGACCATCTGCTGAACCAGAGAAGCTGAATTGCCTCCTGCAATGTCTGAATTTTTTCTTTAGGAAGAAACACTCTGGCTGAGACCGAGTCCAAAGTCAGACCTAGATAGCCCAGTTTTTGTGGATAGAACCAAAGCAGACTCCTGAATGTTCAGAATCCAACCGAACTCCCAGTACCCCAGTACTGCCATCCCCCACTGACTCAAACAATGCCAGCACCAGGGCCAACATTCCTGTGAAGACCCGAGATGCAGAGGTGAGACCAAAGATCAGCGTCACAAACTCATAATGCTCCTCGTCCAAGGCAAACCGGAGGAAGTGCTGGAAACCAGCACGTATTAGAATGTGCAGGTAGGCGTCCTTGATGTTGATAGAAGCGAGAGAAAATCCCCCTGAAGTAGGGACGCCACTACCATGTGAATGGACTCCATGCAGAACTTCTGTACTTGCACAAAGCAGCTTAGCGCCTTTAGGTGCAGAATTGGACGTACCTTCCCTTCCTTCCTGGGGACTGTAAAGAGGTTTGAGTCACCCCTTGAAGTAACAAGTTTTGCACTGCATTCATGGAAGCTCCAAACAGGCGATCCCCTACAAGAAGGAGATCAGATAAGGCCTTCGTAGAAGTCTCGTCCGCAGACCAGCATTTCAGCCAGACAATATGCCGAAGGACCACTGCTGATACAGACAGCCTAGAAATCAAAAGCAGCCACATCCAAAGAGTCATCACAGACAAACTGTAGCCCCTGGACCAACTGGTCCACCAGCTCTGCAAAGACAGGGGGAAGCTGTTCTCCCTCCAGGTCCCGGCGTAAAAGCTTAGCCCATTTGGTCAGAGTTTGCGACATCATGGTAATAGTAATTAACAGCCTAATTGCCGAACCAGCCACAGTGCACATATGGCGGGCCAGTGCATCTGCCCTCTTATTAGCTGGACCTGTAAAGGTCAGGAACTCCTCAACCAGGATGAAGGTAACCCAATTTGACCTGGAAACTGGTGAGTCCACTACAGGTGGGACCGTCCACCTTTAACGCAGTAAATCCTCATAAGGGTACCGCAAGCAAAAAAAAAGCAACCACTGCGTTTTGGAAGATCCTACTGTTTTGTGACAAGTTGTCAAGGTAAGCAGAAAGAGGAACACCCTCGCTGCTTTGGAGGGCCTGAGGGTGCCAAAAAGAACCAGTGCTTCCGACGTGGTATCAGCCGCAACCTCCATTTTTAAAGTTTCATGCATTGACACAAACAGTGCATCCACCAGCGCCTATTTAAGCGGCTAAAGAAGCAGAAGAAACATCCTCACTATCTGAGCACTCAGGGTGCGTGGACGCAGACCCAGTAGGGTCGCTATATACTGAGCTCACCCCGAAAACATAACAATAAGGGGAGGCCCCTGACTGCGATCCCACAAGGGGACACCGGCCAAGAGTCCACAAATGGACCACCCATTGGACCCCGCAAAAAAACAAGGGGGTCGCCCTCCGAGCCCTCCAGAGAGGACCTAAGAGGACATAGGCCCCTTAAAAGGGGGCCGCCCCCAGTGACGCGGATGCACAGGCAGGGTACCCTCGCTAAAACAAGGCAGGTGCCCCACACAATAATAGCAGCAAGACTGTCATTAAAAATGAAGCGCCCACACAGCGCCATCCAGACCAATGGCCCAGCAGGCCGCGTGCCACAGCCTAAGTTTTTGTGGGGGCCCAGCTGCAATTGCATGGATCCGGCAGAAGCCAAAAGGAAGTGTGGTGGCTTTAGCTACACGCACTAGGGCCTCCCCCCAGCGAAATGGCCCAGCAGGCCACAAGCCGCTGCCTAAATTTTTGAGGGCGCCCAGCCGCCAGGACGCGAGCCCACCGTCCAGGGGCAATGGAGGGGAAGACGGATGCCCAAACAGGAGGCAAACAAGAGGCAGTGGCTTCAGCCATACTCACAAAGGCCACCTCACGTAGTTTCCATGTAGTAGGCCACAAAGCCGCGGCCTAATTTTTCGGCCAGATTCAGACGCGTGAGGCCCGTGGATGCTAACCTGTTTCCGCAGCCCAACAACCCCCGCAGGGAGCCCAAAGGACATCCCTGCCCTAGTCACCAACCCTCAGGATAGCAGAGAACCCTGCTCAACCCCCCCGTTGCACACCAGGAAAACCCGATCAGCAGCCTGGTCAGTAGCCCGGTCAGCAGCAACTCCAACCAGCCCCCCTTAAGAGCATGTGGCAACAGCCAGCTAATGAACTCACCCAGGGAGGAGGGGGGGCAAAAGACCCAAAGTGACCAACAATTTAGAAGGGCTGGGGGGAAGGGAACCCGGGTGTCCGACTATCCCAGGGAGGGGCACACGTTCACCCCAAAACTCTCCAGGGGTAATGTGGGTGCTGTCGGCCAGAAGGATACACAGTGACTCAGGCCGAAGCCAGTTTATATCCATCCTCACGAGACAATTAACTCGCAGGCCAGCCCCCATCCAGTGGGGCTATGTCACGGCCGACCTAGCGCAGAGCTGCAGTCTGCATGTGCTCTCTGGCCAGACTGGGGGGACCCTAAGGATCTATATTATCCAGTTTGTTGCCCAGTCCAGCACTTGATTGTAGTTCTCACAGGAACAAAATAATAAAAAGGATGAAAAATATTCCATTTGTAAATGAAAAAATTGCCAGGACCAGAGATCCCAGCAAGGAACTAGGTTCCTTACTCCTGACTAGGCAGAAAAAAAACTGAGTGTATATAGCTGAGAGTGGGTATATACCCCCTGGGACTGCCCAAAGGCGTAGTCAAGCTTTTTCCTGCCTAGTGTCCTACTTCTGTAGGGGGCAGTATAACTCAATGGTTAAGAGGAATCAGGAGCTGTGTCTATCAATAAATGAAAGAGAAATAATATACACCGTATAGCTTTTTTTTTTTTTCTTTCTTTCATATAGAGGGCCTACATACTGTACATATCACTGTAGGTTCCATGTCCGAGCTTTTTTTTTTTTTTTACAGATATTGATTTGCAGAAAGTGTATGCCCTATGCTGATGTGAACTGCTATTTACAGTTTACAGAGGTAGAATGTGTATGTTGGTAGAACAGCAAACAAACTGATGCTGTTGATAACTATAACACGCATGATTGATCTCCAAGGTTCAAATGTTGTGTTTTTATAGCTTAGAACTGGATGAAATAGCTGAAATAAAACTCTGATCTCAGGGAATACTTATGTTAGATTTCAAATAACCTGGAAACTATTCTGACTGTATAAAAAAGATAGAGTAGCTTTTTAGTTTATGTTATATTTTAGAAATGTTTACAAAGTTATCCAAACAATGTTCTAGGCCATATAATTTTACTTCTGCACCTAACACGAGACAAGTACATATAGCTAGAGTGTAAGTTAAGGAATGTGTTACCCCAATATTTCTTATTCTTGAAATATGTCTGTGGTACCATGTACTTGCGTTCAAAAAGGAACTATTCTTTTTATATTTCTTCGTTAGTGTGAGAAACCTGGTGTTCCTCCAGTCCCCCTGCTTTCCTATTTCAAACTGACCACTCTAGGCATAAGAACACATCTATCTCAGTATGGTCAGGCCTGTCTGTCCTCCAATGGCCAATGGGTGCTGACACGCCCCCCTGCACAGCATTTCACTTGGAAGATCAGTGTACTGCTTTCTCCTTGCCTCCTGCTGACACTCCTTCCTGCAGTCTCCATCCCACCTGTCTAAGCCCTTAATGCAGCATTCATGTGATCATTTATAAAGAAAAGGGAAGAAATGTGTTTATACTTTTTAATTTATACAGTGGGTATAGAAAATAATCACTTACCTTTAAAATAATCACATTGTGTTGCTTTGCAGCCTGAAATTAAGAAAGATGCAGATTTTGTTTTATCCTGTTGTATTTACCTTTAACATCCAAGTAAAAGAAATAACACCAATTTTGTCAGGAAAAAAATAAAACAAATTCAAAAACAGAATCACTGAGTTGGAAAAAAGAACACCCTCTTTAAGAATTGTAAACTTAATCAGTTTTCCTGGAGCATTTCAGTCCCTGATAGTGCAACTGGAGCAAGCAACCAATTATGGGTGGCAAGGCACTGTCAAAAGATCTCTGGACAGGCACAAGTCAGGAGATGGATACAAATAAATTACAAAGGCTTTATCAATGCCTAGAAGCACAATTAATCTATTATTAAAAAGTGGAAGATATTTAGTACAAAACAGACCCTCCCTGGATCAGGATGTCACTCCAAACTGGATCAAAAAGCCAGGAGGAAACTGGTCAGAGAGGCTACCAAAAGACCTATAGCAACTTTAGAGCAGTTGCGGGAATTTATGATAAAGAGTGGTCATTGTGTGCATGTGACAACAATATCACAAATTCTCAACAAATGTGGCTTGTTTAGGAGGGTTAAAAGAAAAAAGCCACTCCTTCAGAAGGGCCACACGCAGTCACGACTGAGCTTTGCCAAAACGCATCCAGAAGATTCTGAGGCCACATGGAAAAGGTGTTATGGTCAAATTAGACTAACATTGAATTATTTGACCTCAGCACCAAACTATATATCTGGCGGAAATCCAATACAGCTCACATTCGAAATAACAACATTCCTACAGTAAAGCATGGAGGTGGTAATATCCTGTTATGGGGGTGTTTGTAGCAGGGACTGGAGCACTTTTCAAGACAGAAGGAAAAATGGATGGGGCAAAATACTGTCAAATTCCTGATGAAAATCTGCTGCCCTCTGCAAGAAAATTGGTTTACCTTTTTACATGACAATTGCCCAAAGCACACAGCAAAAATTACTACACCGTGGTTGAAGGAGAAAAAAGTTAATGTCCTTGCAAGGCCTAGTATGAGCACAGACTTAAATCCCATTGACAAACTGTGGAATGACTTGAAGACTGCAGTCCACAAACGGTCATCATCAAATTAAACTGAACTTGAGCAGTTCTGCAAGAAGTGGGCAAATATTTCAAAGTCTAGCTGTGCAAAGTTGGTACAGATATATCCCAACAGACTAAAGGCTGTAGCAAAAGGTGGTTCAACAAAATACTGTACGCAAGGGGGTGATCCTTTTTTCAACTCAGTGATTCTGTTTTTGATTTTTGTTTTTTTTTTTCTGACATTTTGCTGGTATCTCTCTCACTTGGATGTTATAGGTTGCAGCTGGATTAATCAAAAACTGTGTCTGTCTTCATTTTAGGAGGCAGAGCAACAACATGTGATTATTTTAATGGGGGTGATTCTTTACTACACCTATAGTATGTATGTATCTCTATATATATTACAGTATCTCACAAAAGTGAGTACACCCTTACATTCTTGCAAATATTTTATTATATCTTTTTATGTGAAAACACTATAGAAATGACACTTTGCTAAAATTGTAAAGTAGTGATTGTACAGCTTGTATAACAGTGTACATTTTCTGTCCCCTCAAAATAACTCAACACACAGCTATTATTGTCTAAACCACTGGCAACAAAAGTGAGTACAACCCTAATGAAAAATGTCCAAATTGGGCACAATTAGCCATTTTCCCTCTCTGGTGTCATGTGACTCGTTAGTGTTACAAGGTCTCAGGTGTGAATGAGGAGCAGGTGTGGTAAATTTGGTGGTATCGCTCTCACTTTCTCATACTGGTCACTAGAAGTTCAACACAGCACCTCATGGCAAAGAACTCTCTGAAGATCTGAAAAAAAGAATTGTTGCTCTACATAAAGATGGCCTAGGCTATAAGGAGATTGCCAAGACCCTGAAACTGAGCTGCAGCACGGTGGCCAAGACCATACAGCGGTTTAACAGAACAGGTTTCACACAGAACAGGCCTCACCATGATCAACCAAAGAAGTTGAGTGCATGTGCTCAGCGTCATATCCAGAGGTTGTCTTTGGGAAATAGACGTATGAGTGCTGCCAGCATTGCTGCAGAGGTTGAAGGGTGGGGGGTCAGCCTGTCAGTGCTCAGACCATACACCGCACACTGCATCAAATTGGTCTGCATGGCTGTCGTCCCAGAATGAAGCTAATGATAATGCACAAGAAAGCCCACAAACAGTTTGCTGAAGACAATCAGACTAAGGACATGGATTACTAGAACCATGTCCTGTGGTCTGTTGAGACCAAGATAAACTTATTTGGTTTCCGATGGTGTCAAACATGTGTGGTGGCAACCAGGTAAGGAGTACAAAGACAAGTGTATCTTGCCTACAGTCAAGCCTAGTGGTGGGAGTGTCATGGTCTGGGGCTGCATGAGTGTTGCCAGCACTGGGGAGCTACAGTTCATTGAGGGAACCATGAGCGCCAACATGTTCTGTGACATACTGAAGCAGAGCATGATCCCCTCCCTTGGAGATGTATTTCAACATGATAACGACCCCAAACACACCTCCAAGATGACCACTGCCTTGCTAAAGAAGCTGAGGGTAAAGGTGATGGCCTGGCCAAGCATGCCTCCAGACCCAAACCCTATTGAGCCTCTGTGGGGCATCCTCAAACGGAAGGTGGAGGAGCGCAAGGTCTCTAACATCCACCAGCTCCGTGATGTCGTCATGGAGGATTGGAAGAGGACTCCAGTGGCAACCTGTGAAGCTCTGGGGAACTCCATGGCCAAGAGGGTTAAGGCAGTGCTGAAAAATAATGGTGGCCACACAAAATATTGACACTTTGGGCCCAGTTTGGACATTTTCCCTTTGGGATGTACTCACTTGTGTTGCCAGCGGTTTAGACATTAATGGCTGTGTGTTCAGTTATTTTGAGGGGACAGCAAAGTGGTGGTTATACAATGAGTTATGAGTAATGAGTGGTTATACAATGTCATACACTCACTACTTTACATTGTAGCAAAGTGTAATTTCTTCAGTGTTGTCACATGAAAATATATATTTAAATATTTACATAAATGTGAAGGGTGTACTAACTTTTGTGAGATACTGTATATATTTTAGTATGGTACAATAGGTTATTGACTTTCTCTTACTTGCTGGGTAAGAGTCACCTTGATATGTGGAACTTCATGTAGACACACTTCTTCATCTTTAAGTTAGGTGTCAGTCGAGTTCGATTGGGCGCGTTCTACTCCTGAACCCTGGGGAGGCTGCGCTGGGTTTGTTAAAAGCAAACCAACTAAGTGAACCAGCAGAGCACAGTTAGTTCATCTGTTGGTGGAACCTAACTCCAAGCTATGTGACCACAGCTCAAACTAAGTGTATGTATCAGGTTCAGATCACAGATAAATCCCAGTCCAGGGGATCACAGTTAGAGGCGGTTCACACTGAGGCGATCCGACTTGCCGGGGCAGCCTGTGAAGTCGCGGTGCACAGCGCGCACCATGACCTCGGAGCGACATGCACGGACTTCATATCATTAAAGTCAATGCAGGTCGCCCCAAATTAGTACAGGACCCTTTTTCTAAGTCGGAGTGACTTGTGTCACTCCGATTAGAACGGGTCCTGTGCTAATCTATGGCAGGCGACCCACGGCAACTTGTCAGGCGACCAAGTCGCCTGACAAGTCACCCCAGTGTGAACCGGCTCTTAAAGTGGCTAGCCAGTGAAGACTTTTATGAACCTTTACATGGCAGGGCAAAAAAATTGAAAGTGTTGGTCTCCCACAGCAAAGGTAAGAAACCATTGGTGGTTGGGAAAGATGGAAATGTGAAGATCTTGAATGTCTACCAATGCCAGAAATTCCACCTAACTGTTTACATTTGGAGGCACTCAATATTTGTTTCTTTTTACTATATGCAGCTATGACATTTATGAACAGTGTATTCTATCTTAGTTACACATTCAAGTGTACAGTAAGTAGGCCCTTTACAATGATTACATTATTCAAGAAAATCATCAGGAAAAAAGTATTTTTGGATACAAACTACGTAATTAGGCATAATTATTAAGGCGAAACGCACAGCGTAAAGTACAGTAACCCAAAACAATTAATCAGAATTCACCCGCTAATTAATCAGAATTAATCTGACTGGTAGGTATGGGTTACTGCACTTTGCAAGTAATTGCTGCTTTTTGTAACATATTAGGAAGATGTGGAGAAAGTATTCCACAGTTGCTAAAAGCCTTAGGTTAGGTTTTATATTTGCACATTTTCATATGAATCAAATCTTTTTTCCTGACCATACTAATCCCACCTACAAACAGGAGGATGGTCACTTCTTTGCCACTAGGTGGGGCTTATAACTGAGCACCACCGATCAGCCTTGTTCTATTCAATGTCGTTGTTACAACCCAATGCAAATTGATTGGGAAACCAAAAACATATGTATTTTAAAATGCATTCCTTTTCATTTTGTTTTTTATATAAGTAGGATGTAAAAATGGCACTAGATGAAAAATGGTTAACATAACCCAACGTCTCCAGTCTCCGCTCACACCGATGTTTGCAAAAGCTGCCGTGAGCTGTGAAAGTGTTAATCAACACAGTAGCCAGACACTGCAGCTTGTAGAGACTAGTGAATTGATTTAAAAGGTTTAATACGAGCATCAGCTTGCGCCTATTACTGCTAGTAAGCTGTACTGAGGTTATTTGTTCGCTTGGAAAAAATAGTGCTGCTTAGAATGAGCACATTAAGGGTAAAATTGCAGAGAAAACCCCATTACAACTTTATTGCTGGCAAATTGGAACCAAAGCTCGTCTGTATTTCAATTACTCAGTTACCAAAGAGATAAATCCTTTCTTCTATTTTTTTTTCTGCTCTCTCCCTTCTCTCTCTCCTTTTGCAGACGTTCAATCTCAGACTCCGTGATGAGAAATCCTCTTATTATACCCTACCGACAGCACGCGGTTTTTCTTAGCAATTTCGAGAAATTGTCCATTAAGTTCTTTTTATTACGTCCCAAAAGCTTCTAAGCTCACAAGACATTTATCATGGAGAAATGCTGGCCGAGGCGTTTCAAGGTCCCTCCCCACCCCCCCATTCCTCGTCAGAGCTTCGCCGAATTCTTTACATACGTCATGCAGTGTATGTTTTGCATGTGGTACATATGCTGCTTTATTCACTTATTTCCTAAAAATGTCTCTTAAAAAAAGTTTCAGAGAAAAGAAAACAATCCTATACTTTTTTCAGTACCTTTGCTAATAGACAAACTGTCTTCTGAATGTGCATATGAAGTTCTGGTTTCTCCAACATCCTTGTCTCTACCAATCTGATTTAAAACTATGCTAGAAGTAAGCTTGGGATTTTTGATGGAGAACTCAACAATGTTCGAGATACTTGACTGAAGTGTAATTTGTGCATGACACAAAAAAAATTCTCAGTAAATACCAATTAATCGGATCGATACTGCCCATGTATGCTGCCGCTGTCCAGCGACTCCTTTTTGGAAGTGGTTGTAAAGGCACAAGGTTTTTTATACGTTCATGCATTCGATGCATGAAGGTAAAAAAAACCTTACCTGAGGCCACTCTCAACATTTCGATGTCCACAAGAGCATTGCCTCTCCAGGGACTTGCACTCCTGATTGGCCTTTGGCAGCAGCGGGAACCATTGACTCCTGCTGCTGTCAATCACAATGGCTCTTTGTGTGAATGGACACACTGAGGTGCGGGTCAGGAGTGCACCTGCTTGGGTGCCCCCACAGAAAGCTGCTTGCTGTGTGGGCACCCAGCAGGAGCCAGGAGCGCTGACGTGGGACCCAAGAAGCCGAGGATCTGGGCTGCTCAGAGCAGGTAAGTATATGTTTGCTATTTAAAAAAAAAAAACAAAAAAAAACCAAGGCTTTAATATCACTTTAAAGCTGAACTTTGCCCCAATGGAGAAGTTCAGCTTTATTTTCTTCTCCCCCTCCTCTTCTTCTTTTGGAACTTTTTTTGGGGGGGCAGCTGGTACCTACTTTTCCACCAGAAATTCTTCCCCCAGCCAGGTCCCAGGAGGCTGCGGGACCATTCATTGGACTCAGCGAGGCTCACGCATGCGCAGCAGGAAGCTAGGTGTGAAGCCACAAGAACTCACAGCAATCTCCCCACACTAAACATGCTGGTGTTAGGGACCCAAAGACATGCAAAGTACTGGGGTGAGGATGCTGCTGGATGCCTAGACAGGTAAGTGTCCTTTTATTGAAAATCAGCAGCTATAATATTTTGGTTTGATTTAGGGCTTGAGCTAACATTTTAATTAGTTTGTAATAGCAAGGCAAAGAGTGAGACCCACATACCCACATATATGCACATACACATACATGTGTAGATGGAAGAAACTGTTTTGTTTTTAGTTTCTTTTCTCGTTCAGCCCGCTGGCTGAACAAAAAAAAATCTAGACATCTAATGGCGCTTTTCCACTGCATGGAACCGTACCGGTTCGGCACGCTTTTGTGCTTTTCCACTGCTGGTACCGCATGGTATAGGGTCGGAACGGTTCGGTACGGTACGGTATAGGTTTGCTTTTCCACTGCATGGAACCGAACGGTATGGTACGGCTCTGAAAAAACAGTACCTACTCGATTGTGGTTCCAACAGGTATCAAACTGGTACCATATCCCACAATCCTTTGCATGCAGTCACTACTAGCCACTGATTGGTCAGAGAATCCCACCCACCCCGTTGTTATCCCACCCACTTAACTTTAGTACTACTTTAGTGGAAAAGCAAACCTATACCGTACCGTACCGAACCGTTCCGACACCGTACCATGCGGTACCAGCAGCGGAAAAGCAAACCGGGCCAAGCAGGGCCGAGTAGAGCCGAGCCGGTACTTGCAGTGGAAAAGTGCCATATGACCATCTTTACAAGGAATTCAGCCCAAAGCATTAGATTGATGTCCAGGCAATTTGAATATTTTCAGAATGAGGTCAGCATATGCCGCCTACATACACCTTTAATGACATGTTTCCATTACAAACGACCCAACCAAACAAACCGGTACAAAACAGAGGATCTGGTGATTATGAATGACTGTTTACTTTTTTTTTTTAATCTGGAGAAAATCCAAGCCTGCCATGCTGGGAAGTAGTACAATGTGTTCCCAAACAGCCCTGAAGGTTTTCTGAATGGAGTGTGTCCTAGCAAAGAGCAAACTTCTCTGTAATTGGAAATGAAAGTCCAACAAGTTTGTTCTTGGGTCAGCTCTATGGCTATAGTAGCCCAGGCTACTGTTTGTAATATTCAGATATATACTTATGCACAAGCCATAATAACAGGCTCATTAAAGGTAAACTCCAGGAAAATATAAAAGATACAAATGTAGCTCAGTAATCATTAATACATCCTTACTTATATGCAAGCAGTGGATGTATTTGAGTGGCATCAGTCTCCTGCTGTCCCTGTACAGAAATGCTCAGATCTGAGGAAGGAGATGCAGCACAATGAGCCAACAGCAGAGTAGAAAAGAGATGAGCACATTATGCCTCGTTTCCACTGAGCGGAACGGTTCGGGTCGGTACAGTTTGGAAGGGTTAGAATGGTCCGGTCTATTCAGGTGAGTGTTTCCACTGCAAGTCGGGCGACCAGGGACCATGCGGGGTTTACACCAAATGAGGTGTTTGTTTTGCTCTCTCATTTGACGTGAGCATTGAAGTTTTCCTGTCCGCCAATCAGTGGAATCTATCGTGTGACGCCAGTAGCTGCGCCCTAACCGTACCGTACCATTTCCTTTGGCCCTACATCTGAAGCAGGACCAAGAATGGTGCGGTTTGGTTCGGTTGTATGGGCTACTTTCATAATGGAAACACTCAAATTAGCGTACTGTACCGAACCGACCTAAACCGGTCCGCTCAGTGGAAACGCAGCAATAGTGTGCTGCTGCTACATTCACTGTCTACCCTCAGGAATGGAGTGGGGGACGACGACATGTAAGTGAAAGTGAAACTGCATGAGAAATATTAGGTCTGCTCCCCTGGCCAGGCAGGGCTGTACTGTGTGGCAGAGTTGTGTAAATTTTAGGACAGAAATACAGATCCTTTTGGCAGGCAGAAATTCCCATATATATCATCTGTGTATTTAGCTGTTTGCCTGGAAATAAACTTTTAAATGAAACTCCTGGAGAAAGACTGAATGGAAACACATACAGTATACAGTATGTAAACAGTGTTACCTACCAAAGGATTTTCAATTCTATTCACCCACTATTGTGATGCACACACCATTGCCATAGTACATAACCAAACAAGTAACATCAACAGTTCCTGTTTTAAATGTGCAGCTCCCTATGTCCGACGCCCGCTCATTTAGGCCAGGTTCAAACTAGCTGCGGCCATGGCTCACAGAAGAGGGTCCGGTTAGGGTTGCCACCTCATCCCTTCAAACCAGGACACACATTATTAAACAGGTTCTGTGGCTGATTAAGGTGGTAATTAAACTCACTTAGTGCCTTATGTGCATTATATTAGCCCCAGAACCTGTGAAATTAATGTGTCCTGGTTTAAAGGGATGAGGTGGCAACCCTAGGTCCGATGCGTGTCTGTTCACAGTTTTAGGTATGAATCAGGTCTGAATTTTTTGCTGAATTCGCACATGAAATGGACCAGAAGACACACAGGACCCTTCTGCAATTCAGACCGCAGCCGCCCATTGAGAGCCGGTCACACTCTGCTGTCATGCGAATTGGATGGGGGGAAACCTACATCGAATTAGCATCATTGTGAACAATGGAGAGTCAGCCGAGTGTGGATACATGTATATACCCAGCGCTAGAGCCACAGACCACAGATGGGGTAGTGGAGGGACCCGGGCTAACCTATGCAGCTGTCAATATGCACTTTGGTAGGTGCAAGGTATAAACATCAACACACAAAAAGGACTGCGCTTGGTGCCCACAGTAGCCCCTGTGATGGGAGTAAAAGCAGGACAGAATCCCATCAATAAGGTCTAAAGGAGGTAAAAGTATTAACAGTTTATTGCCTTGTAAGGGATAAAGCCTGAGGGTAAAACAGCCAACAATACCACTGCATGGAGTCCCTGGGCATGGAGAAGAGGGCCATCCAGCACCGCAGATAGGGCTGATGGAGGGGCATCAATAATAAAAGCCACGATGGATGTGGTGTGGCCACTCAGGAGGCCAGACGGAGCGCGGCACGCTCGGGTAATGTCACAGCCCCTCAGTAGGCGTAAGGAGGAAGAGCCAAGGGAAGCTTCGGGGACCCAGCATTGAACGCAGGCTGGGTCAGGTGCCGTGACGACGACTTTCACACGCATGCGCTTTATCAAGTCATGGAGATGGAGGCAACTGGACAATTTAAACAGTTTGTGACCCAATGGAGGGGCATGGAGTAGGCAGAGCTATGCAGATCTGGGTGCCACTTAACCCATCAAAGCTCATGGCTGCCATTAACCTGTTTGATACAGACTATATGTATTAAACAGTTGTACAAAATAATAACACATCAGCTGGGTGTGGATGTCTATTCATTGTCTAATGAGTTAACATGTAACATAGAAAGCTGCAAAACTGAAATCTGTAATATCAACGCATGGCAGGTGTAGGAATTACACTGGCTGATCCTCTGTGTATTATTTTGTCTGCCTGGAGTACTTCTTTATAGTGGAACTAAACTCTGCAGTACCTCCCTCCACTCCAACAATCCGAAGTAGATGATGCCCCCCTTCGCCACTGACATCTTCTCCCCAACTTTCAGGTCCTGGGTCTACGGCAGGGGTGTCAAACTCAATTTTATTGCAGGCCGAATCAGCATTATAGTTGCCCTCAAAGGGCCAGTTGTATCTGTAAGACTAGATGTCCAAAGCACCCCCCCTTCCCCACCATCAGAAGTCAAGAGTCCCTCACCCTCCCTTACATCACAGTGTGCTCCCCTTACCTTGCGCTGGTGGGGAGAGTCTGAGAGCAGAGCTGGGAAGCAAAATATGCAGAGTTTGGAGGAGGACCAGTAGAGGGCTGGAGTCCACTGAAAGCTAAGACAAGGGGAAGTGGAGAGGAGGGGGTGCTGCAGCTACACAGAGAGGTGCAGGATCTGTAGGAGGAGTTCTGTCTTCCTCTCTGTTGCGGACTGCTGAGACGGTGAAGGGGGGCTAGATACGAGCCTCTCTGTGGCTGCATGGAAAAGTGCAGGATCTGGTGGAGGAGTTTTGTCATCCTCTATGCTGCTGACTGCTGAGAGAAGGTGGGGGCAACAATGAAGGGATTGCCGCAGCTGCAGGAGAGGAGCAAGGGCCAGATGAAATGGCCTAGAGTTCCGGATTCGGCCCTGGGGCCTTGTGTTTGACACGTGTGGTCTACGGCCATCTTGATCGGCCAACACTGTTTGACATAACTCCTGCGCATGGAGTTTATTGATCCCAGCGCCAAGGCACTGCCCCAAGAATATACTGTGAGCTGCACATGTACAATCTGAAGGAGAATGTAAACAGCCAGGTAGGTTTGATTTATTGCAGAAGAGACATAGCATGTCTCTTCCATAATAAAAGACCTGCCTGCTGGCTTATTTTTTTTAACTTTGGTGCCACTTTCCACTAAGGGAAAATATAAAGCTATTTTCCAATCCGTTGCATTAATTATTTTATTTCATTTGTGTTACATGTAAAATTGTAAAATGTATATATTACCACAGGCATCTCATTTCAAATAATTGCGTTTTTTCCTTGAGCAAGGAAACAGTTAAAGGTTATCTAGCTGAAAGCAAGATAAGGTCTCTTTTTCTCTCAGATTTCTGATTATTAGAATAAGAATCACTGATATGTTGATTAGACACCCCCTCGTGTCTCCCCTCTAAGCCCAGCTTCTAGCGGTATCGCCAGAGAGGTGAAGCATGTGGCATAAAATCTATAATTGTAATCAAGTGTGTCTAAAAGCTGTCATTACCAGGAGCCATTCCAAAGTCAAGACAGCAATAAGGCACCCAGAGGCGGTTTGCAAGTCATCTATGTTGGGGATAGTCTAAAAAGATAGCTGCATTGCCCAGAGCCCCTTGTGCTCCATGTCACTGAAGAATTACTGATCCCTCGTTGCATCCCAGGGATTACTTTGGATGTGAGCAATTAAACACAGCATTGGCCCCATTTTAGAGCCTAAGGCATTGTGACCTTTTATTAAAACCCCAGCATGTTCCCCAGGGACCAGGTGAAAGGTCACAAATCAAGACGTCACCTGCCCTGATAGAACTGTCTATGTGAGGGCTGTAAGAGGTAAATGTATTAGACAGATGCAAGACGGCTATAGAAGGAATAGAACAAAACACTTCTCACAAGGGTCCCTTCTTTACAGCTAAATCCATTTCCTGCAAGTACATACATTGGCCTCATTCATAAGTCTTTTCAAGCACATTCTGGCAAAGAGCATGGCTGAAAGTATATTTATAGTCAACAGTTTTTTCTTAGATTTGGATAGTGTAGGGAATGGGTAAACCTCCTAGCAGGTTTATTTGATTTATTTTTGCTGTCTATGTCCCTTTGAGAAGGTTTCTATCACTTCCTGTTGTGAGACAAAATAGGAAGTGAGAAGAAACCTCTCTTAAACAGTTGTCGCTGGAACCATTGACCATTGAAAAACGTAATTTTTGTAAAATCTTACCTGTAAAATTCCTTTCTCTGAGTCCTCCGACAGTCGCCGCCCCCGCCCCTCTTTTGGGGTTGTTTTCTTATTACCTACTGCTATGCTACCAAACTGAGTTGGGAGTGGTCACTGCAGGGGGGTATTGACCAGTTGGGACAGCCCCCATGGGTGTGTATATGCAAATGCCTTTGTTCTTTTGACTAAGGCTTTATGCCTAACTACTCCTGCGGAGCAGAAGTCAATACCCAACAGTGATGACTTAGAGGCGGCGGCAACTGTCAGAGGACGTAAGAGAAAGATGGATTTCCCCAACAGGGACACAGACACCAATAAAAACCTCAATGAAGAGAAAGGCAACACTCAATCAGTTGGCCTTACAATTTTACTGAGGTCACAATGCAGTAGTGACAGCAGAATCTACAAAACCAGGCACAATACACTGATGTTTCAGGCCAGGACAGACATCTTTCACAAAGCGAAAGACAGCTATGTCTGTCTGTCTGTCACCTTGAGAAAGTCGTTAATCGCAGCCCCGAAACAATGGTTTGATGCCTGGTTTTGCACATTCTGCTGTCACCATTACAATATGAACTCAATACAATTCTTTTTTCTGAGCGATAATACAAAATCACTGTTAGCCATGCACCCCCTACCTGGTGGAAGTAAGGGTCAGGTGAAGGATGAGTTTGTTACAAGCAATTCAAACCTGGCAGGGGTTCTAAGACCTCACCTACTTTTTTCAAAACAAGAATTGTTCCTTTAGATACACTTTGTGTGTAATGTGCTGCCACCCGTAGCACTGGGCATAGAACAGTGGCATAGCCAATAGTCACTGGAAGCTGCTAAGTTACCTGCTGCCTGCATTTCTAAGTAAGACATAAAATGCCCAACTACCTGAAAATGAAGCCAAACAGCACAAACTGGTCATTTCAGTACTGCTCCAAAAAAGAACTGCACTGTAATCTATATGTAATTACCGCCTTGGATCTAACATAATATACACATAAATATTATACACGTGTGTCTGTCATCTCCTGTACCTCAGCCACATTCTCCTAAGTTTAGTACATAGGTAAATGTGATAGATGTGAACACTTACAGTAGTTCCTTTTTCTGGTTCTTTTAATGACTCTAGTCTTTTGGTGAGCTAATTGGAAAACTGCCACAAATGCTGTCCTGCATTCTACCCACAACATGGCATGATATGTGTCTAGCATGATAAGGCAATTCCCACAGTCATAGTTTATACCGTGGTCCCTTCAATACCTCTACGGGTCCAAAATTCCTGGGCTGAAACCCATCAGCCATACCACCAAAAAGATTGGCCATTCCCCATTCCTTACAACCACAGTTACAGCAGGTTTCCTAGCAAACTCTATTGGCATTGGCCATTAAACTGCATCTTTGACTTTAATGGTACTGCACAATACTCACAAATTATATGCAAAGTAAAGGTGCATTAAAGCCTTATTTTTTTTTTTTATTACTAGCCCAGAATTCCTCTGTAAGATCTCTGGACTCATATAACATAATAAAAAAAAATATTTTTTGTGTCTTTTCCTGGGAAGACAGATTTGCACTCTTTTCCACATTTTGTATACACCTGTGCAATCCAAAATCTGTTGAGTGACTTGAATAATTATCATTAGCAGAATCATATTGTTACTAGTGATTGACCGATATCGGTTTTTCGTTGCCAATACCGACACCGATATTTTGGTCAATGCATATCGGTATCAGCCGATATTGGCCGATATTTTTGTACATTTAAAAAAAATTATTATTTTTTTTTACTTTACAGTTACTCTTGTTGAGGGATCTGGGGGTCAAAAAGACCCCAAACCCCTCCTCTGCACTTAAAAGCATCCAAAACGCCAAGTTTGGCTGTTTTGAATGCTGTCATTTTTTTTAATCTGGCGCCAGACAGTACCTGGAAGTGATGTCACTCATGACATCACTTCCGGGTTTTTGCATGAAGACCCAATCAGAGCCGAATGCGGCTTTGATCGGGTCTTCGGCGGCCGTGCATAAATGATGTGTTGCTTGTACCCTACTTCAGATCATTGGGAATCATGCGGTATCTGTGCCAATCTTCACCCCTACATCATCATGACTTAATAATCACCAAGGAAGGGACGCCATATTGCTTGATAGTAACAAATTTTAGACCTGATGAACTATGGGATACTAAGAAGAAGCAATAGGACAAGGGGACTATTTTACAAAATTTTTACCATGTGCATGATTACTGAATGCATAGGAATTTCATGAACCTCATGTGTTTTCACAAAAGCAGTTTTGGCTTACCTGATTTACATTAGGGTTATGTTTTTTGACCAGATTAGATAACAAAAAACATAGGATGAGCTACTGTATACTGTACCCATTTACCATTTACCAGTTCTTAGATGGGATGGCTGCATTCATTTTCTTTTATTTAGGCGTTTTCTTCCTTTATTTTCACCTAGTAGTCCTGTGAATAACACACTCCTTGAATTTTAATGTCTGCTCTCATTTCTCCAATGTTTTTATTGAGGCAGCCATTATTGTCATGCAGGCTGGACTTAAACAAATGAGTGCCTTTGTCCATCTCCATTAAATTGGTAGAGTGACAGTTTGCATTATAAAAATAACGTTCTTGTACTTATTATTTCAGTTTGGAGGAAGTGACAATGACATTTCTGGCAGGATCTACAGGTATTTTCTGTACTTGCAAAAATAGTTTCTAGCCTGAAAAGTGAAGACAAATGCAACAACCACATCTAAGGACTGGTAAGCTGCAATATATTCCATTTTTAGTTTTGGGTTTGGATATGCTTTAAGCTGGATACACACTATACAACTTTTGTTGTTAGATTTCCTTTAGATTTACCTTCAACTATGTAGTGCAAGAGCCTGCCTGACTGCATACAAATTGAAAGTGTTTAGGTTTAAACTCGTATTATATGGTTTTGGTAAATCTAAAGAAAAAAATCTAAAAATAATTGTATAGTGTGTATCCAGCTTTAGGAAACAGATTTGTTCACAAGCAGAGTACAAATTAAATGAGTTCTGTAGGTAGCCTGTATAGAATTGGACTGGTTCTCTAATGGCGCTTTTCCACTGCATGGAACCAAACGGTTCGGCTCACTTTTGTGCTTTTCCACTGCTGGTACCGGATGGTATGGTGTAGGAACGGTTCGGTACGGTACGGCGGCGCTTTTCCACTGCATGGAACCGAACGGTACGGCTCTCAAAAACAGTACCACCTCCATTGTGGTTCCAAGAGGTACCATACCCGGTACCATATCCCACAATCCTTTGTATGCAGTCACTACTAGCCACTGATTGGTCAGAGAATCCCACCCACCCCGTTGTTATCCCACCCACTTAACTTTAGTACTACTTTAGTGGAAAAGCAAACCATACCGTACCGTACCGAACCGTTCCAACACCGTACCATGCGGTACCAGCAGTGGAAAAGCAAACCGGGCCAAGCAGGGCCGAGCCGGTACTTGCAGTGGAAAAGTGCCATTAGTATGACCATACAGAACAGGTGACTGCAGAACGATGGGCACCCAGCAAGAGAACCTGTCCAGTTCCATCTATGCAACACCTCGTCTAGTATGGTTATCTATAGATTTCTGTAGTTCCCTAGAAAAATAATTGTATATCCTTTGAAGACTAAGGCAGAAGATCCAGGATAATAATGAGAGCAGCAGTTCACTCTTACACAGGCAACATCTGGCCATATGTTTTACTCAACAGAGATATTTTAATAAAGTCATGTCCAATGGACCTTTTTTCTGTGCCTCCAGTTGTATTCAGCAAAAAAAAAAAAAAAGCATTTTATTCATTTGATTTTAATTCATAGCTGCTATTAGAGGTTGAAACGAATGAATGAATGGAACTAAAACTGAAATGTACAGTGAATGATAGCCACAGATGAAGATGATTGTGTCAGTAAGTGGCCATGCGCTGTCCAGGGTGCTGATCTTAGTACACTGACGTACATAAGAGACAGCTCTACCGGCAGCTGCAACCTTCCAGCCATTGAGTCACACAGCTGGCTGTCACATCACACTCTCTGTCTTCCTTGAATGTCTGTCTCATAATAGAAGACGTGAAGCTGTTTTACAAAAGTTGAAATTGCTCAAAATCAAAGAATTCTTCCTTTTTTTTCCCTGACATTTGAATTCATGCAAACTCAAAGGGCTGGGAGACAACACACTTTAATTATAATATACATTTCTCTTGCCTAAGTCATGCCAATTACATCTGATTGGATATTTTCTTTATTCAACAAGCCCCTTTCATGTCATTTTAATTTACTGTCAAAGCAGACGGAATATTGGAAACTAAATTATTTACTTCAACCCATAAACCAATAATGTTCCATTTGTCTCGTACGTGGAGAGTCTGGGCTAACAAGATTATTAAGGACATTGCTTGTAATAGTGAATGTCCTTCACCGCGTGTCTGCTCCCGCTGCGCTCTCAGAAAGCAGACTTCAAAGCCCCTCATGCCATTCCGTCACACCGCCTCTGATTTCAATTACTGCCTCTCTAGGCTCTGTGAGAGTGGATCAGACGCTCTCCCTGCCCGCTGCTGTCAGGCACACTGAGAGCTTGTGTGCTCACTGGGGACCAGTATTCCCAGAGCTCACAGAGGTACATATACAGCTAAAACTCCTCAAGAAACTCTCTACCCCTTACCAACACACACTTCCACTTTCAAGAGGGCATTCCATGTTTTACCACGCCTTGTTCTTCATAGAAAACACAACAGATAATCAAACTGGGTCTGACATTTCCAAGCCTCCATGATGACATAATGGGTGCTTAGCATTTTGCTGTATTTGCCAAAATTCCGTTTAGGGTTACAGCATCTATGTCAAGAGAGAGCCCTGCATTAATATGGAACAATTAAAAAAAATCTAATTGAAGCAAGGAACAGTAATGAGGCTTTATTAAAGAGCATTGATGTGTTACAGAGCATAGCACCGATCGGAAATCATGTTTCGCTACGCTGACAACAATAAACTGCCAAAATGTAATATCTGATTGTTTGCTGTGGGTTACAGCACATCATTACCACTTTCCCCATGTTATTTATTAAGCCTTGCGGTGAGCAGTAATATAAGAACAATGAGCAAATAAAAGCATGTACTAAACACCTGGACATGGTAAAAACGTCAAACGTCATTATTAGTCAGTCTTATAAATTGTGTTGTACCAATACTGGTATCGGTTCTGATACTAAGCATTTCCATGAGTATTTGTACTCAGCTAATGTTCCAATACTAAAACCTTCAGACTCGGTTCATATAGGTATGTGCACAAAGCCTGGTCCAGTTTGTTTTCGTTCAGCAGTTCAGGTGCGATTTCAATGCAAATTGTAGCATATGAGATTGAACTCACACCTAAAACGGACTGAAATAGCACAGGACTATTTTTCAAATCGCATTGCCCGCACATATGTGAACAGGCTGTAAAAACTCACTAAAACGCACATGAAAATGAATGTAAAACTGATGTCTCTGCCAGTTAAATCTGTGCGGTTTTCCCATCAGTTTTCATGCATGAATGGTGTGGGACACTAAAAATGGGTATCGGTAATTGGTATTGGCAAGTACTTGAGAAAAATTATCAGTACTTGTACTCGGTCTTAAAAAACTGATATCAGTGCATCCCTACTTATTATACTAGGCAAAGTGAAGAATAATGAGAAAATTGAGATCCAGCCAGAAGCCATGTGTTAAAGAAAAACTAAATTAATTGCTTTAACTGTTTTCAAAAAGAGTTGCATTCAAGACATGCCTTGAATGATAGCTGTCACAGTTACCTAAACTCTCAACCCAACTATCAAGATATGGAATGGTCGGTGTCATAAATGGACACATGTGAAGTGCCAAGGCAGCTGCAGATCAAACAGAGGCTAAGATGGCAGCTTCCTTGGCTGTAAAGGATGGGAGGGTTTCGTTCCACTTTAACTGGGATGACTTCAACACACTGTAGTATGAGTCATTGCGCATCTTTTACTGTTAACAGTTGCTTTACATTGCTGGGTAATCTCAAACAACCAGGCTCTGCTGCAATGCATGGTTCCTTTCAGGTAGCAGATCTTCTTGTAGAGGAGACTCAGAAGCAGCCATCTAGACTCATGTCTGCATGCTAGTTCCAGGGCAGTGGAGATAAATATATTCACCAAGTAAATGTCTGTGGCCCAATATATGGCACATAAGTCATAAAATGGTGCAAATCCACAAGAGTTTTTCACATGGTTTTCTTTGTGGCCTTGAAGGAAGACTTAAACACTCCTGTGACAAATAAAGACCTTAGAGACTGTAATTCGACAGGATACAAGGACAATCTTCTTTATGCATAACCATTTCCCATGATGAAAAAAAATACAGTATTTTCCGGCCTATAAGACGACTACTGGGCGTATAAGACGCCCCCCCTAATTTTCAAGTTAAAACATAGGTTTTGGGCTAAACTCGCCGTATAAGACTACCCCCCTTCCGAAGCAAGGCAACACCATGGAAAAACATCAGATTTCTCATAGATCTCCAAGGTACCCCAAGTACTGTAATACATGTAATCTCTCATAATATCTCCAAGGTACCCTAAGTATAAGTATTACCAGTAGATGTAATCTGAAGACGTTGGCTGTGCGGGAATCCTGTACCGGTATACTGAATGTACCGTAGCTTCGGCTACATTCAGTATACCGCGCTGAGCCAATCACAGTGAGCGATGTATTCTATAATTGAATGCAAAGCCTGCTCGGATTGGCAGAGTCAGAGAGACGGGCTGATGTTACTCTGCCAATCCGAGCAGGCTTTGCATTCAATAATAGAATACATCGCTCTCCCTGATTGGCTCAGCGCGGTACACTGTATGTAGCCGAAGCTACGGTACATACGGTATACCGGTACAGGATTCCCACACAGCCAGCGTCTTGAGAGATTACATCTACCGGTAATACTTATACTTAGGTTACCTTGGAGATATTATACTCGGCGTATAAGACGACCCCCCATTTTTGGGGGATTTTTTTGAGGTTCAAAAGTACTCTTATACACCAGAAAATACAGTACTTACAATTCTCAATGTACTCTACATTAATATTTGCACTAAATACTAGCAAAAGTATAGTACAACCAAGTTGTGAGAGCCAAAAGGGTCCAAACAAACCCTCCACAAGTATACTATAAAAATACAGCAGTCAGTAGGTTAGATATGCAAACCTCTCCTTTGTGCTCCAGTATCAAACTATGAATCCAGAAGACATGTCAAAATGCATGAGGGGGATTAGCATTCAATGATTAAAATACTGTTGGACAGTTTGGGGATGATCTATTCTGTACTGGCTTCTTATATTTGCCGAACTGAGAAACCACGGTCAAAACAAAAATGTGCCCTGCTGCAATCAGCTGCCAAAAGACAAGAAAGCCCATCTACCTTGTTTTCCAGGAAGCAGCACTGTGTTACTCTACGGCATTACACGTCGTTCTAAAACTACTAAGTACTCAGCCTCCAGGTTCCATATACTTCTTTAAAAAACCAAGCAGGCTTACTGTGGAGTCTCTACTTCCATTCAGAAATTTCTAGCTAACATTCCATTGCTTTGAGATGTCTAATTAAAAAATCACTACCCTGCAAAATGTCTTCCAGGGAATTTATGGTTACAGAGTTTTTTTTCTTCTCATTCTAAAAACAAACACTTCCCCTCATAGACATTAATATTTATAAACCATTTCCGTAGATATTTAGCTGTTTGACAGGATAAACTACAGGTTGTGCAGAAAATTTTCTACTGCACCGCTGCACGACACAACAACTATCTTACATGTCAAGATCATTTAGTACGTTGGAATTCTATTATATCCAATTCAGCTAAATGGAGCCAGGCATGATCATAATAAAGTCTACTACATGCAAAGAAAATGGCATATACCCATCAAGTATGAAATATTATCATAATATTATTATCAACGCCATGGAATATTATTATTCTTCAGAATGTCTAACGTAGAGTGTGTGCTTACAGATCTTCCAACCTTTTCAACAAACAATGGTGGCCAAAAAGCCTTGATAGACTATGTCCACTTCCTCTTTTTAACCTGAACATTAAAGTAGAACTATAGGCAAAACTTTTTTTTCCATTTTGGATAGAGCTAGGGAGGGTAAAGCCCCATACACACGCGTCGAAAATTGGCAGGGAATTTTCGGCCAACGTCCGATCTGCCGATTTTCGGCTTGTAAGTATGATGCTTCCGACAACCGACTCCGACTTTTCGGCCGAAAAAAATCTGGTGTGCAGACTATAAAATTTTTGTTGGCCGTCAACACAACGGACGATTTTCGTGCAGTCAGTACAGATTTCAAAAAGGGAAAAATCTGATGAGCAAGTCTGGGCATGCTCAGTGAAGAAAGAACACAAAGAAAGCAACCCAACATATGACATCACTTCTGAAGTAGAATTTTGTTGGGCGAGAAAATTCGTGTGCAGTCTAGGCACATTCCAACCAACAAAACACAACTCTGGACAAATGACGGACGATCGGTCGGCTGATAATCGTTGCGTGTGTACGGGGCTTTATAATATCTGGCAGATTTTTTTTCCCTGTGTCCCATTGTGTAGATTTCCTTCACTTTCTGTCCCATAGCCAAACACGAAGTGAGAGTAGATCCCTGCAAATTAGGGTAATTCTTTGGGGGGCCCAAAGTCACCAGAATTGATGTCCCCATTGGAAGATTTCCCTGCTATTACTTTTCTGGGGACAACCTAAAATTTGGGATCTTCTTTTACTTTTAATGATAATGGTAAACAGAACACATAGAGAGGGGGAATCTCCATAATGGGGGGGGGGGGCACTCTGTCCAAAACTAAAAAAAGTTTTGCCTTTAGTTATACTTGAGAAAATTACCAATAAAAAGCAGAATTCTTGGAAGGTATGTACTAAGCCTAACTAGACAGCTAACATCCCTTTCCTTTAAAAATGGCAGCACATCATGGCCAGTATGTAATTCCATAAACGCGATGTGCACACGATGCATTGCAATTACCTAAAGCACTTGGCAATGATAATAATACAACCTTAACACACTGTATATTGCCATAGCACATCATACTCATCTAATGCAGCATGACCCCTGTACATATCTTACTACAAATGTGTGAAATTTAATATAGGCAAAACGCACAGCACCACAGGCACAGGCATTTTATTCAATATAATTAAAACAGGACACAGTAATTCTATACAATATGCTGTAATTAAAAGAGGGTTTCCTATCTGAGTCAACAACAGCACTGATACTGAATGAAAAATTATGGAATAGGGTGTGAAAATAAAATACTATATAATACCATACTATATAATGTATCCATACAACACAGATCATGATGTAGTAATAAATGTATACTGTAATACATAAAGCGTAACTTCACCCAGCAAATTCACTTTAACTTTCTGCCTTTGCTCCCGCAATAACACTAATCATTTTATTCTGGGAGAGCTATTACTTTTCTTTTACTTTTTTTACCCGGCACCACCACCCTACCACGATTTTGGACTAAGCCAAAATGACATGTCCTGCTCCAGGAGTTCTCTGGGAGGCCCTATCATGTAACCAAAGAGGCTGCGGGAGCCCATTCACAGAGAGGCCGAGGGGCAAAGTCACACAAGTCATCAGGGCCAGGCTGCCTGAACCTGGAAGAGGGAGCCAACTGAGGAGAGCCATAGGGATGGTGGTGCAGGAGAACACAGCATAACAGGTAAGAGAGGGGAGAAAACCTAATACATTGTATGTACCTGTAACATAGAGCAACAAGGAATCCTCTTTGGAAGTATATCTAGGAAGATTCCAATTATCAAATACATTGTGATTCATGAGGTTCTGCTCACTGCTTTTCTGATATATATTATGAATAACCATGTTTTTCCTTAGAAGACCATAAAATACAGCTTTCCTGTAATAATCAGACACCTGCAAATGGACTTTGACCTTTCACATGCTGTCATTGCATTACAGACTTTCCCTGCTGATAAAGGGTAACAACCCAGTGATGGCCTTTCCTCTTACTGAAAAAGTATGCTCAGCCAGGGATCTAGTAATCAGAAACACTGAATTATGATGCCATTCCCATTATATCTCAGAAAATGCCACAAAAAATTGCCAAACATTCCAAAAGACGATTCATTCATAATAAGAAATATTAATTCGAAAATCAAATAGTGGTTTCTACTTTTTTCATTTTTAATACATAGGTGCCAACATTTCCACAATATAATATGTTGGCTAATAACAGGAAACTATAGTGAATTTTCAGTAAGGACGCATTTTTATTTGACGAACATTTTGCTGCAAGTAATTTTTGATATGATATTCACAATGTAAATGTTCCCTAGTAGGCATCTTTATGCCAGGTAATCAGAGGCGTAACTAGAACATTCAGGGCCCCGGTGCAAGAAACCATGAAGGCCCCCCCGGACCCCTGGTCGAGGCCCTTCCATTCAAGCCTGGGGCTACTCCCACTGATCCTGGGGCCCTTTTCTCTCGTTGAGTGGGGCCCTTTATTACGATCATGGACCCTTTCCCAAGTTCTGCAGTGGGCCCCCTTCCTGCCATCTTGGGGACTCCCCACGGTGGTGGAATGCCAAGGCCTGGTCACAAGTGTGACCTTTGAGATCCTGGAAGTTCACCTACTGGTGTCAGTAGTTTTTATTTTTTGGTATTGTAATTGTATTATTTTTTTATCATTTCATTTTATTTTTTACAATGTCACTGACTATGACTTTGTCCATTCAGAAAAGTAAGGAGCTGGTAAATTACATATTTACTGACCCCTTCCTGGTTCTCTATTGTGCAGCAGCCAGCAGGAGAGGGGAGGGAGCACAGTGGGGGAGCAGCACAGTAGGGGGGGGGGGGACCAGGGGAGCACACAGGGGCCCAGAGACAGCAGAACACAAGTGAACTGGATAGGAGGAGTGGCCGGGGCAGCATACAGAGGAACCAATTTCCTCCATTTTCCTCCTGCAGCTACAGGAGGAAAAAGGAGGGCAGTGATTTCAGCACGGGCCCCCTGGAGCATGGGGCCTGGTTGCAATTGCAACCCCTGTAGTTACGCCCATGCAGGTAATGTTAGCAGCTGTTATTAGCATTCTTGCATAAAGGGACACTAAACTCTGGTTTAAATATATCTATTGAAGTATGTATTCTTACCTCAAAAAAAGTTCCTTCTATTGCTCTCAGGCTCCATCAAATTCCTTTTCTTTCTGCTGTGATACACTTCTGTTAGAGGGTGGCTATGTATTTTCTCTATGGTCCCACTGTGTGTAGGAACCTAGCCCCCTCTTGCTCATACCTGAGATGGACTATGGTCTATGGGATCTGTAGTGTGCATAAAGCAGTGCACATGACCGCAAATAACAAAATGAGGGGGAAAAGGAGACGTTCATGTGCTTGCAAAGGACATTACAAGGAGGCAGAAAAAAACAAATCTGATGCAAATTAATTAAAAATAGATGATATGGTCTTTAAGTCGTTTTAGTATGTTGGAAGATAAGGAAATCGTTTAGTGTCACCTCTTCTGTCCAGTGGCGTGAGAAGCTCTTAATCGAAAAAGGTCACTACTATTTCTAAATGAAACCCAGCCTGTTGTATGTTTACATTTTACAGAACTATCATCTGGTAGGGTATAGACTGGCTAAATAGCACCCCTAAATAAAAAAAAACAAAAAAAAAAAAACAGACAATCAAGTTACCTAATAACGCCTATGAAGGTGTGGGTTGGAAAATCATCTCCTTGTAAATATAGTTCAGCCATTTTTCCCATTTATTTTTAAGAAATTTTTCAGTTCACGAGTTTACCTAATACCACGTTGCAGTCCCAAATAGACCGCATACAGCACCGAGCGTTTCTCATTATTCCATAAACCATTGTTAACTGCTGTATGAGCCGCTCAAATCCTGCTAAGGATGAGAAATCCTGGAAGGTGAAGAGGGGACCAGGGTCTTACAGATCTGTGACCTAAAATGAAGGTGGCAATTTTGTCTGATGAACCAGTCGATCGATAGACTAAGATCAAGAGAAAATGGTTTCATGTCTCAGGGACACTGCTAGTTCCTAGTGAATTGACAGGCCGCATTCTATAGTCTGTGCATGTAGTTGACAGCAGAGCAGATACAGGAAAACCTATTTCTCATAGAGGGGTTGGTGGGGGAGCATCTCCTTCCCAGCCTCTACCCCATATCCAGCATTACAATGTCATCAGCAGGTATTCATTTAATTTGCCCATTTGCTGCGCACACGTAAGGGAGTGTCTGAAAAGTGGATGATAAGGGGGAATATGGATAACATACCACATTACTGCACATAACCAAGCAAGACATACATTATACTTTATTTAAGCATATACTGTATACGGCTAGGCTCACACTGATGTGATTCTGATCCACCTTTCAGTGTGATTACCTAGTGCTACTTGGATGAAACCTGGATGCAACTTTGATAAGGTTTGTATATTCTGTCGGTGGTGTTGGGAGGGCTAACCGGGGCTATAGCCCCGAGTGGGCCCCCAAAAAGCTCTGGGTCTCGTATGGATTGTTTCTAATTATTAGCCCTGAGTGTCCAATATGATCCTCCTCCTCCTCTCCGTTGGGCCTCTACTGCCTGGCCTGCCGTCGCCGCCACACTGGTTGCTAGTATCGCCTGCCGCCTAGCAACCAGTGATGTCACTCGTCACGTGACAGCAGCTGCATGAGTAGCTCCCAGCATTTAGAGCGAATAAGGATTTCACATTCCTCCTCCGCGCCTAGAATTGGCTCCGCCTCCACCCACCTCCCTCTTCTCCAGGTGGCAGCGCAGCTTAGCTCAGAGTCGAGGGAACGACAGGTCGCTGGGTGTCCACTCCACTGACTCCACCTGCCAGCACCTGGTCTGCTGAACCTCAACATAAGGTATGTAATGTTAGAGTCAGGAATGCAGGAGGGTGGGATGCTGGAAGGCAGGAAGGTTTAATGTGTCAGTCAGGACTCAGGAGTGCCAATGGGTTTAGTGGTAGTGGCGCTGGGTGGCAGGGAGATCCAATGTCAGGGTGCAGAGGGCTATGGGGTGCAACCACTAATATCTTCCCTCTCCCCAATAAAGACTATAGCTGGGGGTTCAAGCTTCAATATCTTCCCTCAGTATGGGGGTGCAACCACTAATATTTTTCCTCTCCCCGATAAATAATATAGCCAGGGGGTTCAACCTACAATATCTTCCCTCGGTCTGGAGGTGCGGCTTGTATTATCAACACCTCCCAACCTTCCCCAATCACTCAAATAAAAATTACAGCCTATGGGTCCCACCTGTAATATCTTCCCCTAGTCACAGTTAATGAGTGCAATCTTTAACCTCCACCCCCTGTCACCACTTCATGTATTACAGCCTATGGGTACAAGCTATAACATCCCCCCGTCACCCCAATATTTAATACAGCCTATAGGGTGCAAGCCATAACATCTTCCCCAGTCAGCCCAACATTTAATACAGCCTATAGGTGCAACCCCTAACATCTTCCCCAGTCACCCCAACATTTAATACTGCCTAGAGGTACAACCGTTAACATCTTCCCCCAGTCACCCCAATATTAACAGCCTATAGGTGCAACCCATAACATCCCCACCCAGTCATCCCAATATTTAATACCGCTTATAGGTGCAACCTATAATGTCTTTCCTCAATCACCACTTTAAATAAATCAGCCTATAGGTGCCACCTTTATTATCCATCCGTAGCCACCCCAATATTTAATACAGTTTCATCCCAAAATATAATACAGCCTATAGATGCAACCTAAAAATAGCCTCCCCTTGACACCTTAGTATGTAATACAGCCTGGAGTGCACCCTGTAATATCTTCT